>NC_054825.1:13687734-14887734 GCF_018345385.1 Vulpes lagopus
TCCAACCCTAGAGAGAGAGAGCATCCTGTAGGGGAGGGTAAGGACTTGATAGGAAAAAAGTGATAATGACATGGGTCATGGTTCATTATGATGGGTTTCTTCCCAGGCTAATTCAACACCTCCAAAATATGGGCAGGGAAACCAACAGGCTTGCACTTCTATCACACGCTGTTCACAAAACTGCCCACATCTCTCAGACCAGGTGTCCTCCCTAAGTGGGCAAGCCCTGGGGTGGAGGACACCTCTAGACTTTCCAAATAGTGGTAAAGAACCTGTGGGTCTGAGCAGCCCTGGGGCCTGGCTCATGAACTACTCAGCACTACCGCTGGGGGGCCAGGCCCGTCTCAGAGCCCTCTGTCTCCATTAGACCATAGTTCTGATGCCTGAGATCCTAGGACTCCCTGCTCAAAGAACTCTAAGCATGCTTCTGGAGCCAGTTGGGCTTCTGTCCCTGGTCCATCCTTTCAAAAGGAGACTGTCACCGGTGTGCAGAGCCAGAAACCTTATGTGACTAAAGATCTGCTATTTGCAGAGTGGGAAGGTGGGCACAGTTTGGATGTTTTGTCTGAGATGTCCATACCCGTTGATCCAAGGTTCTTTCTGTGGTGCAAGATATGTTGCTGGTGGGAAAAGAAGGGAGGTAGGCCAGGGTCCTCTATTTTATTTTTGCTTCTAATCTGGCAGATGCTAGAGATAGGCCAGTCCCTTATAGATTGTTATGAAGATTACATGAGATATTACATGTAAAGCCTTTATTGTTTTATTTTGTTTTATTCTTCCTGCCTCAAAGAGTTTCTTTCTTTTTTTAAAATAAAGATTTTATGTGCTTATTTATTTAGAGTGAGAGTGGGAGGAGGGGCAGAGGGAGAGGGAGAGAGAACATCTCAAGCTGACTTCCCACTGTGCGTGGAACCCCATACAGGCTTAGATCTCACGACCTCAAGATCAGGACCTGAGCCAAAATCAAGAGTTGGATGCTTAACTGACTAAGCACCCCAGGCACCCCTATGTAAAGTCTTTAGAAAGTGCTTGATAGACTATAAAGTGCTCAATAAATGTTAGTTATTATTATATATTTTTAAAGATTTTATTTATTTATTCATGAGAGACACAGAGAGAGGCAGAGACAGGCAGGGGGACAAGCAGGCTCCCTGTGGGGAGCCCATTGCGGGACCCGATCCCAGGACCCTTGGATCACGACCCGAGCTGAAGGCAGACGCTCAACCACTGAGCCACCCAGGCATCCCTAGTTATTATTATATCTCTAGTTGGCTTAGCACAAGGTCTAGTGCATTTTAGGTGTTTAGTTAATTTTTGAATGAATCAATGGGTGAATGATTGCTTGAACTATTAACTCATTAATTGGGGTCCTGTCTTGGTTCTGTTGCTAGGTGAAATCATCTGTGTATTTGAACAAAAGTTTTCTTCATTATTGTAGTCATTGTTGGCCGAAAGTAAGAAATACTGGTTTGATATTCACAGTTTAAGTATGAATAACAAACTTCCTAACAGGAAAAAGGTCTTAGATATTGATTTCACAGAATGACATCTTAGTTAAGCTGATAAATTATTTTATAAGAAATACCGTAAGGAATTTGAATTTATGTACTCTTAGATGCTCCCTGTTTGCTCAAACACAACAGGATTCTGGGTTTCAAGACAGCTCCAGCAGTTTTCTGGCAGTGCAGAGGACCCTTATCACAAGCCAAGCAAGCAGGCTGTGCATTTATATTATTTGATGCCCCCAAAGCCCCACTCTGATGGCTGGTCAGGGGCCAGCAACCTCATGATTTAAATTACTTATTTGATCCATCAACAAATGTGAAAGGACCATGGTAGTGACAGAGCAAGGGTCAGTCTCACCTCTATCACTTATCAGCTGTGTGATCTTGGGCTGATTTCTTAATTTTACTTTTCTCCAGTTTCCTCATCTGTATGAAAAGAATGATAATAGCCACTGGGGTGGATTATTGAGTAACGCTCTTAGAGCATAGTTCCTGGCAGGCAATAGATTTCAGTTTCTTCACCACCTGATTGCCATTTATAGGTCCACCAAATGGAGAGTATCTCCAGCATTAAGCTTGTTTTGACAATATAGTCATACACGAGGTATTGAACATATACTTACAAATCAGATTAATAAAGTACTTCAATGCAAAGTGTTTAGTATGAGCAAACCTCATAATAATTGGTAGCACAGCAAATTTTTTTTTAAAGATTTTATTTGTTTATTCATGAGAGACATAGAGAGAGAGGCAGAGACATATGCAGAGGGAGATGCAAGCTCCCCGTGGGGAGCCTGACGTGGGACTGGATCCCAGGACCCTGGGATCACGACCTGAGCTGAAGGCTGATGCTCAACCACTAAGCCACCCAGGCCTCCCAGAAATTACTTTTATTTTTATTTTTATTTTTATTTTTTCACAAATTACTTTTAAAAACTAATTCAGACATTTGTTTTGCTTAAGCCTTGTAAAATGCCATTTTGCTAAATCTTATTTTTATTCCTATTCAGATAATTGCTGTTTTGTTGTTAAAGAAGGTAGAAGAGTACAAATAACATGTTTTGAAAATAAAGCAAAATTATATTTTAGTTCTGATTTCTCCAAACCTTTATTTAGAGGTAAAAAAAAAAAAAATCCCCAAGTCTATTTCGTATCCTTATTAAAACACCTCCTGCAGAGCAGCTCAGGGCCCTTTGCCCATGGGTTGGTGAAGATTACACACTCTTCTCTGCTGGGCTTACTGCTCCCTGAATGGCATTCTCCCTCACTTTATCTTCACTGAAGCCTGCTCTTAGGAGAAGGAAAAAAAAAAAAAAAAAAAGATCTGATATTCAATTTCAGTAAATCTGGAAGAGTGAGCTGAGAGCCAAGGGGGAAGTTTTACTTCCAGACTGACCTCTCGCAACCACCCAGGGGTGCTGCAGCCAGTGTCATGTGATTTCAAGGACGTGAGCCTCTGGTTCCTTCCCCACAAGAGAATCTGTGTCTCATTTGCTTACCAGAATGTGAAGACTTCCTTTTAACCATGAGATAGCTTTGAAAATACAAATGCTTCTCAGGGAACTAAAACTCATGATGAAAAATTAAATAACTGGGCAGCCAGCCCGGGTGGCTCAGCGGTTTACTGCCAACCTTCAGCGCAGGGCATGATCCTGGAGACCCGGGATCAAGTCCCATGTCAGGCTCCCTGCATGGAGCCTGCTTCTCCCTCTGCCTCTCTCTCTCTGCATCTCTCATGAATAAATAAATAAAATATTTTTTAAAAAAAGAAAAATCAAATAACTGAATTTAGCCCATTCATTCTTGGCAGTCACTTTGCCAGGGGTGCAGAAGGTGGGGGAGATGAGGCTAGGGGGCAAGATGAGAAAGGCACACAGGGGAGGAGAAAAGTCTGGGGCAAGAGACAATGGAAAGCTCCACGGGAACTCTCCACTGGCTGTAGTTTTAAGCCAGAATCTGAAATTTTGAAATTCTTTAGTGCTGGCAACAGGCTTTTCATTTAAACAAGGAGGGGGAAAAAAACCCTGCACACTAGAATAAACACACAAAATGGACTGTATATATCCACTTAGCGGTGGTTTGTAGACATTTAATGAACATGCGTGGTATTGACTTCAGGGCCCATTATGGGCATTGACGCAGCCTGGATTTGTGGGTTGGGTTTTTTTTTTTTTTTTTTTTTTGACAGTTTGATTTTCAAGACTTTCCCGTAGCTTTTAGTACTGTTTTTTGGACTTATTTTCATTAAGGATTTTAAAAGCAAAGGTCTTTGCTTACATTGAAAGTGCGACTGTTCCTAGCATCATAGTTCCTTGCTAATGGCTTTCTGAAATACCATTTTCATTATTTAATTTTTATAGAACTCTAGTTCCTTTATTATTACATTTGCCTTTGTAACATGTACAATCTGTTGGTTGCATACTGCTAGGCTTTAGATATTTTTCCTGTTTACCATGAATAAAAAAATGGTTGCTGGGGGTACCCGGGTGGCTCAGTGGTTGAGCATCTGCCTTTGGCTCAGGTCATGATCCCAGGGTCCTGGGATCGAGTCCCACATCAGGCTCCCCATAGGGAACCTGCTTCTCTCTCTGTCTATGTCTCTGCCTCTCTCTGTGTGTCTCTCATGAATAAATAAATAAATCTTTTTAAAAAAGAAAAAGGTTGCTGATTCATTTGCTTTTCAGAATAAACCATCACCCTCATCCATGCCCAACAGAAAAATGGCAGGTATGTCTTCTGATTGATCCTCACTAGCAGTGAAGGATTTTCCTCTCCAGCAGTGAAGATATAATATTCTCTGGTTATGGAGAAGAAACAAGCATAAGGGTAAAGCCACTTAGATTTTACAAATGTCAACATAGTCATTTACCTAGTTAATAACAGTAATGTATGTAATGCTCTGACATTTTACAGAAGGCCTTCATGTAGGTTATTTTGTTTGAATCCTGAAGGTTTATCCTAATTATTATCCCATTTTATAAATATGACCTGCTCAAGTTCAGGGTTAGTGAGTGACTGAGGCCTCCCCTTCCTTCCTTGAACCAAGCTCCAGTCTTTTCCATCTTAACCAAAAGCCCTTTGTCAGTCCCAGAGGGTTTTAGCTACGACCCTTTTCTCTTGCCCTACAGGGCTCAGCCACTTGAGAGTGGGCTGTAGCCTGTTTCCTGTTTCCTGACTTTGCATTCATTCTTCAGCCCTCTGAAATCCAGGGTTGGGGTCCACTGCTGTGCTGGGCTGACTTAGTAAGAGTCATAGTACCTTCTGGTTGCTACATGCTGTGAGTCCTGTTCAGTGTTTCTACTTCATACTTCAGTTCTTTACCTCTTCAGGTCCCTACCAGCAACTCCTGCCTTCCTATGGCCCTCCACTTGGCTTCTCCATGTGCCTTGGTTGGGTTTTCTCCTCTCCAGAAGAGTCTTCAAGTTTCTGCAGCTACTCCTCTTCCTGTGTTTTTTCTTAAATATTGCGATTCCTCAGAATGCTGTGACCTTACTAGGCAGATGGCTTCATAAAAAAAAGGTTTTACAGATGTTTTCAAACACAAAGAAGAGTAGAAGTCATAGTTTAATGCCCGTGGATCCCATCAATTAGCTGCAACAGCTATTGACATTTTGCACATCTTGTCATTTCACTTGTAAATACATCAATACATGCTTCATAAGGGCTTTTGAAAATTATAGCCACCATGCCATTTTTATACCTAAGCAGAATTAGTAGTGTAATTACTTAATGTCATCTAACACTTCCTAAATCTCTATGATTGACTCAAAGTTGCTTTGAATCCACATTCAATTGATGTCTCTTAGTATGGGTCTCTGTTTCTAGTTGTGCCAGACCAGGCCCTTCTCTCAGTTTCCAAGCCCAAGAGGCTAGCCAGCCTCTGGTAGCTTCATGTGGAAGCCTCAAAGGTACTTCAGACACTTTTTTTTTTTTTTTTAATTTGATAGGCTCCACCTGTAGAGCCCAACACAGGGCTTAAACTCACAACACTGAGATGGAGACCTGAGGTGAAGAGTCAGATGTTCAACCTTCTGAGCCAACTCAGGTGCCCTGGTACTTTAGACTAATCATGTTTCCAACTTCTTTTGTCCCTGAAAGCTTCTTCTCATCTTGTGCTTCTTCTCTCATGAAATGGCTGATCCACCTGATTGTTTGTGCCAGAAACCTATGGTTCTTCTCTGATCTCCCCATTTCCACTTATTTCTCATATGTACTATGTTACTAAAAACTATTAATTCTAAAAAATAAAAAATAAAAAAATAAAAACTATTAATTCTATCTCCTATATATCTTTTCAGTATATCTTTCCATCCTCTCTGCCATTGTCTTGGTTCAGGTCATCATTTTCCCCCTGGATGGCTGCAAATCCTAAATGGTCCCCTATTTCTAGTCCTGGAGGATATCCTTTCCATGCAGTAAGAGATCTTTCTAAAGTATAAATCTTGTCATTGACACTCCCCTCCTTAAAGTTCTTCCAGAGCCCCCTGTCATTTTCAGGATAAATTTTAGCATCTAATAAGGCCTTCAAAACCCAGTGCTTGCTACCCTCCCTAGCCCCTATTCGCCTCTTTCTCTTCTGATACCATGTGCTCTATCCATACATTCCTCCACTGTTCTCTGCCCTTTCTCACTTGGGCCAGTGCCTGTGATGTTCCTTCCACCCAGAATGCTCTTTTGTTTCCTCTCCCTACCCTTTCTTTCAAATTGCAATCCTACTTGTCATTAGATCTTTGTGAATAATGAACCCTTCAGGGAAGCCTTCCATCACTCCCCAAACCTGAGTCAGGTGCCTGTGGTCTGGGCTGAGGTTGCCTGGGGGTACTCGGTTTCAATTCCTGCTATAACATTAATTTCATAGATTTGTAACTGCTTATTTGATATCTTCTGTCTTACTTATGGTTGTGGTCTGAGTAAGGTATTAGGAAAATGCTCAATAAATATTAGGTGAATGGATGAAGTCATGATTCTTCTTACTCCCAACTTCTTTCTGGTGTACGCCTATTTCTTAGTGTTGTAGGTATTCTGTGTGATAGGCACTGCTGTAGCATCTAGGCCTTAGAAAATTCAGTTGATTTTTACAAAGTACTTCTTTTATTGCACATTCAGAGAATTTTATATATATGTCTTGTGTGCGTGTCCTTAAACTTCCAATCTTATTTTGTCTCTTGGAGATTGTTGAACTCAGCTTCTCTAGGAAGGGGATGGGACTAGATTCTAAAATTTATTTGGGACCACGGGAATAATAGTTGGGAAGAAAACTATTTGCACACGACAGATTTCTAGATACTTTTTGCTGCTGGTTTTATGTAATATTTATTGAACATTTTGACAAATATTTATTTTTGTAAACCTAAAAATGATTCTTTGAAAGTTTAAAGAAACTTGACCAAAAGACAGTACAAAAACACTGGCACTTGAATGTTGAATGTCACCGTATGCGTGAAATTATATATTTCGGGGTAGTGTGAGCTTTTAATATTAAGTCATATTAAACTCTTAAGTCAAATTAAGCAGACCCGGCATTGGCAGTGTAGCCATAACTTTCTGATGTTAGTAAAAACAAAATTGGCGACTTGAAATTAAATCATGCCAAGGTTTTGATACACTTGTCTTAAGATATTAATGATACACTTCAAAAACACTGATAAGAAGTGTCCAGATTCTCAGATGTTTGTTGTGTGAGTTTTGTTTAGTTGTGTGTATTTTTTTTTTCAGTGAATGTCTGGCACATTGCAATCCTCAAACATGTGGTTATCTTTGTTGTATTGGCATATTCGGTGACTTGTACATTCAGCGGCAGCATTTAAGCAAGTTTTATCAGTAAGCAATATTTTCAGTTAAATAAACGTTTCAAAAAATCACATAAGAATGGATTTAAACTTGCTGAATGTAAAGATTGAACTTCAAGTCACTGTAGCTTTAGTAATTGCTTATTGTATTAGTTTAGATGCTAGCACTGCATGTGCTGTGCATATTCTGATTTTATTAAAATAAAAAGTTGAACTGCACAGTCTCCTTTGTTGTTGTCAATTGTGGTTTATTATAGGTGAAAATAAAGTTGTGCTCTTGCCTGAAAAGAAAAGAAAGGAAAAGAAAAGAAAGGAAAAGAAAAGAAAATTCAGTTGAATTTTCAGAAAACACTTGAAAGTGGAAACAAGGTAGTGTGGAGGTAAATATTGTAAGCCTGTTCCTCTTAGGGCCTTTGTACTAACTACTCACTCTTCTTAAAATACTTTCCTTCTAGGGGCACCTGAGTGGATCAGTTGGTTAAGTGTCTGCCTTTGGCTAAGGTCATGATCCTGCAATTTTGGGATGGAGCCTCACACTCATCAGCGGAGAGCCTGCTTCTTCCTCTCCTGCTGCCCCTCCCTCCCTCATGTTCTCTTCCAAATAAATAAAATAAAATAAATAAAATAAAATAAAATAAAATAAAATAAAATAAAATAAAATAAAATAAAATAAAATAAGAAATATTCCCTCTAGGGGCACCTGGTTGGCTCAGTTATCATCCAACTCTTGATTTTGGTTCAGGTCATGATCTTAGGGTCATGGGATTGAGTCGTGAGTTGGGCTCTATGCTCAGTGGGAGTCTGCTTCTCTCTCTCCCTCTGCCCCTCCCGCCACTACCTCTCTCTCTAATAAATAAATAAAATCTTTAAAAAACTCCCTCTATCTTTGCTCATTTTGTTTCTTGTCATTTATTTTTTAAAGACTTTGTTTATTTGAGAGTGAGTGAGTGTGTGTGTGTGAGAGAGAGAGAGAGAGAGAAAGAGTGCTCACACAGGAGCTGGGCAGGGGGAGGGGCAGAGGGAGAAGCAGACTCCCCGCCAAGCAGGGAGCCTGACAAGGGGCTGAATCCCAGGATCCTAGGATAATGACCTAACTGAAGGCAGACACTTAACCAACTGAGCCACCCAGGCACCCCCATTTCTTGTCATTTAGACTTAAGTGTAAACATCAGCCTCTCAGAAGGGTCCTTCCTGACAACAGGTCTAATGCAATCACATGGTTACCATCACATGTGCTACTTTTGATTCTCTGCACTGTACTTGCTTCTTTTTATTTGTTGTTCTTTTCATCTTTCTCTTTTCCTGCAAGGGACACAAGGGACTTCATCTAACCTGTTCATTGGTGTCTTGTAGGTATTCTACAAATATTTGTTGAATTAGTGGAAAAATTAATGGCTATGATAGCAGTTGAGGTAATACACTTTAGGAGAGATAACGGAAAATGACAAACCTATTTCTCATGGAGTATATTTTTCAAAAGTAAACAAACTGTCTGTAGGTCCTGTTATTAGGCACGTTACCTGTGTGTAGCTTTTTCTGTGCTATTCCTAATTTCCCTTTTTATATGGGTATGCGAGGGGGCTATTTATTGGACACTCTCCATTGGACCACCTTGCTTGAGTGAGGTGCTAAGCACGTGCTAACGTTAGCAGAGAACCAACTTTACAGCTCTAGGAGAAGTGAAAATGAATAAGAAAAGTAAGCAGGGCCCCTTCTGAAAGAGGCCTTTTAACAAAAGAGGGAGGCAACAGTTTTTTGTATAATTCAACTTCAGAAAACCTATTTCAGAGGCTCATTATAAGGCTAACTGATTTGGCCCAGAGAGCACCCACCAAGGTTCAGTTTGGATCACTGGCAGTTGTGTAGGACTTTGGGCTACAATGAGGGGAGGAGGAGAAGGGAGGTTTGATTGGAAAGGCAGTGGGATGTGAAAGCGCATTTCCAGCGACTGGGCCGAGGCTCTGCCCTCAGAGACCTTCTGGTTTCATGGGCCTTAGTGCCACTGTTCACTGAAGTGGGTCTGGGAGCAGACCAGTGAGGTTTGATATGAGACATTTGACATTGAGGTGTCAATGATGTCAATGTAAAGCCCAGGGATCTAGGATGGATCTAAGAGATGTCTTAGGACAGATCCCAGGGGAATACCAGCATCGAAAGGATGAGAAGCGGATATGGAACTCTTTGACAAAGACCTAACATTTCATACTTGAAGGAAGAGCTCATGCTCTCCTGAAGATCACATGCTATTGGTCGTTCCTTTCTGAATTCTTGTAGCACTCCTATCTCCAGCACCTAGGCTTCTAAGTCTTTAGCAGAGCGCTGTGCAACAGAAATATAATGAGAGCCATAACTATGAGCCACACATACAGTTTACAATTTTCTACCAGCAACATTTTAAAAAGAAAAGAAAACTGCTAGGTGAACATAATTTCAGAATTTTACTCAATTTGAGGCACCTGGGTGGCTTAGTGGGTTAAACATCTGACTCTTGAGTTTAGCTCAGGCCATGATCTCAGGGTCGTGGGATCGAGCCTTGTGTCAGGCTCTGCACTCAGCACGGGGTCTGCTTGGGATTCTCTCTCCCCCTGCCCCTCTCCCCAGCTCGCTCTCACACCATCTTTCTCTTGAAAAATAAATTCAATTTCTGATGATTTATTGCTAGTATATAGAAATACAGTTGATTTTTGTATCTCAACCTTGTGTCTTACACCCTTGTTGATAAACACACTCATTTTTTTTCTAGTAGCTGTTTTACAGATTCTATCAGATATTCCATTTTGTGGTTTGAAATATGTAATGAATCAGAAATAACTCTGTTACACACAGTGAAACTTGGCCAGAGGTGTGTTGTGAGTTATTAAATTTGTTCCTCTAAGTGAAATGAAGCAGCTGAGGCAATAATAATTAGATTCCTGCTGTTCTGACTGGATCTTAGCAGGAAACAGGACAATAAAAGATAAGCCTGTGATTTTGATATAAGGACTCTGGCAGAGAGGAAGAAGACCTCTGTTGTAAAGACCCTTTCTGGTATATGAAAGGCCTGGCTTGGGGACTAACCCCAGGGCTGCTGTGGTTGCTATTATGGGCATCCTGGCCTAGCAGTGTCCCTGGGCCTGGGTCCCCTTTCTGGCTCTTCCCAGAAGAGGCCTTAGGAGGTGCTCAGCAGCGAGGCCATGGGCTAGGAAGGGTTGTAGTCAATAACGGTGCAGCGTCCACAGCCCACTGCAAGCCTCCTAGCTTCAGGAGTCTTTCCTCAGGGACCTGAGGTCGATGAACAGAGGAGTAGGCAACAGACAGTTGCTATCACTTCATTTTAGATTCTCAGTATTCATAGCCCTCTTTTTAAATCCCTTCCTTCCTTTCCCTTCCTTTTGTTCAAACTTGGGCCAGTGGCCTCTGCATTTACTTCATCTGGGAATCTACCCCTTTTGCCCCAGTATGGTCAAGTTTGTGTCATTGCAGGCCGAATGAGCTTCCATTTGGCCTCTGTGTTCTGGGGATGGAGCTTATCCCTTTCTCACACCCGCCTGATGTACTCCACAAAGCTGTTGTAACAGAGTAATGCTATGAATGTGTTTTGTTTACCACTTTCTAAGAATAAGTAAAGGACGCTTATTATTATTTGACAAATATTTATTGAACATTTATTTTTTTTCTATGCACACTAAGGATAGAGCAGACAACAGATCTGGTCTCTGTTCTTGTGTCCTGCAAAGTGGGGTTAAGGGAAGACACATGTTGAGAAAATAAGTCCACAAAAGATCATATGCATACAATTGTGATAATACAATCTCTGAAGGAAAAACAGGAGGGGCTGTGAGACTGTACACTATACCTGATTTAGGGGATCGCAAGAAAGACCTCTCTGAGAAAGTGACATTGAAGCTGACACCTAAAGGGTGAATAAAAATTGCCCAGGTGACTGGTGTACGGAAGGAAATATCATATAGAAGGAACCAGGTACGGAGCTAAGGAGGCAAGATGGAGATTGGAGTATTTGAGGAAGTAAAAACCCCTGGGAGAGCCAGGGAACTAGGGTCACTGGATGAGGCTTGGGAGGCAGGTGGGAATTAGATCACGCAGGATCATTAGGCCACAATGAAAGTTTTGGACTTTACACGTCGCTCTCTGTGTATTTCAGCAGAAGGAGTTTAATACAGGACTTTGGTTACACATGTACTGGAGGGCTGAGAAAGCTATGGGTATCCAGTGAGATAACCTGATACTAGCACCGTGGTTAGCAGTTTCTATCCCAGAGGACTGGTGGTACTAGTTGAACCCAGCCCAGAAGGACCCTGTGGCAGGTGATGAGACCACAGAATAAGAGGGTAGAGGCCTCGATGTAGGAGCTGGGATCACCAAAGGAAAGAACTGCTTCTATAGTTGGTGTCAGAAGCAGGGAGACGGGGAGGAGGGGCAAGGTGGCTGAAGAGTAGGGTCCCCAAATCACCTGTCCCCACCAAATTACCTAGATAACCTTCAACTCATCCTGAAAATCTACGAATTCGGCCTGAGATTTAAAGAGAGAACAGCTGGAACGCTACAGTGAGAAGAGTTCGCGCTTCTATCAAGATAGGAAGATGGGAAAAAAGAAATAAAGAAACAAAAGGCCTCCAAGGGGAAGGGGCCCCCCGAGGAGCCGGGCCTGAGGCCGGGGCGAGTGTCCCCAGGACAGGAGAGCTTCGTCCCGGAGAAGCAGGAGCTGCACCAACCTTCCCCGGCAGAAGGGCGCCCGCAGGGAGTTAGAGCAGGACCCAGGAGGGCGGGGATGGCCCTCGGGCTCCCTGGGACACTAACAGGCACCTGCGCCCTGGGGAGAGTGCGCCGAGCTCCCTGGAGGGCTGCAGCGCTCGGCGGGACCCGGAGCAGCTCGGAGGGGCTCGGGCGGCGGCTCCGCGAGGGGGCTGCGGGGCGGGAGCGCGAATCCAACAGCGCAGGCCCTGGAGCACAGGGCGCCGGGACACAGCCCAGGATCCGGCCTCCCCCCGGGACAGGCAGAGGCCGGGAGGGCCCAGGACAGCGAGGACGCTCCTGCCCCGAGCTGAGCAGATCAGCGGCCCCGCCCCGGAGCCTCCAGGCCCTGCAGACGGAGAGCCCCGGAGTTCCTGCGGGGGCTGACTCCAGGGCTGCAGAGCTGGTCCCGCCACTGCGGTTGTTCCTCCTTGGGCCTCACGGGGTGAACAGCCCCCACTGAGCCCTGCACCAGGCAGGGGCAGAGCAGCTCCCCCAAGTGCTAACACCTGAAAATCAGCACAGCAGGCCCCTCCCCCAGAAGACCAGCTAGACGGACCAGTTCCAAGGGAAGTCAAGGGACTTAAAGTATACAGAATCAGAAGACACTCCCCCGTGTGTTTTTTTTTCTTTTTGATTTCTGATTGCTTCCCCCACCTTTTTTTTTCACCTTTCTTTCTTTTTCTTTCTCTTTTTCTTCTCTTTTTTTCTTTTTTCTTTTTTCTTTTTCTCTTTTCTTTCCTTCTTTCTCTCTCTTTTTCTCCTTTTCCCCAATACAACTTGTTTTTGGCCACTCTGCACTGAGCAAAATGACTAGAAGGAAAACCTCACCTCAAAAGAAAGAATCAGAAACAGTCCTCTCTCCCACAGAGTTACAAAATCTGGATTACACTTCAATGTCAGAAAGCCAATTCAGAAGCACTATTATACAGCTACTGGTGGCTCTGGAAAAAAGCATAAAGGACTCAAGAGACTTCATGACTGCAGAATTTAGATCCAATCAGGCAGAAATTAAAAATCAATTGAATAAGATGCAATCCAAACTAGAAGTCCTAACGACAAGGGTTAACGAGGTGGAAGAACCAGTGAGTGACATAGAAGACGAGTTGATGGCAAAGAGGGAAACCGAGGAAAAAAGAGACAAACAATTAAAAGACCATGAGGTTAGATTAAGGGAAATAAACGACAGCCTGAGGAAGAAAAACCTACGTTTAATTGGGGTTCCCGAGGGCGCCGAAAGGGACAGAGGGCCAGAATATGTATTTGAACAAATCATAGCTGAAAATTTTCCTAATCTGGGAAGGGAAACAGGCATTCAGATCCAGGAAATAGAGAGATCCCCCCCTAAAATCAATAAAAACCGTTCAACACCTTGACATCTAATACTTAAGCTTGCAAATTCCAAAGATAAAGAGAAGATCCTTAAAGCAGCAAGAGACAAGAAATCCCCGACTTTTATGGGGAGGAGTATTAGGGTAACAGCGGACCTCTCCACAGAGACCTGGCAGGCCAGAAAGGGCTGGCAGGATATATTCAGCGTCCTAAATGAGAAGAACATGCAACCAAGAATACTTTATCCAGCAAGGCTCTCATTCAAAATGGAAGGAGAGATAAAGAGCTTTCAAGACAGGCAGGAACTGAAAGAATACGTGACCTCCAAACCAGCTCTGCAAGAAATTTTTTTTTCTGGATTTGCCTTTTTATTCAAAATTTAAAATATCTAATGCATATTTTAGACTTCCTAACACTTTCTTTTTTTAATAAATTAATTTTTATTGGTGTTCAGTTTACCAACATACAGAATAACACCCAGTGCTCATCCAGTCAAGTGTCCCCCTCAGTGCCCGTCACCCATTCACCCCCACCCCCCGCCCTCCTCCCCTTCCACCACCCCTAGTTCATTTCCCAGAGTTAGGAGTCTTTATGTTTTGTCTCCCTTCCTGATATTTCCCACACATTTCTTCTCCCTTCCCTTATATTCCCTTTCACTATTATTTATATTCCCCAAATGAATGAGAACATACACTGTTTGTTCTTCTCCGATTGACTTACTGCACTCAGCCTAATACCCTCCAGATCCATCCACGTTGAAGCAAATGGTGGGTATTTGTCGTTTCTAATGGCTGAGTAATATTCCATTGTATACATAAACCACATCTTCTTTATCCATTCATCTTTTGATGTCTGCAAGAAATTTAAAGGGGGACTCTTAAAATTCCCCTTTAAGAAGAAGTTCAGTGGAACAATCCGCAAAAACAAGGACTGAATAGATATCATGATGACACTAAACTCATATCTTTCAATAGTAACTCTGAACGTGAATGGGCCTAATGACCCCATCAAAAGGCGCAGGGTTTCAGACTGGATAAAAAAGTAGGACCCATCTATTTGCTGTCTACAAGAGACTCATTTTAGACAGAAGGACACCTACAGCCTGAAAATAAAAGGTTGGAGAACCATTTACCATTCGAATGGTCCTCAAAAGAAAGCAGGGGTAGCCATCCTTATATCAGATAAACTAAAATTTACCCTGAAGACTGTAGTGAGAGATGAAGAGGAATACTATATCATACTTAAAGGATCTATCCAACAAGAGGACTTAACAATCCTCAATATATATTCCCCGAATGGGGGAGCTCCCAAATATTTAAATCAATTAATAACCAAAATGAAGAAATACTTAGATAATAACACACTTATACTTGGTGACTTCAATCTAGCTCTTTCTATACTCGATAGGTCTTCTAAGCACAACATCTCCAAAGAAACGAGAGCTTTAAATGATACACTGGACCAGATGGATTTCACAGATATCTACAGAACTTTACATCCAAACTCAACTGAATACACATTCTTCTCAAGTGCACATGGAACATTTTCCAGAATAGACCACATACTGGGTCACAAATCGGGTCTGAACCGATACCAAAAGATCGGGATCGTCCCCTATATATTCTCAGACCATAATGCCTTGAAATTAGAACTAAACCACAACAAGAAGTTTGGAAGGACCTCAAACACGTGGAGGTTAAGGACCATCCTGCTAAAAGATGAAAGGGTCAACCAGGAAATTAAGGAAGAATTAAAAAGATTCATGGAAACTAATGAGAATGAAGATACAACCGTTCAAAATCTTTGGGATGCAGCAAAAGCAGTCCTGAGGGGGAAATACATCGCAATACAAGCATCCATTCAAAAACTGGAAAGAACTCAAATACAAAAGCTCACCTTGCACATAAAGGAGCTAGAGAAAAAACAGCAGACAGATCCTACACCCAGCAGAAGAAGAGAGTTAATTAAGATTTGAGCAGAACTCAACGAAATTGAGACCAGAAGAACTGTGGAACAGATCAACAAAACCAGGAGTTGGTTCTTTGAAAGAATTAATAAGATAGATAAACCATTAGCCAACCTTATTAAAAAGAAGAGAGAGAAGACTCAAATTAATAAAATCATGAATGAGAAAGGAGAGATCACTACCAACACCAAGGAAATACAAACGATTTTAAAATCATATTACGAACAGCTCTACGCCAATAAATTAGGCAATCTAGAAGAAAGGGACGCATTCCTGGAAAGCCACAAACTACCAAAACTGGAACAGGAAGAAATAGAAAACCTGAACAGGCCAATAACCAGGGAGGAAATTGAAGCAGTCATCAAAAACCTCCCAAGACACAAAAGTCCGGGGCCAGATGGCTTCCCAGGGGAATTCTATCAAACGTTTAAAGAATAAACAATACCTATTCTACTAAAGCTGTTTGGAAAGATAGAAAGAGATGGAGTACTTCCAAATTCGTTCTATGAGGCCAGCATCACCTTAATTCTGAAACCAGACAAAGACCCCACCAAAAAGGAGAATTACAGACCAATATCCCTGATGAACATGGATGCAAAAATTCTCAACAAGATACTAGCCAATAGGATCCAACAACACATTAAGAAAATTATTCACCATGACCAAGTAGGATTTATCCCCGGGACACAAGGCTGGTTCAACACTAGTAAAACAATCAATGTGTTTCATCATATCAGCAGGAGAAAAACCAAGAACCATATGATCCTCTCATTAGATGCAGAGAAAGCATTTGACAAAATACAGCATCCATTCCTCATCAAAACCCTTCAGAGTGTTGGGATAGAGGGAACTTTCCTCGACATCTTAAAAGCCATCTACAAAAAGCCCACAGCAAATATCATTCTCAATGGGGAAGCACTGGGAGCCTTTCCCCTAAGATCAGGAACAAGACAGGGATGTCCACTCTCACCACTGCTATTCAACATAGTACTGGAAGTCCTAGCCTCAGCAATCAGACAACAAAAAGACATTAAAGGCATTCAAATTGGCAAAGAAGAAGTCAAACTCTCCCTCTTCACCGATGACATGATACTCTACATAGAAAACCCAAAAGCCTCCACCCCAAGATTGCTAGAACTCATACAGCAGTTTGGTAACGTGGCAGGATACAAAATCAATGCCCAGAAATCAATGGCATTTCTATACACTAACAATGAGACTGAAGAAAGAGAAATTAAGGAGTCAATCCCATTTACAATTGCACCCAAAAGCATAAGATACCTAGTAATAAACCTAACCAAAGAGGTGAAGGATCTATATCCTAAAAACTACAGGACACTTTTGAAAGAAGTTGAGGAAGACACAAAGAGATGGAAAAATATTCCATGCTCATGGATTGGCAGAATTAATATTGTGAAAATGTCAATGTTACCCAGGGTAATTTACACGTTTAATGCAATCCCTATCAAAATACCATGGACTTTCTTCAGAGAGTTAGAACAAATTATTTTAAGATTTGTGTGGAATCAGAAAAGACCCCGAATAGCCAGGGGAATTTTAAAAAAGGAAACCATAGCTGGGGGCATCACAATGCCAGATTTCAGGTTGGACTACAAAGCTGTGGTCATCAAGACAGTGTGGTACTGGCACAAAAACAGACACATAGATCAATGGAACAGAATAGAGAACCCAGAAGTAGACCCTGAACTTTATGGTCAACTAATATTCGATAAAGAAGGAGAGACTATCCACTGGAAGAAAGACAGTCTCTTCAATAAATGGTGCTGGGAAAATTGGACATCCACATGCAGAAGAAACAAACTGGACCACTCCCTTTCACTATACACAAAGATAAACTCAAAATGGATGAAAGATCTAAATGTGAGACAAGATTCCATCAAAATCCTAGAGGAGAACACAGGCAACACCCTTTTTGAACTCAGCCACAGTAACTTCTTACAAGATACATCCACGAAGGTAAAAGAAACAAAAGCAAAAATGAACTATTGGGACTTCATCAAGATAAGAAGCTTTTGCACAGCAAAGGATACAGTCAACATAACTAAAAGACAACCTACAGAATGGGAGAAGATATTTGCAAATGACATATCAGATAAAGGGCTAGTTTCCAAGGTCTATAAAGAACTTATTAAACTCAACACCAAAGAAACAAACAATCCAATCATGAAATGGGCAAAAGACATGAAGAGAAATCTCACAGAGGAAGACATAGACATGGCCAACACGCACATGAGAAAATGCTCTGTATCACTTGCCATCAGGGAAATACAAATCAAAACCACAATGAGATACCACCTCACACCAGTCAGAATGGGGAACATTAACAAGGCAGGAAACCACAAATGTTGGAGAGGATGCGGAGAGAGGGGAACCCTCTTGCATTGTTGGTGGGAATGGGAACTGGTGCAGCCACTCTGGAAAACTGTGTGGAGGTTCCTCAAAGAGTTAAAAATAGACCTGCCCTACGACCCAGCAATTGCACTGTTGGGGATTTACCCCAAAGATTCAGATGCAATGAAACGCCGGGACACCTGCACCCCGATGTTTCTAGCAGCAATGTCCACAATAGCCAAACTGTGGAAGGAGCCTCGTTGTCCATCGAAAGATGATGGATAAAGAAGCTGTGGTCTATGTATACAATGGAATATTAGCCATTAGAAATGACAAATACCCACCATTTGCTTCAACGTGGATGGAACTGGAGGGTATTATGCTGAGTGAAGTAAGTCAATCGGAGAAGGACAAACATTATATGTTCTCATTCATTTGGGGAATATAAATAATAGTGAAAGGGAATATAAGGGAAGGGAGAAGAAATGTGTGGGAAATATCAGAAAGGGAGACAGAACATAAAGACTCCTAACTCTGGGAAACAAACTAGGGGTGGTGGAAGGGGAGGAGGGTGGGGGTGGGGGTGAATGGGTGACGGGCACTGAGGGGGGCACTTGAGGGGATTAGCGCTGGGTGTTATGCTGTATGTTGGCAAAGTGAACACCAATAAAAAATAAATTTAGTATAAAAAAAAGAAGCAGGGAGACATTGACAGCAAGAAAAAGAATGAAAGAATGAGAGAGACAGAGAGAGAACATGTTTCTCCCTCCTCTGCCTTCTACTCTCCTGCCAATACCTCTTAGTAGTAGAAGCTAATAGAAAAATATAGTTTATAGACTTTTAGCCACAACATTACAGAACAGAGTAGAAAGGGTGGGTGTTGAACAAACTAGACAGTGGTGGGTTGGAGACAATAGAGTGTGAGTCAGCAAAAGTTTTAAGTGAGAAGTGGGGTGAGAATCCATGAATTGCAGAAGAATTGATGTCAATTGTCAATTGATGTCAATTGAAGTGACACCTTCTCTCCTGGTGTTCACAAAGTCATTTTCTTCTATGGGTTACTTACCTTAAAGCCTGTTGATTTCATATTCTCTTTCCCGAAGATACCTATGAGTTATACAGGAGGATATGATAAGGATAGGTGTCATTTGTTGAATACCTACTTGGTTATATATTCTACAATTCTATTGAATCCTTACAACAAACATTATGATCTCCATTTTATGGGAAGGTGATTGTGACCAAGGGAGGTAAGCTAGTAAGTAACAGTGCTGACAGTTGAAGTAGGGTTTTCTGACCCAAAGCCAGGCTCTGTCCATTATAACACAGTATCCAGTCTGCAATTTGAGATGAGCTCTTCAATAGGAACCTCCTATTTCTCTCATGTTCAATTTCTTCTGACTTATGAGAAGATCCTCAGTGGGAATCCTGTGTTAGTTGAGCAGGAGACACTGTACTCAGGATATACTACAGCATAAATGTTCTCACTTTTACCTAAATCATATAGTTTTATTCATAGCAGAAAGGTTGTAAGATTTATTCCCCCTCTCACTCTATGGGTTTGTTCTGAGCATTAAATGAGATGCTGTGATGTCCTATAACTTAGCAGGTATTTAAGAAGAGAGAGTCAAGAAGGTGACTCATTTCTCATCAGCTGATTTTGTTGAGAACACAAAGTTTAGTTACGAGATAGGCCAGTGAAAAACCTTATGCAGATAATTTGATGAGGCCACAGTATCCAAGAGGAAAAATAATTCTTCTGGAGGGAGAGCTGAAATTTGTCATTAGTACTTATCCGACCTTTTTTAGGGGTTGGGAGCTATGCAAAAGCTAATAGTGTTTGGAGATCATTTAAACCTGGAAAATAAAGGGGGCACCTGGGTGCCTCAGTTGGTTAAGCATCCAACTCTAGATTTCAGCCCAGGTTATGATTTCAGGGTCCTGGGATGGAGCCCCCCTCCAGATGGGGTTCATGCTCAGCAGGGAGTTTGCTTGACAATTTTCCTTCTTTCTCTCTCTCTCAAAGTAAAAAAACTTAAAAAAAAAAACCTGATAAACCAAACTGATAAAATACCATTATACTTTACCTACAGTTCAATTGAGAGAAACACCATGCTGACATTAGTAAGAATGCTATCTTATTGTTTTTTAAACTTAATTTTTATTTTTGAAAAAGTTTATTTAAGTAATCTTTATGCCCAGTGTGGGGCTTGAACTCACGACCACAAGATCAAGATCACACACTCTTCTGACTGAGCTCCCCATGCCCCCCAAGAGTGTGACTTTAAAATAGAGTATGGAACATTTTGTAGAAGTAGGCCAATTGGTTATAAATATTGTTAGGTTTCTCCGAAACTTAAGTAGAGTGACCTGCCCTTTCTGACGAGATCGGGCGTGTTCAGGGTGGTATGGCCGTAGACGACCTGCCCTTTTTGTACGAAAAGGTAAGAGTTATCCAGATATATACCAAAGTTGCCAGGGATATTGGGAAGTTAAGAGTTACCTAGAATACATACCTAAGTTTCTGGGGATATAGGAACAGTATATTTCATTCTGAATATGCATAGTAATAGTCTATTAACATAATATTAACAATGGCAGTAGGCCTTGACCATTTTGAATAAAAATGTGTTGTCATTTCTTCCAAATTGGATTCCTATTCTAGGTAAGCATTAGTTCTTCTTCTTTTCTTCTCCTTCTCCTCCTTCTCCTTCTTCTTCTTCTTTCCTCTTTCTTCTTCTTAATTAGAAGCCAAGTCTTTCTAACAGAATCAACTGCAAACAGAGATGTTCTGTTCTAATCCCTGCATGCACCACCCTGGGTTTTTGTCAGAGTAGCTGCCATTTCTAGGGCTCCTTTCTTCTTACTTCTCATACCAGAGACCATTTACAATACCATGAGCTTTCCTAACCTGAATTACTTCTGACACAGCTGTTAGGCTAAGAGGTAAACTTCAAGGCAGTATTGCCATTATGAAAATCATATCATCTGGTTGAAATTTATGACCTTTTATATTCCTTGTTATCTCCTCAAGGTGAGGTTCTTGTGTATCATACACACTTTGGGCATGGTGCCTTGGTTGACTTACTGTAGGCAGCTGCTCCCTTGATAAACAAAGTCAGAAAGACTACACATTGCTTGCTCTGTTTCTTGACTCTTCAAAATCACCTAGGGTCCAAGTTAAATACAGCTCTTCATGCTTCGCTGTAAACTGAGCAATAATTCTGAATCTATTGGCTGTGGGGCAGAGGAGCAGTTCTCACACTGTTTAGTCCAAAGACCCCATTTTAAAAATTATTGAGGACCCCAGGCTTTTCTCCAAGTGTGTTCTATCTATTAACATTAACTCTACTAGAAATTAAAACTGAAATTTAAAATATTTATTTCAGAGGTGCCTGGATGGCTCAGACTCATGTTCTCAGCTCAGGTCTTGATCTTAGGGTCATGAGTGCAAGCCCCATGTTGGGCTCCATGCTGAGTGTGGGGCCTACTTAAAAAAATCCATAAAATAACATATTTATTTCACTGGGGAGCCTGGGTGGTTCAGTCAGTTAAGCGTCTGACTTTGACTCAGGTTGTGCTCTTAGGGTCTTGGGATCCAGCTCTGCATTGGGTTCCTTACTCAGAGGGGAGTCTGCCTCTCCCTTCCCTCCCCCTGCTTCTGTTCTCTCTTGCTCAAATAAATAAATAAAATCTTTAAAAAATATATTTATTTCACTTCACTAAAAACAATACAAAACCACTACATGTTAACATGAATAACATACTAAAATAAAAATAACTATATATTTTTAATTATATATTTTATATAATTATATATTTTATAATTATAAATATAATAATTTATATATAATATATTATATTTATATGTAAATATATTTATATATATTTATATAATATAATTTATATAAATTTATATATATTTTTATATATTTATATTTATATATAAATGTATATATAAATATACATTTATATATAAATATAATAATTTATATTTAATTATATATTTTTAATTATACTTTTTATTTTGTGACATATGTAGATTGACATGCAGTTGCAAAAAATAATATTGAGAGATCCCCTGTATCCTTTACCCAGTTTTCCTCAATGGTACTATCGTGCAAAACTATAGTATAATATCCATACAGTCATCCATACAGTCAAGATGTAGGACAGTTCCAACACCACAAGGACCTCTTCTGCTACCCTTTGATAGCCACATCCCTCTTCCCCCAGCCACCAACCCCTTGCAACCATTAATCTAGTCTCCATTTCTATAACTTTGTCATTTTAAGGATGCTACATAAATGGAATATATGCAGCCTTTTAGGATTAGCTTTGTTCACTTAGCATAACTTCCTGCAGATTCATCCAAGTTGTGTGTAGCAAGGGTTTGGGTTCACTGCTGAGCAGTATTCCACAGTATGACTGTACCACAGTGTATTTAATCATTCACTTGTTGAAGGACATGTGGATTGTTTCCAGTTTGTAGCTATTATGAATGTGGCTGCCATGAACATTTGTGTGCAAGTGTTTGTAAGTTTTCATGTCTCTGGGATAAAAATACCCAGGAGTATAAATGCTACTTGTATGATAGTTGCATGTTAAGTGTTATAAGAAACGGCCAACTCTTTTCCAGAATTACTGTTCCATTTTACATTTTCACCAGTGATCTGGTTTCTTTGAGTTTTGGTTTTCTGAGTGATCTGGTTTCTCTGCATCTTTGCCAATTTTTAGTGTTGTCATTATTATTTTTATTTGGGGAGGGGGTGGATATTTTTTAATTCTATAAAAATATAAATACACATAAAATTTACCATCTTAACAATTTTTATATGTGTAATTCAGTGGTATTAAATACATTCATATTGTTGTGCAACCATTAACACTACCAATCCTCAGAACTCTTTTTATCTTATAAAGTTGAAACTCTATACCCACTAAACAGCAACTCTTCATTCCTTCCTTCTTTGCACACACCTGACAAGCACCATTCTACTTTTTGTCTCTATGAATTTGATTACCCAGGCTCCTCATATAAGTGGAATCATATGGTATTTGTTGTTTTGTGACTGGCTTATTTCAGTTAGCATAATGTCTCCAAGGTTCTTCTATATAGTAGCATTTTCAGAATTTTCTTCCTTTTTAAGGTTGAATAATATTCCATTGTATATGTAGGCCACATTTTGGTAATCCATTCATCAGTTGGTGGATACTTGGTTTATGTCCACATTTTAGCTGTTGTGAATAATGTTGCTAAGAACATAAGCGTACAAAGATCTCAGAAAGATGTTGCTTTCAATTCTTTTGGGCATACTCAGAAGTGGAATTGCTGGATAATATGGTGATTCTCTTTTTAATTTTCTTTGAGGGGGCCCCCATTTTCTTTTCCATGGCAGCTACACCATTTTACATTATCAGTAAACAGTACACAAGGTTTGCAATTTATCCACCATTTCACCAACACTTTTTTTTAAACAGGCATCCTAGTGGGTGAAAGGTGATCTATTATTTCCCTAATAGTTAGTGATGTTGGGCATCTTTTCAGGTGCTTATCAGCCATTTGCATATACTCTTTGGAGAAATGTCTACTCAACAGCTTTGCCCATTTTTAAAATTGTTTTTGTTGTGTTGTTGTCTTTGAATTTTAAAAGTTCTCTATATATTCTAGATATTAATCCCTTATTAGATATATGATTTACACATATTTTCTCCCATTCTGTGGGTAACTTTTCACTTTATTGATAATGTCTTTTGATGCACAAAGGGGTCTAGCTTTCATAATTCTAATTTGTCTATTTTTACTTTTGTTGCCTATTCCTTTGGTGTCCTATACAAGAAATCATTGCCAAATCCAGTGACATGAAGCTTATGCCCTGTGATTTAGCACATCGTACATTTAGATCTTTCATCCATTTTTGAGTTGATTTTTGTATATTATGTTAGATAAGAGTCCAACTTTATTCTTTTGCAAGTGGATATCCTGTTTTTCTAGCACCATTTGTTGAAAAGTCTGTCCTTTTTTCATTGAATGGTCTTGGCTCAAAAATAATTTTTCCACATATGCAAATGTTTATTTTGGGGTTCTGTAGTACATTCCATTGGTCTATATGTCTGTCTTTACTCCAGTACTATATTGTTCTGATTACTGTAGCTTTGTGGTCAGTTTTGAAATTGGGAGCTGTGAGTCTTCCAGTTTTATTCTTTTTTTCCACAGTTGTATTGGCTATTCATGGTCCCTTGAGATACTATATAAATTTTATGGTGGATTTATATCTGTAAAAAAAAAAAGAGGGATTTCAATAGAAATTGAATTAGATCTCTACTGCTTTGAGTAGTAATGAAATCGTAACAATATTAAGTCTTCCAATCCATGAACGTGGAATGTCTTTCCATTTATATATATCTTATTTAATTTCTTTCAGCAATGTTTTGTAATTTTTGTTGTACAAGTCTTTCACCTCATTGGTTAAATTCATTCCTAAATATTTTATTCTTTTTGATGCTATTGTAAATGGACTTGTTTTCTTAATTTTCTTTTTGGATTGTTCATTGTTAGTGCATAGAATTTTGATTGGACAGTTTAAACCATTTACATTTAAGGTAATTACTATTAAGGAAGGACTTCTCTCACTTTACTGTTTATTCTTCATAAGCTTTATAGTTTGTCTCTTATTTCCTATGTTAGTGTCTTCTTTTGTTGGTTTTTAAATAGTAAAGTATTTTTGATTTTTCATTTTATTTTATATACATTTTCTGCCTATATTCTTTGTGTAGTTACTATGGGAATTATACTTAACATCCTAAAATTATCAATTTGAATTGATACCAGCTTAAGTTCAATAACATACAAAAATTCTGCTCTTGTATAGCTCATCCCCATCTCCTTTCAGTTTTTGATATCACAATATTACATTATGCATTGTGTGTCTGAAAACATTAAAAAAGTTGGCTTTTAGGGCAGCCCCGGTGGCTCAGCGGTTTAGTGCTGCCTGCAGCCCGGGGAGTGATCCTGGAGACCCGAGATCAAGCCCCACGTCAGGCTCCCTGCATGGAGCCTGCTTCTCCCTCTGCCTGGGTCTCTGTGTCTCTATAAATAAATAAAATAAAATAAAAATTGGTTTTTAAATGTGTTAGTCTCTTAAATCATGAAGAAAACAGAATGTGGAGTTACAAACCAAAGTTACAATAGTACTATCTTTTAGATTAATACACATTTTTTAATGTGTTAGTTTTTATTTTTTATTTTTTTATTTTTATTTTTTTTAAATGTGTTAGTTTTTAAAGTCATGTAGAAAACACAGAATGATTCCATGGTTTCTTTTTGATTTTTTTGTATGTTTTCTATGTCTTTATTGATATTTGTATATATACCATTTTCTTGACTTTATCCATGTCCTCCTTTAGTTCTTTGAGCATCTTTAAGATAGTTGTTTAAGATAGTTGTTTTTTATTTTTTAAAAAGATTTATTTATTTATTTATTTATTTACTTAGTGTGAGGAGGAGGGGCAGAGGGAGAGCAAGAGAGAGAACCTCAAGAAGACTCTGTGCTCAGTGCGAAGCCTGATGAGGGGCTTGATCTCAGGACCCTGAAATTATAACCTGGGTTGAAATTGAGAGTCAGATGCTTAACCAATGGAGCCACCTAGGTGCCCCAAGATAGTTGTTTAAAAGTCTTTGTCTAATAAGTCTACCATTTGGTATTTCTTAGGGATGATTTCTATTGATTTTTTTTCATTTGAATAGATCATAATATCCTGTTTCTTGTGGTTATGCCTTGTGGTTTTTTGATGATTATTAGACATTTGAGGCTAATGATAATTAAGTGAATAATTTGGATATCAAATTCTTCCTCTACCTCAGGGTTTGCTGCTGTCGTTTGTTTGTTTGTTTTGTTTTCTGATTGTTGTAGGCTCTGCTGGAGATCAGCCTGAGTATAAAATTCAAGTTTTTTCAGGTCTTTTCTAAGCCTGTGCCTGTGCTGTTTGCTGGGCATGTGCAGTCACTTTCTAAATTCCTCTGTACATGTAGTTGCTTTTGAATGTCTTAGTCGTTAAACATTTGGCTCCCAAAAAGGAAAGAGAGAAAAATGGCAGGGGGGAGATGCCAATCCTTTAAATCCCCTGGTTAGCCAGAGGGGAAAGGGACTTGCAACAATGGCTGTCCATCTCTGTGTCTGCACCTCCATAATCAGAAGCAACAACCAGTGTGGTCAGAACACAGTTCCCCAGTGTTTGGGGACAGGGTACTTATTATGCACCCTGGCCCTCGCAAGCTGTGTGCAAGATGCTCCCAGTACAGGTGTATGGCTACCTGATGTGAGCTTAGGACTAGAAGATGGTAAGCTGCTGCTAAGCTAAGGGCTGAAATTGAGGACATTTAACCACAATGTACCATTCAAGACTTCCCTTGGAAGTTGCAAGTCCTCAGTAGACCAGAGTTCCAAAATAATTACATTGGATTTTGCCAGTGTCACTATTGTCTAGGTGGGAAGATGGATTTTTGGCATTTCCTATTCCACCATTCTCCCAGAATCCTCCTTCTGGGGAATATTTTCTTCAATAGACTTTTTTAAAAAGTCAGTTTTAGGTTCACAGCAAACTTGAGCAACCAAAAAGTAGAATTTCCATGTACTCTTTGACCTCGCATATGTATTGCTTCCCCTATTATCAACATGCTATACCAGAGTAATACACTTGTTACCATCTATGAACCTACATTGACACATCATTATTACCCAAAATTCATAGTTTAAATTAGAGTTCATTCTTGGGCTTTGACAAATGATATGTATCCACCATTATCCACCAAGAAGAGTTTCACTGCCCTAAAAATTTTGTGTGCTCTGCCTCGCCATAATTTTTTTTTTATTTTAGTCATTCTGATAGGTGTATTGTGATACCTAGTGCTTAGATTTGCATTTTTCTCTAGTGGCTAATGCTGTTGAACATTTCAGGTGGCTATTTGCTCTTTGTAGTGATGTCTGTTCATTTCTTTTGCCCATTTTTAAATTGGACTTTTTAATTTTACTGTTCTGTTTTGAGAGTTCTTTCTATAGTCTAGATACTATATTTGTGGTTCACAAATATTCCTCTAAGTTTGGAGCTTGTCTTTTCATCCTCTTAACAGGGACTTTTGCAGAGTGAAATTTGAAAATTTTGATGAGATTGAATTTATCGACTTTTCCTTTTATGAATCTTGCTTTTGGTGTTAAGTTGAAGAATCACAAAGATTTTCACCCATGTTTTTCCAAATGTTTTATATTTTTATGTTTTACATGTAAGTCCATGATCCATTTTGAGGTAATTTTGCATAAGGGGTGAGGTTTTTTGTGTGTTTTTAAAAATATTTTATTTAGACATAGGCAGAGGGAGAAGTAGGCTCCCTGCAGGGAGCCTGATGTGGGACTCGAACCTAGGACCCCGGGATCACGACCTGAGCCAAAGGTAAATGCTCAACCACTGAGCCACCCAGGTGCCCCAAAGGGTGAGGTTTAGATTAAGATTTTTTCTTGTTTTTGTTGTTTTTTGCTTATGGATGCCAGTTGCTCCAGCATCATTTGTTGAAAGGTGATCTTTCTACCACTGAATTGTTTTTGAATCTTTGTCAAAAATTAGTTGGATATTTGTTTGGGTTGATTTCTGGGTTATCTATTCTTTTCCACTGATATATGTGTATATCCCTCTGTCAGTATCTCCTGTGTTGATTACTATATCCATATCATAGGTTTTCATATAAGATAGAGTGATTCCTTCTGCTTTATTCTTCATTTAAGATTATTTTAGCTCATGTAGGGCTAGTGCCTTTCCATTTAAAATATAAAATATAAATTTTACAGTAAGCTTTCCTGTGTCTACCAAAAACCTTGCTGAGATTTTGATAGGAATTGCATTAAACTTATACATCAATGTGGGGAGAACTGATACGTTTGTTCTGTTGACTCTTCCAATTCATAAACATGAATGCCTCCATTTATTTAGGTCTTTGATTTCTTTTGTCAGCATTTAGTAATTTTCAGGATTCAGATAATGTACATGTTTCATTAAATTTACACCTAGCTACTTCATCTGGGTTGATTGCAAATTGTGTTGTGCTTTTAATTTTGGCTTTATACATTTGTTGTTTTATGGAATTGATCTTTGTGTATTCATCTTCTTTCCTGCTACGTTATTGAATCTACTTATTTGTTCTAGATTTTTTTTTTTGGTAGATTCCCTATTTCAGATAACATGATTGTTACCTGAGAAAGGGACAGTTTTATTTCTTCCTTTCCAACTGGTCTGCCTTTCTTTCTTTTTCTTGCCTCACTGCAGTGGCTACAACTTCCATTTCTGTGTTTAACTGCATTTGTGAGACTAAGGATCTTTACTTTGTTTCCAAATTTTGAAGAAAAGCATTCAGTCTTTCACAATCCAGAATAGTATTAGATGCAATACATTTTTTTAATGAAAAGTGCTTGGCTACCCTTGCCAATCAACTCTGCAAGGGTATGCATAGTGAAGCCAGGTGGAATATGATTTTGTGCAGGGTCTGATTTTATTTTTTACTTTAAATTTTATTTATTTTAACTGGATTTCTAAAATGTTTTTATCATGGAATATTTCAAACATTTATTCAAACAAACAGGATAGTTGAATAAATTCCATATGCCTACACCCAGCTTCAACATATGTCAACACATGCCCATACTCTTCCCTTCTTCACTTATGAAACAAATCCCAGACACTGTGCTCCTTCACCCATAAAAATTTCAGTGTGTATCTCTAAGAGATAAGAAGTCTTAAAATACATAACCATAATGCCATTATCACGCCTAAAAATGTATCAAACATTCAGTGTACAAATTTCCCTAATTATCTCATAAGCTTTTTTTGTTTTAGTTTATTTTTTTATAGTTCATTTATATGAATAAATAGAATGGTATGATTAATTGATATGTCTCTTGAATCTCTTTCTGGCTGTATATTCCTTCTTTGTATCTTTTTTTTTTAAAGACTTTACTTCTTTAGGGAAGTTTTAAGTTCACAGCAACTTAAAACTGAGGGGAGGATACAGAGAGATCCCATATACCCCTTGTCCCCACCCATACATAGCCTCCCGATTATCAACATCTTACACCAGAGTGAGACATTTATTACATATCATAATTATCCAAAGTCCATAGTTTATATGATGTTTCACTCTTGGTCTTGTATATTTTATGGGTTTGGACAAATATATAATGTCATGTCTCCATCATTACAGTATCCTACAGATGCAGGCACTGCCCTAAAAATCCTCTGTGCTCCTAATCAATTCTCTGCTCCCCACCTCTGACAACCACTGCTCTTTTTACTGTCTCCATATTTTTGCCCATTCCAGAATATTATAGAGTTGGAATCATGCAGTATTTAGTCTTTTCAGATCAGCTTCTTTCACTTAGTATGCATTTGTTCATTCTATGTCCTCTCATGGCTTGATAACTCAGTTGTTTTGAGTGCTTAATAATATTCCATTGTCTGAGTATACCTCAGGATTTATCCATTTACCTACTAAATGACATCTTGGTTGCTTTCAGGTTTTGGCAATTATGAATGAATTTGCTATAAACATCTACATGAAGGTTTTGTGTGGATGTTAAGTTTTCAGTTCCTTTGGGTAAATACCAAGGAGTGTGATTGCTGGATCTTATGGCAAGAGTATGTTCAGTTTTGTAAGAAGGCACCAAACTGTCTTCCAAAGTGGCTGTACAGCTTTGCATTCCCACCAGCTTTGAATGAAAGTTTCTGTTGCTCTGCACCCTTCTCAGCATTTGGCGTTGTCAGTGTTCTGGATTTTGACCATTCTAGTAAGTGTATAGTGATATCTTATTTTGATTTGCATTTCCCTGGTGACATATGATTTATATGATTTAGGATTTTTGTAGGTACTCTTTATCAAGGAGAGACATTTCCTTCTCTGTTCCTAGTTTGCCAAAAGTGTCGGATTTGATTTGGGTATTGGATTTTGTCAAGTAATTTTTCTGCATTAATTGACATGACCATGAAGTTTTTCCTCTTTAATTCATTGATAGAGTGAGCCATTACATTGATTGATTTGCTGGGGGTGTATTTATTTATTTAGTCCTTTTTTGGTTTTATTTACATTGCAATCAGTTAACATATAATGTATTATTAATTTCGGGATAGAATTTAGTGATTCATCAGCTGCATATAACACCCAGTGCTGATTACCTCAAGTTCCCTCCTTAATGCTCATCACCCAAATACCCTATCCCCCCCAACATCTCCCCTACATTGACTGATTTTTGAATGTTGAAACAGTCCAACATACTTGGAATAAATTCTACTTGGTCATGGTGTATAAATACATTGCTTGATTCAATTTGCCAATATTTTGTCAAAGGTTTTTACATCTGTGTTTATGAGAGGTAATTATTCTGTAATTTTCTTTTTCTTTCTCCTTTCTTTTTAATTTTTTAACTAATTAATTAATTTTTTTGTGTTGTCTTTGGTTTTGATATCTACCAGCCTCATAAAATGAGTTGGAAGTGTTTCTTTTCTTAATTTTTCTTTATGTGTTTGGTAGGATTATCCTATGAAACTATCTGGCTCTGATGATAACTTTTTTTTAGAAACTTTTCAACTACAAGTTTGATTTCTTTGATGGTTATAGGACTTACCCAGGTTGTGTATTTCATCATAACTGAATTTTGGTAGCTTGTGGTATTTGAGGATTTGATCTATTTCTTCTAATTTGTCAAATTATTTTTAAAGATTTTGTTTATTTATTCATGAGAGAGAGAAAGAGAGAGAGGCAGAGGGAGAAGCAGGCTCCATGCAGGGAGCCCAATGAGGGACTCGATCCCGGGACTCCAGGATCACGCCCTGGGCCGAAGGCAGGTGCTAAATCACTGAGCCACCTAAGGATTCCTCTAATTTGTCAAATTTATTAATGTAAAGTTGTTTACAGTATTCTTTTATTGCCTTAGTATTATTGTTATTATTATGGTAAAGTACACATAATACAAAATTTACTATTTTAACTTTTTTATTTAATTTATCTTTTTTAAGATTTTTATTCGAGAGAGAAAAAGAGAAGGCATGAGTGAGAGGAGGGGCATAGGGAGAAGCAGAGTCCCTGCTGAGCAGGGAGCCTGACTGACAAAGGACTGGATCCCAGGGCCTGGAGATTATGACCTGAGCCAAAGGCAGCCGTTTTAATTGAGTGAACCACCCAGGCACCCCCATTTTAACCATTTTAAATGTACAATTTAGTGGCATTAGTACATCCACAATATTGTACATTCATCACTGGTATCTAGTTCCAGAAAATTTTCAACACATCAAAATGAAACCCACATCCATTATGCAGGTACTTCTCATATTCTCCTTCCCCTTAGACCCTGGAAACCACTAATCTGCTTTCTATCTCTAGAATATTCTCTATTCTGTATGTGTCATGTAAATAGACTGTGTCAGGCGTCATTCACTCAGTATAATGTTTTGGAAATTTCATCCATGTTGTAGCACATATCATAATCCATTCCTTTTTATGGCTGAATAATATTCTGTACCATGTATACACAACATTTTAATTATCCATTCAACTGTTGGTAGAAATTTGGGTTATTTGCACCTTTTGACTATTGTGAATATTGCTGCTATGAATATTCTTGTACTTGTATTCACGTTTTTGCTTAAACTGCTGTTTTCATTTTTCTTTTGCATATACTTGGAACTGGAATTGCTAGTTCTTTTGGTAATACTATTAAGTTTTTGAGGGACTGCCAAACCATATTCCTTAACATCTGCATCATTTTGTATTCGAACCAGCAATATAAGAGGATTCTATTTTTTCCGTATCTTTGCCAACAAATGTTATTTTCCATTAAAAAAAATTCTGGTGGGTATGAAGTGGTATCTCATTGTACTTTGAATTTGAATTTTCTTTTTTTTTTTTTAAGATTTTATTTATTTATTCATGAGAGACACACAGAGAGAGGCAGAGGCATCAGCAAACGGAGAAGCGGGCTCCCCATGGGGAGCACAATGGGGAACTCAATCTTGGGACCTTGGTATCATGCCCTGAGCCAGAGGCAGATGCTCAAACATTGAGCCACCCAGGTATCCCTGAATTTGAATTTTCCTGATGACTAATGATGTTGAGCATCCTTTAATACGCTTATGAGCCATTTGTATATCTTCTTTGGAGAAAGATCTGTTCAAGGTTTTTGTCCATTTTAAAATTGGGTTGTCTTTTTGTTGTTTAGTTGTAAAAGTTTTATATAGTCTAGGTACTAGACCCTTATCAGATATATGATTTATAATTTTTTCTCTATTTTATGAGTTGTCTTTTTACTCTCTTGATAGTGTCCTTTGAGCACAAAAGATTTTGATGTTGATGAAGTTCAATTTATCTATTTTTCTTTTGTTGTGTATACTTTTGACATCATATCTGAGAAATCATTTCCAATGTTTTCTTCTAAGAGTTTTCACTCTTACATTTAGGTATTTGATCCATTTTGAGTTAATTTTCATATATAGTGTTAGGTAAGGGTCCAAATTCATTCTTTTGCATGTGTATATCCAGTTTTCCCAGCACCATTTGTTGAAGAGATTTTTCAATAGTTAATTGACTATTAACAAATAAATGATTTTGTTTCTTGGCTCTTATTTCTATTTTATTGACCTGTATGTTTATCTTTATGCCAGTATCATACGGATTACTGATTACTGTATTACTTTAGGTTTATAGAAAATTAGGAAATTGGAAGTGTGAGGTTTTTTTTTTTTTTTTAAGATTTAATTTATTTATGTGAGAGAGAGAGAGAGAGAGAGGCAGATGGAGAAACAGGCTCCATTCCATGCAGGGAGCCTGATGTGGGACTCGATCCTGGGTCTCCAGGACCACATCCTGAGCTGAAGGCAGCACTAAACCACTGAGCCACCCGGGCTGCCCTGGAAGTATGAGTTTTCTAATTTTTCTTTTTCAAGATTGTTTTGGCTATTCAAATCCCTTGCAATTTCATATGAATTTTAGAATATAGGGGTTGCATGGAATATGTAGGTATATTTGGGTAACATTACCATTCTAGGATTAAATCTTCTAACTCATGAACATGGGAATTTTTCTATTTATTTAGGTCTTCTTTAAATTCTTTCAGCAATGTTTTGTCATTTTTAGTATACAAGTCTTATGTCTCCTTGGTTAAATTTATACCTAAATATTTCATTCTTTTTGATGCTATTATAAAATGAATTTTTTCTGTATTTTTTCAATTGTTTATTGCTAGTATATATAGATACAGTAGAACTGATTTTTTTATCGTACAATTTTGCTGAGTTTGTTTATTAGCTCTAGTAGGTTTTTGTGGATCTCTAGGGTTTTCTATATTTATGATAATGCCATCAGAGAGTAGATAACTTTATTTCTTCCCTCCTAACTTGGATGTCTTTTATTTATTTTTCTTGCCTAATTGCTTTGGCTAGGACTTCCAGTGCAAAGTTGAATGGAAGTAGTGAGAGTTGTCATTTTTGTTATGTTTCTAAGGGAAAGCTTCAGGTGTTTTGCTATTGAGTATGATGTTACTTGTGGTTTTTTTTTTTTTTTCCATAAATGCCCTCTAACCTGTTGCAGGAGATTTTTCTTCTATCCCTAGTGTATTGCATATTTTTATCATGAAAGAATGTTGGCTTTTGTCAGATGCTTTTTCTGTGCCTATTAAGATGATTGGGTTGTTTTTCTCCCTTCATTGTATTACTATGGTGTCTTACATTGATGAATTTTCATGATGAACCACTCTTGCTTTGCTTTGATAAATCTCATTACAAAATGACGCATCATCCCTTTAATGCACTGCTAAATTTGGTATCCTAGTATTTTTGTATTTTTTGCTTCTATATTCATAAAGAATATTTCTCTATAATTTTCTTGTGATATCTTTGTAGGACTTGGTATCAAGATAATGCTGGCCTCATGGAATGAGTCAGGTGGTCATTATTCTCCTATTTAAGAGTTTGAGAAAAATTGGTGTTAATTCATCTTTAAAAGTTTGGTGGAATATACCAGGAAAGTTATCTACTTTTCGGCATTTATTTCCTGGATAATTTTTTATTGCTGACTTAATCTCTTTACTTTCTATAGGTTTATTAAGCTTTTCTATTTCTTCTTCTTCTTTTTTTAAGATTTTATTTATTTATTAGTGAGAGACACAGATAGAGAGAGAGAGGCAGAGACACAGGCAGAGGGAGAAGCAAGCTCCACGCAGGGAGCCCGACGTGGGACTCGATCCCGGGACTCCAGGCTCATGCCTTGGGCCAAAGGCAGGCGCCAATAGGCAGGCGCCAAACCGCTGAGCCACCCAGGGATCCCCCTCTATTTCTTCTTCATTTAGTTTTGGTAGTTTGTTTTTCTAGGAATTTGTCCATTTTATCCTGGTTCTCTATTTTTTTGGCACAAGATAGTTCATGGCATAATCTTTTCAATTTCTTGTAAGTTTAGTAATCATGTCTCCATTTTAATTTCTGATTTTAGTAATGGGGTCTTCTTTATTCCTTAGTTGTTCTAGCTAAAATTTGTCCATTTTGTTGATCTTTTCAAAGAATTAAGTTTTGGTTTTATTGTTTCTATTGTTTTTCTAATCATCTGTTTTATGTCTGCTCTAATCTTTAGTTTCCTTCTGTTTGCTAGATCTGGGGTTCCATCTGCTCTTCTTTTTCTAGTTCATTAAGATATACAGTAAGAGGGCAGCCTGGGTGGCTCAGCGGTTTAGCGCCGCCTTCAGCCCAGGGAGTGATCCTGGAGTCCCAGGATCAAGTCCCAGTCCAGCTCCCCGCATGGAGTCTGCTTCTCCCTCTGCCTGTGTCTCTCCCCACTCCTCTCTCTTCTCTGTATATTCTCATGAATAAATAAATAAAATCTTAAAAAAAAGACATACAGTAAGATTCTGATTTGAGATCTTTTTTCCAATGTAGGCATTGATAACTCTAAATTTCACTTTGATCATTGCTTTTGTGACATCTCTTACATTTTGTTATACTGATTTTCACTTCTATTCATCTCAAAGTATTTCTAATTACTTTTGTGATTTCTTCTTTAACCTATTGGTTGTTTAACCCCGTATTATATTTTTAATGGGCATAGTGATATCCTCTGCCTCATTCTTATTTTTTTTTTAATTTTTATTTATTTATGATAGTCACAGAGAGAGAGAGAGAGAGAGAGAGAGAGGCAGAGACACAGGCAGAAGGAGAAGCAGGCTCCATGCACCGGGAGCCTGACGTGGGATTCGATCCCGGGTCTCCAGCATCGTGCCCTGGGCCAAAGGCAGGCGCCAAACCGCTGCGCCACCCAGGGATCCCTGCCTCATTCTTAGTAATGGTGTTTATGTCTTCTATCTTTCTCAATCATGTTAGAAGTTTATCAATCTTACCAATTTTTTTTAATGAAGTAAATTTTTGTTTTGTTGATACTCTCTATTGTTTTCCTGTTTTCAATTTCATTTATTTTTGCTCCTAATGTAATGATTTCATTCCCTCAGCTTGCTTGAGGTAGTTACTTAGATTATTGATTTGTGACCTTTTTCCTAATGTAAGTATTTTCAGTACAAATATCCCTCTAAGTACTACTTTAGCTGTGTCCCATATATTTTGATATATTTTTATACTAAAAATATTTTAAGATGTAGAATATTATGAAATCTTTAGTACCTACACTAATGGCCTCTCATTTCATTAACTATAGACTCTCTCCTTTATCTCTAGCTCTCTTAAATCTCTTAAATCACTTAGAACACAGTATTCTGGACCTGGGTGGCCACTGAAGAATAGAGCAGAAATGTCTATTCATTCCTTTCTTTTTTTTTCATTCATTTGATCATTTATTCATTCAACAAAGTTACTGAATTCCTATAGCAGATTTTGTGCTCAGCAGGAATATAGAGATGATTAAGACATATTCCCTCTTCTCATTATTCTTTGTCAGAGAAGACAAATAATACAACACCTAATTTCAAGAGTGCCCACTATCTCCTATTATTGCAGAAATTCTACTGCCATTAACACAAAGCTAGGTTAAAAGGCAACAAATTCTGTCATTTTCTTACCCTATTTTCATCTCTTTATTATCCCCTGTGTTCGCTTGTTTTATTTCTTAAATTTCACTCACATATGAGTGAAATGATACGGTGTTTGTCTTTCTCTGACTTATTTCACTTAATTTAATATTCTTTAGCTACATCCGTGTGGTTGCAAATGGCAAGATTCCATTTTTTTTAATAGCTGAGTAATATCCCGTCGTATATATACACACGACATCTTTATCCATTCATCAGTTGATGGATATTTGGAGTCTTTCCAAATTTTGGTTAATGTGGATAATGCTCCTATAACACTGGGGTATATGTATCCCTTTGAATTGGTATTTTTGTACTTTTTCTACTCTATTTTCAGAATTCTCTGCTTGTCTTTAATCTAGGATAATCTAAAACTGGTCTGTGCTCTACAGGTTATACCAATTGCTTAAAGCTGACTTCTTTCCAATTAATTTGGGCTGTAGTTAAATATTTTGTATATTATGCCTGGCTGGATTATAACAGTTATAATCTCTACCTGTCCCTTTCCACTGACCATTCTTTTAGAATACAATCTGAATCCATAATAAAGTAGCGTAAATAGAGTAGAGTAAATTTGGGTGAAATGATCAACTTTATAAGTGTTCTCCTGTCAGTTGAGCCTCCTGATCTTCACCAAAATCCTGGGAAGATATAAACCGTAAATTACACATGAGGAAATTGAGATTTAGATAGGTTAAGTGACTTGCTCAGTTGGGAAAATCAAAAACATATGCAGGCTTCTAGACTCCCACCTAGGCTTTTAACTCTTGCCTCAATTTCACTTCCTCTTCATAGCTGACCACTAAATATGTTTTAAAGAGGGCAGAGTCCAATTGTATAATAGATCTGCCTGTCTGAAACATGATTATTAGTGGTAATGGTTGGGTATTACCTGGCATGCATGCACTGGGTTTACAGTAAAGAATACCTACTTTTTATTAACTGTCCTTTTAGATATATTAGCGACTGTCACACCTGAATTATAACAAAGAAGCACTAGAGAAAATTCAATGTGGGCGGCAAAATTCTTTGAAGAATAACTAGTTATAATTGGGGAGTCTGAACACATTTCAGAGTTGCACGTTTAATATGCAGTATGGTTAATTGCACTGTAATTACAGTGTTTTAGAATGCCATGCTAAGTGTTTAATCCTTTTCAGGTTTGCCCTCCAATCAGTGGTCTGCCTTCATTTCCCAGATTGATGAAGTCTGCCTCAGAGAAGGGGGTAGGTAGCAAGATTGTGCTGATGTGGCTAATCAACTGGGAAACTTGTAAAATGAATCTTTCCTGTATGGAATTTATATTTAATCATAGTTATGTACTCTTTATGAAAGAGTGTTGATTAGTTAGTTATCAGAATATGAAAACAATAAGAGCTTTTATTTACTCAGATAAGTTATTCTACAGTCATTATTTGGGTCTGATTGAGTTGATGGGGATATTTACATTACCTTGGCACATAGATCCACTTAGTCTTATTCATAGTGTTAATTATATACTGCAAGAATTACTGCCATACCCTTATTTGCGGTGTTTACTATTAGAGTTTGTTTGTACGTGTGGTGATTGTATGGCTCCCCTCTCTCTCACTGGACTATGCCCCTTTTACCGGTCCATTACAGAAACCTGATCTTCAGTAGCTTAGCTAGTTCACACTAATAGCATCTAACTCAAGGAAGGCAACTCAGTTCTGTTTCAGAGAGTTGGTTGAGGCTATACCATTGAGCTGACTTTTAGTAGTTTTTTCAGTAGGCAAATAAGCCTTCATGTTTGCATATGTTTTTTTTTTTTTTTCCCAGTGTCTGGGGTTTTTCTTTCTCTGCACATCTCCTGCAAGGTGCTATTCATTCTTTAAGATCTGTCTTGAAATTCTAATCCTCAAGGAATCATACCCTAATTCTACCAAAGGGGGTCCATCGTTGCCTCCTTTAACTCATTCACTGCTGTATCAGAATATCAGAACCATCACAGTTCCACCACACTATACAGCAACTGCCGTTTGATATGTATGCTTTCTTTCCTTAACAGATGGGTTTGTTTGAGAGTGAAGGCCAAATTGTATTCATCTCTAGTCTAATAGTGTCTGGTCCATAGTAGGTGCCTAACAACTTCTCAGTGTTGAATGATGTAGATTATACTTAAAAAATCTTTTTTGTATTTAAAGACAATTTTTTAGAATGGTTTAAGTTCACAGCAAAACTGAGAGGAAGTTACAAAGATTTCCCATGTATCCTCTGCCCCAACACATGCATAGCCCTTCCCCACTTCATTGTCAACATCTTTCATCAGAGTGGTATATTTGTTACACCTGATAAATATACATCATAATCACACATAAGTCACATCACATCATAATCACCCAAAGTCCATAGCTCATATTATGGTTCACTCTTTGTGTTGTACATTATATGTGTTTGGTTGAACAAGTGTAAAATGGCATGTATTCATCATTATTCTATCATAAAATATCATTCACTGCCCTAGGTTTTTAAAAAAGATTTATTTATTTATTTATTTATTTATTTATTTATTTGAGAAAGCAAGTGAACAGGGGGAGGAGTAGAGGGAGAGGAACAAGCAGATTCCACGCTGAGCACAGAGCCTGATGCAGGGCTCCATCCCACAACCCTGAGGTCATGACTTGAGCCAAAATCAAGTTGGAAGCTCAGCTGACTGAGCTGCCCAGGTGCCCCACCCTAGGGTTTTTTTAATTGAGATATAATTGACATACACACACACACATATAACACTATATTAGTTTCAGGTATACAACATAATGATTTGATATTTGTATAGGTTACAAAATGATTACCATAAGTCTAGATAACATTTATTACTATAGTTACAGAATATTATAATTTTTTATTTTTGTTATTATTTATTTTTTATTGAAGTATAATTAACAAACAGTATTATACTAGTTCCAGGGATACAATATAACCACTCAATAATTCCCTACATTTCTGTGCTCATTAAGATAAGTGTACTCTTCATCCCCTTTATCTCTTTTGCCCATCCCCTCACCTGCTTCCCCTCGGGCAACCATCAGTTTGTTCTCTGTATTTGAAGGTGGGTTTTTTTGTCTCTTTTTGTTTTGTTTTTTTTTTTTTAATTCCACATGAGTGAAATCATATGGTATTTGTCTTCCTCTGATTGACTAATTTTACTTAGTATTATACCCTTCAGTTTTATCCATGTTATTGCATAAAAAGATTTGATTCATTTTTTATGGCTGAGTAATATTTCACTGTGTGTGTGTAAATATATATAACACATCTTCTGTATTCATTCCTCTATGTATGGATACTTGGAATGCTTCCATATCTTAGCTATTGTATATAATGCAGTAGACACAGGGGTGCATTTATCTTTTTGAAGAATTAGTGTTTTCATTTTCTTTGGGTAAATAGTAGTGAAATTACTGGATCATATGGTAATTTTATTTTTAATTTTTTGAGGACCCTCCATACTGTCTTCTACAATGGCTGCACCAGTTGCATTTCTATCAACAGTGCAGAAGGATTCCTTTTTGCATATCCTTACCAACACTTATTTCTTTTGTTTTTGACTTAAGCCATTTTGATATCTGTAATGTATATCTCATTATGGTTTTAATTTGGATTTCCCTGATAATTAATGATGTGGGGCATCTTTTCATGTGTCAACCATCCATATATCTTCTTTGGAAAAATATCTATTCAGGTTCTCTGCCTATTTTTTTTAAAAGATTTTATTTATTTATTCATGAGAGATAGAGAGAGAGAGACAAAGAGAGAGAGGCAGAGAGAGAGAGGAGGCAGAGACACAGGCAGAGGGAGAAGCATCTCCATACAGGGAGCCCGAGGTGGGACTCGATCTCGGGACTCAAGAATCACGCCCTGGGCCAAAGGCAGGCGCTAAACCGCTAAGCCACTCAGGGATCCCCTCTCTGCCTATTTTTAATGGGATTACTCTTTGGGTGTTGAGTTGTATAAGTTCTTTATATATTTTGGGTATTAGCCCCTTATTGGATATATAATTTGCAAATATCTTCTCCCACTCAATAGGTTGCCTTTTTGTTTCATTGATGATTTCCTTCACTGTACAAAAGCTTTTTCTTTGGGTTTAGTCTCAACAATTTGACTTTGCTTTTGTTTCTCTTGCCTTAGGAAACATATCTAGAAAAATATTTTCAATTATCTTAGGTATATATGTGAAATTCTTGGTTACATGGTAACTCTCTATTTTGCTTTTTTTTTTTTTTAAGATTTTACTTATTTATTCATGAAAGGCACAGCGAGAGAGAGAGAGAGAGAGAGAAAGAGAGAGAGGCAGAGACATAGGCAGAGGGAGAAGCCTTGCAGGGAGCCTGACGTGGGACTCGATCCCGGGACTCCAGGATCAAGCCCTGGGCGGAAAGCAGGCCCTAAACCACTGAGCCACCCAGGGATCCCACATCACTTTTTTGAGGAGCTGCCAAATTGTTTTCCAAAATGACTACACTATTTTAAATTCCCACTGGCAATGTAAGAGGGTTCCCATTTCTCCACATTTTCCCCAACACTTGTTATTATCTGTCTTATTGAATATAGTCATTTTATTGGGTGTGAAATGGCATCTCATTCTGATTTTGATTGGCACTTACTTAGTGACTAATGCTTTTGTGCCCCTTTTCCTGTGCTTATTGGCCATTTTTCTCTTGACTTTTTAAATACGATATTCCTAATTATGACTTTTTGGTATCTATTCTGCTTGGTAATTTGTCAGGCAATTTGTCTTATCTATAATTTGATGTCTGTCATTAATTTTAGAAAATTCTCAGTCATGATTACTTTAAATATTTTTTTATTTCTTTTCTTAATTTCAACTACATGTATATTACACCTTTTGTAATTGTCTTATAATTTTTGGATATAGTGTCCCTTTTTTTTTCTCTCTCTCATTGTTTCCCCTTTGCTTTCTAGTTTGGGAAATTTCTACTGATGGATCTTCAAGCTCATTGATTTTTTTTCCTCTCTCATATCTAGTTTGTTCATTAGCCTATCAAAGTCTCTTTTTATTTATGTTACAGTATTTTTGATTTCCAGCATTTCTTTTTGATTCTTTTTAGTTTCTATCTCTCTGCTACATTGTCCATCTGTTTTTACATATTGTCTACTCTTTTCATTAAATCATTTAGCATACTAATAATAGTTAAAATTTTCAGTCTGAAATATCTAACATTCTGTTATTTGAGTCTGGTTCTGATGCTTACTCTCTTTAAACTGTGCTTTTTGTCCTTTAGTATGCTTTGTTGTTTTTGTTTAAAACTAGACAAGATCCATAGGGTAAAAAGAAGTGAGGTAAATAGGCCTTTACTGTTAAGTATAATGTTTATCTGGTTAGGAGTTAGGCTGTGTTTACTGTTTAGCTGTAGGTGTAGGTGTCCTGTCAGAGGCTAAATATTCCTCTGGTGTCTTTGGTTTTCCTGAAAGACTTCTTCTTAAAGCCTGAGATGTGAAATTCTTTCCATTATAATTACCTGTTTTTATAGAAACCTATAGATGTGGTGGAAAAGGCTAAAGGGAAAGGAAGCATTCCCTAGTCCTATGATTTGATCTTAGTCTTGTAGGGAGCCTGTACCTCTGGGCTGTGATCTTAAAAATTACTTCTCATTTAGCCTCTCTAGAGAAATGGGAAAGCTGTAAGGAACTGGGGTCGGGTATTTCCTTTATTCCACATTGAAGGTTAGAAAGTACTGGTGTTGGGTAGTTTTCCTCCTGTATGTGGGAAATTGGAGAAGGCTACAGTTGGGTATTCCCATTCTCCTGGTTAGTTAGGTTCTGGTAAAAATCTCATTAGGTTAGGCTCTAGTAAAATAGTTTCTCTTGAAGACAGGCCTAAGTAAGGATAATAGAATTCTCTGGGCATATTTCAAAATGGCCACCATTTTGGTTGGAAAAGATACTTGTATAATTTCAATCTTAAATTTGTTAAGACTTGTTTTGTGGTTAACCTATGATCTATCCTGGGGAATGTTCCACGTGCACTTGAGAAGAATGTGTATTCTGCTTCTGTTGGATGGAATATTCCATACATTTTCTCTTAGCCCATTTGGTCTAAAGTGTAGTTCAAGTCCAGTGTTTCCTTATCGATTTTCTGTTTTGTTTCAAGATTTCTTTGGTCCTTTCTAGGTCCTTTGCTTTGCCATATATTTTAGTATTGATTTTTATTTTCTAACAAAAAAACTTGCTGGAATTTTTATTCAAATTACTATAAATCTATAGATTTGACATTTTAGTCATATTAAATTTTCTGATTCCTACGCATGGTATACCCCTTTATTTATTTATGTCTTCAATTTTTCAGGATTTAAAAATATTCCTTCAGTGTATAGGTCTTGAACATTTTTTGCAGGGGTGGTTAAAAGTATTACTCAATTATTTGTATTTTGACTGTTATTATAAATGAAATCACTTTAAACTTTCAAGTCCTAGTTATTAGTTGCTATTACATAGACATATGATTGATTTTATATATTGCTCCATATCTTACGGCTCTGGTAAGTTCATTTATTCACTTTAATAGCTTTTATGACAATTCCTTCAGTTTTTCCGTGTATATAATTATGTCATTTTTAAAAGATTTTATTTATTCATTCATGAGAGTATGTCATTTGTAAATAAAGACAGTTTAACTTATTTTTTTTCCCTAGATTGTATGCATTTTACTTATTTATTTTTTCCTTACTGCACCGGCTAGGATGTCCAGTATGTTGTTTGATAAAAGTGGTGAGAACAGACATGTGATCTTAAGGGGTGAAAGTATTTTGCCTTTCATCATTATGTGTTAGATTCAGATTTCTAGACCCATTCTCAGATTGAGGAAGTTCTCTTCTATTTCTGGCTTGCTGAGATTTCATCATGAATTAGTACTGAATAGTTTTGAATGAGATTTTTTCTGAATCTATTTGAGATGATCAAGCAGGATTTTATTTTTAGTATGTTAATATGGTGAGTGCAGACTGATTTTTAACTTCTTATTTTGAAATAATTGTAGATTTACAGAAAAGCTGTAAAGATAGTATGGAGTATCCTGAGAGTTCCTACATATCTTTCCTATGTAGTCATAGCCTGCTGGGTACACAGCCACAGTATATTTGTCAAAACTAACAGAGCAACACTGACACAATACCCTTAGCAGAACTGCAGACTTTATTTGGATTTTTACCAGCTTTTCTTTTCTTTTTTAACTTAAATTCAGTTTGCCAACATATAGTATAACACCCAGTGCTCATGACTTCACGTGCCCTTCTTAATGCCCATCACCCAGTTACCCCATACCCCCACCCACCTCCCCTTCAGCCACCCTCAGTTTGTTTTCCTGAGTGAAGAGTTTCTCATGGTTTGTCTTCCTCTCTGATTTTTCCCCATTCAGTTTCCCCTCCTTCCCTTATGGTCCCTTGCCAGCTTTTCCACTGATGCTTTTTTTTTTTTCTGTACCAGGATCCAATCCAGGATACTGCATTACTTTATGGCTTAATCTTCTCTAATCTGTGACAGTTTGTCTTTCCATGGTTTCCATGATCTCAATAGCTGTAGAGTGCTGGGCAGGTATTTTGTATATATGTATGTATGAGTGAATGAATGAAGGAAGGAATCAATAAAGTGTCCCTTAATTTGTGTTTGTCTCATGTTCTCTCAATACTGGAATTATGGGTTTCATGAAAAATACCACAGATGTGAAGTACCTTTCTCATTGCATCCTATCACTGGACATAAGATATCAGCATGATTTATCACTGTTTATGTTAACTTTGATCACTCTTGATTTCTTGGTTAAAGTGCTGTCTACTCGATTTTTCCTCTGTAGTTACTATTTTTTTCTTTTCCATTCTCTTTCCTTTAGATGAAACTCACTAAATACAGCACACACTCAAGGGGAATTAAATTCCACCTCCTGGGGGAGAGGGGATATTTACATATATTACACCAAATTCCAAAAGGAAGTCTTTTTTCCTCATTCCCCATTAATGTAGTTAATCATTTAATTATTGCAGTATACACTCATGGGTATTTATTTAATCCTTGAGTTAGAATCCCATGCTATTATTATTTGTCTTGTTGCTCAAATTGTTTCAGCTGTATCCACTTTCCGGTTGACTCCTGAGTCCTTTTGACACACTCCCTCTCTTCTTTCCCTCTCCTGACATTCTACAAGATGCCTGAGGCTCCTCTTGCATTCTTTCTGCTTCAGCCTTAGAATCAGCAATTTCCCCAAGGCACTCCAATTCCTTTCCTTAGAGAATGGTATTTAGAAACGAAAATCTGAATGTTGGCTCTCATTGATGGCTGGGATGTTATAATTTCTAGGCCTTCTCAGTGGACAAAGCTAGGAAATAAATTATGTAGATTAACCCACCTATAGATATAAACATATCTATATGTATATGCCTAATTATCTGTGCATATGTTAAAATAGACATGAATTTATAATGCTATCTCTCTATTCCAGCATCAACAGGTTCACTCTATCCTTCCTTCCTTGCCTATTGGTATAGTAAATTCTAATATAATGCTTGTTTTTCTAACATGAATTTGAGTGCAATAGATATATTTAGGAATAATTTGAACATGACGTACATTTCACGTTTTCTTTTGCATGACTTTATCCCTGGGTAACACTAGATGAACAGAGAAAACTGTACCCAGCTGAATCAAGCCATGTTGGAGTACATAAAACACACACATACATAAACCTCAAATATCCACAGCTTTTTAAACTCATTGCATGTTTCATCCCACAAGGTTATGTTTTGCTATTCTTTCGCATTTGTGATTCATTCATTCACTCATTCATTCATTTCAAAAACATATCTAAGTGTTCCATTCAATGAAGGGAAAAGGAAAGCTTTAAGTATCGAGGAGAAGCCAGAAATAATGAAGTATTTTGAAAGAAACAAGAGAACATGTGATGTCTCTTAAGCAGTGGGCATAAAAGAATCCACATTGAGGATTATCTGAGACAGTGCTGTTAAAAGAAACTTCTCTGATGGAACAACTCTAAGTGTTGTGAAGTCAGTAAGCACTAAGCCTAAAAAGTTAAAATAAATGGAAAGATAGTTGGGTGTGTGAATTGAAGACCAAACAGAAAAATTCCGGATCATCTATTCTCATAATCAGAGTTAGAAAGCACTATTTACAAAGATCTTGTGTAAATTACCAAATCCTGCAAAAGTGGTTCCTTTTAGTGCTGGTAGTGGCTGCTTTCATGCTTTTAAACATCACTACAATTTTCAAAGCCAACAGGTGTCTACAAAGAATCCAGCTGAGAGAGACAAGTACCAGTGAGAAAGTAGCAAAAAAATTTCTAACAGTGATAGAAGTTAATTGAAGAAGAATGCTATGTATTGGATCAAAAATTCTAATTATGACAAAACATGTATCTATTATAAATGCTTTCCTTGAAAGACCTACTTCTCAGTGTCAGAAAATATGCCCAGTGGGCATTAAGGAGGGCACTTTTTGTGAAAAGCACTGGGTGTTGTATGTGAGTGATAAGTCACTAAATTCTATACCTGAAACTAGTATTACACTGTACACTAACAAATTGGAATTTAAATAAAAACTTGGAAAAAAAAAGAAAAAAAACATGCCTAGGATTTACGATTGGGAAAGTACTGTGATGTTCAGGGCCACCAACCTAATTAAGGACAGTGAGCCATACCCAACCATATATGGTTTTAAACTTGTCTGTTTAAACAGATTTTTTTTAAAAAGATTTATTCATCTATTTTAGAGGAAGAGAATGAAAGGGAGGGACAGAGGGAAAGGGTGAGACAATCCCAAGCAGACTCCCCACTCAGCATGGAGACTGAAATGAGGTTTGCTCTCATGAGCCTGAGACTATGACCTAAGCTGAAATCAAGAGTTGGACGTTCAACCAACTGAGCCACCCAGGTTCCACTAAACTTGTCTGTTTAAAGGGGATGTCAGATAACCATTCTTTTCTCATTCACAATAACTCATAAACTGCAGCCCTTATGATGTCCTATCAATTTTAGTATCCTGTAGTTCCTAATCATTTAACATGTGTAAAACTATGCTTCCATTTTTGTTGGGGTTCCTACCTTTTTTTTTTTTTTTTTTTTTTTTACAATATTCCACTGAAAGTTTTTGAATGCTGTGACCAATCTCATTTTCCCCATAAGATGTACAGTTTTTATTGTGCAATTTTGTGCAGGGTGATTATTTTTTAGAACACATATGTTATGTTGTAGCAGGATTGACTATAAATTCTTTCTCTGACAGTGAGAAACCTTCCTCCTGTTATCTACAATTTATTTACTTATTTACTCAATCTGAGTATATATGTTGAGTAGTTTCAGAATTGCTAACCTATTTGTCAACTAGGGTAGTGTTTGTGTACAGTTCATTTTGTTTTTAGCCATGCAGTCCAAAGTACTAAGGTCAGCTCCTTTTCCCTCTATCCCCTTTAGTGAGATAATGTCACACATTAGTAATATAGTTAGATTATTTAGCTCTTATACTTTGGATTTGATCCATTTTGAGTTCATTTTTATATGTTGTAAAATACGGGTCTAATATCATTCCTTTGCATGTGGATATCCAGTTTCCCAAACACCACTTGTTGAAAAGACTGTCCTTTTCTCATTAAGTTGTTGAAATCAATTGACCATATGTATGAGAATTTATTTGGGGCTCTCTTTTCTATCCCATTGGTTGATATGTTTGTCATTATTCCAGTTCTATACTGTTTTATTTACTGTAGCTTTGTAGTAAATCTTAAGTGGGAAGGTTCCAATTTTATTTTTATTTTTCAAGATTGTTTTAGCTATCTGCGGCTCCTTGGTATTCACGTATGTATGAATTTGAGGATCAGCTCATCTATTGCTACAACAAAAGATGCTGGAATTGCATTGAATCTGTAGTTTGCTTTGGGAATTATTGATAACTTAACAATGTTAAGTCTTCCCATCCATGAAGATGAGATATCTTTCTATTACTTAGGTCTTCTTTATTTTCTTTTAGCAATGTTTGTAGTTTTAGGGATATAAATTTTTAACTGTTTGGTTAGTTATTACTAAGTATTTAATTTTTGAAGAAGCTATTATAAGTGGAATTGTTTTCTTAATTTTTCTTTCAGGTTGTTCAATTCTGGCATACAGAACCATAACAGACTCTTGCACATTAATATTGTACTTTGTAAGTTTGTTGAATTCACTTATGAATTCTATTAGCTTTACTATGGGTGTTTTTTTTTGTTGTTGTTGTTATTATCGTTCTATTAATATGATGTATTGCATTGATTTTTTCTTATATTGAGCCACTTGGTAATGTTGTATAATCCCTGCAGTGTACTGTTGGCTTAGGTTTGTTAGAATTTTGTTGTGGGCTTTTGTATCTGTATTCATAAGGGTTATTCGTATATAATTTTCTTTTCTTGTGATGTCTTTATCTAGCTTTGATAGCAAGTAATACTCATCCCACAGAATGAGTTAGGCAGAATTCTCTCTTTTTCTATTTTTTCTTTCTTTTTTTTTTTTTCCTTTTCTATTTCTTGAAAGAGTTTGAGAAGGATTGGTGTTAACTGTTCTTTAAATGGTAGAATTCACCAGTGAAAGCATCTGGTCCTAAAATTTTCTTTGTTGTAAGGTTTTTAATTACTGATTCAATCTCTTTACTTGCTATGAGTCTGTTGAATTTTCCATTTCTTCTTGAGTCAGTTTAGGTAATTTGTGTGTTTCTAGGAATTTGTCCATTTCATCTATTTTATTTAATTTGTTGTGTACAATTATTCATATTATTTTCTTGTAATCCTTTTTATTTTTGTATGATTGGTAGCAATGTCTCCATTTTCATTTTTGATTTATTTGCATTGGCTCTCTTTTTTTCTTACTCTAGCTAAAGGTTTGTCAATTTTGTTGATATTTTCAAAGAAATAACCTTATTTTATTGCTTCTCCTATTGTTTTTCTCTTGTCTATTATTTTATCTCTAGTCTTCATTATTTCCTTCCTTCTGCTAACTTTGCGTTTATTTTGCTTTTTCTATTTTCTCATGGTGCAGTGTTAACCATTTATAGCTATAAACTGCCTATGAACACTGTTTTCACTGGATCTCATAAGTTTTGGTATGCTGTATATTTGTTTTTAATTTTCTCTAGGTATTTTCTGATTTGCCTTATGATTTTTTCTTTGAAATTTTGATTATTAAAGAGGGTGTTGTTTAATACCTATGTGAATTTTCCTGATTTCCTTCAGTTATTGATTTTACTATCATTTCATTGTGGTCGAAGAAGATATTTTGTATGGTTTTTATGATTTCAATCTTTTTTTTTTTAAAGATTTATTTATTTATGATAGACACAGATAGAGAGAGAGAGGCAGAGACACAGGCAGAGGGAGAAGCAGGCTCCATGCCGGGAGCCCGATACGGGACTCGATCCTGAGACTCCAGGATCGTGCCCTGGGTTTGGCAGGCGCCAAACCGCTGAGCCACCCAGGGATCCCCTGATTTCAATCTTTTTAAATTTATTGAGACTAAATTATTGGGTTAGCATAATATCTATCCTGGAAAATGTTCCATGTGTACTTGAGAAGAATGTGAATTGTGCTTTTGTTGGCTGGAGTGTTCTATATATGTTATATACCACTGGTTTGTAGTGTTGTTTAAGCCCTCTCTATCCTTATCAATATTCTATCTTGATTTTACATTCACTATTGAAAATGATATTGTAGTCTCCAACTATTATAGTTGAACTATTTCTCTAAGTAGTTCTGTAATTTCTCTTAATTCTGTAAATGTTTGCTTCATATATTTTGAGAATCTGTTGTTTGCTGTATATATGCTTACAATTATTACATATTTTTGATGAACTGACCCCTTGTGAGTATAAAATGTGCTTTTTGTCTCCTGTAACAGTTTTTCACTTAAAGTCTGTTTTATCTGATATTAGTATAACCACCTCAGCTCTCTTTTGATTACTATTTGCATGGAATATATTTTTTCCACCATTTTACTTTCTTTTCTTTTCTTTTTTTTATTAAGATTATTTATTTATTTATTTATTCATGATAGACATACACAGAGAGGCAGAGACACAGGCAGAGGGAGAAGCAGGCCCCATGCAGGGAGCCTGACACAGGACCTGACCCCAGGTCTCCAGGATCATGCCCTGGGCCGAAGGCAGGCGCCAAACCCCTGAGCCACCCAGGCTGCCCTACCATTTTACTTTCAACCTAAGTATTGTCTTTGGATCAAAAGTGAGTCTCTTGTAGACAGCATAGAGTTGTGTTTTTGTTTGTTTGTTTGTTGCATTCTACCAATCTCTGTCTTTTGATTAGAAAGTTTAATACATTTACATTTAAAGTAATTAACAGATAAGAAATGACTTACTTCTGTCATTTTGCTGCTTGTTATTTATATGCCTTAAAACTTTTGGCCCCCTTTCCTATATTACTACCTTATTTTGTGTTAAGGGTTTGTGTGTGTGTGTGTGTGTGTGTGTGTGTGTGTGTAGTTGACCATTTTGATTTCATGTATATCCTATTGATATTTTCTTTGTAGTTACTATGGGGATTACATTTCACATCCTAAATTTATAACATTCTACTGTGAATTAATGCAATTTTAACTTCAACAACTTTCAAAAACTCTGCTCCAATATAGGTTGCCCCTGTTATTGTTGTCAGAAATTGCATCTTTATACAATGTGTGTCTGATAACACAGATTTATAAGTACTGTTAATGCAAGTCTTTTAAATAATGGAGGAAATAAAAAGTGAAGTTACAACCAAGAATACAATAATACTGACTTTTATATTTGCTCATGTATCTACCTTTACCAGAGATGTTTATTTCTTCATTTATGAGTTACTGTCTAATGCCTTTTCATTCAAAACTGAAGGACTCCCTTTAGCATTCTTTTAGATCAGGTCTACTGGTAATGACTTATTTTAACTTTTGTTAATTTTGTTAATTTCTTCCTCATTTTTTGCTGGATATAGAATTCTTGATTGACAGTTTTATTAAAATTGGCATTTTAAATATGCCATCCCACTACCTTGTGTTTCACTGTTTATTTCCTTTTTTCTTCTTTTTAGATTTTATTTATTTGAGAGAGATAGAGCAAGCACATGAGTAGGAGGAGCAAAGGGAGAAGGAGAGAGAATCTCAAGCAGACTCCCTGCTAAGCATGGAGCCTGATGTGAGGCTCTATCTCATCACCTTAAGATTATGACCTGAGCCCAAACCAAGAATTGAATGTTCAACTGACTGTACCACCTAGGTGCTCTGGGTTTCTACAATTTCTGATAAGAACTTTGTTGTTAATCATATTGAGGATTCCTGTAGAGAATTAATCATTGAACTTGAACCTATAAATTCATCTTTCAGCAAATTTGGGATCTTTGTAGCCGCATTTTGTCACTTAAAAACATTTTTTCAGGGGTGCCTGGGTGGCTAAGTTGCTTAAGCATCTGCCTTTGGCCTAGGTTGTGATCTTGGGATCCAGGGATCCAGCCCTCACGTTGGGCTTCCTCAGCAGGGGTGGGGTGGTGATGGTGGTGGTGGTGTCTGCTTCTCCCTCTCCCTTTGCCCCTCCCCACCACTATGATATCTCCCTCTCAAATAAATATATAACATCTTTTTACAAAAACCCCAAGATCACATTTTTTCATATAGCATTCTTTCATCTCCCTGTGGGCCATGAATTTCATGTGTGCTCACCTGCCTGATGTTGTATTCCAGATCTGTGTTGCTTGTTTAATTTATTCTGTTTTTTTAAAGATTTTATTTATTTATTCATGAGAGACACACAGAGAGAGGCAGAGACACAGGCAGAGGGAGAAGTAAACTCTCTATGGGGAGCCTGATGTGGGACTTGATCACGCCCTGAGCCAAAGGCATACACTCAACCACTGAGACACCCAAGTGCCCCTGTTCTATGTGTTTTACTTTGGATTGTTACTATTGTTCTATCTCAAGATCATTGATCTGTATTATCTAATTTGCAGTAAATCCTCCCTGATGATATGTGTAGGATTTTTTATTTTTTTTATTTTAAAGATTTTATTTATTTATTCATGAGAGACAGAGAGAGAGAGAGAGAGAGGCAGAGACACAGGCAGAGGGAGAAGGAGGCTCCATGCTGGGAAACCCACATGGGACTCCATCTGGGGTCTCCAAGATCACACCCTGGGCTGAAAGCAGTGCTAAATGGCTGAGCCACCCAGGCTGCCCGATTTTTTATTTCTTATATTTATCTTTTATAGTTCTGTTAGAGTATTTTTATAACTCCTGGATTCCTCTTCATCTTGTTTATGTTTCCTTTTATATCTTTGATATATCTTTTTTTTTAAATTTTTATTTATTTATGATAGTCACACAGAGAGAGAGAGAGAGGCAGAGACACAGGCAGAGGGAGAAGCGGGCTCCATGCACCGGGAGCCCGATGTGGGACTCGATCCCGGGTCTCCAGGATCGCGCCCTGGGCCAAAGGCAGGCGCCAAACCGCTGCGCCACCCAGGGATCCCCTATCTTTGATATATCTTAAACATATTTATAAGACTTATAATTTTGCCTATTAGGTCCTTGTCTGCTAATTTCATCATCTCTGTCATGATACTGTTTCTGTTCACTGGATTCTCATCATGGATCATATTTTTCTGCTTCTTTGCTTACTCTAATTTTTAGATGCTGGATATTGTGAATTTTACATTGTTGAGTGTTGAATATTGTTGTAATTCTTTAATGATTACAACATTAAATAATAAGGAGTCTGTCATTACTCTCGTTGTTTTCTTGAATGTAGTAGGTACTTATCTTTGGCTGCTTTAAGACCTGAGTGTCATGTTTACTTTTTAACAGTTTGACTATGACATGCCTTGGCATAGCCCTTATATTCCTGCTGTACTATTTATAAAGAGACAAAATTAGTAACACCTCAAATATCTATGAATCTGAGAATGGTTAATTGTTCATTTGACGTAATGGAATGGGATTGAATAAATATGTAGATTATGTTGGTACAAGATAAAGTGTATATGAAATAATGTTTAGTAAAACTTGGAACAAACTATTATATATAGTGAGATTTGAAAGATGAAAAATACTTGTATAAGAAACTTTAGTAGAGTTATGTGTGTATTGATGTAAAACATTTTTTCCTCTGAAAATCTGTTTTTATAACAGCTTTTGAGATGTAATTCACATATAAAATTCTCCCAAAGTATATAAAGTGTATAGTCCTAGTGGTTTTTAATTTATTCATGGAATTGTGCAAATATCACAATTAATTTTGGAAAAATATCACTCCAACAAAAACTCCATACCTCTTAAGCAACCACTTCCCATTTCCCCCACTGCTGTCCAGTCCTCAACAATCACTGTTCAACTTTCTCTATGGCTTTTGCCTCTTCTGGACATTCTATATAAATGGAATCATATAATATCTGGTATTTTCTTACTGGCTTTTTTCACTTAGCATAGTGTTTTCAAAGTTTACCCATGTTGTAGCATGTACACTTTATTTCTTTTTATTGTTAAATAATAGTGCTATCAATTTTATATCATAATAATAAATAGCTTTACATATAAAGACTTTGAAGATAATTCCCTAAAATGGAGTTAGATCAAAGAAAATCAACCTTTTTTTCATGTTCTATTTTGATCTTATTTATCTGTATACTTCAAAAGATTACATAAATCATGTAAATTTATTATTTCCTGAAAATGCAAATAAGCATTAAAGAGAAAATCCTTTTGACCACTGCTCTCATTCTACTCCTCACTGCTTGGGCCTGTTTCTACTCCTAGTGGTGGCCATTATCCTGAGTTTGGTAAATATTCTTCCAATTCATCTTTTAAAAGTCTGTCCTCTCCATATCTCTCTCTCTCTCTCTCTCTATATATATATATATATATACACATTTTTTAAAGACTTTTAATTATATGTTATATAGAGGTTAATAATTCCATTGTGATGCTTGCAACAAAAATCCCTATGTGCATTATTAAGCAGAACAAAAACTAATTATATCACTTCTATCCTTTCCATCAATATTCATATCATATAAATAAACCATAGCGTAATGGGAGATCTGAATCCCAATAATTGACTCTAATAGCCATCCTAATAATTCATTCCATGCCCTGAAGATAATACCATATTGTATTTCAGAAGGCTATTTTAATTTCAGGGAAGGTAAACAGGATTGATTTCAAGGGGCTTCAGATTAAGCCAGGGACCAAAGCACTCAATTTGATTATAGATTTGATAATTAATTAACTCATTCTTAACCTCCAAAAGGGATACCTAATTACTGTATAATTGGAGTAGATGATTAAATCAGCCATTAAAATAATGGAACTTTGTGAACTAACTCAAATATTTAATAGGCACTGTCCTGATATTTGGTTGAGTATGAGAAAATATTTCTGATCAGGTAGTTTTGGAAGAGGTCTTTGGACACTGCCCAGCAATCAGGGTGACTGATCAGGTTTAACAGGTTTCCTGGCTGCCTTACAAAAACCAGGTGGCCATTTCTTGCCCAATGTCTTGATTTTTTTCTGGAAAGAAATGATTTCTTTTGGGGCGCCTGGGGGGTTCAGTTGGCTAAGCATCTGCCTTCAGCTCAGGTCATGATCCCAGGGTCCTGGGATGGAGCCCCACATTGTTGTCTGTTGTCATCTGGCTCCTTCCTTGCCGTCCACTGCTTCTCCCTTTGCCCCTCTCCCCTGCTTGTTCTCTCTCTCTCAAACAAATAACATCCTTAAAAAAAAGAAATGATTTCTCTATATACAAAATACCTGGCAACAGCACATATCATTCATACTTTGTCATAGCTGAATCTGAATTGTCTCATGTTTCCTGGCACTTTATCTTTGAAGATTAAGATATAACCTCAGGTAATCTCAGGGCAAAGGCCTTTCGGTTAATCTCTTGCTGATTTTCCTGACAGTTGATCTGCAAGTCCTAAACTATTTCATGAAAAACTAGGGAAAGGATTGGATAATAAGACACCATACCAAAATTATTTTTGAATTTTCAAAATTCCAAATCACTCTAATTTAAAAATACTGTGCTGCCTTTTTGGGTCATTCTGCCACTAAATCACCCATCCTAAAAATATTATGTCACCTTTTTTTTTTTTTTTTTTGGAGAAATCAGAGCTATGATTTTTTTCCCCAAAGTTTTAGTTAGAATTTAGTAGGTGCACCAGACAGATACTGGTTGCAGCAACTACCTTTATTCCAGTCCCCTCCCCCACTGTCAGAGAGACCCCCCTTCAGTAAATGGAGTTGGACATTTGCAAGTGAGTATTGAGCAGAAGCGCTGTGCTGGTGTAGTAACCACAGTAGGGGCTTGTTAGTGAGAAAAACCAAGCTATGCAGTGGGTCTAATTCAGTTTGGATTTATTTTGGATGCTTACTGATCAGTGTAAAAGAACTATGCCCGTTTTAGTTTAAATTTAGCATTCACAACCCCTTTTTTCCTGACCTGTGATCTGAATCTTGAAAAAAAGAACACCCATTGTGTGTCAAATTGTAGATTTGGTGCTTTGTATCTTCCTGGAGAGTAAGTATGGTATTATTTCCCGTTCTTTAGATGGGAGTTGGAAGAGGTCAGGAGACTTGACCAAAGACTAACCAGCAACTGGGGCCTGGGGAGAGCCGTTCTGATGTGTGCCGGGCCTGCCACACCTCTCGTGGTCAGGGTCTAACCCGGAGCCGGGTTTAAACCGTGCAGAGCGCAGTGAAGTGGGACAGATGCTGGGCTTCACTGGGCCAGCTCTGCTGCCGGCGGCTGCCTCTCCAAGGTCAAGGTCCTGCCCCCGCAGAGCGGTCCACGTGCCGCAGGGTGCGCCCCCCTTCCCACCACCTCCCGAGCCGCGCCGCTGCAGGAGGCCGCCGGGCCCGGGCGCCGCCGCTGACGGCCGCGCCCTCCTCTGCTCCGCAGGCGTTAGCGCCCCGGGCTGGCCCGTTCGGTCCCCGCCAGCTTTCCAAGGCGCAAACCGCGTCCCCTGAGCTGGCCCCCTGCGGGCAGCTGATTTCCCACGGGGTGAGAACTGGGTTAAACTGGTGTTTACTGCCCACCACGTCCCGCCCTCCCTTGGCGGCCCGCGAGGTCGGCCCACGGCAGCGCCCCAAGCGCGGTCGCCAGGGACGCCGCAGCCCCCAGGCCGGCTGCTCCCCCTCCCCCCGATCGCGCGTGTCCAGGGGTGGGGCGCACCCGCGCGGCTCCCAGCTCCCCCCCCCGCCGCCCCGGGCATCCTCGCGGGGAGGGCTTGGCGCCGCAGCCGCCCCACCTCCCGCCCGGGGCTGCGGGCCCCGCCCGCCCCGCCCCCCGCGCCCGCAGGTGCAGCCGCCGCGGCCGCCGAGTAGGTGCGTGGGGATGATCTCACTCGCGCGCTCGGCGCCAGGAGGAGGAGGAGGAGCGGGAGCGGACCCGACTTCCGGGTAGTGCCGCCGCCGCACGCCACCGGCGGCTTTTGCTTTTCCTCCCCCTCCCCCTCCCCCCGCTGCACCCCTCGCCTCTCCCTCCTTGCCTTTATTCCCGGCCCCACCTGCCAACATGAACAGCTCGGACGAGGAGAAGCAGCTGCAGCTCATCACCAGCCTGAAGGAGCAAGGTAGGCGGGCGCGCGGCCGCCAGGTGCGGGCGGGGACGGCTCCCGGGCGCGGGGCCGGGGCTGCGGCGGGCGCGCTGGGAGGTGTCCGGGGCCCGGCGCTGCAGCGCCCTCCGCGCCCGCGCGCCTGGCGGAGCCGGGGCCGGGGTCAGGCAGGGGGCGGGGGCTGTGGGGGCAGCTGGCGCGGGCTGCTTGAGCGGGGGTGGGGCAAGGGGCCCGGACTGGGGGCGGCCGGGCCCGGGCCCCCCTCGGCCGCCCCCGCCGGGCCCCACCCCTGCACACGGGCGCGGGGAGGCCTGCGCGCTGCCTCGCACCAGCCTTCCCGGCTTTCGCTCGGCGTCGGTCTGGTTCCTCTTTCCTTCCCCAGCCACGCTGCCAGGCCGTGATGTGCTTTACCACCTACCATTTTTAGCAGTTTCTTAGTCAGTAGCCAACACCCTGCCTGTGCCGGGCTTCCTGGATTCGGGTCCGGCCCTGGCCTGCGGGGGAGCCGCCCGCGTGCCCTCGCGTCTCTACCCCCGCCAGGTCACCGCGGGGCACCTGCTCCCGCATCCCTCGCCTACATCTCCTCCTGCGCTTCTCAACAAAGCCCCGTTGGCGAGCACATGTGACTTCGACACTCTTCACTTTTCAAAATGCCCGTCCTTACCCAGGCCCACGGTGGCCCGAGAATATGGGTTAAGGGAGAGGGAGAGGAACTGCGTAGATTTAGGAAATAAAAATGCGTAGGAACGTGCACTTTTGCCGAATCACTACTTGCTGACGCGGCCACATCGTGGAGGAGGTCCTGCTCTGTGGCCAATCCTGCTGTTTTCTGGCTCTTTTGCTTCTGTTGGCTCAACTTATCGACTCTTGTGAACCTGGAAGAAACTCTGCCCCTCCAGGGGCCTTGCGGTTATCATGCCTTCCTTACCCGACTAAGGACATGGGCTAAGCCATACGATTTTATCAGGTCCTGTCCAGTGTATGACCTGTTGCTCCTTGAAACCACAATCATACCATTTGCACGAGGTATGTAGACCTCTCTGGAGTTGACACTCTTGGAAACAAATCTCAGCACGATTGTTTGCCAACCCTGTTATCTTGGGGAAATTGTTACCTCCCTGAAATGGACAGAACGGGATTCTTTGTAATATCTAGTGTTTAGAAAGTGTTGGATAAATGTTCATGGGTTTTGCCTTCTCAGTACCTTCAACACCCGTCCTGGACTAAGCCTTAGGGTCATAAAGTCCCAAGCATCAGTGAATCTAGTGGGTTTGCAAAATGCCCTTAGCGGGCATTCCTCAAGCGGTTTAGTGAGGGGCTGGATTCGGTCCATATCTTAGTTCCAATAGCACTCTTCCCCCAGTAACATAAAGATTCTTACTTCATATTCTAGATGGTTGGAGCTTTCATCATTGGTGATAGCTGCCGGTGGATACCAGAACTTTTGATGGATGGTCCGTTTTCAAGTAGTGATACAGTTAAAAATTTCACATCTTTTTTTTTTTCTGAATATAATCATTCCAAGGGTAGGTTTATCAAAGCACATAATCCACAAGTTGTTTATACTTGATTTTGAAACACATCCTCTGTCTCTATGTTGGATTTGAGAGCTGAGGAAAAAGGAAGATTCTAAAGTTTTTGGTTCTTTCTCATACGGGAAAACAAATCCATGGTATTGGTATTTTTAGAGGATATACTTCCTTGATTATGGGCATGTTAAAGGCAATAGAACGGGTAGACTTGGAAATTTGTGTTTCTTAAAAGGTGCACTTTTTTGGGGGGTGCTGAGTCTAGTTACACAGGTTTTGGGATTATTTTCAGCCCATCTCAAAACCAGGCATTTCTTTGTCATTGGATCATAGACCGTGATAACAACTGGCTCATTTCAAGAGCATTTAATAGCTGTTTGACCCATGGAACTAACTGGAAAGCTAGGGATTTGAGGTGGAAAGACAGGCTGCTAGGTGTTTGGGCTGTTACCAGTATGATAATTAATTTTGTAAGCTGACAGTGTGCCTGATTTATTTTTGAAAATAGACATTAAAAAAAAGTACCTGTTAACATTGTGACGGACTCTACCACTCTTGTTTAATGTAGACAAGAAGAACCAATTATGATGAACACTTTACTTTCCTTTTTTGATACCGCTTCAACACACTCATTTCTTCCTTTAACAAATACTTAGCAGATACCTACCATATCTGAGCGCCACGTGGTGGGTACTGGGGGTAGAGGTAGTGAACCAGATAGATAGTCTGCTCTACCCAAGTTTATTGTCTAGTAGAGAGTCATGAATCAAATAGTCACACAAATGTGTATAATCACACATCGTTTTTTTTTAGGATAGAGTCTTCGAAAGGGAATCATTGCATCAGAGGGCCAGTAGACATAAAGTTGTGCCAGGCATCGCCAAAGTGCCTCCCCCCCCCCATATGATGGTACCAGTTCACATTCCCCCCAGCAGTGCCCGTTTCCCCCCACAGTTGTCAATGTTGACCAACATCAGTCTTTACTAATTTTGGCAGTCTGACAAGTTTTGCAATTTTTACCAATCTGATGGTCAGAAATAGTACCTTTAGAAAAATTGTATTACCTGGTTCTTAGCGGGGTTTGACATCTTTATACGTGTTTATTGGCCATGGAGGTTTCCTTATTTCATTTTTTCCTCAGATTTTTAAGTCAAAAATTTGAACCCATTCCCGAGAGGGTGTTGAGAAAGAGGATTCCTATCTACTCTGAATGGCAGCACTGACAGCAGCCTTCCCTAATGTGAAGTCTTCATTGGTGTGGTGACTAAGGTTGCTTTTGACAAAAGTTGTGAAATGTAATGACGGAGTCTGTCATAATATGAACAATCTCTAATTTATACTTACCATTCCCTAAGCTCTATGTCTTATAAATCACACCCACTTCTGAATTACTTCAAAACATTGTATGTTCCCTTCTCGTGAATGGTATAATTACCTATATTATGTCTTTCTGGAAAGTTATATTATGTCCCTTTAAAAAAATTAGCCAGTGTGTGATTGCTTATGTTCAAGCAGATGTTGAGGTAATGAGGTAATTCTCTTTTTGTCCTTTTTGGAGCTTTATTTTATTGGACTGATTGACGTCTTTAATGCACTGACAAATGGCAACTTAGGGTACTATTTCCGATGCATATTTCCTAGCTACTAAAGTGGACATTTCCCTTACAAAACATCATACAATTTGCTCCCCCTCCAGAATGCGGCTGGGAAATGATCGACTTAGCTCAGCGTTTGTTTAAGGTACATGATTTTCTTTGTAGTGTATTCATCCCACAGACATTGAATATTCATAGCCAGGCACTGTGCTAGGCATCAGAGATAGATGAATAAAACTTTGTCCCGACTGGTGAAGAGTTCCTAGTCTAGAGATGATGGTGGGCATGTGAATTCCAGGAAGAGTGTCCAGTTGGCCCAGTTTGGATCATGGGTTTAAGTTCTTTGGTCAGGGAACAGCAGGGCACCTTGATTGGCAGCCCCCACAAAGACCAATGGATTAGAGTAGTTGTCCAAAAAAGAATGGTGTGCCACTACCAAAAGTGGAGGATGCAGGCTGAACAGACACAAACAACAGAGTCCCTTCAACTGGTCAGCATAGTAATGCTGTGTCATTTGGAAGTTGGTGAGGAAGTGTTGAAGGTAGCGATCGTCACCCAACAGTGAGGATGTTAGAAAGTAAGACCAAAATTACAACCACCACCCTGAACACACTATCCTATGATAAGATCATGGGTTTTGAAGCTAGGTAACCTCCTCTTCTCTTTAGAGTTATCATTTTCCCCAAGACTATAGAGATTGTGCTTCAGCTTCAGCTGGAAATTTAGCCAGGCTCATTCTTAGAGCTGAGTTAGTAATTAAAAGAGGCTCCCAGTGTTCCCTTGACTGCTAGGCCAAAAAGTAGCTTGAGCATTATTTTGACAAAAGGGGCCAAATGATTGCCTACCACTGGGACCATATCAAGTCAGGAAAGTGGAAGCATTGTCAATCTTGGATATATACAAAGTCAGTAGAAAACAGTTTGGGGTTTAAATGGTTGCCATGGTGTCAAGTGCAAACTTGGCTTTACATTGTTATTTTTCCAAGTGTGGTTTAGGGGCCACCCGTCTCTGAGTAATTGGGATACACATGCACTTTCTTACCTACTTATTTATGAAAAAAAGCCTGGTAAATTTAATTTTCTTCATCTGGGTATATTTTTGTAAAATCGGTATTTGAAATGTTTTGCTTTTACAACAAAGTATAACGTAAGTTGAGAAAGGTGCATGAACTCTAAATGAACATCTCAAGAAATTATTGAAAAAAAAATGTGTCTAACAACACTTAAATCAGAACATCTCCAGAAACCCCTTCATAACCCCTCCAATCATTACTACTTGCCTTTCCCCAAAGATATTTGTGTCACCAAAGGTAAGTTTGGCCAGTTTCTGAGAGTTAGACAAATTGAATCCTACAGGATGCAGTGTTTGCTTCTGTCTTGTTTCACACGTTCTGTGTGAGATTTATCAACAGTGTTGTGTGTAGTTGTAGTTCATTTATTTGGTGAATAGTGTTCCACTATATGTACACACCAAAAAAAAATTTTTAAGTGAATATACTGTAGACCAGAGGTCAGCTGACTTTTTCTGTAACTGGCCAGATAGAAAGCATGTTAGGCTTTGTGGGACACTTGGTGTTTGTTGCAAACCAACATACTGATTAAAAATGCAATTTCCTCCTGAAGTTGTGAGCTCCTAAGAGACACCAAATGGACAACCCTCCATGAGATGGACCCTCACCATGGGCTGACGAATGACATCTCACAGTCAGAATTTCCTTATTCATGTAATGCTTTTGTTGCGTAGATAAATCTTACTTTGATTTTTTAAAAGTTAAATTTAAAAATAAATGTATGCTCATAGGAAAACAAGCATAGAAAGTGAAAAGTACAATGAACTGTGGCCTCTTGTTCATTGTTTCTTCATCTTTATTTCATTATACTCTCTTGGGGAGTCTTTATAAACATTTTTTCCGCCTAATTGTTCCTGCCTCCCATGAAATATTAATACCATAGAGGTACTGTGTATCTTTTTATGTACTGTGATCCTTTGGAGGCTGCAAATCATTGTACTCCCCAGGATCACATTCCTCTTTGAGGGCAGTATACCCCACTGATAATGAATGCTCTACCCCCCCTTTCCATTGCTCACAGTTCTAACTTTTTGTTGTAGTTCCTTTTGGAAATTGTGAGCTTGTATGTACCTCTGTAGTTATCACTGAATATATATTATAGAATTTGCATCAGTACCTATAGAATTAAATCTTTAAAAATTGACTGGATAGGGGTGCCTGGGTGGCTCAGTCGGTTAGGTTTCTGTCTTCGGCTCAAGTCATGATCTCAGGGTCTTGGGATGGAGCCCCGCATTAGGCTCCCTGCTGAGCAGGGAGTCTGCTTGTCCCTCTCCCTCTGCCCCTCCCCACTGCTCATGCTCATCCCCCCCCCCCCAAATAGATAAATAAAATCTTTTAAAAATTTTGACTGGATGATGTTCCACTCTACAGATTTCTGACAATGTAGTTAATGTCCTCTGGACGGACACCTCTGTGTTTCTATGTCTTTGCTATTAGAAATAATGCTTTGGGCAATAGATAATGGTTGGAGACATCGGTATGAATTCATGTTTTGCTTACATATGATTGATTACATATAGAAATATTTATAGATATGTGTATGTCTGTATAGTGCGAAACTGTCACAGCCAGGAGGTGTGTAAGGAGACCTGACCACTAAATATAATGGGGTACTGAATAGAATCCTAGAAGAAAACTGGAATGTTAGGTAAAACCTAAGGAAATATGAATAAAGTATGGACCTTAGTTCATAATAAAATGTTAACATTGGTCCATTGATTTTAATAAATGTACCATACTAACGTAAGATGTTAATGATAGGAAAAACTGGGTAGGGCTTATGGGAATTGTCTTTGCAATTTTGCTGTAAAACTAAAGTTTATAAGATTTAAGTTTATTAAAATAAAAATGTTGCTTATATCCTTTTTTTTAAAACTTATATCCTTGTACACATTGATTTGTAAGTGCAGCTGTGGGAAAAATTCTCAAAACTGGATCCAAAACGTAGGGATATTAGATTTTATTCTCTTACACAACCAGGCTTTGCTTTAAAATGTAGAAGGAACATGGCTTTCGTTGTTGTCTGTTTACCATGTTGGTAAGTATTTTAAATATTAAGACATGAGCTCTGAAATTTTTTGTATGGTACAATGAACAGTAATGTATTAGGATCCTTTTAGTTACTTGATCCTATCTCAAATAATCTGTGGCACAAATCTGAGTATGATTGTTTTTTATATATATATACACACACACATATATATATATGTATGTATGTTTTACTTATTTATTTAAGAAACAATTTTATGTATTCATGAGAGAGAGAGAGACAGAGACAGGGAGCCTGACTTGACCCTGGGATCGTGACCTGAGGCGAAGGCAGATGCTCAACTACTGAGCCACCCAGGAGCCCCTATATGTTTGTTTTAAATAAGACTTTTGGGGGGTAGGTTTACAGAAAAACTGAGCAGGAATCTCCACATAACCCCTCACCTTCCCCCACTCCCCATTTTCTCTATTATTACCATTCTGTGTTAGTGTGGTGCATTTCTGAGAATTGATGAGCCATTTTTGGTACATTATTATTAACTTAAGTCCATAGTTTAAATTGGGGTTTATTCTTTGTGTTACACATATTTTGGGGTTTGACAGATGCATGACATGTACCCATCATTATATTATCATACAGGATAATTTCACTGCTTCAAAAACTCCCTCTGCTCTACTTGTTCATCGCTCCCTCTTTACCTCTGAACTCCTGGCAGCATCACTGATCTTCTTATTGGTTCTGTCATTTTGCTCTTTTCAGAATGTCATAGAGTTGGAATCGTTCTGTATGTAGCCTTTTTATGTTGACTTTCACTTAGCAATGTGCATATATGGTTCCCCCTTGTCTTTTTTGGCTTGATACTGCATTTATTTCTTTTTATCACTGAATAATACTCAATTGTATGGATGTACCACATTTTGTTTATCCATTCACCTGTTGATGAACATGATGGTTGCTTCCAAGTTTTGGCAATTGTGAATAACGCTGCTGTAAACATTCATGAGGGTAGGTATAGGGGAGGGGAGGCCTCCTGTGGTCCTGTGTGATAGGGTCTCAGCCTCCTGGTGAGCCTGTGCTCCTGGGCTATGACTTTCATATGCTTCTCAGTGTTGATCTTTCTTCTTTAAGTGAGAAGGGAAGGCTAGAGAGGGGCCTGGAGTGAGCTCTCACCTTCCCCCAAGTCTGTTAGACTCTAGCGAAATCATTTCTCCCTAGGGCAGGCCTCTGATATTCAATTCACTACAGGGCTGTGGTGGCACTCCTGGAGATAAAACTCGCAAAAGATAGGGATGCTTCTTCTTCTTCTTCTTTTTTTTTTTTTTAAGATTTCATTTATTTACTCATGAGAGACACACACAGAGAGAGAGAGAGGTTGAGACATAGGCAGAGGGAGAAGCAATCTCCCCATGGGGAGCCCGATGTGGGACTTGATCCCAGGACACTGGAATTATAACCTGAGTTCAAGGCAGATGCTCAACCACTGAGCCACCCAGGCGTCCTTGTTCGGATGTTCCTAAGACTGGCCTACCCACTGGCATTTTTAACTCTCAAATGTGTTAGGACTGAGCCTTCAGCAATTCGTCAATAACAGTTGAAGTTTTCCTGTCTTGATACTGGTTGTTGAGCAAGTTCTGCACCTTGGCTGCTGCTCCAGGAAGTTCTGATGGTTTGTCTCTTGCTTGTCCCTCCCAATTTTTGGAATAGCAGTTTGCCCTGTGACCTCAGTTCTCGGGTAGATCCAAGAAGAGTCATTGATTTTCAGTTTGTTCAGCTTTTCTGTTGTGAGGACAGGAGTGTTGACAGAAAAGCTCCATGCCAGACTGGAAACCAGACTTACGTGTGTATTTTAAACATACTCAGTTTCCTTCCTTTCTGTTGGTTAATTTGAAGTCATTACTGTAGTTCGTTGGGAGTACTTCGTAAGCATCATTAATTCATTAGCACCGAACTGTGTGTCCTACCAAATAATGCGTAAATTTCAGGTTTGCCATAATTTCTTTTGAGATGTGAAATCTGTCATCTTTGTTTTTTGATCAGATTTTCCAGCAGTGTTTTTTTCAGGCTTTTCTGATGCTTTAATTAACAAGGGAGGTATAAATGACTTCTCTTTCTACTCTGGCTCTGAGAGAGGACCCATTGGCATATGTGCAGAAGGGAATAATGTCCTAATTGAACATTATCTCTTATGACTCATGTCCTCGTTCCCCATTAGTAAGAGGTGTTTCAAGGCTACATGAGTCTCAAAGATGCAGACTTAATGGATGAGAATCTACATTAGAAGATCTTATGAGGCAGTGTTTTTCTGGTTATATTTGATGGCTCTTTAAAGCTTCACTTTTATTGAGTATCTTGTAACACGTGACGTGAGAGACCCTTTTAATATGAGGAGGAAAGGATGTGCTCTTTCACGATTTGTTCATATGAAGACCTAGATCCATTCTTTCTTCTTAATTTAACACACATTTATACAGTCTGCTATATCTCAGGCATTGTGTTAGATGTTGGTATCTGTATGCATAAAGGCATAGTCCTTACCCTAGAGGATTATTTCACGTCGAGTGTGTTAGCGCATTGCACATAGTAATGCTCAGTAGTTTTTTTTTTTTTTTTTTAATGGCTTTGGAAATCAGTAGACTGGTCCTGCCTCCAGTGTTTCTTAATGTGGGATTTGACTTTTCTTTTCTTTTCTTTTCTTTTCTTTTCTTTTCTTTTCTTTTCTTTTTTCTTTTTTCTTTCAAGATTTTGTTTATTCATGAGACACACACACACAGAGACAGAGACACAGGTAGAGAGAGAAACAGGCTCCATGCAGGGAGCCCGACGTTGGGACTCGATCCCGAGTCTCCAGGATCACGCCCTGGGCTGAAGGTGGCACTAAACTGCTGAGCCACTTGGGCTGCCTGGATTTGACTTTTCTACGTATCTTTATTTTTAAAATGGGGATGTTAATATTTGGCTTAATTGCTTTACATCACAGATTTATATGAACCAGCTGTTCGGTCAACATAGGTACCAACTCTGCTTCATATTCTGCTGGGTGTGAGATTTATAGCAATGAATGGAATGGGAGAGAAGACAAGAAAACAGACTAATGCTCAGATAATTTATAATCTTATATATAGTTGCTCTAGTAGAACTATAAGAACAGTAATATACTCTGGTAGTATATTAGAAATATAAATGTTGATTTTTGCCCTAGGTATGTGGGGAAGGTTTCTTACAGGAAAGGACAGTTGAATTGCATTGTCAAGGAAGAGCCATGGAAAATGGGTGGTGGGGGAGACCTTGCAGGCGAAGGGAAAAATGTTTATAAGGTGCCTGGTCTGAAAGATCTTAGAGGTGTGATGGATTGAGTGGTGGTCCCTAAGGCTGAATGGCAGGAGTGGGGTGCAGGTTGTAAAGTTCACATCTTTGTGGGCTTTTAAAACCAAGGATGATGTAACCAGATTGCTTTGTTACTATGCTAACCATCTACTTTGGGAAGAACAAACTTGGGATAGAGGGAGGCTAGAGGCTACATGAGAGGATTTTACCATCATTGAGGATTAGAATTAAGGCAGACACACTAGAGGAAGAGCAGATTGGGGAGATGTTTTAAGAGATGGGAGCAGTTTGATAATTCGTTGGAAGGTGGGAGAAAGAGGGGAATCAAGGTAGATCTTGAGGTACTAGCTTGATGACCAGGTAGGCGATGACTCCAGAAAGACATCATATATAGAGGAAGGAGGAGGTTTGAGTTAAAGAGGGTTTGATGAGTTCACTTTCTAACATGTTGAGTTTGAGGTGCTTCTAGACTCTCTGCATAGAGATGTCCAGAATAGTACTGTCTAGCAGCACTTCCTGCTGAGATGGAAATGTTCTGTGTCTGCTGTGGTAGCCACTAGCCACATGTAGCCACTGAGCACTTGAAATATGGCTAGTGCTCCCAAAGAAGAGAATTTTAAGTTTTCATTAATTTTAATTAATTTACATGGAAGTAGCCACTTGTAGCTAGTGGCTCTGTATTTGCCAGTGCAGACCTAGAGGGTATTGGTTGGGAAGTACTGATCTGGTGGTGCTTGTACTTGAGATAGGGTGGTTAACCTGCCTGGGACAAAGAGGTCTTCCAGGGACAATGGGCTTTTCAGTCTAAAACTGGGAAAGTCCTGGGAAAACTATGATTGTTACTCACCCCAGCTAGAGGTGTTATTGCCTGTGTTTATGAACTTTAAGTGTCATGGTTCTAAAACGACTAAGTCTATTCATCTGATCTCTGGGCTGGCTATGTCATGATTTGCAGCCTGGAAAGAAAGCTCCCTTTCTTGGCATTAGGGAGTTAGAAAATAGAAAACCAGCATGATTCTTGAAACACGTGCTCTGCCTAATATTCTCCTTGTTTTCTGCCCATCTCCCTTTTTCTTCCATTCTGTCCTCTTAGGTAGAGATTCCCTTTCCTGGCTGCACATTAGAATCACCTGGGGTGTTCACTTCTCAAACAAATATGGTGCCCAAGGTCCACCCTAGAGTAGTTAAATTAGAATCTTGGGGTGGGGTGGGTGGAGAGGGGGCTAGACAGCTGTATGATTTAAAAGCTCCCCAGGTGATTCTAATGTGCAGCCAGGATTGAAAAGTACAGCTCCCAGACATGCTTCCACTTCTTTGCCATCTTTTTTTTTTTTTTTTTTTAACTACAACACACTACAGTTGATTGTTAGCCTCCTTTCTCCTCCTCCTCCTCCTCCTCCTCCTCCTCCTCCTCCTCCTCCTTCTTCTTTATGGCAGAGGGTAGTAGTAGTAGGGTTTCAGAGATTTTTCTGCTCTGCCATCTTTTGGGACATGTGCGACAAAAGTCAGCCTGAGTTGGAGGGCATTAGGAAACAGCCTGATTGATCTCTTATCATACACAGGGATCTGATGTACTTGGCTGTATCAGTAACAATAAGTATGGCTAGCGTGTATTGAACACATAATATACCTAAGCACTCTTAAAACTTACATCTTACATGTTAACTCATTCTTAATCACAACACTATGAGAAAGATGTATAATTTTCATTCTTATTTTCCAGATGGGGAATCTGAGATTTAGAGAGATTACCAACTAGACCAAAGTCTCTTGGCTGTACCTTTTAATTACTGTGCTATGTGACCTTACAGCACATTGAAATAAACTGTACCTGTAAGCCCACCCAGGAGATGACGTCTTCCCAAGCTGTGCCTACCATTCATAGCAGAGCGTTGGTCCAATTCACCTTTACTTTTGCATTGGTTACTTCAAGATTTGGAGGATCTGTATCATCAAATCACTTGAGTTGTGCGACTCACTTAAAAATTTCCAAGCTGTGACAGTTCTGAAACAAAGAGGTGGCTTTCTCTGTTACCCTTTAGCATTACCAGAAACGTAGCAGAATACTATAGGTCACTTCAGATTTTGCCAGTTTCGGTGAGGATGGAGTTACATGTGTATTCACTATGGTGTCTGTGTAAATCTTGTTTATGGCAGTGAGCTTGGTTTTCTGACTTCAGTGAAATAAAAATATAAATTAATGTTTTTCTTCCCTTTATGCTCCACTCCCCAGGTGCTCCCTTCCCACTGGGAATTCTTCATACGTTTCCCATACTCTTCCTCTTTATTCCCTTTACCTGGCTTTATTACTATTATTATTTTTTTAAGTTGCACATAGTCACAAGAAAGCACTTTGTGGTTTCCATTAAGGCATGATAGGTGAAGGGTTCTTAATTAATGCTTTTCGTGAAGACCCTGTAGTTGGGAGTCTACTTTCATCTGGATTCTATTGGCAATATAATGGAAGAATCGTATTGGTATTTTTAATAAGCTTCAAAGCTGTTAACTAATGTTTTAAATAGAAAAACATTTTCTTAATGTCAATATAAGATCATGGTTTTATAAGTCTTTATTGTTTGTTTGCACGTCTATAAAGTAGGTCATCAAGAATAGAGTAGTAAATCAATCTTGATTTTCAGCTTTATCTATAGATACCTACTTTTTTTTTTTTAAAGATTTTATTTATTCATGCATGAGAGACATAGAGAGGCAGAGACAGAGGCAGAGGGAGAAACAGGCTCCACGGAGGGAGCCCGATGTCCCCAGAATCCCACCCTGGGCCGAAGGCGGTGCTAAACTGTTAAATGTCAAGTAAAGTATCTCAATAAAATATATATATTTATTTTTTGAAAGAATATCAGATATGGTAATAAGATTTGGGGCCATAACCATAGACTACCTGGTGCATGAGTGTATATTTTAGAATCTCTTATTTTTATTTCTCTCTGTTAAAAAAAAGAAGGGGTCATTTTATTGATTTTTCGTAAACTAGGACAATTTAGTTTATACCCATTGGTTGGGCTTTGTGTGTGGTGGAGGCTGATGAGCTGGTGTGCACAGGACTTCATTCTGTGGTTACTCAAATGTTTTCTTTCTTTTTTTTTTTTCCAAATATTTTCTGTTGAAAATGTAATTATTTTTAAAAGGGCTATATCTTTACATGTACACATTTGGCTATTTTATGGGCTAATTTTCAAGGATTCTTTCTGGGTGTGGCTTCAATAAAATTGTCCATTAACTCTTATGTAGATGGTCATGGAGTGGGTGTAATCTCATAAATATTTGTTCATTTGGTTGGATTTTAAGGTGGTGGCCCCACAATCACCATAGGTATTCTAAATCCTTCGGTTCACTGTTGGAGGATACAAAGGATATACTTCACCATGTGAATTGTTTCTTTAGGGGGTTTTCTCTGTTCCATGGTTAGAATCCTACACCTCTAGAATTAATAACTAGATTATTTGGGATGTTCCTGAAGTCACTGGTTTCAGATTCTTTTTTCTATTTTTTGGGTATTCATGGAAATAGGAAGCCCTCTTTGTCTTTTTTTTTTTTTTTTTTTAAGAAAAACTGAGCTTTTTGTAGATAAATCCCAATTATATTTTTTGAAAGTCCAGGTGTAAAGATCCAATCTGACAATGCCTGGCTCTGTGGTGCCAGTCAAAATGCTGGTCTGGGAGTACCCCCACCTTACACATTCTGATCCATCCTTAAACCTGGATCATGCCTTTTCTAACCATCATATGCTAATAACATCATATTCTCAACCGTGAGGATATCCAAGAATGGTGCTTTGGATAAGAGATGAATGTGGGTGTTCAGGCTACTTTATTTTTCTGGCGGTAGAGGGTTTTAAATAATAAGCTGCTGAGGTTTTTTTTTTTTTTTTTCCTCCCACATAATAAGAAATATTTCCCAACAGTTCACATATTTTTCCAACTTAGTGAAATGAATCTGGCTGGTATCTGGTCATAGCTTGGTGATCGATGATCTTGCAGGGCCTAAAAATAGTTCTTAGCTGAATGCTCATGGCGTAACCCTTTCACTCTGTGGACAAAGCAAATGTGTGACACTGAACTGAATGTGTAAGCCTACATTATTTTCTGGAGGCTGATTTTAAAAATGAACCTCTGATTACAGCACCACAGACTTAACAGTGCTAGAAGGAACTTCAGGGAGCAGCCACCTGTCCCCTTTCACAGGACCAAGTGCTGAGTGCCGAGAAGTGATTTGTCATAGGTCACTTATGGCTCTGAGGTCTTTCTGTGACCTAGGGAGATCCGAAATTTGGCTTAGTGGGCTCACACCTGCTGTGGTCTCTTTTTCTTTCTTACTCTTAAAAGCAGAAGCCCTTCTATGGCCACTTCTCTACCCTACCACCAACCTAGTAAATAGACAATAGAGGTTAGTTGGATCCTGGGTTTTCCTAAAAACTTCAAACTTTTGATAGTGTTATAATGTTGCTTTCCTTTTTTTCTTTTAGCCATAGGCGAATATGAAGACCTCAGAGCAGAGAACCAGAAAACAAAAGAGAAGGTTTGTACTTTAGCCTTTCTTTCCTTTCTTCCACGTGTGAAAGCCTAGACGGCATGGTGCATTGTTCTGCCACCAATTTCAGTTAAATGCGAATGAGAGTTTTTTCTTTTTTCTTTTCTCCTGCATGTGTGGTTCAAGCTAATATCAACTCCAGGCTCCAGATGGTAAAGAATAGCAGGCATGCCACAGTGGGCGCTGCTCTGGGAGATTAACCGCACAGCTAAATGTGCAGCAAGGCACCAGGCCAAGCAACTCAAGCCCCTGAGAATTGTACTTTTTCCTAACAACCCGATTTGGGATTCCAGTGATGGAATTGGAGGGAAGACATGGTATCTTTGGAGCTTAGACATAGTAGATTCTGGAGAGAACTCTTTGGCATTAGTCGCCAGTGTTTAGCCTGTCTTCTTTCATAAACCTTTTTCATGCCCATGTCTGCTGAGTATATGAATAATATACTGGAAGTTGAAAATCACCTGCTATGAAGATAGTAATGCCCAGCGAATATTTTCAGTTAAACTGAAATCATTGAATTTTACTTACCTTTACTTACCTATAAACGACTAACTTTTTTGGCTCTGCACATGTCTATTAAGATTTGTGAATATTTGTTTATGTATCTTCCCCCTCCCTCTGTAAATTCAGGGAGGGGACACCAAGGAGGTCTAAGTTAAAAAAAGAGTGCTAAATTGAACTAGAAAGGAGGAGAGAGAGCAGAACTGTACATTATTGTTTTTAGATAGAAACAAAATATGTGTTTAGAAATTACTTTGTTTGATAGACCAAATATTTCAAAACATTGTGTTCATAGTGGAAAATTAATAAAATAGATCCTTCGTAGTTACTGAAGCAAATGGTCATCATAGCTCTAAGTTAAGAGACCTTGTCTTTAAAATTTGAAAGTAAGGTCTGTAATGAAAATAGGCAGTGAGCTGCATATTTGTAAAGCCTTTGGCATATTTATTGGGTTCTTAAGAATCATATTTAAGTTTTTCACTCATATTAATTGGTTACCTATATTGACTGTAACATGGTTGGTGATATTAATGAACTCCAGTTCACATAAAAATGGATTTTGAGATCATTATTTTTCACCCAGTTTTAAGGCTCCTTTGCTCATTTGCAAATGTCCTGTGAAATCTTAAGTTTCGTCTCCTTTTTCCATCAGGTGATTTAGGGAATGGTAAATAGGTAGGGGTGATGAAAATCTCTGATAGAAAGTGATTGGTGCATGCATCTCTAATGTGGCAAGAAAGTCCCAGAAAAATAGTTTGACAAGATTCTTATTTCTAATAACCACCAAAAATCATATAGATGTCTTGAGGATACCAACAGGTGGGGAGTTTGTGCTTAGATCCTGGTTCCCTGATGCCCCTCAATTTCAGAGTGGAACCAGAGTAGGGGGATGCTGAGGCCACGTAGCTTGAGCCTGTTTGCCCAGATAGGCAACCATCTTCCAGCTGTAGGAGAAAGAGCCAAGAAGCTCATCAGTTGAGTTTCTTCTGTGGTGTTCCTGGCTTAGGAGGGGAAGAGTAAGATATGATGAAAGGGTTAACTCAGGAGAACTCTTTGACTTAACCTAGAAGATATGAGGGAAGAAAGCAAACAGGTGACTTTATGTGATAGAGAAGGAAGGATATAGAAGAAAATGAATAACATGAGAGGCAGAAGAGAAAATTTTTTGTTTTTTGTTTTTACTTTTCCTCCTCTAGTCCTTGCTTACCTATAGACCTAGGATTGCCCTAAAAATACTGATCTGCTATAAACATCCATTGTTGTTGGTGGTGTTGGTTATTTAACCGAGAGCCACTTTCTGCAGTGAGGTTTTAAGTGAACCATCTGTTACTACACAAGTGGAATTATAGGTAAAATGCATTTGGTAAAAGGAGGACTGTGAATTACTTTTGCCTATTAACTATTTGCATATTTTTCTATGTGGGGTATGGCCTAATACTTTTGTAACATCTGTACACATTACTGACCTCCTGTGCTAATTCTTTAAAAATAACTATTAACAGAAATGGAAGAAAAGGATGCAGTATGGAATGCTGCAGTTGGCTAAAACAAAATAGAGTGATTTTAAGTTCACTGCATTCTGTTTATCTTCTATTAAAAGACTAACAGGCTTATTATTGCAGACTTTTTCCCAAAAAGGGGGGGGCTGTATTACAAAGGATGGAAGCATATAATAAAAGCCTTTTATACAGTATAGAATGAGTAAAAAGCAGCTTTAGTTCTGGAGCTGGTAAATGGAGAACACCATTTTCTCTGGCAAAGCACTTTCATGTGCCTGGCTGAGTGAGCTTTATCCAGTCCATATCCGTAAATACACATGGTCATGCTTCCCTTGTAGCCCCAAATCAGAGTTTAAAACTAGTCAAGGACAGGAATCTAAAATGAGACTCCTTTTTCCATAGTCAATTTGATCTGGGGGGAGTTTTTCACAGGTGGAAGGGACCGAAGTACGTCCACTGCAAATTATTTCTCCCTTCCACGTGTCCACATTAAGTCTGCCTTTGTTGCTAGAGGATGAACCTTATCAATGAGAAGAGATAATGGGTTTGATTCCTTTGGGTAAGAACTTTTTCTGCTCTGTTTGGAATCTCCTCTGTGGAGACTACTGATAAGATATGAGATTATGCTTCAGGGGCTGTGTTTATTAAGAAGCTACTGTGGATCTTACACACTCCCTTATGTTCCTCATCTGATGCTCCAAGCAGCCCTGCGTCAGCTCCAGTGCACAGAGAGCAGAACCTTAACAGTGTCTAGGTTCATACGTGGGGCTTCTGACTGCAGATGCTCTTTTTGAAGCAGTAAACTCACAGGAGCGGATTGACTCTTCCCACCAAGGTCTTGGTTTTATTCTTAGTTCTGTGTCGTTAGCTCATGGATTTTTCATAGCAAATTATCGGACCCAGTACTTTCCTGGATCACTTGTTTTGACCAGCTGTAGGTTTGTACTTGAAAACTGAAAGTTAGATATCAAATCAGTCTTACTCAGAAGGATCGTGTGTGAGTACATGTGCATGTAGATTTTGACATAGGTGTGCGGAGGGGAAGAGTAGGCTTAGAAGAGTGGGCCAGTGTGTCAGTGATCTTTGCCTTTGCAGTTATCCTTGTTTAAGAAAAATGTGATGTTGATCATTTTGTGGTTTTTCTTGTCTTTGAGGATGGAATCCTAATCTATTTGAGTTTATAAGGAAAGCTTTTTGGAAGAGAAGACTTTTTGTTGGATGACTCCTGAGTACTGGAGTATAAAGAAAAATATATGAAAGTCCTACTCTTGAGTAAAGCCACTCTAATGAGGGACACAGGGAAGTGGACAAATGATAAATTTGTGCTGTTATAAGTGAATGCCTGAAGTGTGGGGGGTAGGGTGGGAAAAGGACAAAAAGATAAGGATCCTACCCTAGACCACGTTACAGATAAGCTCTTAATGCTTGGCGTAAATGTCCCTTATTTTTTTTTTAAAGTCTTCTCCAACTTTTTTCAAGCAGAATTGTTTATTTCTTTGTAATGAAACATCTGTGTATTTCTTATGTACTTATCACATTTTATTGACCAAAATTATTATCTAAATATCATATAGGGTATAAGAAGTCATACAGGGTTGAATGATAATGTAAAAAAGTTCAGTTTTTTTTAAAATGTCAGAGTAAGTGGAGATTATGGAAAGGATGCTACTTTCTATTATTTTTTGCCTAGTTTCTCAATGACATTATCAGCAGTATGTTAAAAAGTAAGAAAGCCTATCACATTGAAGTCAACAAGCCTTCCAGATCTATTTTTTGAGGATGAAAAATAGAAGACTCTATATTTTGGAATCAACGAAATAAAACGTGATTGTGCTCATGAAGCAGTCTCCATATTCAGATGTTAGTCATGCTTCCACAATTGAAGGGCATTCTCCTTATGACTCATTCAGGATCTTTGTCATAATTGGGGCTTTTTCCTATATGGGGGCAAAACCTCGCTGAGCTTTTAATGGAATAGCTTTCACATTTCTCAGGATGGTGGTGGGGTGTGTGGAGTGTGAACAAAAAGAAGAAAATGTGTACAATAGAAGCATATCTGCCTTTAAACAGCAAGTATTTATATTTAATATTATGTCTTGAGATTGAGTTTTGAAATGAATAAATGTTTAAGTGGCTGATTAGAAGTCGTTTGGATGAGCTACTGTAACAGTGCATCAGGCGGCTCTGTCAGCTTGCCAGGAACAATGAATGAAAGGGAATGAGGCAGACACTTTCCAAGACTTATGTTTCAAGAAGCAAGCTATATGATACTGTTTGCATCTTGGCTCAGTTGTCTATTGTTAGAATTTCTTTCTCTTGTGTCAATTTCAGAGGTGAAGGTCCCCAAGTATTTTATTTAAAAAAAAAATCAGTAAAGAAGCCACTTTAAAGAGCAAGATATGCATCCATTATGCTAACTGTTCATGCATAATACATCCACATACATGCAGTTTCTTTAGAACAGAGTGGCAAGTGGTTGTGCCAGAGAAAAAGTAATTACTTAGCAGTTTGAAAGTGAAAATGAGTCTCTTATTAACAGCAATCTATCCAGAAACAAAGAGCAAGGATCTCTGTTCTGATGACATGTGTTTCCATCTAACACACAATACCTAGAATTTGGAGAATGCTGTAAGACAGCTTCAGGGGGCAGCTACTGAAAATTGGAGGGAAAGAACCTTGCATTGAGAGAAAGAACACCACCAAAAGAGAAAGAGAGTGAAAGGCATTCCATCTAAGTGGGAATGATTTCTTTTATTGTGTTCTTTAAGGACAAGCACAGTAAGTTCTAGCCAAACTTCCATAGGTGGGACAATAGGGTTGTCCAGTATTATTAAAAATGACTTTGATGGTCCTCGAAAGGCATCACCAGAGATCCTAAAATAGGTAACTATGTGCCGTTCTGATGCTATGCACGTTTAAATTGTTAAATGTCATAACTGGTCATAAAGGAGGAAACTTCAAGAAAAATAAGTAGGAATGGCGGAGGGCTGCAGAGACCTTTTTGGATCTGGTGTGAGAGCCTCTGCGGTGTCCCTGGAGTACAGCATTTGTCCCGTGAGAGCAAGTGTCCTTATCCATCGCTTCTTCATTGTGGCTCTCCCTTCTGCTGGCTGGTCCAGCCTGGTGAGATCATGCTGTCCGTTAGGTTCCCCCCGGGGTGCCCCAGGGCTTAAGGCAGCGCCCGGCACGTGTGGGTGCTGCGTAAACAGGTTGATCAGGGCTCCGAGGAAGGACACCGAGGCATTCCACAGTTACGGTAGGTCCACCCAACTAAGGTACGTGCCGTGTGTACATTGCCTAACTTGGTTGATGTTGTGTGTCCACGGCACATGTGCGCACTTCTTGGACCTCAAACTGGCCTTTTTGTGGGCTGGCAACCCTCCACTGGGTTTGTGCACCACGGAGATTGAAATGGATGTTCACGTTCGTGGAGGCTAGACCCAGTTGAGAATATTGGGGTTTCTCTTGCATGAAATATACACACAGCAACATGTAAAGAAGTCTTCGTATCCACAACTTCTCTGTATTTCTGCTGAGCCTGTGAAGCAAGACATTTTGGTATAAACCGTAGTCGATGTGTGAAGGAGGAGGTAGGGAGCTGCCCATGTTGCTGGGGGAGGGGGGCGTTCGTTGCCAGTTCACACTGGAGACACTCACCTCTGCAGATCACTCTGCCAGTGCTTTGAAATGCAGGTATCTGGCTGGGTGAGACTCAAGGAACAGATACTGAACATAGCCAGGGCCTCTCCTTTTAAGAACAGGGCTTCCAATATTCAGAACCAGCAAGGGCAACCTCTGATCCATTCACCACTTCATAAAGAGCCAAAATAGACTCTAGAAGAGACCTCGTGTCATCCAGCTTCTTGAAAGCAGCCAGGGCTCCTGTTGCCGGGTTCTACCCCAGCCACAGGCTATCCAGAGAGTTGCTGGGCATCATGATTAAGTGATGTGGGCCCTCACATCTGTTGCCATTGCAAAGTCTTCATGAGCAATTCTCACACAAAAAGAAGCAGTTTCTACAAATGCCGCAGCTGCGTGGGCAGGGTAGAGGAAGGGGCAGGATGGGTGCGGGGCTTCTGCTGGACACAGAGATCTAACATTCTCCTGTAGAGGCCCAGAATCCTTGTTGGTTTCCCTCTGTGGGTAGAATGAGACAAAGGTTGCAAGACATTTTTTTGAGTTGACCTAAAATGTTGAAATAAGCGGATGTTTGGATTTCTGCTTAGTAAACGGGTACGTCCTTCGTATTTTGTTCAGCTCTGGTTGGGAATAAGTCAGCTGCATTTGCCGTTATGCATATGCCCCCCCCTCCCCCCAACACACACCCCTTTCAGTATCCATAGCAGATGGTAAATTCTGTGGCTGCCAGTTCTATCATAATGTGGTTGCAGAAAATAGAAAGCAAAGCAACATGAAGACCCCTGATAGAATACAGCTGGGGTTGGGTGACAGCTTCTGAATTCTCTGGTGATGTCTGTAGGGTTCCTGTAAAAACATACGGCTGGATGATGGAAACTGGTTACTGGCATGATGGAATAGGATTGTGATGTTGAGATCTGTTATTAACCTGGGCCTTATGAGCAGAGAGCATGGGTATAAAGCTTTCCTTCTAGGAAGCTGGTCTAAGTCTACCTAAAATTGCCATGTGTTGTTCATGACCAGTAAGTGGTGGCTGCATTGGTGGTTGGTGTGTGATGTCAGTTGGTGGGCTTTTTCAGATCTAATTAGGTAGTGTGCCGTCCTGTTTAATGCTCTTGTCATGCAAGTGCCAGTGAAAACTCCAGCTTTTGGTTTAAGTAAATTAACCTCTGGTTCCTTTAGGTGGAGCTTTGAGAAGTATATAGAAGAATCCAAGTGGTATTAGGTCAGGGGCAAGGCTCCCAAGCACCAATTCTTAAGTAAAGACAGTTTTTTCACAGGGCATCTTACAGCTTCAGAAATGCCAGATGAAGAAATATGAAATTAATTTGAAAGTAAAACTCCAGATATATTTCATTTGGCAATCATAACTCAGGAGTGTGAGTCTGGTCAGAAATTATGTTTCTTTTTGTGCTTTAGATTAAACTATGCATTGCTGGAGGTGTTTGAGGAAGTACAACATAAATAAGCCACATTCTAGAAAACAAGAGAATATTCCTGAAACAACTGGTTAGCTTAAGTCTCCTAAAATTATGTGTTAATTCTGTCTGGTGGGTAGAAGGATCTCATAAAGCTTATTTGAGAATCCAGAACTCTACTGTTTAGAATTTTAAACCCCCCAAAACAATGAATACAGTTTATCTGTTAGGTTGGAGAAACTATATCAGACAGCATTACTTTTTTTATAGAGGAGAGATTCCTCAAGCCTTCATGAAAGAGTACGCTTCTTCTGGAAGGAAATGGTCCTCCTTATGGAGGGACTAGGTCAGGATTTAGTAAACAGCCTTGCTAATTTAGCACTAGCACTTGTTTCATGTAGTCTTGCCAGAATGGATATACCCAAATGAATGGAGATAGGCTTTTGCAAGTTTCAGTTCTTGAGACATTAACGGGGAAAACCAAACTGTTTGACTTAATTTTTTTAATTAAAAAAAAAAAACAGTTTAAAAGCACAGAAAAGGGCAGAGAATAACAAAACAAATATGTAACCCACAAAAATAACTGTTATTCTGGGGCACTTGGGTGGCTCAGTTGGTTGAGCATCTGACTCCGGTTTCTGCTCGGGTTGTGATCTCAGGGTCTGGGGATTGAGCCCCACTTTGGGCTCTGCACCCAGTGCAGAGTCTGCTTGAGATGCTCTTTCTCTCTCTGCCCTCCCCCTGCTCTTGTGTGCTCTATCCCTCTGAAAATAATAAATAAATAAATATATGAATGAATGAACGAATTAACTAATTAACTGTTATTTAAAAACAAAACTTAAAAATATACTACAGATAAAATTGAAGATCTTCTGTCATCCCGCTCTGGATCCCTTCCCCTTCCCTGTATTTTATGGGATAACTACCATGATAAGTTTTGTACATATCCTTCTATTTTGTGTTTTTGTATATGGATCATGAAATGTACATTTACAATATAAGTATATAAAGTGATTTTATTTGCTTACGGTATATATTGACATGGATTCTCCAAAGCCTTTTATTCACCATTATGGCTTTTGAGGTATATGTCGATACATGCAGCTTACGTTCATTCATTCACTGTTCTCTAGTGCATTATATGAATATACCATGATTTATTGTTGTTATAGATGCCAATTGTGTGCGTAAAGATCATCTCATACACATTACTAGAGATTCTAGTATTAGAATCCAGAAATGGAATTGCAGGGGGCCCGGCTGGCTCATTTGGAAGAGCATGTGACCCTTGATCACAGGGGTGGTGGGTTTGAGCCACACTCTGGGTATAGAGATGACTTAAAAATAAAACCTTAAGAAAAAAAATAGAAGTGGAATTGCTGAGTCATAGTGTATGTTTATTTTCAATTTTGATAGTTTGTTCCCAAACTAGTTAGGTTTGTTTCCAAGCTAGTTATGTAGTTGACACTCTTGCCAGCAGTATGTGAGAGTTTTCAGCTCCTGAAAGCAAACCTTTTCAGTTTCTTCCAGTCTATTGGATGAGACTGTCTCACTGTCTTAATTTAGGTTTACCAAGGTATCAGTGGCATCATAATTTTTTAGCCACTGAAACTTTTTTCTTAAAGATTTATTTATTTATTCATGGGAGAGACAGAGAGGCAGAGACATAGGCAGAGGGAGAAGCAGGCTCCCTGTAGGGGGCCCAAAGTAGGATCCAATCTCGGAACCCTGGGATCCTGCCCTGAGCCGAAGGCAGACACTCAACTGCTGAGCCACCCAGGCGTCCCTACCCATTGAAATTTAAAATAAAAAATATCCAAAAGCATGAAATCCTAATGTATTTATCTGGCAGGGTAGGATTAAAATATAATTTAAAGTTGTACTTTACTCACACGACCCTCATTATAGTTTATAGTGTATAGTATAGACCATTCAAAAAGTTTTTTTAAAAATATTTTATTTATTTACTCATGAGGGACAGAGAGAGAGAGAGAGAGAGAGAGGCAGAGACACAGGCAGAGGGAGAAGCAGGCTCCATGCAGGGAGCCCAACGTGGGACTCGATCCTGCTGGGTCTCCAGGATCACGCCCTGGGCTGAAGGCGGCGCTAAACCGCTGAGACCCCCGGGCTGCCCTAGACCATTCAACTTTTAATTATTACTATTAATAGTTAAAAATCACTTTTTAAAGTTTTAGACTTGATGAAAATCTTTCTACAATGTGTTATACTTAACCTGTTTTGTGAAATTCCCAGTAAGTTGAATCAGTCCTCATAATGAACATGAGGTTTTTATAAAAATCATTAATACCTTGAGGGCCTGTTAAAATAAACTAATGGATACTCATTTCTATACCAGTAAGATATCTTCATACTTTAATAGTTACTTTTACTTTTTATGATCTTACCTCCTCCTAATGTTCCTTTCACCATTTATTTATTTATTTATTTATTTATTTATTTATTTATTTATATATTTTTTATTGTCCTTCCACCTTTTTAAAGTAAAAATTAGTTTATGTGAATGATATATGCTTATTGTGGAATATTTTATCTTCTCTCATTTTAGTTTGCTACCTTCTATTTGGAATTCTAAGGATACGAAGACATTTTTTTCCTCAACTGAAGATTTCAAGGGGTGCCCAACAGCAGTTTGTCTTCTGTAGGGGTCACTTCTGGTTGTGGATCAGTGTTCTGAAGAGTTCTGGAGAGTTCCTCCCTGCCCAGTTTCAGAGAATCTGACCTGTAGATGCATGGGGTGTTCACTGTGTTAGCAAAATACCTACTTAATAAGAGGCACATACATTTTCTTTAAGAATAATATTTTCTTTAAGAATAAGTAATTTGAACTCAACGATGTTAAACTGTTTTGTTCCTGAGGAGATAATGAGCAGTAAGATGATGACTCATTATCTTAGAAGGTCCAAGGCAAGTGGACAGATGCAAATGGTACAAAGACCATGCTGGTTGAGGAGAATAAGTACCAATAAGTACCATGTGAACATTAATGCTTTTAAAGGGTTTTTAATTTTTGTTTTCTTTTCATAAAATTGTTACTGTTTATGTTTGCTCTTTCTTGCTTTCCAAAAATTGTGATACAAATTTAACATTTCTGTGTTTTCTCATTTCAGTGTGACAAAATTAGGCAAGAACGAGATGAAGCTGTTAAAAAACTGGAGGAATTTCAGAAAAGTATGTAAGCATTTCATTGGAATTATTATAACACACATAACTCTGTTTGGGAATTATGTGGGTAGGCATGTCCCCTGTGTTCGGTTGCTGCTGTCTTAGGCATCCAAGAAAGCGAGAATTGTCTTCCCATTAGTCCTCCCCCCCTCCCCGAAAGTTCTGGCATTACTGTGATTTTCAAACAAGTGGAATGAGCATTATTGTTTCATGTTATTATAAAAAACAGTTTGCACTTCTAAAATTTTCACTATGCAGAACAGTTAAAGGAGAACAAAGATTACTTGTTATCTTGACTCTTGGAGAAAAGACAATGTTAATGTTAATGTTTTATAGTCTGTTTTTCTTGGTTTCTTATCTGTGCTCAGTACATATGTCTACAAAAATAAAGGCATGCTTTACATTCAGTTTGCAGCCTGCGTTTTTCAGGAAGCAGTATATCATGGTCATCTCTGCATGTTGATAGAGCTGTATATTAGTGTTAGTATTCTATTACACGATAGTACCCCAATTTATTTCAACATTCTTTCAGCGATAGATGGATTATTTCTGAATTTTGGATATTTTAAGTGATACCACGTCAAGTATTCTTATATGTCTGTACAGTGGTCTGATTTGTTTCTTACATTAATTCATAGAAAATGAATTCTGGCTCACAGAACTTACACATTTTTGAATGTTTGAAATGGCCCTCTCTCTAAGGAATGTGGTATTCCCACAAAAGTTGTAATAATCTTCTAAATTTTTGCTATGCTATTTTTGTAGCATTTCCTGCAAATCTGTCATTACCTTGCCCCTAAGATAGAATGTATCTGATGGCGCTCAGAATGATCAGAAGGAAATAGGGTCATTGGAAAAGGACCAGACCTTAGCAGGAAAAGATGATCCTCCCTCTTGGAAACAGGGTCTTTCTCCATCTTTTTGCAGATGCTGTATTAGGTTGTTCCATTAAATCATGAAATGTTGACTTGGTAACTACACAACAAAACATTTTCTTCTTGTTGAAGGTTAAACAGCCATGAGAATGAAACATTATAGTTGATTTCAATAGCCAGTTTATTTCAAGTGTCTGGCTGTAACAAAATCCCAGGGAAATACTGTTGATGTTACTTTTCTTTGGAGGCCAATATGCTGTGACAGAAATATCTCTTATTTGTGAATGTATGAATTGAAACTGTGTAGGACTTTCTTCTTCCCTAATGCAGGATCAATGGGATGTGCTTACACTTTGGCTGACACCAGGTCACACTGAGAGAGTTGTGCCACTGATATTGTTACCAATTCATGTTCTCAAATTAATTATTGATGGGGGGTTGGCATGCTCTGCGTAGTGGGGATAGTTCAAGTTCTTATGGTTGGGCTTAACATAAAATGCTTTTGTTGGGCAGCTAGTGGGCATTTGGCTTCTTGCATTATGCAGAAATGGAAGGCGCTTCCCCCCAAATCAGCCTACCTATAAGAGTAACCCGTAAACTCCTTTCCTCTCCCACTTCCTTTGTCTCTAACTCTACATATCTTTGATAGTTTTAAAAATTCACATTTTTCCTTATGAGCAACTCAAAGCATGAGAGAATCCATTGAAAAGGTAGTACAATGATCTTTATTGTTGTATTCATTGAAGTTTTGACTTACTGTAAGTCTGATTAATTATTTTAAAGTTCGGATGGTAGAACAGAATGCTGACTCTTGACTCTGTCTCAAAAGAACAGGAAATGGGGATGACGAAAACTATAAATATTTGTTAAAACATTGTGTCTGGGGTAAATAGTTGATGACTTTGGAACAGAGGGTAGAGTTTCAAATTTGGAAGGTAATGGATCAGTTCCCACCAGTAAAGAGCACCATTTGATGTAAATCCATGTAGTCCTGAGCAGTTTCTGCCTTAGTGAAATTGGAATAAATGACCCTGCCTCAAGGGCTGTTCAATATTAGATGAGATAATTCATGTAAAAAGTGCTGAACACAGTGCCTGGCATTATAGTTTGAGTGCTCAATAAATGTTAGCTGCTGCTACCACCATCTCATTCACTATCCCCATCCAGAGCTTGAGTGCCCTTCAGACACTGGCCTTGACACGTGGGGCAGCTCTGGGGAGGGGGAGAGTATGTGTGGGTGCCAAGTTGAAATCTGCCTTCCTATTACATTTACCTGCCAGGTGCACATCTCAAAGTGAGGGAAGAGCAGCTGAATGAGCTCTCCTAGGCTGTGGGGCTCAACTCACCTAGCTTGGCATGCTCCTCTTAGCTGGTTCATCCATATTACTCCATTCTCTGCCCTCTCCCAGGGCCTCAGCCTTTCTCATAGCAAAGCCATGTTCCCTAGGAAGACAGATTCGTGTGACAGAAGAAGTAACTAAAGGCTTTTCTGGTCCTTCAGACAGAATATGAGAGCCTTTGCTGTGTGTTGGGACACACCCGTTTTCCTGCACACCTGCCAGCTCTCATCACTGTTTTCACACTATGTGGATACCTTTCAAAAAATCTGACGTTGCAGGAGAACTTACAGTGTGTTCACCACATACACTTCAGAGACGTCCTGCATCTAAATATTGCTAAGAGTTGGCTGGATGGAGAGGAGTGCTACTGAGGGCAGTACCGTTGGTGGTGTCACTTTGAAATACAAGTTAGAGAGAAACCGAGAAAATTAGTCACCTAGAAATTGGTTTGGCTGGGCTTTAGAGTCAGAACTCTGTAATTTGAGATACATGTTATTTATTGGGCTTCAGTGTTCTCCAATATAAAGTTGCTGTCATGATACCTACCTCGTAAGACCATCGTGAGGATTCAGGACAGAGCACATGGAAAGGATGTAGCACAGGTTGGGCACACAATAAGCCCAATAGTTGGTGATGGTATTGTGTCCTAAGCAGTTATGTTCTAAAGAGAACATGCTTGTAAAGAGGTGTGATGAACGTAGGCCTGGTAGATTTTTCCAGTCATTCAAACAAACACACGTGACTACCTAGTTTATACGTAGCATTTTGCTAGGTAGAAGAGTCAGACGTGAGTAAAGCAAAATCTCTGCTGTCATGCTCGCCGATAATTAGAGACAGACACAAGTGAAAGAGAGGAAAGCCCAGTTGCCCTACAGGGTGATGCATTCCATGATGGCAAGTATGTAAGCGTGTCGTGAAGAGGAAAAACAAACTTTACTAATTCAACTAGACTGATGAAAGCAATAATGGATGTACTTTTAGGTTATGCTTCTGAGTTGTCAGAGTCCTTAAAAACAACTTTTATTATGACAAATATCAAGCTTATACAAAAGTGAAAAAATATTACAACGGACCCCTATGTATCCATCATAGAACTTCAACAGTTAACCAACTCTTGGCCAGGCTACTTTCATCTCTGTGTACATACATCCCGCCTCGGAGTATTTTGAAATGAATTCCATTCATCATATCATTTAATGACGATAATTTCATCATAAATATTTCAGTTAGTATTTCTAAAAGACTAGGATTGATCTTCATTCTTTTTTAAACTTTCATGCCATCCAAATTACAGATAGTTTAGGCATAGTGGTCATGGTCTGTGGATATTATGAGACAAGCCTGAATTCAGCACCATACAGCAAATCACTAAGTGAACAATTAAAGGTTTTTTTAAACTTCCATTGTTTGAAAGGTGCAAATAAAATTATATACTACAAAAATTTCTGTTTTGTGTCACGTAACCTGACTTTTAGTTTTAGAAATGGGACCGTGCTTTTTAAGGACATAAATGCCCTCTGAAATATATTCTTTTCTTTTGAATCTAGAAAGTCGATAGATTTCTTTGCTCCCTATTTAGCATTGAGATAATTTTTTAAACTAGAAATCAAAGCCCAACTTTTGATTTTTTACTGTTTCCTTTTAAGAGGCAGAGATTAAAAAAACAACAACAACAACCTGTCTGATGGGGTCTGCTGTATGAGGATTAGAGAAAATGTGGGTTAGTGCTGCCTATGTAAGGTTATCAAGTTAAATTACAGGGCAGCCTTTTACACAATGTTCAGAAAATAAGTGTGTGTGTGTCTTTTTTCTTTTTGCTGGGCCTAAACCTTGCTATGGTGGAATGATTTTTCTTACTCTTCCATGAGCAAGAATGTTATTGAATAAAAAGTCAAATTCCTATGAAACATGCAGAGTGTTTATGTTTTTGTTATGATAGTGGAAATACCAGATTGTGGCAGAAGAAGTCAAGTAGTTAAGGCTAAAAATTCAAAGTAATATTTGATGTTGTAAAAATTGTATAGGTTTCTTTTCTCTTTCCTTCACATTTTTGAAGAACCTACCTTGTAAACATAGTGATAAAATGCCAAGAATATTAGGATTTTAAGGAAATAATAGAGCCTATTATTTAAACTACAATATAAAAGGCAATTATATTGATGAAGAGCTACATGGGCTTTGTGTGTGTGAATAAACTTGGCCTGTGTTCAGCTTCTATTTGTTCTTCTGGCATAAACACATATTGTGTGTGATTCCAGTTTAATGGGGACCCGTTTGTATGCCAAGCAGCTGCATTTTAGGACCTATTGCGTGATTTCATAGCTCTCTGAAAATTGGTTCTATTCAGAACAAGAGATAGAAGAGGAGAGGGGGGTGGCGTGGAAAGGGGGGCAGAGCCTCAACACACAATCATTTCTTTTCAATTGGAGCCAGAAAGGTTGATGACAACATGACCATTGTGTTATAATGATAAGACCACTAAGGCATCTGTACCTCTCATCAAGGCTTTCACACAACAGCAGATACAATTTAATTCACTGCTCTGTCAGCAGTGCTGATACCATTATGCCGTCTGTCTCCACAGTTATAATCACTGTCCTCTGAGAAATGCAGTTGAAATGATCTTGAGCAGTCAAAGAAACTCTCAATTAAGGCTGCCACTTCCAATGTGTCAGATTGTGTCTTATGCACTTGGTACAATTTTCACTTCCAATCCTGTTTATTTACAATGTCTACCAGTAATTACGCTTAACGTGTCATTTAGTGAGGGGGGCCCCTGCCAAGCCGATTGTTGGGTGCTGCTGTACCATTGAGTGGGAGTTTCTCGAAGTCAGTGCCATCAGCAGCTTTTAGGACCTGATGGGATGCAGTAGTAATGTTGATAATGCAAGTATCGTGCTCATCAAGTCATAATTAGATGCCACTCAAATGTGCCACTTGTAATAACAGTGTTGATTCATGTTTTTCTCGGTGACTGCAACTACTAATTAGTTAAGTGGTTTTTGGTTGGCCTGCATTTGCTGCAGATTATTATTACCCCTGAAAAAATGTCAAGGTTAGAGATGTTTCTGGCCATTTAGTGCTGCTTTATGAATTTGAATATTAACATAATAAGAACTTTGGACAGACTTAGGAAGTAATACATTTTTGTATTTAATTTGGAGAGAAATTTTTTTCCCCTGAGTTTAATCATAATTGCAGGTTAATTAAGCTTAAATGAAGCAAAAGTAATCTCTCTTTGTGTTATGTGAGCCCAGTGTGCTTTTTGCCTAACTTTGTTGGGTTTCACATTTGGGTATACTTAATTTTTCTTTTTTAAGCCAAACAAATGTCAATAAGTATACACGTTTACAGTTAAGTTTCAGATTCTGAACATTTTCTTTTAACTAGAAGTATGGGTGAAAGGAATTGGCACTTTTCTTTTACTTGATCTTCAAAGTATAATGCAAGTTCTAAATCACTTTGTACCTTTGAATCTCAATTTCTATAAACCAGCTACTAAAAGAACCTGAAAATTACTATTTTTCAAGCATTGGTAAAGTGTACTGTAAAATTGTATTTTTTCTTCCAATCTTCCTGATAGTCTGTGATGCAAGAAACATCTGCTGTCATCATCATAGAATACATAACTCTTGTTGCTATACTTTTCTGCCCCGGAATTTATTAAATAATAGTAACTACTTTGTCACTCACTCATAAAGAAGGCTGTTGCATACTGACCTCAGCTCAACTGCCACATGGTTATTCCAGTTAAGAACATCAAGTTAAGATTTATTTTTTTAAAATTTTTCATTAGCAGATTTTCTGTATTAGACCCACGTGTTCTGTCCTGCTAAGAAAAGGAAAAATCGTGTTTGCCACTTTTTATTTAGAAGAGATTCTTTTGTCTAAGTGGACGTGTCTGTGGCTATGTGTACAGCTACATAGGGGAAAAAAAAAACTTAAAACATCCTAACTAGCTTTCTTAAAAATGTGTGCGCTAGCAGTAAAGGCTCTTCATTGTGTTATTTTCCTGCTCCACATTCACATATTAGCTAAGATTTAATCAGGGCAGCATCTTCAAGACTCCCCCCTCCCGTCCTGTCCCCCCCCTCAATAGCTGAAGGTCTGGCTAGCTAAAGAATTGAAGTATTCTGAGTCATGGGATGCAATGTGTGGGCTTCTGGAATTGCTGACTAATCTCTGAATGCTGAGACTTTTTTCCCCTCATTCCTAGTTTCTCACATGGTTATAGAGGAAGTCAATTTTATGCAGAACCATCTTGAAATAGAGAAGACTTGTCGAGAAAGTGCTGAAGCTCTGGCAACAAAGGTGAGACTCTTCAAATAAGGGAATTCTCTACTTGAGCTTTTTAATTTCAACTTGCTTTTCTGCAGAGTGACCTCTCTTCGCTTTTGCTGTCCTAATCAACGGTCTCTCTTCGGATGAGGAGGAAAAGTGTCGTAAGTTTTGAAAATCCTGGAATAGGATTAGGTACAGATCTTAGTGCCTAGGTCATATCGATTGTAAAAGGGGCATTTTGTAGTGTGCATTTCAGCATTTGTGATTTTTGCCTCTGAAAAATGGCCCCAGACTAGTGTGTTCAGCTGGACTTTGTACGTGGCTGTGCATTGGGTGCAAACGTTCGCCAAGTTTAAAACTAACCTGGTGTGACATCAAGGAGCAATGAGTGTTTTCATGTTTGATTTAAAGTCGGCCTCCAGCCGTACGTTTCAGGTGATTATTTGTGAAAGCAGAGCGAGGGCATGCTAAAGGTGACCTCCAGTGCTCCACTGATTGCTTCTAGCTGATGAATTTACCAAGAGTATAATTTTCTATATTCTGTCTCATCAGAAGTACATTATTATTAAAGAATGTTTTTATCTCTGTCTTACGTTTTTGGGGTTGGGTAAAATGCATCTGAACCACTTCATCAGAAAATGGATTACAGCAATTTTTAACCAAATATCATTAGTAATGCCAGTTGTGTGTCTTCCTCTCTTCCCCATCACCTACCTCCAAAGTATGTCTTTGGATGTGACTGAAATTCTGCAAATCAATCAGCCAGTCTGTCTATATATCTCTGTATTTAATTTGTGTGCATTAGCAGTGTGCTTGCTAGAGGTATTTGCTTAATTGTTTGTGTAATGACACTACATTAGAATTCATAAGATAATGCAGTCGGAACCTAAGAATATAAACGTGTGCATGCAACTTCTGTTACTCCTTTGAAGAATACATAGCAATACAGGCCATTGCTTTTAAAACAATCATAGTATGGGTGCTCTCCCATCACTTCTTTTGTGTTACACTTCACTGAGTGTTCACTGGTCCATAAAACTGTGTGAATTTTCATATCCTTTATTCCTCCTTTTGGAACAAGGAGAAAAAAATGTATTTGGAGCATACCAGCTGCTCTGAATCTTGCAGTGGCTAAGGACAGTCCTTGTATTTTCTCTTGCCATTGCTAAGTATCCCTGTTGCCAGCGGTACATGCAAGGTGCGAACCTGACTACCTCGCAGGACTGAATGAGTTAATGGAGAGCAAGGGTTTGGGAGGCAGCATATACAGGTTTTATTCCCAATGATGTCATTTGGGGCATACGTGACTTTGGGCAAGTTACAAGTTCTGGTCTCCGCATTGCTGTAGTCTCATCTTAAATGACAGGATGGACTAGAGTTAGGACTGCGGGGAGAATGGGGCGGATTTTCCTTTTTTCATGAAGCACTCTACTCATGGGTTTTTACAGGCCTCTTTAAAAAAAGATTTGATCCCCTCCTTCCTTTTTTAAACTGCCAGGTGATTTTGAGCAAGAGAATGCACCTCTCTGAGCTACAGTTGCCTTGTCCTAAGTGTCAGGGTGGACCAGCATTAATTTCTTAAGAATACCCCAGACTCACTGATGCGGGGTGTGCAGCCCAGGCCAGCTGTGTGCTGAGAAAACTGCTAGGTGACTGTTGTGTTCGTTCCTGGTTATTATAAACCACTATGTTACTAATCTCAAAAGTCAGTTTTATAATTTCACCTTGACAGTAGGATCCTTCACTTACTCGATTTGTCCTCTAGTCTTTACAAAGTCTTTCGAAAATGGTCATATGGTTTGTTTTCGAGGATACAAGTCCCTCTTGGGACTTGGAATTTAAAAAAACAAGTAAAAAAACCTATAGATGTGCTCACTAGATCTGGAGAATACTACAGCTTTGAATGCAAAGTTTGGAAGCTTCATTATATGTGTGATCAATAAGTAGCACATCCTGATTTAGTTATCCCCCAATTGTCATTTTTAAAATTAGACTCCATTTTTAAAGCAACAAAGTTTCTGTAAATTTATTACTATTTTTCTAAATCTTTGCTCTCAAATTAATGACAAATGGAATGTTTAATTCTTAAGATGCAATTTGCATAATTTTCTTAAAAGCAAGGGTGGATACTTTGGTAAAATGTGTAGGTTAAACTGATAAATATAGACCAGTTCTTTAAACCATATGGTCCAAGTCTGTTTAACTTGCTTATTTCATATCTTTAAATATTCATTAAGCTGCACCCAATATAAAAACTATTTAAATTTGAATGTAGTAGAAGATTCTGTTACTTGTACGGTTATAAAAGATTTATTTTTGCTTTTGGACTTAGAATGATTCCAAAAAACAATCAGCATGCCATTAACATATATAACTTGATGAATAATAACTTCAGTGAAATTGCTTAGCCAAAATTTGTGAATTCAGAGTTTTCAAAAATATGCATTTAATGTGGTCATGAGATCTTTATGTATATAAATCTTATTTTCTTCCTTCAGAATGTGAGAATGATGTTTCAGAGAAGACTTCTGAAATTTTCTGTGTGGCTTCCCCACCCCCCTTTTTAAGCATAGGTTCCACACCCAGTGTGGGGCTTGAACTCATGACCCTGAGATCAAGAATCAAAGCATGCTCTAATAACTGAGCCAGCCACGTGCCCTATATATGGCTTTTTTCTTGAATTAGTAACTTTGTTAAATAGAGTAGTTGTAGTATAGCCAGCTAGTGCTGGTGGATTTTGGTACCTGGCTTGGCGGAGAAAGGCATTAAAACTCTTCTGATGGTAGAACTGTTAACAATCAGATTATTAAGTAGGATTCTGACAATGGCCTAGGAATGAGCATATTAAGGACCAGGTAGAAACAATTAGTATTTTTGTGCTTTTGTGAGTATCCCGGAGGAAGAAAAAATTGCATAGATATATATCTTGGTTGAGGAAAACTAGCTGGTAAAGTATTCCCAAAGAAAAGTCAGACACACAACCTAAACCTCTTTTGTTACTGTCAGGAGCTAACACCAGCTGACACTTTCCTGTGTGTCCATCACTGTATTAAACACTTTCTGTGTCATATCTTATTCAATCTTCATGTTATGAGGCAGAGGTGATTTTTATCTTTAGTTTGCTGATGAGGGGACTACTACTCTGAAAGATGAGGTTATTCTAGAGGTAGAGACATTAGATTATAGAGCAGAATTCTTAATTCTGATTTTATAGAAACAGATACTACAGCATTGCCTTTCTCTATATCAAGGATTCTTCATATTGATGTGGGTTAGCATCACCTGAGAACTTGGGGCGAGTACTGTGCTGGATTCCACTGCCAGAGGTTTGGGTCTGGGAGAGTGTGCACTGGGATTTTTTTTTTTTTAAAAGCTCTCTAGAGACTCTAATGTGCAAAGCTGGAAACCATTAAAGTATTAGGAGGCAGAATTACAAATGAAGGCTTGAATATTTTCACTTTTTCCTTAAATTGTTATTTTCTCCTGCCATTCAGACAAGATGGCATGTCTGAGTATTGGCCAGGATCCTTGAGCCTCTAGTGCCATGCTGTAGCATCCATGGTGCAACTCACAACAGTCTTTCCTTGAATTTCATCTTTAGGGAGAGAGGCGTGGAATCATGAGCTACTATCTTATCCCTGATCCCCCTAATGTGCTGGGGGAGCTAGAAGCTGGAGTTATGCAGTGGGGTCAGGGAAAAAAAAGACTGTGTCAGATTCCCCCAGTAGAGTTCACTAGACTTCCCAGGGGGAATCTGTGGAAAAGTTCCTAGCCATTTCTAATAGATTTCTTCCTGATTCCCTAGAGAGGTCAGGGAAACCTCTTGTGCTCTAGACCGGGCTACTTGAAATATATTTAGATTCAGCGTTGTTGTGGGTGAGAATCAGCTCTCCCAGTTTGAAATGGTCTGGACTTTTCCCTGAGGGAGTCTGTGAGGGGTCCTAATTATGATCACAAGTGAAGGACCAGAACTGGACAAGTAGTAGCACGTCCTACCCTGACATAGGTTTATAAGTGGAGAAGGCTAGTTAGCTTTCCAGTGAATTAAGTTTCTGTTTGCATTTATTTCCAGTGTCAGTTATTTAATTCAGAACTTGTCTTGCTGGCCATTGGCTCTTAGTAAAAGAAAAGAGGTTGTATTTCTCTATGTTCATGTGTTCAGAGGAGACCTTTTATTTTTTAGTCTTGAGAAGAGAAAACATAAGGCAACCATACTTTCCTTCTATGGACTTTGGACCTAGTTTAGTCTTTGTGTGTGCTTTGCACTAGTATTTATATGCACATAACAAATACATTAATGAATTAGGATTTCTTTTTCCTGCTATGAATTAGAACTCTTTTTATAGAGATAACAGCTACATATCTTTTCTTCCACTGTTAAAAGGAAAAAAAAAAAAAAAGGAATTTGTTAATGAGGGATATTGGAGAATCCCACTGGAATCCATGAGCTAGGAGCATTTCGAGTATGGACCAGAGTCCTGTGGGAAACCTGTCTCCATTATTTTTCTCGGCCTATCTCTGCAATCAGCTCCGTTTTTGGCTTTGCTCTGGGCTACCTTCCTTTGTTCCTCAGTTCAGTAGTAGATTGTGGTTGCCAACAGCTTCTGTCCACCCAGATGCGTGGGAGGAAACTCATCTCTCTGTTCCAGCCTCCAAATTTCTAGAGAAGAGATCTGACTGACCGAGCCTGGGCTCTTGTGCCTGACTTGTTGGGCTGCTTCCAGAGGGGCAGGGAGCCCCTGGGGTTCCCTGGGGGAACACAGCTGTTCCCATGAGATCCTGTGGGACACTGAAGAGAAGTAGTGGAGTTCAGAGAAGAGGGAGGGCTGGGCTAACAAACATGTAAAGAGTGTGCACAGCAGCAAATAAAACATTTCCTTGAAATAAAATGCCTTAATTGACACTATTAAGGATGGAATAAATTGAAATGTGATTGAATCTCTACTTGTGTCTTATCTTAAGTCTTCTCTTGTTATCAGTGATAACTAGCATCATCCCATGCTATTGGCTGTAATCCAGGCATCAGGTCTCACGTGAAGTGACAAAGTCTATACTGATACTTTATCTTCAGCCCTCTTACATGATCAATGATAACTAGCATTTTCCCATGTCACCACCTGTAATCCAGGCAGCAGGTCTTTAATAAGTTTAATGCTGAAAGTGTAAATAAAACCTTACTTCATGAATCTTCTAATTGTTAGTTCATGCTGTGAGTGTTGATGAATATGTAAGGACAGAAATACACTTAATCTGTCTATTGTTTAAAAATCCAAGACACTCATTTGACTGCTGGTAAAATAACTGTTTTTGCATTTTGCCTTAGCTAAATAAAGAAAATAAAACGTTGAAAAGAATCAGCATGCTGTACATGGCCAAGCTGGGACCAGATGTAATCACTGAGGAGATCAACATTGATGACGAAGATGCCAGCACCGACCCAGAAGGCACTGCAGAAACGTGTGTTTCCGTGCAGTGTCAGAAGCAGATCAAAGGTGAGACTTGGTTTCATCACTGGGGGTATTTCTGACATTTCTCGGCCCTGGTTGTCCATTGGTATCACCTGAGAACTTTAGCCTTGGATCCTCCTTTAAAAAGTTTTGGAGTTAAATGTTCCCAGGGAGTTGCCTGGTTGAGAATCACTGTAGGACATCACATTTGTGCATTATGAATTACTTTCTTGTTCGGGAGTAGGCACTTTTGAAAGCATTATCTTGATGAAAACAGCCAGTCTGTAAATATTCTTAAAAATATGGACTATATGTTGAGCTATTTTTGTTAAGTGAAAGAAAGAATAGATAAAAACATATTTAGCCAGTGCCTCCTATTTGTTGGTTCTTTTTTGGAATCTTTGGGGAAGATTCCTCCCCACGTTGTGGAGTCTCTGCCCTCAGAGGATTCCTCATCTGATTCAGACACTGAATTGTGAGCAGTATGCAGTGTCCAACATAAACACTGTTAGACAACTGATGTGTTGATAAGCGTGAGGTGTAGTATCACATGGTACCACTAGTAAATACACTTTAATGTTATTTATGATTTATATATATATATACACACACACACACACACACACATGATTATATGTACATACTGTTTATATTAAAGATGTAGGAAAGCAGTCTGAAGCTCAATAACTTTTAGGGCATTTTTGCATTAGGCATATGCCCGAAGCAATACTTGTCAGCTTGTCGGCATAGATAAGAGAGAAGTATAAGAAAACCCTCTTTATCTGGCCCTCCACCCCCTTAACCTAAGACAAAATAACATTTGTGTTGGTGGAGAGGGAGAAGTTGACAGGATTTTCCTTTGTCCATAATCCTCCCCTTCTCTTAGGTCTTGGATGCGATAGTCCGTCATTTCTTCCTTCAGGATTAGGCTAGCCGTTGGAGAAAGTGATTTTGATATAAGTGTCTGAGAACACCTCCAGGCCGGGTTCCTGTAAATGTTTGATTCAATTTATAAATAACCTCAGAGAATTTTTTTTTTTAACTGTCCTTGGAGAGGGTAAGAAATTGAAAGCAGGTAAAACCTGAATAGCAAAACTGGAGTCCTTGGGCATCAATTTAAGACTATGCTAATCTGTATAATATATATATATTTTAAAAGATTTATTTATTTGAGAGAACGAGAATGAGCAAGGGGAAGGGCAGAGGAAAAGGATCCTCAAGCACACTCCCCACTGAGTATGGAGCCTGACTCCAGCAATTCCAGGACCCTGAGATCATGATCTGAGCCAAAATCAAGAGTCGGACACTCAATCGACTGCCCAGTTGCCCTTCTGTGTATGTTTTTTACTGTGTGAGTGGTGAAAGTAAGTTTCATCTACCACCAGAAGCTCTTGCACTTAATGGTTGCTAATTTTTTCATTTTGGTAATAAGAGTTTTTGTTAAATTCCAACAGTAAAAAATATGAAATAAATTAAGAAACAGAATACCAACAACTTTGGAGAGAAAATTACTAGAATTAACCCTTTTTCAAATAGGTTATATTTTGAGTCTGTTCAAATAATGTTTGAGTGCTATAAATTGGCAGCAGGTCAGGATTTTTTTCTGCCAATTATCAACTGCCCCATTGTTTATTACATTTTATTGTGACAAGAGCCCATGGCCATTTTAAAATAAATAGGAAATTAATACAATGCCTTAATTTGTTTTGCTGAAATCTTAAAACATTTTACTTGTAAAATGCCAGAGAGTTTTCTAAAATACGAGCTTGCTAGAATGCAGAGAAAACATGATCTGGTACGTTTAATAACACAGTGAGATAGTGTGATATAAGATTATTAATAACTTTGGCTGCATGCAGAGGCACAGAAGTGAGATTTCCATCATTCTCTGCTTCTTCATTTTACTTTTAACTGGTAAGTAACCTTGACCATAAGCTACACAGGGACTGGCATATCCAGTTCTTTTACAAGATTGATTCTTTTAAAAATAAGTTTTATTTATATTGTTTCCCTCCTTTTATTTTTTTCTTTCAAAATGCAGAGCTTCGAGATCAAATTGTATCGGTTCAGGAAGAGAAGAAGATATTAGCGATTGAATTGGAAAATCTCAAGAGCAAACTTGTAGAAGTAATGGAAGAAGTATGTATCTTAGGCCTGAAAAGCAAGACTTTTGGTGTTTTTAGGGTGTTTGGAGACTGGCTAAGTTAAAAACTTGGTGTTGGCAGTTAATTTCAGACGTGAGAACCATGTACCAATTTTGATCTTCTATCTCTATTTCAAATATACAAAAAGGTGTAGAAAATAAGATCATAAACATTCATATACTCACTACCTAGCTCAGTAAATAAAGCATCAAACTCACAAGAAGTGTTCCTGTTATCCCCATATTTCACTATGTGAGGCACATTTGAAAGAATAATACCTGCAGTTTGAGTCATCTACTTTATTGCTGCTGCTGAAGACATATTTTGCTTCTCCATCGGATAGTTGGCTCAGTTGGGAAGGGTCCTCTTGTGTACCTCCAACATAAGCATATGTGATAGATGGCAAAATGGGTTCAAGTGGGTGTTCAGAGAAACTTTTAATTTTTCCTTTTGGATGGTCTTTAAGAACAGGAGCCCATAATTGCCTTTCTTGGCACGATGCTTCCAGGAACTGCGTTTGAGATCATGATTTAACTTGTGTCCGTGGTTCCCAGATTCCACATCCCAAGCTTTCAGACCCATCCCTCAGGTGACTTACAAGTAATGCTGAGGCATCGATCGAGGCGTCGATCCCTTCAAGTGAGCGGCCTTATCTGGCTACCTCAGTTTGTGTACCTATCTTATTTTCATAAGAGCCATAATGAGAGAGAGGTTGGGAGGTAGTGTCCACTAATTTCAGCCTTGGTCGTATTTACTTCCTGTGGCAGAGCATCCTAATGAATGGGATGGATGATCAGGAGGATGATGATACTTCGGAAGTGGCTCTCCTGTTGGAGAGTTACCAGTTACTAATTCAAACCAAAACCAAAAATAGAGCTTATACTGAAACAACCAGTTCACAGGCTCTCTGGCATGCTGGTGGATTCAGAGTCCTTCTCCAGGACCATTATCTTAGTTTGTTTCTTGACTGTAACCTTAAGAAAGAGACAAACACATTTTGATGCGCTCTCTTCCTCAGTTATGGTTATTTACTGATCATCCTGTCGCCTTCCCACATAGAGATGTTAGTGGAAGCCCTTTCTGAAGTACTTTTATTATTACTATTTTAGACATAAGAAAAGTATAAAAAACAAAATAATGAAGATCTGTGTGTCTACTATCTAGCTTAATACACAGTCTTGAAAACCCCGGTATCATTCTCCCAAACTGCGTTCTTCTCACTCCTTGCCCTGTTTCCCAGCATTCTGAATTTGGTTTTTGTCATCCAGTACATGTATCTACTTATATTTCTTGCTATAATACATGGTACTTTGTGTTTTTAAATGATACTTGATTTTTATTTTTGCTTTTAAAAAATTTTTATTTTAAGTTGGCTCCACGTCCAGTGTAGGGCTTGAACTCAACTCATGACCTTGGGATCATGAGTCACATGCTCCACTGACTGAGCCAGCCTGGCACCCCATACCTGCTTTTTAAAATTCAGTATTGTGCATGTGAGATTTATCCACTTTGGTACATATAACTTTACATTATTTTTTTGAACAATCCTGTGATATTCTCTTCCTATTGATTGATACCAAAAATTTCTCAGAAGTATAAGTTTTTTTGGGGGAAGATTTTCATGTGTGCTTTATTTAAGCCAGAAGTCATCAAAGTTTAAAGTATTTTTCATTTAAAAAATTCACATGTGTTTTACTTAAGCTAAAAGTTAATCAGAGTTTGAAATTACTATTAAGATTGAGTATTGGATCTCTGCATGATTAGTGTATTTTTTCTGGGTGCTTTCTAGTTGGATTTTTGCATTAAACATATCTTTACAGGGTTAGGGACCAGTGCCGTTTGGAATTTGTAAATAAGTTTTCTACCAAAGGTACATCCTAACTTAAGTAGTTACCTTTGAAACCTTAAGAAGAACATTAATAAAAGCCCAACACAGTAAAGCCAATTACTGCTTTAAATGATAAAACTTTACGTTGAATGTTGAACAGCAGTTTGTGTACCACACATCACCCTATGTCGTGTTTTACAATGTTGGGTGTTTTCTTCCCTTACAATCTCACATTTTTAGGTAAATAAAGTTAAACAAGAAAAAGATGTTTTAAATTCAGAAGTTCTTGAACAGAGAAGAGTCTTAGAAAAATGCAATAGAGGTAGGTGTTTCCAGTCTTTTTTTTTTTCTCAGCTATGTACATAATTTATTTGGTTTACATACATTTTATGTTGTTTTATACCTCTGCCTAAAGAGTCTTGTAACAAGAATATCCTTGTATTGGTTTTCCTGATTTCTAGCCTCGAGTCTCTCTCTCTCTCTTTCTGGTTATTTTATCACCCAACCTCAGAGTATTGGGATTTCTAAAGTGCTTTTCACTTGAGCAACTTACGGCCCACTTCAAACCAAAACAGTGTTCTATCTACATATACTCTGGGACCATAGCATTATTGGCTCTTCCCTCAATATATATGGAGTTGGAAGGTTGTTTTTAATCCAGAAGAGATTAGGGTATCTACATGGATACATGCAACATGATATGAAAAAATTTTAAATAAAGAGAATATAGAAAAGAGAGGCAGAGCAAAAGTAAGATTAAATATTGATAGACAACGTCACTTGCCAGCCGTGAGGCCCCTGCACAATCCTGCCCGTGTGCAGTGAAGTCTGGCTCTGAGCTGTCCCGTAAGAGATTCATGATCATTTCTGTGAATCATATGAAAATGAACCTCTTGATCACGAGAAGCACACCTGGTCTCATGGGGGGAAGGAATTTTCTCCAAGGGCTACCACCAGAGAAAACGGAATCCTTGTTCTAAAACGTGGCATCAAGTCTCACAGGGGCTGGTTTCCACACCCCCTGCTTCAGGACAAGCGAATGATACCAGGGGGCACTTCTGCAAACACAGTCCTGAGAAGGGGGCATCTCCTGTACTGTTTTTTTAATTGATTTTTTTTTTTTACTTCCTGTACTTTCTGTTCTCCCCCGCCCCCCCCCTTCATCTACTCTCTTTTCTAGTTCAGAAGCTGCAACACTGAAAGGAAACCTTCCAGCCTTCCCTGTTGTTACTGGTGCTAGTCCTCTACCTTTGGTTCCCGAATTGAGATTTTTGAATAAATAAAGGACCTGGCAGTTCAGTGTGGGAGATACGGTAGATTGTGACATGTCAGAGCAGCCAGGGCAGCTCAGCGGTTTAGCGCCACCTTTAGCCCAGGGTGTGATCCTGGAGGCCCGGGATCGAGTCCCACGTCGGGCTCCCTGCATGGAGCCTGCTTCTCCCTCTGCCTGTGTCTCTGCCTCTCTCTCTGTGCTTCTCATTAATAAATAAAATCTTAAAAAAAAAAAAAAGATTGTGACATGTCTCAGCTCGTTCCACACTTAAGAAGATAGAAACGGGTCTTGATGCGTGGTGCTAGAAACAGACAGTTCTGCAGAGGGCAACCACGTGGATCTCGCCTTCAGAGAGCCCGCTCTCTAGGAAGAGAGAGAGAGATTATATAACTAAATGTGTGATGAGGACCAACCACATTTCTTTCAGAATCCAAGTCGAAAGGGCCAGGACAGGTGAAAATTCACTTTTTTCTTTTCTTTTCTTCTTCTTCTTCTTCTTCTTCTTCTTCTTCTTCTTCTTCTTCTTCTTTTTTTTTTTATTGTGACGTTCAAGACTGAGAAAAGAGAGTCAGTTGTGTTGCCCAGGCCTCCAGATAGTCATAGTCGTCTTTGTTTTCTTCATGAAATTTCTTTTTTTTAAATAGGTTTGAAAATCATTGGGCTCTCGGGGACCTGTAATTCACATCACAAACCACCACTTACATTGCTTTGCTGGAGTAAGAGTATTCGTCTTTCCTCTGAGAAAGCAGTAGATTTACAGGGCACAGAGCTTGAAATTCTATGTCATTACCCAGCAAACCGGTCCTTAGTCAGTTAGGACTGAAGTGTCCTGGCGGAACATTGTGTGAAAGCAGCCATTAAGAGTGCCTTTTTAAAGATTTTATTGATATGACTCAGCTCAGGATTGAAAGTGCCTTGCAGAGGCAGATGGAGAGGCCAGTGTGATACCTACCTGTGTTGTGCCTAATTTCTAACAGCATCATCACCCCCTTGAGCCTGTCTATAGCGTTAAACGGGCCACGGAACGTCAGAAAGTAGTAAAGATTTCGTGTTCTCTTATTTGACAAGACCTCCCCTTTGAAAATTTCTGCCCTACATTGATTCTTTAATTCAGAGCTCTGACTCGGCCTGAATGGATCTAGGGCTGTTTCTCTTTGTAAACATGGAAGATGCTTAAAAGTAACACACAAACATATATATATGTATATGTATTTTTCTTTTTCTTCAGGTAGTATACGTTTTGGTGGAAAGCATAAATTAAAATAGGAAAAGAAAAAAAAACTCAATATTTACAGTCCAAATAAGCACTATTGACATCGTATATATTCTTCCAACCTTAAGAAAACCATATATACACACACACACACACACACCCCACACACACGTTAAATAGTGTGTTCATAACATTTATGGATGATGGGAAGTATCAGCACAAGAAATACCCCTTTAGCTCTTGGCACTTTACAGGTCCCTGAACATCAATCTCTACTTGTACCCCCTCCTCCCTCGGATTTTTATCATTGCTTTTATTTACAGTCCTACCAAGTATGCCTGTATCTCTAACCAGCATGTTGATTGATTTTGCATGTTTTTGAACTTTATATTAATGGTATCACTTTGCATATGTCTCTGTGCAGTTTTCTGTGTCTCTGAGATCTGTTCCTGCTAAAGGGCTCTGCTGTGGTATGTTGACTTTCCTGCTGTATAGGATGCCATTCAGTGTCTATACCAGAATTCACTGATCCAGTGTCCTGTTGGTGGATGTTTGAGGTTTTTTCCACTTTTTTGCTATTCTGAGTCATGTGGCTACAGAAATTCTTTTACATGCCTCCTGGTGCACGTGTTCAAGAGTTTCACTAAGATAACATGCCAAATGTAAAAGTTTATCTTCAGTGCCAGCACATGATGCCGGATTGCTTTTTAAGTAGATTTCCACTCCTGTTACCAGTGTGTTTGTTCCCATCGTTCTGTATCCTCTCCAAACTTGGTGTAACTCTACTTCTTGACTTTTGCAGTTCTTTTTTTGGTGAGTATAAAAAGGTGCCTGTGTTTTTACTTTCCATTTCTCTGATTACTAGTGAAGGTACGTATCTTTCTGCACATTCACTGGCCTTTCACAGGTTTCCTCTTCTGTGAAGTGCCATGTCAATGTGTTTTGTGTATGCAGCTTGTAAAAAGCAGAAATGAACTCATTTAAAAAATATATATCATGAATGTCTTTTGGTCCCATAAATATGCTTCTACAGTGTCATTTCAGTGGCAGAATCGTGTTTCGTATACGTACCATACTTTCCTGGTTCTGCCTCTGAGACCATCTGGATCATTCACTGTTATTAGCAGTGATGCCAAGAGCATTCTTGCAGCTTCATCACTGGACATGTTCATGATTTATATTCTCTCGGGGGAATCAGTATATTCCCAAAAGTGGGATTGTCGAGTCAGAGGGTACGAGTGGTTCTAGGTTTTTGATTCACATTGCCAAGCTGCCCTGCAAAATGGTTTGATCCATTTATATTCCAAGCAGCAATGGATGAGGGCGCTTGTATGCTGGTACAAAGAATCCTTTCAACACTGTTTTTCATCCAGATTCCTGACCGTCTGTGTGGTGTTTTGTCCATTTCTTTTCCTTGTCTTCCTAAGTGTCCATGCTAGCAGTAGAAGAGTATGAGGAGATGCAAGTAAACTTGGAACTGGAGAAGGATCTTCGAAAGAAAGCAGAGTCATTTGCACAAGAGGTAAGTGTCCAGAGACCTAGTTTTAAATTTTTATTTCTGAGAGGACTTTGTAGATGACATACCAAAATATGTTTTGAAGTTGAGTAAGAACTTACCACCTAGAATTAAGGGAGGCCAGCTGTGGAATAATGTTATGTTCACTGAACCTGGTGTTAGAAGATTTGGGTTCAGATTTGACTGTGTCAAACAGTCACTCATGTGACTTGAGAGCAGCCCTTAGCCTCGCTGGGGCTTCACTTTCACCATCTCTAAAATGCATGATGCTACCAGTCCAGCCATGTGGATTTTGAAATCAAACGGCATGATCTTTCAAAAGGGTTTTGTACAATAAAATGCTGCATGGGGGAAAGAAATGACATTTAGGGTTACCTGCAAACTTGTGATGGGGAGTCCAGCTGGAGTATAGGATTTCTGTACATTTCAGTAGCCTTAGGAATCTAGGTGACATCTCCAAATACCATCTCAAATAACAGTATCATGGTGTTAGTGTTTCTCCTCACCTACTAGATGGTGATCTTATTATTCTAGTTGATTCTTCCACTTGCTATGGAGCATTGCCACATACATCCATTATTGTAGCCTTTCACCAGAGTAACACTCTTCCTCTCCTGTTAGAGATAAGCTTTGAGTTTCTCATGTTTCAGCTTCCCTTTGTTGACACGTTGTTGCTGGGTATTCTTGCCCCTAGGGCTGGTTTACATGGAAATGATGAGGCACCAGTTGGCTGAACTGTAACAGCTCAAGGATGTTGCTGGTCTGAGATTTCCATCATGTCTAAGTATCTTGAATCTGCATGCACACTGCAGGTTGAGAAGGAAAGTAGCTAAGGAAATGTAAAACACACGTAGGTAGAAGTATCCAAGGTGCAGAAGGAAGACAAAGCATGGGGTTATGGGAATGACATTTAAAAATCAGATCATGGTTTTGTTCAGGAGTCTTTCTGCATGTGAATGTAGCTGTGCTAGCAATGAACTGTATAAAAGCTTTAGGCCAAGAAGATGTGATTTGAAATATTCCGATTCATTTTATTCAGAGAGTTTAATGAAAGGTGAGTAAAAATTGTCCTCTTATTACTTGGAAGAAAGAAGAAAAGAATTGAAGTGTGTCAGAGTCCCTTGGAAGAGCTGCAACAACATAAACAGTAGAGGGGAGGGAGACTGGGGATAATGTGAAGATGCCTCCACCGTAAAACTGAAAGGGTGGGCTTGTTTTGACCCAAATGCCGGGGTCTTATTTTGAGAGACATTTTCAGTTTTCTATCGGTTGTTTGTGGAGTGACGTTAGAAAACAAAGAGGCTCAAAGAGAACTTGAAGGCCATGCAGTAGCAGAGAAGATAGATAGAAGCAAGATTCTGCAAAGAATATGAAAATGAATGCTTGACTCTGTCCTTCACCTGGTAGTGATTGGTGGAAACGGCGATGCTGACGTGTGACCTCGGCACAAGGGGATGGAGGTGTGGCAGCCAGTCGCACTCCTCTTCTGGGTAGCATCAGGATTTGCAAGGGTGCTTAGTGGTTTTACAGCATCTAGATTCTATCTACACAGTAGTGAGAAGAAATTTTTTTAAGATTTTCTTTTTTTTCTTTTTTTTTAAGATTTTATTTTTTAAAGTAATCCCTGCACTCAATGTGGAGTTTGAGTACAACCCCAGGATTGAGAGTTGCATGCTTTACTGACTCTGGCAGCCAGGCACCCCAGAAACTGTTCTTTATTTATTTTATTATTTTTATTATTTTTTAAAGATTTTATTTATTTATTCATGAGAGACCCAGACAGAGAGAGGCAGAGACACCGGCAGAGGGAGAAGCAGGCTCCACGCAAGGAGCCGGATGTGGGACTTGATCCCGTGACTCCAGGATCACGACCTGGGCCAAAGGCAGGCTCTAAACCGCTGAGCCACCCAGGGATCCCCAGAAACTGTTCTTTAAAATAAAGTTGGATTAGAACCCATATACCTTCTTCTATGTATGCTTTGCAGATTCATAGCTGCTTTTTTTTTTTTTTTTTAAGATTTATTTATTTATTTGAGAAAGAGAGCATGCACATGAGTGAGCGGAGGGCAGAGGGAGACTCCATGCTGAGCGTAAAGCCCAGGATGGGGTGAGGGTGGGTGGGGAGGGTTCCATCTCAGGACCTTTATCATATGACCTGAGTGGAAATCAAGAGTCAGATGCTTAACCAACTAAGCCAGCCAGGCGCCCCAATTCTCAACTTTTAAACAGACGACTACTGCTAAAAGGTGCAGGACTTGGTTTAACGAGAGAAGTGCCAGTCTTGCATTTTGGTTTTTAGTGCATCAGTGAACATCTTCATAAACCAGACACTGTGCTGTTGGGAATATGATGGTGACGAATGCAACTATCATCCCTGCCCCTTTGGAGCTTATAGTCTGGAGCCCTAAAATTAATTTTTTTTAAAGATGTTATTCATTTACTCATGAGAGACATAGAGAGAGAGAGGCAGAGACATAGGCAGAGGGAGAAGCAGGCTCCATATGGGGAGCCCAGTGAGGGACTCAATCCCATGACCTAGGATCATGCCCTGAACTGAAGGCAGATGCTCACTGAGCCATCCAGGCATCCCAGAATTCAATATTTTAAATTAATTTACTTTATATTTTTAATTATAAAAGGAGTGTGTATACCTTGTAAAAAATACAAACAGTTCCCAAATGTGCAGTTTTCTTGGTTGGAGGATACCTCATGGATCTTCCAACAGCATGGATACCTCCTTCAAATGTGTAGGGTGGATATGCCGTGAGACTGTTTTGTAGTAAGTCCTATTTTCACTAGACAATGCAGATGACATTTTAATAATCTTTCAGAAAGAATGAATTCTATATTAATGACATAAGATTTTTTTCTCTCTTTCATTCTTTGAAAAGATTTATGAAATCTCTCTGAAATTCTGACACTCATGATGTCATTTGTGTGATAAGAGACCACCTCCCTAACCCTAGATATCAGATTCTTACCATAGTTCAAAGCCAAATTCATTACTGTTTGGTAACTAAATTTTCTTTAAGCACATCTTTAGAAGGTGTTATATAGAATATTTCATGTGAATGTATTAAGGTCTAGAAAAGGTAGTCTAATGAGTATTTTTTTCAAGTTACCATGGCTATCTAAGGAATTTCTTTCCTATATGCTCTTTTCATCTTTTACTATTTAGGAATGGTTATAGGGTTTTGTGAAAGAAATTCATATTATTAACATCCCCAAGACATAGTCATCACTCTCTTCTTTCTAAAATAACCAAGTTAAATTGTTTGTAATCATGTAAAGTTGAACAAGTTTTCCTGAGTACGCATAGAGAAGAGGAACTGTCACTTTTTTCCAAGTGAAAACCGGAGCTCAGAGAAGCAGTGCAGTGAGGGACTCAGTTGTGCTCTGACAATGGCCTGAGCCCAGTACTGTTTGACTGCTGAGTTCACCGTCCCCGCCCTCGTTGCCCACACCGACGCTGCCCTCGGCTTGCTCTTGGCCTCTGGGCACTCTTGGGGAAAGGCCTCGCTTGCTGGGAAGCCAGAGGACTCACTGAGTCCAGCTGCTATTTGCAGGCCTCCTTGTTAGCTCGTTGAGGCTAAGACCCTGGTAAGGGACCCCAGCCAAGTTAAATTGTAGGAGGGGAAAGATGTATTTAAGATGACTGCAATAGTAATAGTAAATCGAAATAGCTTGTTTCAATTATACCATTGGTTTCAGATATCAGATACTAGATGAGATATGGATGAAATATGGATGACTCTTCCCTGGAGTGTGGATGCTCCCGGTCTCACTGTCCTCGAGCTCAGCACCTGTGTGTGCACACACACACACATTCCCCCCAAGCCTTCTTACACAGAAAGCCTCAGGTGGAAGAAGAATATGAAATATGGGCCTTATTTCAGGGTTTATAAAATATGTGTAGAATCATCTACTGGCTAACTGGTATAGGGTATTAAGGAAAAGAAGTAACAGGTTAATAGAAAATAATGTATTAAAAAATGTGAGCTTGTAAAGGCTAAATGAATAATAATATAAGTGTATCTCATCTTTTTTACCCTCCTGACTGTTAACTACTTTCATCACTGGGGAAAAGCTAATTGATATAAAACAAAACACATTAGGTTTGTAAATACCAGAGGAAGGAGGTTAGCCAGATGATTAAGAGCTTTGACATTTAAATCAGACAGATCTCAGTTTAGATCCTGGTTTTGCTATCTCCATGTGTTTTTGGAAAAGTCACTTTATCCCTTTGAACCTCACTTACCTTATTAGTAAGAATGGGATAATAATAGTATCTACTTGACAGTGTTATTCTAAGGATTAGACGATGTGTTATATGTAAAATCATCACCGTGTCTATCACATAGCGCTAGTCAGTGTTAGCTATTCAAACCGCAAGTGTTTAATTCATAGGACTGATGTAAGGTTTAAAATAATAAGTATAAAATATTTAGCAGAGTACCTGAGGTAAGACAAGTTCTTGGTCAATACCAACCTGTAACATAATATTAATGTATTTTTTTTTTAAAGGAAGAGATTTTTTTTTTTTTAGATTTTTAACTTACTTACTCATGAGAGACACAGAGAGAGGCAGAGACATAGGCAAAGGGAGAAGAGGCTTTATGTGGGGAGCCCAATGCAGAACTTGATCCCAGGACTCCAGGATCATGACCTTAGCCAAGGGCAGACGCTCAACCACTGAGCCACCCAGGTGACCCAGTATTAATGTATTTTAAGACAATAATAAAACCTTAAAAACTGAAGCATAGGACACAATTATTACATATATGCCTCATTGGGGCAAGGGTGAAGGTCCTTGAAGATTGCATGAAAGTTATGTATGAAATCATAACGACCATTACTTCTAAAAATGTAATACTGTACAATTCAGAAATTGCCTTTAACTTTTCAATAAAAATTCCACGTACTTTCCTGTTGCTTTGCTTTCAGTTGAGGAGATACGTGAGATTGATTGACATGTACATTTTTGTAATTAACTCTTGCAGATGTTCATTGAACAGAACAAGCTAAAGAGGCAAAGCCACCTTCTGCTGCAGAGCTCTGCTCCTGACCAGCAGCTTTTGAAAGCGTTAGAAGAAAATGCAAAACTCATCCAGCAACTTGAAGAAGAGAGAATTCAGCATCAGAAAAAGGTAACCGATTTTCTTCTGGTGTCTTAATAACAGCCACAGACAGGAGAGGGCTAAGTCTGGTCACTTAAAGCCCCCTTGTTGGTCTTAGTAAATCTTTCTGGTTTTTCTGCTTTTTTAGAAAAAAGTAACTACCGAATGAACTTAATTTAGTGCCCAATTTATTTATTTATTTTTTATTCATTTATGATAGTCACACACACACAGAGAGAGAGAGGCAGAGACACAGGCAGAGGGAGAAGCAGGCTCCATGCACCGGGAGCCCGACGTGGGATTCGATCCCGGGTCTCCAGGATCGCGCCCTGGGCCAAAGGCAGGCGCTAAACCGCTGTGCCACCCAGGGATCCCCTAGTTCCCAATTTATAGTGCACTATGTGGACTTCATTGTGGTCTTTAACCTGTCCAAAGGTCTGAAGAAGCAAAGGAAAGAGAGAGAATTTAAAAAGACCATGCATAGTGCACGGAATGCACAATTGGGACATCTGTGAGTCGAATGTGTATTGGGGACTGCATACACAGGGAGACTGCATTCGTCTCCGAGAATTTACGAGAAAGCACAAGTGTTATTAAAAGAGGGAGGAAAAGTCCATCGTTAGGGGTAATTGCTTGCTTAGAAAAAATTTCTGATTTTGTGAACCTCCACAAATATATATGTTTAAAGACTTCCTAAGTGGTTATTTTATTTTGTTTGAGTGGAACTATTCCAGCTGACACAGCCCACCTTTGTGCGCCAGGCAGAAAAGGTAGTTGTTGTGGTAGGTGAGAGAGGAGGCGGGAGGGGAGGAGGCAGAGAGGTGGAACAGAGGCTTTGAAGTGAAGGAAACCACTTAAGAAAAATTACATCAATATTTATACTACTTACAGTACAACCTCGTTTGTGAAGAAAAGGCTGTTGGCTGCTATTTATCACCTGTCAAAGTCTCTTTAAGCAATAATATTGACATTTAACCCTCGGAAGTTTCTGAAGTTTTTACAAAGTTGGTCCTGAGGCAGAGCGGATTTTTATTTTCCCCTCAGTAAGAAATGTTGATGTATGCACAGGACCTCCAGATGAGTGATTGCCCCTGGAAAGAGGACTAGGGAGGAGAGATTTCCCTCTTTCCTTCTATCTTCCTTCCTTCCTCCCTCCCTTCCTCCCTCCCTTCCTTCCTCCCATCCCTTATTATCTCCTTCCTTCTTTCTTTCCCTTCCTTTCTCTTCTTTCCTTCTTATCTCCCTCTTTCCCTCCCTCCTTCTTTCCTTCCTCCTTCCCTCCCCCTCCTTCTTTCCTCCCTCCCTTTCCTCCCTTCCTTCTTTCCCTCCGTCCTTTCCCTTCCTTTCCTTTCTTCCTTCTTCCCTTCCTCCCTCCCTCCCTTCCTTCTTGTCCCCACAAACAGGGATTATCATTTCAAATAAAGAATAAAGGAATACTTATTTTTATGTAGTTCATGCTAAAATTTTTCAGTTCTGAAAAACCTTGGTAGTAGTAGTTAACCCGTTTAGTAAACCACACAGGTCTAGAGCCTCCTGAGTTTGAACTGAGGTATGGGGCTCCATCGTTGGCTGTGTGCCTTGTTGGGGTAGGAGGAGCAAGTACCTGATGCTGAAGATTGGCTGAAAGTTGTAAAATGTTCCCATCAGTACTTCTAAGACTGTTAGACTGAACTGTGTAATCTTTCCCGGGGGGGGGGGTGGTGGTGATGGTTTAAATGGTTCTTACCTGCCTGTAAGTTCCCCTGCAGATTCTCCAGCTGTCTTTTAAACACTGTGTTGTTCCTATGATGATAAAAACAATATATGTTTCTTCTCATAAATGGATGTTGAAAATACAGTACAAGTTAAAGAAGAAATTAAGATTGCCCAAGAATTCCATATTTTGGTACCTATCCAAACTTTACCCAAATGGTTAATTTTATGAATGTATGTACCATGCATACTGTTCTTCAACCTGATTTGTTTTTAGTTGGTAACATATTATCCCATGTTAGCATATAATGAGCTTTGTGATTTTATTTTTATTTTTTTAAAAACTTACATATTTATTTTAGAGAAAGAGAGTGTGAGTGGAGGGGCAGAGGGAGAGACTCCCAAGCAGACTCCATGCTCAACACGAAGCCCTATGAGGGTTCAGTCTCACAACCTGAGATCATGACCTGAGCCGAAGCCAAGAGTAGAATGATCAATCAGCTGCACCACCTAGGTGCTCCAACTATATGATTTTAAATGGTTGTATAGTATTTTAATTAGTGAATATACCATGATTTATTAAATCCATAATATTGGTGCATATTTAACTTATTTTCAATACTTTCCTGTTACAAGGAGCACTGTGGTGAATAATGTTAATACTTGTCTTACTATTTCTTTTTTTGAGAGAGAGAAAGCCTGTGAGTGGGGTGGTGGGGGTGGGACAGAGGGAGAGGGAGAGAATCTTAAGCATATTCCATACAGGGCTTGATCTCACCACCTTGAGGTCATGACCTGAGCTGAAATCAAGAATCCTCAGACGCTTGACCAACTGAGCCACCCAGGTGCCCCCTTACTATTTCTTTAAAGCAAGTTCTAAAAGTAGTGTTGCTGAATCAAACCGTCTTTCCATTTGCTTTCTCGCTTTCTTTCCTTTTTTAAGGTTTTTGATACTTGTTACTGAATTATCCCCCTAAAGGTTCTTTTTCATGCTACCTGAATTTTCTCTTGAAAATGAGTATGAGGTAGTAATCTGTTTTAAATGAATGTCTTAGGTATTATTTTACCTTTTCGACCCATGTTTCAACACATAATTATCTGGGACATTAGTCTTCAATAAATTTATATTGGTTTAAATAGCTGGCATTTTCAATTATCATCTGTACTCCAGAATTTGCATGGTTTTTAAGATGGATTGGTAATCTCTTTGCTGTGACTTGCAAAGTAAAGGGAAACTGATCTTTCCCCCTTTAATTTTCCTTGACAAAGGCAAAGCTGTCAATGTCTGTTTATGAATTACAGGTGAAAGACTTAGAAGAGCAGCTAGAAAACGCAGCACTCCACAGAGAGATACGCAGCCTCAAACAGCAGCTGGGGCTTCTGGAAGAGGATAAAAGAGAACTGGAACTGAAATACCAGAATTCGGAGGAGAGAGCCAGAGATTTAAAGCATTCTGGTAAAAGTGTCCCTTGGGCCACTGTGTCTGAGTAGTGTGTGAATCCCCTGTGCCCAGCACAAAACCCGGCCCATAGCTAGTCCAGAACGCTTGGCTGAATGCTATAGGGGAATATCAAGATCACTTCAGTAGAGTGGCCACTGTACTCCAGGGATTCACAATCACGTACACCTCTGTGGACTGAGAGCATGTGCAAGCCTCCCATGCAGAATGGAGAGACAAAGATACTGCTCATCTGACCAACATTTCGGCATTTCTCAGGGCTTCAGATGGGACAGATAGAAGTATTTATTGAGTATTTATTTTGATCGTTTTAGGGAGAGGTTTTTTTGTCCCCCTTTCCTTTTTTAGAGAGAGAGAGAGAGAGAGAGAGATGGAGAGAGAGAATCCCAAACAAGCTCCATTCCCAGCACAGAGCCCACCTCGGGGCTCCGTCTCACCACACTGAGATCGTGACCTGAGCCAAAGTCAGGAGTCAGATGCTTACTTGACTGCACCACCCAGACGTCCCTTAGGGAGCATTTTTAAAAAGAATTAAACTTTTAAGGTTCATACAGCCCTCATTTGTGGTCTAATTATACCCATGAACTAATACTTTCAGTGTCACACCTAACAATAAAATGGGCAACAATATGTATATTAAGTGGAAAAACTTTTAAAACACCAGGGGATATTTAAATCAAAGGATTTATTCATTCAGTTCCAGAAGGCTTGACAGGAATGTGTGAATTGGATTATTACACAGGGATAAGTAATAAGTTTCTGTTGGAAGGTAGGTGATTTAAGGAAGCAGGTTGTTCCCTTTTATAACAGCTTCAGTATTCACTGGAGATATTTTTGGTTAATTTTATACTAGAATTTTGAAATCCGTATAGAAGAACCAGGTAGGCCTTTTCTCCCCTTTAAAAAATACTCAATGCTCTCTAACCATGAACACATGAACTGCAATTTACTTCTTAAAAAATTGATCTAAAATTAAGATTCCATTCTTTTTAAGTGACTATCCAGGCAGCCTATGGCCAGAGCCATGTTTTTTATTGATAGAAGGGGCAGACACTAGAGATAACCTGAGATTCAGTTTCGAGTATGTTTTATTTAGTATCTGCTGTGTGTATAGCCAGCCTTACCCTAGGGTACTATAAGAAATCTAGAAGGAAAGAAACCACGCCTTTTGTCCTTGAGGAACTCACACTCTCTTTGGAGAGACAGACACACACTTACAACTAGAGGACTCTTGGCTGTCCGAGAGCATAGCCCACACTGCTTATTTAAAGTGTTGAGCCTAGAAACAAACAGGCAAGCTCATTGGGGGTGCAGTTACTCATGCAGAGAGAAAAGGCTGGGGTCAGCGGGAGCCGTTCCTGAGTGCAAACAGTATTCAGTACCTAGAGCCTATTGGACCTGTCTTAGAGGTATTTGTGTCTGCGATATAGATTGAAGTTGAGCTCCTTGAACTCAAAACTGTATCTTGAACAGCTTTGAGCATGGACCCTTTCACACTGTTGGGCTAAAATACCTGCTCCATTAAGGATGTGAATAAATTGAGGGGATAAATTATATTTCCAGAATCCTCCTTCAAAAGAGCAAAAAGGTTCTGAAGTGACAGTGTCTGAGTCTGGTCAAAATCAAGAACTCTGGGATTTGCAATTTTTGAAGGAAATTAGGTGGAGGAGGAAATTATGTTATTAAGATTCATTACTAAATGTCATCTTTAAAATTAATTCCTGGTCTATACATTTTAAAAGTCAAGTATTCACAATTTCTTAGTGTTCTGGGTAATACATGCCATTGTTAACAAATATTTCTTCAGCCTACTCGATCCCTGCTTCCCACCCGTCCAGCTATTGTCCTGATTTTTTTTTCCTTTCCACAGTTGTATATACAGCAACAAGACAGTGACGTTTTCTTGTAACCTGTGTAAGGCCTCCCTTGCATTAGTGGTAGCAGCCGGATGATGAAGAGGTTAAGACGGTCTGCAGTTTCATACTGAGATTTCTAACTTTGCCTTAATACAAAGAACTTGATTTTGAAAGAGGTTATGTTTTCTCCTTTGTGTGGGTAAAAGGTGCTAAGTTGCTTGTTTCAGCTCTCTTCTTCTGAATGCTTGCTCTCCGTGCAGTTGATGAACTCCAGAAACGGGTGAACCAGTCTGAGAACTCTGTACCTCCGCCACCTCCTCCTCCACCGCCGCTTCCCCCTCCTCCTCCCAACCCTATCCGGTAAGCACATGCAGGGGGACTGCTCTGCATCATGTCTTTCCCCAGAGACATGTCAGAGAACTGGAAGTGTATGCTAGAGGTGTCCCTTCTTAAAAAACAGAACCAAAACTATAGTCTTAGATTGCATCATTAGAAGGAGGGGTCGGAAAAACTCTGAAACATACCAGCCAGGATTTCTCCCAGAAATATTTTCTCTCTTTATCTCTTCCTCTCTCTCTCTCTCTCTCTCTTAGATTTTATTAATTTGTGAGACACAGGCAGAGACACAGGCAGAGGGAGAAGCAGGCTCCCTGCAAGGAGCCTAGTGCGAGACTCGATCCCATGACCCTAAGCGGAAGGCAGACCCTCAACCGCCTGAGCCACCCAGGCATCCCTCTCAGAAAATTTCCTAAAGGCCAATGTGTCACTTCCTTCTTGTAATACATATAGAAAAGGCCCAAGAAACACCTGGCAGAAACATTCTTGTAGCCTTCCATGTCCTTCTGCTACCGATGTTCAGATTACATGTGGATGTTCCAAACCCAGGAGCTGGAGATTTGTTTAAAAAGTTAGATACTTCAGTATTAAGATTTCAGCCCATGATGTTAGGATTTCCTTTAACTGGAAGACCAAGGAATTTTGAACTTTTCCTGGATGTTTTAATTGTTTTTATCTTTCCTTGCCCTAATTTGAATTTGAAAAGCCTTGGTTTGTTCATTTACTTTAAAAATAAAAGTACTAAACGAAACAAAAACTTACCAGTACTAATTGTTACACACTAATAATTAAACTCAAAGTGCTAATTACGTTTTATCCCTAACCTCATATTTAAACCTTTAATAATGCTGAGAGAAGAATCTTCCATAAGAAGAAGAAATTATGTTTACGTTCTTGTGACAGGGAATCACATATGCAGATAAGAATTCACTTTTTCTGAAGCCTGGGGTGACTCGGTGGTTCTGAGTGCCTGAATCGAGCACAGTACACCCCAGGAAGCCTAGAGGCAAGATTTGCCTCCTTTGTGGTTCTTCATTCCACCGTCCAGAATTACAGAAGACACAACCTGCTTGCCACTGTGACAACTTACCTCCTTGTGTCCTGATGTTAGCTGTGTCTGTATAATTTATTCTTGAACAAGTGGACTTTAAAATTTGGCTAGGTTTTTTTTTTTTTTTTTTTTTTTTTTTTACCTTTCATTAACTCATGCAATTTGTTTAATCCTTTCACACAGGGCCATTTATTCGTACTTTGCACCTTTGCCGATGCATGTGAATAGAATGTGTAGCATGTTCCTCCCACATGATTATGAAAATGGGACTTTGCCTTTTAAAAAGGATTCTCATTAGTTTTTCTTACTGAGGAGGGTAGGACATAATCTACTTTAAGCCATTGAAGTAGTTGAGGCAAAATAATTTTTACACGTGATTGATGGAAGAGTCCATTGAAAGAATTTCAGGTATTTTAAATTCTTTCTGTCCTGGGTAGCTAAATCCGTTGGAGATATTCTGAATGTGACATTTAAAACAAGAAATTCATCACTTAGCTCTTTTTCTAAGGTGTAGAATTTTGTGCTGATAATAAAGGTCACTACTGTGTATGAGGAGGGAGAGCTATTAAAAATGCGATTATAGTCTTGCTGTTGGCCTTTAATTTTTAGTCTCACAAGCCTGGAAACCCTTGGAATTAAAAGTAAAGTATAACCTAAATAGGATATTTTCCCAAAGAGCACTTTATAGTTTTACTGAGAAATGAATGTAGGATTCAGACTGTGTATATCTAAAAGCATGAACTCTTTTATAAGGCCCTTTGAAGAAATTTTCGTTGAATAACATGAACAATTTTTATTTTAAGATGAATTTAAGTAGTAAAAGATGTAATTTCTCAGAGATTTCTTTTTCTTTTCTTTTTTTCCTTTTTTTTTTCTTTTTGGAGTTAGGAGTACTTTCTTGTCAAAGAAATACATTTGCATATCTATTGAGTTTCAATGGACTCTGAATCCACTAATCAAGATTTTGTAACTTTGGTCCTGAGCCACATTTGTTTTGCACTAACATAGATCATAGATAGAAATGAAAACCGGAAGAAAAAAAAAAAAAACTAGTACCTGCTCTTTTGCCCCAGGGGACAGGTGGGAGAGAGGAGTTGGAGGAAGAAGGTAGACCTTAGTCATGTTGTACCAGCCATAGCGAACACGGGATAAATCCTGGGCAGGTGTGGCTCATGAGGCGGTGTTAGGGTGTATTAGTATATTAGGGTTCTCCAAAGACACGGAAGTAGAAGGGGTGTGTGTATGTACGTATATACATACTTATGTATATATTGTGTGCATTCACATACAAGGTTTATTCTAAGGAATTAGTTCACAGGGTTATGGACTATGGCAAGCCCCAGGGTGAGTCAAAAAGCTAGAGCCCAGGGAAAGCCTATGGTATGGTCTCAGTCTGCATTTGAGCAGTCCAGACCCAGGAAAAGGTAGTGTTTCAAATCCAGAAGCAGGGAAAAGCAGATGTCCTGATTTTAAGCTAGTCAGGCAGAGGAAATTCTGTTTTACTTGGGGAAGGGTCATGCTTTTGTTTTATTCAGGCCTTCAGCTGATTGTATGAGGCCCACCCACATTAGAATAGTCTGCTTTACATGGGCTATTTATTTATTTATAAAAAATATTTTATTTATTTATTCATGAGAGACACAGAAAGAGAGAGAGAGAGAGAGAGAGAGAGAGAGAGAGAGGCAGAGACACAGGCAGAGGGAGAAGCAGGCTCCATGCAGGGAGCCCGATGCGGGACTTGATCTCGTGTCTCCAGGATCACACCCTGTGGGCTGAAGGCGGTGTTAAACCACTGATCCACCTGGGCTGCCCTGGGCTAGCAATTTAAATGTTGATCTTATCCAGAACTCGCACAGAAACACCCAGAATAGTGTTGGGCCACATACCTGAATATCCCATGATCCAGTCAGGCTGACTCATAACTTCAGTGGGTGTGAGGAACACTTATTAAAGAATTTCAAGGTAAATATTTTTCCACCAAACGGTTCCATTTCTGGGGACTCTTGCTTGAAGCTTTTATCCATTCAGCTGAACTGGCTCTGAAGTGGGGCAATTTTAGCCAGAGGTTGAATTATGGGTCCCAGGTATCTCATCCTGGTCTTCTGATCTGTCCTGTGAGACCTGCTCTATCTGTAGTCACAGAGGACTCTTTTTAAAAAATATTACAGATGATTTTTCTCTGGGCACCATATGGGTTTCCAGCTTACACCTCAGTTCTGAACAGTGAAAGCACTTTCTCTCATCTATTTAGATGGTTTCCGGTGATGAATGTAGATTTTTGACTTTATTTATGTAAACATATACAAATATTCCGAGCAGTACAAATATTCCTGCTTTGTCATCTTTACGTATGATAGTACAGCACTGCACATTTTAGAATCTGTGGTGGGTTCACCTGCAAAGTGTTGTGAGAGGGTAAGATGAGGCCCTCGACTGGGCAGCGCCACCCCACCTACTGGGGGATGTTAACCTGTAGACCTTGACTAGTCCTGCCTTCAGTGACAGAATGGGGAGAAGGAGCAAATAAAGTTTGCATTGTTTCATTTCTCCCAGCTTCTGGAATAAAATGTGCTTGTCGGTAAGTTCTAGAAATCTCACAGGGTAGAGCAGAATGTAGTGCTTTCTTGTTCGGTGTGTTTGGGAATTTTAAGAAAAGGCAGGTAAAGAGGGGATTAATAATCTAAAGGCAGAAGTAAGAGGTAAAAAATTAAGAAACACTGAGTTGTTCTCTACTCAGCCAGATATTGCTGTTTGAATCCAGATGCCCCTTTTTCTAGAGTCAGCATTATGCCTTGCCTGCTTGGCTTCCTCAGGACTGACTGTATTTGGTCAAATCCAGTTTACCACACCGAGAACATTTATAATGTAGTTGAAAGAATTCAGGAATTCTTGGTTCTTTTTTTTTTTCTTTTTGTAAGCTTTATTGAGGGGGACTGATAATATATATAAGAGCATACACCAACTTATATACAGTTTAAAAGTAATATAAAGTGAACATGATGTGTTCACTGTCCAAATCAAGAAATAGAAAAATACTGGTAGCCTAGAATCTTGTCCTTTTATCCTTTTTTTAAAGAAAAAATTTTTTGCCTGACATATATATCCCTAAACTCCTATAAATATATATGTGGGTTTTTTCTAACTATATAATTGGAATTTTACTGTATTCATTTGGGTCTTGTTCTTTTTACTCTACATTATTTTGTAAGATTCATCCATGTTATGTTGTGTAGCTAAAGTTCATCCATATTCATGGGTACATAATCCATTTTATGAATGTCTGAAAGTGTGTTTATCCATTATGGTACATCTACATTTAAGTTATTACCAGTTCAGGGAAGTTATGGAAATTCTGCACGAGCATTCTTGTAAATAAATCCTGGTGCACAAGTTCTTGCATTTCTATAAGGTATACAGAAATGGAATCCCTGGCTCCTAGGATATGTGTGTCTTCAGCTCCCCTGGATACTGCCAAATGGTTTTCCAAAGCGGCAGTTTTATTTCATACACAATCTTCAGTTTGAGAATTCCTGTTATTCCACAAACCTACCGATATTTGATATTATCAGACTTAAAATTTCTTTTCTGTTTGATGACTGTGTAGTAATATCTCAGTGTGGGTTTCATTTGTGTTTTCCTAGTAGCTAATGAAGTCAAGCACTTTGTTTTGGAAATTTGGACATCCTCTTTTATGGAGTTTCAAGGCTTTTGTCCATTTTCCTGTTGGGTTATAAGCTTTTTCTTACTGATCTGTAGAGTTTCTTTTTCTTCTTCTTCTTTTTTAAAAAGTTTATTTATTTAAGTAATCTCTACATACAACATGGGGCTTGAACTCATGACCCCAAGATCGAGAGTCACATGCTCTTCCAACTTCTTTCACATGAGCCCCCTAGGCACCCCTCTTTTTATTCTTTATGGTGTCTTTTAATATATGCAGGTCATAAAATTTTCCTGTAGTCAAATCTATCACAATTTGGATTTTACAGATTTTTAAAACATGGACCAGAGAGACTGTGGTCTAAATGTATTTTATCCCTTAAGTATCTGGTCTGTGTCATTCAGATTCAGATATTTTTATGCCTGTATTTCACAGATAGATATTTACCAAAAACATCCCCTAATTCTTTCATCCTTCCCTCTTCCTCAAACATATTACATAGATAGCTATGTCTGAATTTTAGGTATGAATATTGACTTATTTTTCTGTTTTACTTAGCACTGTATTGGTAATTATAGTGGCCCCCTTCTTTGAGTAATGAGTTTGGTTTTATGTAGAAAAGGATGAGACCTCTTTCTCTTCTTTACAGTGTTGAAAAGTTTAATAATTTACTAAAAGTAGAAAGTAGACTCCTAAATTCTAGCTATCCATTTATGCACCTAGAGAAGAATTGGATATTTACTGATTATTTTGAATCAATACATTTTATTTCTTGGATTGTCAGGCATCCAGTAATTTCCTGTCATTCTTTTTCTTTCTCCTAAAGATCCCTCATGTCCATGATCCGGAAGCGATCCCATCCCAGCGGCAGTGGTGCTAAGAAAGAAAAGGCAGCTCAACCAGAAACAAGTAATTCTCATCCCCTTTGGTTTACTTTCAGTGGTTTCAGCACGGTTTTTCAACAATACATTTTTTCGAGTTCCTTGTGAACAAATTGGGGAGAAATGTGAACTTAACAGCTGATAAGAAGGAACACGAGTGAGCCTTCCTGTTGCTTCTTGTCTACAGCAGGTCAACTGTAATGTGTGGTCTGCGGGGATGTGTCTTCTTAGAGGATGAGGCACTTTACAGGAGGAGCTATGAAAGAAAGGGAGGGAGCAATTCTAGGTAAGGGGTTTGGGGAAAGAGTTTTTAGAGTTGATAGCCAGTAAACTGAGACTTGATGAAGCACTTGCTTTGTGCTGGACTCATGCTGTAAACTGGTGACAGATGACATAGAAGTTACGTTGAGTTGGGGGAGACAGGAAACAAACAAGGATATTACCTAGAGGAAGAGCACACGTTTGTAAGAGAGGATGGAGGTGGATGCTGGTGTCAGGAAGCGATGCTAAAGCCAAGCAGTTTGGATTTAGGAAGTTGGATTGGGAGTGTTGAGAACGAAAGGAGTTCACATAGAGGGGCAACAGAATCAAAGGTCCAGAATGGGGTAGGAGCTTGGCATACTGGGAAACTAAAGCTTGGTATTACAGGAACATGCGGTGCAAGAGAGGAAGTCTGAGCCAGGTTCTGGAGGCTGTGGTCAAGATTTTGAAATGTATCTTAAGGACAGTAGAAGTTTTAAGTAGGGGTGTGGCATGGTGAGATTTGTCTTTTTAAAGAAATCACATTGTTTGCAGCAAGAGGACAGGGCATAGATTGCAGAAGAATGAGAGAGGATGAGGGGAGGCTGTCTGTCATTCAGATGCACGTGGCTCAGACGAGGGTGGTAGTGGAGACAGAAAGAAGTGGGTAAATAAAGGAGCAACTCTGGGAGGTGCAGTTCATGGGAGTCTGACTCGCTGGAGAGGGAGAAGTAGAGGGTAACTTGAAGAGATGGGAGTGAAGGGAGAAGGGTTTTCCCACTGAGCAGAGGCACTCAGCAGGCAGGAGCCTGGGCGGCTCGTGGAGCTGCGGGCAGTTGGGTGTGCAGCCACAGCCAGGGCAACAGGGACCAGAAGAACCCACATTGAACTCAGCATGTTTGCTCAGCACCTGTTACTTACAAAGCATGGCACATTTGCCTGGTTCAAGCCCAGTCTGGGACAGATGTTCTGGGGCAGACGTCTTGGCCTCCTCTTCCTGCCCCCAGGGTTCATCAATCTGGTCCGGCCACTTTACTCTAGCTGTATCAGAACAGAATCCAAACCCTGCAGGCTGCTTTTGGGTGGTTCTCTGCTGTTATTTCAGCCTCATTTCTGTACACCTGCCCTACCTTATGGCTGGACCATTCCCTAGAAGTCCCCCGTGCACATGCTCTGTCTTATCCTAATTCCAGAATTGCTCTGCCGCCTTCCCTATAGTCAGAGCTTTCTGGGGCAGGGTGCTCTAATTCCACATCTCCTGTGTAGGTTCCAGGCTCTTCCTCCACTTCCTCTTATGAGCTCCTTAGTATTGGCTCATTGCTGCGTGTTGCTGTAGCATTGTTTTTCAGATTTTATGATGCCCCATCTCCTAGCCTCTCTGTCCTGTTTGGGGTTATTTCCACATCTCTCTCCCTAAATCGGTTGCAGGCTTTGAGGGCTTACTCCTGTCTGCAAGTCTCCCACAGCTTGGAGGCACCTTCAGTGAATCTAAGTTGAGACCTAGCTCCATCTTTCTTAGCCAGAAACTCGCAGCACCATTATAGATAAAAGCTAATTGATTTTGTCTATATAAATTACTTTTGGTGCCTGCCTCCTACAACCCTTTGGAAACTATTCCTCTCATTGTACTGCTGAAAAGGACATTTTGCTTGCCACAAGGCATTGGGGATTCTGAAGTCCTGTCTTTGGTCATTTCAGGGCAGTCCTGCTCTGTGTTACTGTCTAGAAGCCTTCTTGACACTCTAATTAAAATTAAAATTTTGTTTGTTTCAATCTTGTTTTGTAACAATCGATAAGACGTAGAGGATGAGAAGGGCAGTCAGAATAAAATGATTTCCCCTTCTAATGTCTAAGTAAATTTCCCTTTTACTAATGTCTAAGTAAATGACATTATTAGCTTGTCAACCTTGATAACACCCTTAAATTAAAAAAAAAAAAAAACATTCTAAGCTTATTAAACCCGGTGTTGGAAACCATACAGTTTTCCTTATGAAAGTGATGTTTCATTTACAATTCATGAAATGATGCAGTATTCTCTCCCTCATTCTTGAGCTACTGAATTGTTACCAGGGATGTGTGTCTAAGTAGAATTAGAAGTCACTCATGAGATTTTAAACTGAAGCCACTGCCTTAAATGATGTGAACCATAGACGTACATGGTTGGAGCTTTTCCCTGTCTGGCAGGGTAGTTTTTTATAGTGTCTTATTAACAGTTCACACCAAAAATAGTTGTTGAATGAATAAATCAACAATGATTAAAAGCATGATGAATGAATGAAGAACATCAAGCATTGTAGTCATCTGTGACACTTTGGAGTTTATATTTGTAAGTCAGGACCGGTTTTGCTATCACAGTATTATCTTTTGTTAGCATCTTATGATGGCTCTCATCAGCTGATTGGTATGCTTCTCAGACCTGATGAATGAAGAAACTTTTATTGCTAGGGTATGGCTCTTAAAAAGTCTAATTGTAGGGGAAGGTCTGCGCAATATTTTATTTTATTTATTTATTTATTTTTTAAGAGTTTATTTATTTATTCATGAGAGACACACAGAGAGAGAGAGAGAGAGAGAGAGAGAGAGGCAGAGACACAGGCAGAGGAGAAGCAGGCTTCACGCAGGGAGCCCAAAGTGGGACTCAATCCCGGGACTCCAGGATCAGGCCCTGGGCCGAAGGCCGCACCAAACCGCCGAGCCACCGGGCTGCCCTCTGTACAATATTTTAGAAGTAGTTTTACGGTGTCAATGTCAGAAATGATCAACAGACTTTGAATTAATAACTAATTTTGAGAAGAATAAATTTATTGAACAAGTTCTGAGGTTTCAGAGATATGCTTGGTATTTATCAAATATCTAGGTCATTATTATGTTGACATTTTCTTACCTTAGTTTGCTAACCTGCTGAGTGGGGATAATCATAGTTCTTGTTTCATAGGGTGGTGGTGAGAATTAATGAGTCTCCTAACACGTAAAGTACTTAGAATAGTACCCAGCATATAGAAAATACCAAAATGTTAGCTATTAAAAGAAAAAGGGTTCCAACCACTCTTTGAAGGGTAGAAATCCTCATTTGGCAGGTTCTTGTGATCGTTGTAGTTAAGGAAATATCCTTAACTTTATGACCTGAGGTTAAATTCAAACTTACTCAACCACGATGTGTTCTTCAGAAATTTTGTTCGTCACAGTGCCATAAGATTCTTTTTAAGTGCCTTTTTAAAAATGTTAGTGAAAGAGAAAAGTAATCCTGTGGAATTTATAAAATAATTGTCATTTCTTCTAGGTAATAACAAAAGGTTTTATTGAGCAACAAGGTGATGGTTTTGTCTGTGGGTTTTTTCTTTGAAGAACGAACTTATTTTTCAAGTGGGTCTTAAAATTTAAGTCTCAATTAATTACATGTAGCTTTCTGATCCAAGACTGACCTTGAAGCACTACCTCAGAGAACATTTGATTTGATTTTCCTGTGGCAGTTCAGTGACATTAGACCTGTTGTCTCCATTTGTCCCTTTTTTTAATCTCCAGTATCCTGCACATTTCCATTGTCCTTCTGATTACATGCTTTTGTGAGACAATTACCAACTGTGTGATCACAGAAAGAATTACAAAACATGCCATGAGCTCTCTGTAGGTGATTCTTGCAGATTTATTAGAACTGCTTAATAGTTTGGAAGTTCGTATAGATTGCTTTTTGCTAGTTCAAAAACAGGGTCGGTGAGAGAGAAGGCTTGTGTAGCTTAACCTAGCGTTGCCCTTGTATTGTGCCCGCATAGGGAATCTGATAAGAGTGATTTCTTTTCCTTAAGACCAATTAAGCCTTTACATTTGAAAAAGACTAAGAAATTAAAGCCTGGTTTATAATCTGTACACAATACAGATAGTAGCACTTCTCTGAATTATCACTATGATTCTGGCAAGCAAAAATAAGAAACTACTTTAAATTCCTGTTATGTTAGATGCTGCAGCAGATTTGAATGGTGTCGACCATAATTCTCCATCTGTCTGCCTTAATTAGTTTTTGTATGGTGCATTTAATTGGGTTTCAGTCCTTCCTTACAGAGCGCTAATCTGTTTGTCGGCGGTGTTCTGTTGCCATGCAGCTCTTCTCAAGTCTCACTCAAAATGGCAGGCTTTCTGAAAAATCACATGTTTTTTTAGGATTAAAAAAAAAAAAAATTCTCAGGAATAGATTGCATACCCTTACCAGGTGCTCAAATGGCAGATCTGTGTTTTATCTCCCCGGACTCTGAATGGGGTCAGCACAAGCACCATGTAGTACGTAACGGGTATTCAGATATTGAATGAGTGAGTGAGTGAATGAATGAATGAATTTCAATCCACAGTAATTTTCTTGTCTGTCCTCTTGTTGATGTTTGGGAGCCATCTGCAGAAGCTGCCCGAGAAAATGCTGCTTAAGGGCAGAGTTGATCCACCCACAGTTTGCGTTCTTTCATTTACTAGTGGGTGAGTTCTGACTCTGGTGCCATGTTTTCCACGTCGCCTGGCAAAAGATGCTTTCTTGCCATCTGGATCTGAAACATACAGTTTGGATATTGAGAACTTTTTATTCCCTGCATTTCAATGGCCTATGAAGATGACATGACCCTGTTTGAAATTAGGACTTTATCAGAAGACGTAGGTTGTACAGGGAATGTAGAGGTGGTCTCATCACTGTGGTGCTGCCTCACTGAGAATGGTGGAACCTTCTGGGTTCTTCTACTTGCTCCCCTAGGCATGACGTAAGAGGAATAGCTACTCAGCGTTAGCGTGAATTCCACATGGCAGAAAAAAAAGCCACGGTGTAGGCTTCATTAGTGCAGAGCCCAGCACGCCTGTCCATTGGCCTGGGGGCATCGTCGTGATGGCCTCCATTTAGAAGCTGTCCTTTTGAGCTTTAGCTGTTTCTGCTCAAATATCAAAAATATTAATAGCCACATAAAGCCAAAACTTCCAATAAGTCCGTCAGTGGGTGGTTACTTGCTGCGTGCCTACCATATGCCCCGCGTTGTAGAGTGTGCTCAAAGAGCCTAAGAGGAAGGTCTTCATGAGGTATTTAAACTTAAATTATCAGTTCCAGGGAATGAGACGGATGTAAGAAGAGATCTAGAATGGCACTGATGGTGATAAATGTTGCAAAAACAATTGAGTGCTTTTGGTCAGGCTATTGTGCAACAGACAAATTTCATTATTCTGACCAATAGCTTTAAGCCTCCACCTTAGCTGTATTCATCTAATTGATGTATATTTCAACAGTTTTATTGTTTTTTGCAGCAAAACAGTGCAGAGGTTAAACAATAGATAGTTCAAAAAATTTTTAATCAAATTTAATTACTTAATTGCAATCCTTTCTGGGTGTATGTTTTCTTTTAACATTGACAATTTAAAAAGACTTGAAAAGGTTTGTTTAAAATGCTTCTTTGATTCCTAAACAAAAGATGGCAATTTAAAAGTAGATTTCACCTATCTGGTGTTCATCTTCTGATTGTAGATTTCTTACAACAAGTTAACAGATCGCTTTTATCTTTTATTTCCAAATGGGCTTTTTGATAGTTATTCCTTCTTGGGGCTGATTTCTTTGACACGGGATGTTACAAGTTATGAAAACATCTCTGAGGCAAAGGTGAATGATCATTTGAGCTTAGGTAGAAAGCTGGAGAAATTCAAGTTCTATCATGCTAACAAATGGAACCAGACCCACTTTAATTGTTTAAATTAATTGATTAATAAGCCAATATTGATTTCCAGGCTACAAATTAGACCTTAAATTTTATAACTCTGAGTTTTATTTTATTTTATTTTATTTTATTTTATTTTATTTTATTTTATTTTAAGTGGAGCCCAAGGTGGGGTTTGAACTCAAGACCCGAACTGAGATCAAGAGGCCGACACTTAACTGAGCCACCCAGGCCCCCCATAACTCTAATTTTTTTTAACTCTATTTTTTTTTTTAAAACAAATCTTCTATTAAAAGATTTTTTTTTTTTAATGAAAAAAATACGGCTGCCTGGTAGCTGTTAACCTCGGTAAATTGTTTTGTGATGTTTTGTGATTCTGTCTGAAAAGCGGCCGTGGTTAATTACAAAGTACATTGGAATAGAAAGTAGCAGTTTTCTTGTAACATAAGATGATTTCTGCGTGTGTTCTTTGATAGCTGAAGAAGTCACGGATCTGAAGAGGCAAGCAGTTGAAGAGATGATGGACAGAATTAAAAAGGGAGTTCATCTTAGACCAGTTAATCAGACGGCTAGACCGAAGGCAAAGGTATGAAATGACTGCATTTCCTCCCCTCCCGCGGTGCTTCCTTTTTCAGGTGTCAAAGTTTGAAATTTGATGAAAGCTGTATGAGGACTGACTGTGAAATCTTAGGATAAGGCTAATGTGTCATAAAAGCCTTTACTTTTAGACGAGCGTGTTTCAGGACTCTGTTTGAGCTGCAGTTAACCTCAATCCCTACAAAAAGAAAGTCCTGTTGCTGCAGAGTGCTCTTCTCTGCTTGATACGGACTGTTAGACCAAGCCAAGAACTACCGTACCCTTTCTTTTCTTTAAGTCCTTTTGTGTAACTCAAGTATTGAATGAGCATCTGCCATGTGCCAGGTACTGTTTTAGGCTCTGGGGATAAAGCAGTAAACCAAAGAGACAGCCATCCTTGCCTTCCTGAGACTCCTGTTTCAGGGTGAGGGGGAAAGGGGCCGGGTAGGCAGGTGGCATCATATGATAGTGTCAGAATGGATTTACAACAGTTTTCGAAAATTAGTGAGGCTCCTAGGACTGTTTTCATTTATTTTACAAACCTGTTCCAGGCCACTTCAAGGAGAAAGTTTTGTGTATGTGTATCACCAGCTGCCTTCCGAACTAGACCACAGTGAGCGCCAAGCTCTAGCAAAGCACCTTAGCTCTAGTCCAGGGCCTCTCCCTTCTCTTGTAGGTGTGTCCCGTTGAAATAGACCAACAATAGAGTTTTTGATATTTGTCTTGAGAAGTTGTTTGTTTAATAAACAGAAATTTAAAGCATCAACAGATTGGTCCTCTTCCTTCCTCTTTTAAACCAACCTTTAAGATTATTTCTTACTTTCACGGATGCTCCTCTTCAGCTGCTTCAGTGTCCCCAAGTATCATGACTATTCAGTACAAACTCTGCTGGACTTTAAAAGTTGTCATGTGGTTACAGGCAGGCAAGGTAGCCAGGTGAGGCAGGAGTTGTGGTGGGGGCTGTCCATGGAAAGGGGGTTGAAAAGAGGGAAAGAATACCCAATTCCAGGAGTAGGCTGACAGTGGAATGGAAGCTTTAGCCAGCTGCATGGAGTACTGGTCTGCATTAGTGTTTTGAGAGCAGTTTTGCAGGTAAGGGACAGAGCATAGACAGTTTGGCACGAGTGTTGAGCACTGGTGTCTGGCGCATGAAGCTCATGGTAGCTGGTGTTGGGACCAGGCGCTGTCCCCACCCCCCACCTCCAGGCTCTTCTCTCCCCAGAATGGGCAGAGGGCCCACCCTCTCCAACTCACAGGGTCGTTGCCAGGCTCAGATGGAAGGTAGTGTGAAAACGGGGGATCTAAGTGGAATCTTTGAAACAAATACATTTTTAAGATGTTCATGTCCCAACTGTTTTGGAAGGAATAAACCAAACCTGACAGACTAGAGAAAAATGCAGTGTCGTGAAGAAGCAAAATTAGTTTAGAGAGAAAAATGTCGAAAACTTGTTACATCCTAAGCAATTGGATCAGGATGTTCTGTGTGTACTTTCACTTTCAGAGTATCACTTTGTCCTTCTTCTTTCTTGCCATGATTCTTCCAACAGTTACACATTATTTAATGTCAGTTCAGAACTGGAGAGCAGCTGAACAAGCATCAGTGGACGACTGGGTCTTTCGCTGGTAATCATTAAACTGTGTACAGATAGTGCTGAATGACCTGGTCAGTAACCTTTGAAACAAGTGATCACTGCATGCGCTACAGACTCCCCGCCCAGGACTCAGTGCTTTCCTGCCAAGGTCACGGGCTGCGGGAGCGCGTGGGCCGCGCTGCCAGAGGCTCCCGGGGCCCGAAGGTGGCTGGGGTGGCATGGCAGCATTGAGGGGCCTGTAGCCGAGGGCGCTTGTTCACACGTCACAGCTTGTCCCCCAACAGTGTACCTGCACAGGTCACACCTGCCTTGAGAATACTAATTTAACCACATACCTTCTAAATTCCTTGATGTCGTTGTCGATAGTGTCGTGGTTATAATTAGTGTCTTAGAGCTTTGGCCCCTCGGACTGGCGCTCATGGCACGTGTATTTTCCCGAAAGCGTAGGCTATGAAAGTTGGATGTCTTAGTCCAATTCATACATGAGCAGCAAACCTCTCTCCCTCTCTCTCTGCCTCCCTCCCTCCCTCCCTCTTTCTCTCTCTCTCTCTCCACCTCCCTCCCTCTCTTGCTCCTTCTCTCTCCCTCTTTCTCTCACTGTCCATTTAAAAAAAAAAAAACTGAAATGGGATCTTACTCTTTTATTAGCTCTTGTGAAGAAAGGGTTAGAGGTGCTACTAATCACTTCCCATCTCTCGATTGGAGAGAAATGAGCTTTACCTCTTTTCCAGGAACGAGAGGCCAGGGGGTTCCCTAAAGGATCTCTCTTCCTCCCCGTCCTTTGTGAAAGGAAGTGGTATGGGGGAGACCAGAGGCCTGTCTTTGAGACCCTCGTGCTAGATTTCCCCTCCAAGAAGTTAGTTGTCGGGGGATCCCCAGAGACTCTTAGGCCTTGTGGGGTAGGCGAACATTGCCCAGAACTGCATTTCAAATTATTTTGTTCACGGCGTAGCCAGAAGCCCGGTTGCAACGGGGCTTGTAATCAAGACTCAAATGCAGCCTTTCTCGGGGTGACCTTTCCTCACGAGGAGGACGATGGGGGCAGACTCTACGCCCTCTGGGCCGCCCTTCCTGCTTCAGTCGCCAGTGATGCTAACATTCTCCTGTAAGGCCAGGTTCTTTGCTGACCCCCGCTCCTGACTCAGTTGTGAAATTCCTGAACTGAGACATGCCAGTCCCCTGCAAGCCGGAGCCGAGAGAGGTTTCTGCCCCGTTGCTTGCTGCCTGCCCTGCGCTGCCACCTTCCTGGTCCTCGCTCGCTGGCAGGGGTCCAGCAACGCGAGTGGGGACCAGCTTACTGCAGAACGTTCCGAACAATCCAAAAGTGAATCTTTGAAACCAGGAGTTGATGAGATCTTTTCTCCATATGATGATAACAAGAAGTAACAAAATGGCATTTAGAAGAAGCTTGAGTCCTTTGGCTTTGACTACTTCTCCTAATTTTCTATCTAGCCGCCACTTGGGAGCACTAACCTGTCTAATCTTCTCTCCTAACTAAGACATAGACCTAATTAAAAAAAAAAAATATAGTCCATAATAGTGCCAACACTTTGCCAGGCAGAAATGTCTGTTTAGTATTTTAAAACTGAATTATTAATTGTGCTTTCTTTTTAAAATTGTAGCCGGAATCTTCAAAGAGCTCTGAGAGTGCCGTGAATGAGCTAAAAGGAATACTGGTAAGAATGGATCCCGCCTGGTTTTATTACCTCATTTATGGGAAAATGAAAGGAGAATATTTTTTTAAATCTGTTTTTCTGGGTAATTGGTTTTGGTATGTTTTGTTTTCGTTCACAATAATCCTCAGTTCCTCTGATAGTTGTCTTGATTGTGCTGTGGACTCCTCCATCGGGGCATGTTGATATATGTATTATGCATCAATACTCTGCTGTTTCTGTTCTAGAAGAACGGTTACCCTTTCACCACATCATTATGTTCTGGGCATGCCTTCCAATCCTTGCCTGACAGCTTCAAGACAAAGCACCTAGACCTAAGGATCAGGGCATGCTTGGTCATAATGGAAACACAATAGAGTCTCTTAGATGGATCGTACTTGATTTGAAGGCATGAGAGTGGGGCCGTTGGTGCCAAAATGTCATTCTGAGCTCCTACCCAAATATGTTATGTTAGTATCAGGGCTCAGGGTCAGTCTGCTTTTCCTCACAGTTTAAAAAATTATTTGATTATAAATTGGAAAATAGAAGTTCCTGTTTTTATATTCCTGATTTCATTTTTTCTTTTTCTTTTCTTTTTTTTAAGGTTTATTTATTTTAGAGAGAGAGAGCAAGCATGGAGAGAGGAAAGGGTAGAGGAAGGAGAGAGAATCTCAAGCAGGCTCTGCCCTGAGCACGGAGCTTGATGTGGGGCCCTATCTCATGACCCTGAGATCACAACCCACAACCTGAGCCAAAACTAAGTTGGATGCTCAAGAGACTGTGCCATCTAGGCGCCCCATTACGAATTTCATTCTCTAAAAGTAACCCCTATTTAAAAGTATCTCCTGCCTCCAGCTATTTTTTTTTCCTTCCAAACCATGAGCTTTTGCCAATAGAAGTGAGTACTGCCCTGACAGTTGCCGGCAGAGACAAACTCCTCACTTAGAAAATGTTTCGGATACTGAGAGCTCTATTCTCAGATCCTGTTATAGTCTCAACACCAGTTATTATGCACAGTAAGTCAACAAACGTGGGGGCGGAGGCACAAAACTGATATTCCCCTGTTGTTACGGTGCTAATTATGTGATGCATGTAGACATCCACATAATTGTGGTAAACAAAATTATTTTCATCAAGCATGCAACAGCAGACTTAACTCAGGATGGCTTAATCAGTTTGCTTTAGGCTTAGGTGAGTGGAATTAGTACTAAAGACAGGCATAGCCTGGCTCACAGTGGTGGCCCACCTACGGAATCAAAGTATGACGACCAACCGTTGAAAAAGTAGGTGGTTATTATCTAATGGATACTTTGAAGAGGAAACTTCGTTATCCAGCGAGAACTCCCTATGCCAGTCTCTTTGGTTGTCTGTACATTAGGATGCTAATTCCTGTTCCGTGAAGATGCCCCAGAGTAGAGTTCTGATCATTTGTGGAAGAGTACATTGAGGTTGACTATTTAAAAATCAGGTTTATTTGAACAATCAGACATCTGTCTAAGATACAGATGATACTTGATTAGCCAAGATATCCCACTCCCTGATAATGCTGGATGGTTACAGGTTTACTGAATTACAGCATTGCTCTTAAAGATCATGTTCACTATCCAGTCATATTCAGTATAATTTTGCGCCACTTCAAGGAGAGAAATTTGCAGAATAGATTTTTTGGGAAATAATTTACAAGTTATAAAAGTTGTCAAAACATCTTTATTTTCTGCAGATTGCCCCCATCTTCCTTGGTCTGGATTTATCATTAAATTTCTGTACCTTATCCGGCATTAATGTTATCACTGATAGCTATTATTCTGGCAATGTTATGTCTTTGCATTAAGTGTTTTTAAAAAGTGGAATTCACAGTGTTTTCCCCTAGTCTTCTTTGTCAAATGGCAACTCTCTAGTACCCCCATAGAAATTCCTTTGGGGGTGGATCATTTGTAACCCCCTGTCACTTGGGGGCCAAGAAACCATACAACTTCTTATAAGAGAAAGAGAAAGAAAAGAAGCCCCTATTAGGTGGGGATATATTGGTGCTTCTTGCCAGCACGTTAGGGTTTTCAGAGTTAGTATTCAGCAAATCATATGAGCATGGAAAGCCTGCGAGGGATATACTGTGGTGGAAAGCCAGCACCTGTGCCAAGAGAGGCCTGGAAACCAAGAAACCCCATGTCAGCTCTACTGTAGAACAAAAACCAAGAAAACCAGAAAAACTGGTGTTTTTGCTGAAATCAAATGTGACCTGAGTTGTAGGGGCACTGCAACTTAGAGATTGAGCCTTTTGCTGAAAGTTAGCACACAAGTAGGAATATATCTCTATTTCGGGATTTGGAAAATCTCACCCCATTTGGATGTGGACACTTCCCAAGCCAATTGCTATAGCCTCAGTGTCAACTGAACTTATTTTTCCACACCTGTTTACACTGAATTTTTAAAAGCTGAATGTTTTGTAGATTTTAAAAACCTATTTCTCATAATCACACAAGGTTTTTTGGGAAGTTTTGGAAACCTCTCTAATCACCCCAGTCATATAAAAGTCTCTCTAAGTGCAAACAGCAATCTCTCAAGATTAAATCCGTACAAATTAATCTTAAATCTCTTTTAAGTTCGCTTGTCTCTAAATCAAATAAACAACCTCTAAGAAATTCTCTTTTAGGTTTTTCCCGAACATCTTCATTTTTTTTTTTTTTTTCAGAAGGAATTATAGAATAGTTGATCTTGTCACCTGACAGTGAGATTAGCCAGTGTTAGGAACATTTAACCGATGTGGGAACTAAGATTAAACACTTGTTTGGGAATCCATCTAGCCTCATCACTGATGTACTGTGGCGCCCAGCCCAAACCCCAAGGCTCACTGAGTTTGAATTCTCTTCTCTGTAAAGTGAGGGAATTCTGCATATCATGTCCCTTCTAAGTTAATTTCTGATTCTCAGACTATATGACGAATATACAAAAAGATAGACAAGACAGTCTTGGTACTTTATTAGCTGAGCTCCTTGGTCATTTGAATTGAGAGTCCTATAGTGTCTGCATACTCCTATATTTGCTGAATCAATCACATTGGTCAGTGGACGGAGACAAAAGTTTGAGACCCAAAGATTAGAACTTGGAAAACAGAACCTTTCAGTATCAGGTGTGATGAGAGGGTAGCTCACCGCGATCAGAATTTGGATGATTAATGCTGTTATTCAAATGAAAAGTAGAGATTATTATGAGAGAGAAATTCTTCCTTAAAAGATATCCTTGCAAAGTGTATGTGAATGCGTGTGTACATAGACACGTATCTTTTTCTTGAATTAACTCCAACCATTGGGAAAATCAAAGAATGTTCTTGACATCCAAACAACATAATAGTTTCATGAGTTATTTTAATGGTAATGGTAAGTTTACATGTTTACAAATTACTTAGCTGGTAAGTTTTTAAAAATTGTAAATGCATGATTTGGGAGTAGTTTTTTAAATATTTTTTTCAAATTTATCTTAATTGGCTTCAGTTCCATTTTTTTTTTACCTTATCAGCCTTGATCTTATTTTACTATTTAATTCCTTGATGAGCAGGTACAGATCTGCATTAACTGCTAAATAAATAAACCACATCATCCAACTTTTTAAGTTATAAACAGTTACAGTGCTACATGAAACATGATTTTCCTTTCAATATATTTTATGAATTTTTGCAACAAATGAAAAAAAGCAGAAAGAGCTACTTGGGGGGTAGAGTATCATATGCTTGATCATCCACATATTTTACACATTAGTCTTAGTTTAGGGTAGCTGATAGAAGAATAAAATCTCTTAATTTTGTTTGTCAATCCTCCCATCCCCACAGGCAGCTTCTCCAAGCCTTTACCCAGTTAGGGAAGAAACCTTTCTAAACAAAACATAATAACCTATATCACATGAGATTTGTAACTACCTAATATTACAAGCCACTTTTTCTTGTTTTTATAGGCTAAAGAAGAAACATGAGTTACGATTTTTTGCCAATCGAATTCTTAAAGTCCTTCAGGAAGTTGGCAGGGGGCAGGAGCAGGATTAAGGCAAACCCATAGCGAGCTGAGGTGACAAAGGCTGGCCTGATTGTTAGCCTCGGTGGACAAAAAGCTACCTCTGACTTTGGCATTAAGTCTGGCAAGTTATACCAGACTTGAGGTTCTGATTTACTGTAATCCAAAGACTGGATCTTCTGGCTCCCCCACCTACCCAAAGCACGTGGCACAGCTCAGGAGGGCCATTTCAAAGAAATAGTGGGCATTTCTTATGAAAGAAAACAGACCCCTGGTAATGGTGCAGTGCTGAGTCCTCACATACAGGATGTGAAGTGTGTTACCCAGCGTTCTGTACAAACACCTGACTGGTCATGGGAGACGGAAAGCCATAGGTCTCCTCCATAACATGCTTCCCAGAGGAGCTGAGGCAGGGTCTTTCTCTGTTATCTTGAAAGTCAGCACCAATTTTAGTAGGTGCACAGATGTATGGCATCTCTTGTTTCCTTCAGCATCTTCTGGGCCCTGAATAATGTATTCACCGCCTCCTCTGTTAGGAATATGGAATTACAATGCCAGGCCCTTTATTGCTTCCCTATGTCATTATAACCTTTACCCTTTCACAATGATGTCAAGGTGTGCCCAGGGCAGCACTTCTTTGGCTAGGCCACAGGAGAGTGTTATGCACCTCCTTTGGCCGCCACGACACCATTGCCACCAGTGTGGAACCAGGGTCATTCTGAAGACTCAGTCACACTTTTTCAGTGCCACAAGAATTTGGGTTCAGTAGCTCGTGGCTGCTGTATCAAGAAAACCTTCTAAGGTGAGTTCAATATATGCTTCTCTTCTCCACAAGATTGATCAACACATCAGCATCTTAACCGTCAATGCGCAAGTACCTTCCTACCACCGAATTTCATAGTTAGTCATCGAGAGATGTTCTCGTATTGTCCTTTTGGTGTGAAAGCTAACGTCTTACATCCTCAGTAGCATCTTCTTAAATGATCCAACACTATGTGTTGTCGAAGACACACACATTAAAAAATAATGTGTGTGTGTATATATATATTGTGTGTGTGTGTGTATATATATATATACAGATATATATATATACAGCAAATTCATTCTATTTCCTAATTCCATTCAAATTCTGGTAATGTTTTGCTGATTTGGTTTTTAATATTCTTTTGCATATTGTATTAAGACATTAACCTTTTTGTTTTTGTTTTTGTTTTGTTTTCACTTTAGGGGACACTTAACAAATCCACTAGTTCAAGAAGCTTAAAATCCCTTGACACAGAAAACAGTGAAACTGAGTTAGAGAGAATTTTACGTCGCAGAAAGGTGACAGCAGAAGCAGATAGCAGTAGTAAGCCGGTTTGAATTCTCCACAGTTCTACCCTTCCTCTCTGAGACATCTGCCTTTAAGTCCCGTACTAACATGAAAACGATCTCTTAAAATTACTGAATTTTTTTTTAATGTGAGTGAGAAGTATTGGGTTGGCAAAGGCACTCATGGATATCTCATAAGAACTTCTGTATCTTAGTTCATTGGTATGTTTGTTTATGTATTTCTCTATTTGCAGGTAATCAAGGTCTTAGAGATTGGGCTTGCTTAAGGCAAGATGCCACCAAGTACAGACATTCAGGAGCCCTGGCAATGGTGTAGCACTGAGTACAGGCTCTGGAGCCAGACCACGTGACTTTCAGTCCTTGCCCTGCCTTCTCCAAGCAGCTTGCCCTTAAATGGCTCAACCTCTCTGTGCCTCAGTTTCTTTGCCTGTGAAATGAGGGTAACAAAAGCACTACCTCATAGGATTATCCTAAGGATGGAATAAATCAGCATATGGAAAGTGCTTGGTAGTGTGCATGGCACAAAGTCAGCATGCAGTGATTTAGTAATAAGAGTAGTAATTACGCATCAGTTACAAATGCAGAGGCACCGGCTTTATCCTTTGTGTGTGCGTTCTGTTCCTCGTCTCTGCCTGTGAACCAGGCGAATGAGAAATTTCAGCTCTGTCACCAGCTATAAATGACCATCTGAGCAAGTCTGGAGCTGAGAGTCTGCATTTGTGTCATGATGTGCATGGATTAGACCTCAGAACTAACTTTGCATGTCTTCTGGTTTGTTTGTTTTTTTGTTTTTGTTTTTTTTTCCCCCACCAGCTTGGTCACGGGAATTAGCGGAAACCTGTATGAGGTTTTTCCCTGTGGCCAGGAGGCTAGCTTTGAAAAACTACTCTAAAGTAAAATTAACCAGGCCGTAGCTAATGGGCTGAATCTTCTAGACTCAATTCAGTCAACTCCATTTGGTCCATTGTAACCATTTAAATTTGCACTGAGTCATGTTTACCAAGTTTAAGTTGCTAGAATAGGAGGGATGTAGATGTTTGTTAATCAGGCTCTAGCTTCCACATAGGGATTTTACTCAGACAATTTAGTGAATTGGTTTCTTGTATTAGGAGCAGCATAATACCAACCAAACTTTTATTATAAAAAGATGAAACTTTAGTTTTTTCCTTAAAAAAAAAATCAGCCATTCAGTTTTTAATTTGGTCTGGAAATTCTGCTGTTAATATCCTAGAAGAATTCCTTCCCCCCAAAAATAATCACCTCTCAGGAAAATTAAGGGGTGTTCTAAGAGATTTTTTTTTTCCTTAGAATTGCTTTATAAGCATTTACCAGCCTCCACAACGAATCATTATTCATTTTGTGACAGTCACTTCTTCCAGCATTGCATCCTTGAAGGAGTCATACAGCCATCGTTATTGTTTAGGACTCTGTGGGTCCCGTTCTTGTTCTCTGTCATTTACATTTTGTATTTTGTTCCTGTGGAAGCCTTGTCACTTCACTCATGGACTTGGTCAGATGTACAGCACTATTTCAGAGTTAGTTTTCAGTGGGAGAAACAAGGAAACATTTTGATTTTGGTCAATATGGTAATTTGAATATTTCAAAGACGGAGAAAGAAGGCAGGAGCACACTGTATAGGCATGGTGAGAATCTTTCATTTTATTTATTATATTTCACCAATTTATAAATATTTAATGTATCATTTGAGGGTTGTTATAATAAGGTATATATTCAATAGAATCATCAGTATTTGCGTAGAGAAACAAGAACTCTGTAATTGGCAGAGTGGAGAAGAACCGTACTGAGGAGAGTGGCCTGTAACTGAGTAGAAACTTTCTTTGGAGCTTCCTAGTAGCCAAAGCAAAAAAAAGAAAAGGCAGGAATGAGGGTAGGAGACAAACTTACAAACTCTGTCATCTAGTAAAAGAAATCATACCTTTTTTTTTTTTTTAGATGATACCAATGTTTTTCTAGTGTAGAACTGGAAGAGGTATTTACCAAATAAACCTTTTTTATAAGGGTCGTGGAATGACAGAGTGAAAATCCAGGAGGGGTTCAGGGAGGGGCGCAGAATAAGAAGCTAAAGTTAGCAGGCTGCATGCTGCAAATTAGAGATGACTTTGGTAAGTTTATGGCTTCAGATGCGCTTGGATCTCTTGAGATTTTTTTTTTTCCTTTTGCACACAAAGGCTTTATGGGGAAGCTAATGTGAGGTCACGGAGGAGACAGGAAGCATGGTAAGAGAGGCGAGGTGGGGGGCAGCCCCAGGTTTGCAGACCTCAGATCCCAGGATAGTTGGTATCTCCCTCCGGGGCCAGCGAAGCACTTTCTATCTAGGGTTTCTCTTATCAAACCTCACTGACACTTTCAAGACTTACGGCCTCCCAGGCCGACATTTCAAAGAGCAGCAAGTGCCTCTTGGAAAACATTGGACATCTTAAGCAGGATACAGTAATAATAATAATAATAATAATAATAATCTAAAACATCATGCATTTTTCTTTATTTCTTTTTGTAGTAAGAAAAACTAGAGCTCCAGCTCAGCTCACCCACTCTCTGTCCTTTGTGGCTGGCTTCATTTACAGAACAAGCAGCAGGTGTTGGTGTTTTCAGAAGCAGATCTGCTTTCCTACAAGGACAGATTGCTTAAAGCTGTCTAGCATTGTAGTCGGCAACTACCCAAGGGCAGAACAGAGCAGCTCAGAAGCAAATCTTGAATTCAACTTCCTATTTGTATTTTCAGGATCTTCCTTGATCTTTCTGCACCTCTGTGTCTTTACTCCTGCATCCCCAGGCACCAGGAGGCTTATCCTGGGTGGGAGGGAGAGGTCTTTTGAATCAGGATGTTCAGTGATGTCACAAGGTTGTCTGTGCAGCTGGTGGAGATGACCTGAAGGAGGAAGGCAAGCTTTGGGGAGCTGAGGCTTTCCCCTGGAGCCATAGAGGGTCTGGCTGTGTCTCCCACAGGGAGGGTGGCCATTGGAGGTGCAGCCACAGAATGGGAGAGCATTTCCCCAGCCCCTCTTTCAGGAGGTTTCTGACATCAGAACTTCAGTTTTGGAGCTGCTGGGTTATACTGTTGGAATGCCTCAGACGCAGGCATCTGCAGATGTGAGAGTAACATTCCAGCACTTAACATTAATGACCAGGGATCCGCTAGCATTTAATTGGATTGTGCCCACTAGTACTTTCCATTTTAGGAGATGATCGGACATTTCTCAAGGAATAAGAGACTCCCAAGTTTTGTCCTTTTTTTCAATGGCACCTTTCAAGGTTGTCCTCTAGCTGAATTTTTAGAAGTTTCTAATTTTATCTGTACATTTATGACTTATTACATAAGTCTCTTTGTTTTATGAAGATTTCTTCTGTGGCTTCAGGAAAGACATGTTGGAATCTTGCTTTGAAAAAAGCTACTGGCGAGGGGTAGTGTCTTTCTAACTAAAGGTAGAACAACCCAAGGAATGAGAGAACTTCGCTTCAGGGCCCGGGAGTTGGGATGGTACGCCAATAATTTCAGTAACGAGCTCTATTACAGTCATTTAGTCCTATCCCAAAGAGCAGAAAGGGCCAAAAGGTAAACAGCCAAACTCTTTGCCACTTAATTTTTAGAATCCTGTGTCTGTATTTTAACAGGAAATAAATCCACTTACTTCTCAATCACATTAAAATGAAAATGTCCATAAAAGCTGTTTAATGCTTAAGAAGCCTTCATGAGCCTTTTAAAAAGAGCCTTTTGACATTGTTCCATTTGTGGTTTAAAACGCAAAGCTGAGTTTTGGGAAGAATTAACTCTTGAGAGGCCAAATTTTTCAAGTAGGGCTGTCAGAAAGCCATACTCCGAGAAGAAAAGAATTTTCCCAATTCTGGGTATTAATAAGGACTCCGGTCAGAGAGGGAACCGTGGCCTGGGGTTTTGTGCTTTCTTAAAGGTCTGTACGTAATTTCTCAGCGTGGTCCTGGTGCATTGAAAAGCCAGTAGTACCATCCAAACAGAGCATATTTCTAATAGGAACATTTTCCAGCATGCTCTCTAAATTTTAACAAAACTTGGCCTTCTCACTTCCTGAGGGATTTTCGGCTAATCTGTTTTTCAGTACCATATTAATAAGCATTGCACAGAATTATTAAACTTGAGGTATGTGTTTGGTTTTAAGGTCCAACCGGGATATTAGCCACCTCAGAGTCCAAATCCATGCCAGTGTTGGGTTCTGTATCCAGTGTAACAAAAACAGCCTTGAACAAGAAAACTCTGGAGGCAGAATTCAACAGCCCGTCCCCCCCAACACCTGAGCCAGGTGAAGGGTCGTGTAAATTGGAAGGATGCACAAGTTCCAAGGTTACATTTCAGTAAGTAATGATGCTCTTTACTAAGTGTGTAGAAGAATCTGTGATGACTAAACTGTGTGTTACTTTGCTTTATTCCTCTTTAGACAGATTTCGATCGGGTTAGCCAATAACTACTCTTCTTCCTTTGTTTGATGAGCTCACTTGAGATTCGAGGCTCCTAGCTTAGAGGTCTTTTTCTGATCCAAAGCAGATATGCATAAAGAGAATTCCTTCCCTAAACTGGTTTGGTAATCAGGTTCTTCTTCCACACAGAGAATTCCCCTGGATGATAATGATTCAGCATCACAAGGCCCTTAATCATTCTTTCGGGATTAAATGTTTGGATCATCTCTCTTGATGATTTATGAGCAGTCAAGGAAGATACTAGATCTTTGAAATGTACTTTGAAGGGGATGTTTTTAGAACCTGATTTTCTGGTCCTGAGTTAAAGATGTGCATGTGCCTTAGTACTGCTCTCTCTTGAGAGTGAAGAGATACTGTGTCAAGAGTTACCTCCCCAGACTTGCTTTGGGAAAGTAGCACTTTGTCGAAGAGTTAATCCTGCTGTTGAATGTGTTTCAGACAGATCTGGTGGAGGGTCAATTCGTTTTATAACAGAGGGCAGGCCCTTTTTTGAAATTGGTCTGGTTTTGCTCTAGTTCTCTTGCCAGGATGTCAACCGGTTTGCCACTTGAAGAAAAGGAAGAGGTGAGACAAATCAGATCAGCCGAATATTGTAATCATGGTTAATTAAAACCTCTGACTTCCTGTTCTCTCAGGAGAGAAAGAAGCCGCTTTTTTTTTTTTTTTCTTTTTTGTAGCTCTACCTGTCTTAGTTTAAAAGGTGAAGCCTGGACAAATGAAGTTGAAATTCAATTTAGATCTATTTTTGCCAACTGGTATTTTCTTGCACTCTTGCATTTCTCTCCCTGGCCCTATTAACTTTTTTTCCCCCTCTCTTTTGGAATGAATGGCCTTCTTTGCTGATTTACAGTTTTATCTCATTTCATTGTGTTTAATTAAAAGCACACTTTCTCCTGCGGTCATGCGTTTCCTTTCTTTTGACTGGAGTCATTTGAACAATTCTAACAGAAAGATGATCTATATTCATTCTTCATCTTTCCTATTAAATTTGTTTAACACCTAATTTGACATCAACAATCTGGCTACATCTGAACCAATATCCAGACACAAAAGCAATTTGGCTGAGACAGGTTAGTTGCTGAGAAATGCTTCAGTGTGCGCATATAGATTTTTTTCCCTTTACCATTTTATACAGATAATCTTAATCAGAAAATACTGCAACTCCTTCCTCCTTTTGTCTGTCTTTTATTCTCCAAAAGTAAGTGGAAATTACATTTCCAAGAAAGGAAATGAAATAATTGCAGGCCCAAGGTCTGCAAAATGTGTGTTGAATTGACAGTGAAAAGGATCCGTGTGTTGACAGACACAGTTGTTAGATGCCATAAAGGCCTAAGTGAAGCTCAATTTATTTCTCATCTTGCTTGTTCAATGACTGCTTAAGAGACACATTTCAATTTAATTTAGCTACTTAAAGCACTAATACAAATACTCTGTGCTGCTGTATTAACTTTTAAACTTTGTAACCCAATGCTTGATTATTCAGTTCTTGACATTCTTTAGCTGAAATAACTAATGCCATGTATTTTCATATTGACAGTCATTTAGCAAAGCAGAGTACCTTTCTGGAAAATCTGTTTCTTAAGTATAATTAGACTATCCAAATGAATCCCAGTATTTTGTGTACGTACCTGGTAATTATTCACTTCCCAGACAGGCACACACAGAATTCTCGTACATTTTGTTCATTTATGTTTAATCCTAGTTTTTTACTGAGTAAAAGAAGTTAACGTAGTTACATGTAAGCTTTAAAAGTAAAACCTCATGTGATTTATCAGGATTCCTTGAAAACTGGTCTAGCTGCCAGGAATGAGAAGGGTTATTTTGGAGGCTGTTTTCTGGCTGGCTCTGACTGAGAAATTTGCTCTGTTATACTAGCCAGAAGGTAGAGGCAACTACATTGTGTTATCTCATAGACCTGGATTGTCAGAGCACTTGGAAATCAGATCAGCAGTCGAAAAGCAAAATGTTATCTTTGTTTTTTAAAACTGTCTCTATGATAATAATTGCATCTTTGTTTTGATCTGTGGCTGCTCCACCACGATATTTCAGCCTAGTGACATTTTTGGCTCTTGACGGGGAATCAAGGTCAAGGGAAGATTATAGTCACAGTACCCTCTAGTACATATGTTCGTTCTCTCTCTTTCTCTCTCTCTCACACACACACAAATGCATACGTACACACATGCACACCCCCGTCCCTACCACCCTGCCCCACCGCCCCCCTGCCTCCCTTCCTACTTTGGCCTCTCTGACCAGGTATCATTCCACCCTACCTTTTTACTTTTGCTATCCCCTCTGCCACATGTGTCCTTGCCCAGTGGTCACCTGACTTTTCTCTGTCATTTCTTTGCTCTCAGATGTCATCTTTTCCATAAGGCCTACACTGACCACCCAATTTAAAAGTGTAATTCTTCTTCCTCTAAACTGATTCTCCTCACCCTCCTCCATTCTTTCCCTGCTAGAATGTAAGCTCCACCAGGAGGAGTAGGAGTTTTGTTTTTGTTTTTGTTTTTGTTTTTGTCTGCCCGCTGGTGTATTTCAAACATCTAGGAAAATCCTGGAAATTTTGTAAATACTTGAATAAATGAACGATGAGTACATTTTTAGTAGCACTTAAGCAGCAGAATGTCAACTAGAATACTCAGCCAGCATTTCCCCTGTTATTCAAAAGTCTCACACGTTCGCAAGTTAAATATTGGAGGTTTTTGTGTGTCCTGTGGTTGGCTTCTTTGTTTTAATATCCTTTTTTTTTTTTTTTAAATGCTTAGGGGTCATTTCCAGTCAGTTCAGTTTTATGTAACTTCTGCATCTTTGTACCTACACAAGATAAAAGTATCAGAGACAATAGCATACCCAATTTTAAAGGAAAGATTCAGCTATGCTCACTTGTATGGCCTCAGGTGGACAAGAAAGATTGGAAACCTACTAAGAAAGGTTTCAAAAGAGTAGAAACAAAGGTGTTTTATGTGTAAGATCTTCACTTAGTTAGAAAATTATTAACACCAACCTATTCCTGGAAAGTTTTTTCCTTTTAATAAATTCCTAAAATCAGCATATGTATATATTCTAAGTAATTGAGTAACTCCAGTCTGGTAAATTATAGAGCCAGAGATATATGGATTTATTTCCTAGGGACTCAGGAGATAGCAAGGAATCTCTTTAATACTTAATTGTAAGGATTAATTAAAATTAACATTCTTGTCATCAGCCTAAGTAAACCAAGCGTTTTATTTTTTAAGGAAAAAGGAGAAAAAGAAAGGAAAAGATAATCAAGACTTTGGGAAGCCTAATTATTTCTATTTTAATAATAGCCTTAGAAATATTTGTGTCCTGTTAATTATTTCTAATAAGTATATATTATCTAGTAATAATATCTTAAATCTGATGGTGAATTTGAATTTCATTAATTCTGATCAGTTATAATTCCAACAGGAATGATAATAGTAGTCTTCCTTTATGCTATGAGGGGTGAAGTGTTGGCCAAGATAGATAAGGAAATAAATAAATAAAGCAAACATACATACATAACATGATATAACCAACCACTCAACAAACCTGATTTTGCTTTCATGCTCTTTCCTATTGATTGAGAGTAAAAATCTGACCATGTTAAAATATAGTAAGACTCATTGATCCAAGCTAATCCATGGGTGGGATGGTCAATGTCAAATAGAGAAACTTCCAAATAACAGATTTTTTTTTTTAAAGATAGCTATTTTATGACTTTCAGAAAGCTATAATACCTGGAAACAGGCTGAGTGTTGCTTGCATGGGGTCAGAAAGACAAGGATGATTCGTGTTTTCATCTGTAAAAGCCTGTAGACTGGGGAGCAGTGTAGCAGGGAAACAGTATAATGAGCTTTCAAAGCCCGTGCCTTTCCGTGTGTGCATGAGGCGGCAGCAAGCAGCATGAGGTTGTGGCTGGAACTGGACCTTTCTCTACACCAGATGAACTAGAGTCCTGATCTTGGATTTGCCATTTGTGCATTATGACGTTAGGCAAGTGATTGAGCCCAGGATTCTGTTTCCTTATGTGTAAAATGAGGGTGATAACACCTATCTCGTAGAGTTCTCATGTGAGTTATATAATATATAAAAAGTACTTCAGTAAATTCCTTTGCCATCTTACATTAAAATGGAATGCAAGGCCATTGCTGCGTCATCCAGGACCAGAGCTAAGTTCAAAGCTTAGACACCAGACACCTGTGTTACTGGTGGGGCCAGGTTTCCTTGGGAAGGTCATGCAACCTCTCTGTTATGTTTTCTTTTTGTTGTGATTTTTCTTACCTGAAATTGAGGCAAGTAGGTTAAGTACTCTCCAAAGCGCCCCCCCCCCCCCAGCTCTGGAATTGCCTCAGTAATTCCTCATAAATGTGGTTGCTTAGTAAAGATGTTCACAGTTAAGATAAGCAACAACAGGCAAGCACATATTTTCTGCTTGCGACATGTCTCTCATTGCAGATTGACCAACACACACTAACCCAAGAATGTAAAATAATTTTAAAACTACATTACCTGAATTTATAAATCAAAATGATTGTTATCCTTCAGAAAAGTATTCCTGGGGGTCAGGATACTCACTCTAGCCCTGTCCCTGTTGTTCCAAATGCTTTCAGGCCTGCCTAGATTAGAGATATGTGATCATACTGGAGACAAATTGGACAGCTGGCCCTAGAGGGGAGTTAGTACTAGTGTTTGTTTGTTTCTAAGGAATTTATTTACGTTAGAGAGAGTGCGCGTGAACCCATGCATGCACTTGCACACACACAAGCAGGGAGAGGGGCAGAACAGGAGGGAGAGGGAGAAGCAGATTCCCTGCTGAGTAGTGAGCCCCATGCAGAGCTCCATCCCAGGACCCTGAGATCATGACCTGAGCTGAAGTCAGACGCTTAACCTACTGAGCTACCCAGGAGCACCCCGTGTCCCACTATTTATTTTGGTGAAGAATGATATGGCCCATTTTAATCTCCACTGTACGTTCAATATATATTTCCAAATGACTTTGGCTTTTAAAAGGGAATTCAGTTTTTAGAAATAACCATCAGTTTGTCACAATTGCAGATACAAATTTTTTTAATGTGACACAGTATGCCTAGACATGGGTGAAGTTGTCTTCTGTCCTAAACCTGTGTGAAGTCCCTGAAACATGTTAGCTCTGTTATTAATAGAATGTAGGAGTCTGGTGTTCTTGATTGATAAAGGTTGAAGGAAACCGGGAAAACATTTTGTGGGGGAAAAGCCTACAACATTCCATTGTATGTGCTTTTTCTCTTTTTTTTTAAGTTAATATTCTTTGTTATTCTTCATAACATAGGTGTTAGTATGTATTCATATTATAATAATCTGTCCAAGAGAAGTACTTTAATTTCTCCAGGCAGGATATATATGGTTTTTTTTTTTTCAGGATATATATGTTGATTATATATATATTTTTTAAATTTTTATTTATTTATGATAGTCACACACACACACAGAGAGAGAGAGAGAGAGGCAGAGACACAGGCAGAGGGAGAAGCAGGCTCCATGCACCAGGAGCCCGATGTGGGATTCTATCCCAGGTCTCCAGGATCGCGCCCTGGGCCAAAGGCAGGCGCCAAACCGCTGTGCCACCCAGGGATCCCTATATGTTGATTATAGATGAGGTGATAGGTAATGGCACCAGTTTCCACTTTGGAGGTTCTGGACTTTGGAATTCACTTCCATGATGTTTTGCTGTTGTTACTGTATTTTGCTAACATTTATTAAGGCCTGTATGTTCATGTGTAATTTTAATTCTTCTAAGTGTACAGATTGGGCACATCTCCATTTTACAGATGTGAAAACTGAGGCTCGGTGAGGCAAACCCTTGGCCCCAAATTCTGTTCCTCATTGAGAATTGGGTCAGATTTCATTTGCGCCTGTTTCATTCTACCTCCAGAGCCCATGCTTCTGAACTGTAGCATAATGAATTGAGCGTATGAAGAGCTTGAGGAATGGAGGGAAGAAAGCGATCAAGAGATTGTCTTCTATTTGAAGCAGTGATGCTACAGTTAAATCCCTCCATTCCCCCCCCCCACACACACACACAGCCTGCTCCTCTGCCCCTGCGCACTCACCAGTAGTTCATCTATTTGCCTGAGGCAGTATCTCTTGCCAAGGGAAGAAAGTGTTAGCCAGTAAAACAGTTCTGAAAAGAGGAGCCAATCTGAATTAGCACAAAGACTTAAAGAGTAGTCAAAAAAGAAATCATTTTAATGTTTTTTATGTCAAATGTCCAGTAAAAGGCCGGTTTCATAAATTTTGCAAATTTATCCTATCACAAAACCAGCCTAAGTGACTTTAGAGTCTGTGGCATAAATTTCATTTACACACTTTTTATTTTTTGACATTTTCAAACATTTTGAAGAATAATTTATTTCAGGGCACCTGGGTGGCTCAGTCAGTTAAGTGTCTGCCTTCAGCTCAGGCCATGATCCCAGGGTTTTGGGATGGAGCCCGGCATGGAGCTCCCTGCTCGGCAGGGAGTCTGCATTTCTCTCTAACTCTCCCCCTGCTCATGCTCTCTCACTCTCCTTCTCAAATAAACAAAATCTTTCTTTAAAAAAAGAATAATTAATTCCCCAGAAGTCAAAAATCTTGAAAATATCTGACTAATCATTGAGTAAAAGGTGCTTTACTAAATAGTAACATAATGTGGTAACACAAAGGTGAATCACTATGAATCCAGTGAATCCAGAACATACATTCTATAGCCTTTTTGAGAATTCTCCATCTTTGGTCAGTTTCCTCTTAGCTCCTTTGAGTTTGTGCTTATGTGTCCATCGGTCGTCATATTTTTAGGACCTCTCTGTTGTAAAGACAGGCAGGACAAGCGGGGCTTCAGTATGGAGAAAGAGGTGAGCAGATTTTAGAAGAGTCCGGCATCACAGTCAGGCAGAGGCCCAAGGTGAGGTCTTGTGCTCATGCTGTCTCGCTTCTCTTTCTCTGAAGAGTATCATGTACAGGTGGCCCTATTCATCCGTATTGAGCTTTTATTCATCCATGTGTGCTTTTCCTATTAATCACTTTCAGGAGGTTGACTCTCCTAAGTCAATCAGACAATGCTGTCAGCCTCAAAGATGATTGTTCGTTTCATCTAGTTACTTCTACAACACCTTGCTTCAAGGGGGGGCACCCGTGTGAAAGTAGACTCCAGTTCCATTGCCATTGGTGTACTTCGCAGTGATTTCATAGCTGGGTCTTCATCCCTTGGCCCTCATTCTCAGAGGTACTGTTAAAGCCACAGTTGCCAGAGACTCTTCCAGTTAATGCTCTTCTCACTCATGCTTTTTTTCAACCTCAGATCTCCCCACAACTCTAAGCTTTATCAGACTCTTCTACTTTTTAGCCATGAGACAGACAGCTAGCTTGCCTTTTTGTTTTGTTTTGTTTGGGAGGTCAAAACAGGCCACACTGTGCCCTACAAGAATTAAAAAAAAAAACAACAACAAAAGCCTATGTAGCAATAACCAGAATTCAATTTCAATAGAAAAAATGTCCATTTCCAATGAAACCATTTTGATTATAATTTGCATTTAATTTCTAGATCTGTGGTGTCTCTAAATACACATGTCTTTTGTCCCCACATAGATTTATTTTTATAAAAGTTCATCTTGTTTGAGCCATTAACTGAATAGCAGAGGGTAGTTGATAAAAGATAAATTTTAGATGTCTCTTGGTTAGTGTGATCAGTCAACCATTTCTATGAAAGAAAAAACCTAATTGCCTTTCAGGTTCTGAATTAAAAGTAAGATTGATTTTTATCATCATTTGACCTCTAACTGGTCTCTCAGTTTTATGTCATTATTTCCAGTACAAAATTCATGTAGAAAAATGAAATTGAAAAGTACTGCCTTTTTTTTGGATTGGAGCCGGAGAATTGGAGCTTTTGAAATACATTACCAAGTAGAAATTGAAATTCTTAACTTACTTTTAGAGAAACTTGGCATAAAATTCTTCTCTCAAACGTTGATCTCAGCTGGACATCAATTTGGTTGGTCACATACTTACTCCTTGAGAGAGGTTTGGGTCAACATTTTGTTCAAATGGAAAATAGAGTTCTTTCAGTCCCTGTGGTGGAAAGGGTAGATTTTCTTCCCGTTCTTTCGTCCCACACCATTGCCTCCTCCCCTCCTCTCCTCTCCTCTTCTCTTCTCTCTCCCTGTGTGTGTACGTGTGTGTATGTGCGTACGTGTGTGCATGCATGGCGTGGAGGGGAGCGTGGAGGGCCCCTTCCCTGTACTTAGTCAACATTTGCTTCTGAGAAGAGACTACTAGCCAGCAGAATGAACCACATGGAAGTTACTGCTTAATCTGATGCTCTTACACAATTAAAGGATTTGCTGTGCCCTCAACTGTAATCTTAGTTCTGTCGGATTGTGTAGTGACACTGCAGGAAGCGGCTCTGCTCGGCAAAGCACCGCGACAAAGGACCTCCTTGTGTGCCTGTACATGGATAATTAAGTCTTAACAACAAAATTAGCAGAACAACTGGATGTTCTGGAAGTTGAGATCCCCTCACTTCTTCTTTTCTTCCTCCCCCCACCCCGCCCCAGGAGTCCTCCGTGGACCAGCCAGAGGTCCCCCATCAGTATTGTCTTACAAGTGTTCTGAGTCACCAGGACAGTCAACAACTTCTCCCAGGTTAATTGTTGAGGCTGTATGACATCTAGTGTTAAAATTCTGTTGAGTAGACCTCAGAAAGACTGTTAAAATGCTACTGAGTCACTCTCAGTTCTCTCAAAGATTTAATTGCCTCCTAACATTTGCCTCCAGTTGCGAACACCTATGATTTTAAGAGACTTAGCATAAAATGCATCATTTCTGCAGGGAGAACCAAATTGCCTTCGGTACTTCACAATTTTTTTTTTTTTAAAGCATCTTTCAATAGTTTCTACAGTGTTGGTGTTGCTTTTTATTTGTGGTTGGTGGTGCCGAGGGGCTGTTTTTAATTTATTCAAACAGAAGTAGCCGGTGAAAACTTAAATGCAATTTCAGATCTAAGAATAAATTGACTTAACTTCTGGAACCCAATGAACACATTTCACTTGAAATATACTTTGTCCTATAACCGTATGAAAAGTGACAACTCGGAATTCTTCGTGACTTCCCATCTGAAAAGAGAGTTTAAAATACATAATGAAATAAATTTAAGGAAAAGTATCTTAAAAAATATAAATATTGTTCTCAAAACCTGAAATTGCACACATTTTATGCCTGGCGGCTTTTTTGAGGAGCCAGTGGTACAGACGTAGTAAATATTGTAGAAGACTATGTCTCTTAAAATACTTCCTTTAAATAACATTCACTTTAATAGCTGGGATCTGAAGTGGATTTCTCACAGGTGACTTAAAGTTGTGGAAAATTACAAAAAGCTTAAAAAGTAGCCCCAGAAAAGTATCACACACATTTCAGAATCTTTGCCTGAGCTGAAATCAGTCTTTCAGGGGTGTTGATTTTGCTGGTGAGCACAGCCCCGGGTTCCTGAGCCTCCCTGGGCCCCAGGGTATTTCGGGACCCATGAATGTCCATGGTCCAGTCCAACGCACATTAGGATCCAAGGAAGTGGGATGAGTTTTGGGGGGCACACCCACAGTCTGGGATGGAACCAGTGCCCCGACATCCCCGTGCTCCCCTTATTCCACTAAAGAAAGTACAGCTCCGTGTGGACACAGACGTCTGTGCCCAGCCATTGTTACTTCTGTTAAGAAGGAATTCTTGTTAATCTTCAGGGCAGATCAGCATCTGATAGCTGATGTCAGATTTTCAAACCACAGTGCAATCCTGTTGTTGAATGATTTTTTTTTTTTTTTTTTTTGCCCCATACTTTAAAATTGTATCTGGTTTTTTTTTTTTTTTCATCAGATAGAAGCTGACCCAAATTGAGAAACTGTTCTTTGAGCTAACACGGAGTTTTGAAAAGTGCACAAGGCCCAGAGAATTGAGCCTTGCCCTACTTTCATTATATTTGAAAGTATTAAAATTGGTGATCACACAGACAGCTTCACCTTATATCTGAAACTATTCCGGGCGGCTGGGGACAAGTGTATTCAAATCTCCTGAAAAAGAGGGTGTCTGAGAAAAACAATAAACACTACCTCTGCTGTAAAGCCGCTCCTGTTCACTGCCCGAGCAACTGTATAAAGGGCTTCGAAAACAAAGTAAGACTTCTTATTTTTACACAAGGGGAAAATATAAAACTGACTTCCTCTTTGGAGTTTTCCCAGGAAACTACTTTATAAAGACAAATTTAAATCTTTCCGTTTTCTGTCCTTGGAGGGTGGTAAATATGATTGCAGCTTTATTCATTTTTATTGTAAATGAAACAGAGTTCAGACCGTCCGGCTGTGCGTCATTTGTTGGATGGCTGCCACCGACTAATGCAGACGTCCCACTGGGAGACCAGAGAAGAACTATACTTTGATTCACCAGATTGTGTTAAATAGTCCAGCTGTTGCGATTTGAAAGATAGTTACCTCAGAAGTGAAGTAGAAATGAACTTGGCATTTATGCCTCAAACCATTTTTATACTGTTTGGCAATCAGCTTTTCAGAGGTAGCATTTTATAAAATAACTCTCACCGCTTAAAAGTTTCATTCACTGTAATGTTCAAAATGTCCCACCTTTATATTATCAGTAAAATTAAGCTTGAGTGATATGCAGAATTTGCATGAAATAAGCATTTCCCCCTTCATTTCATGAGCTTTGATTGTATTCAATTGAGCTCAGAACCACGTCTATTAGGGCTCTTTTGGGCATTAGTTAATTTGAATTGCAGCCGAAATGTTAGCTAGAATGTTGTTGAATATAATTGGAATGTGGAAAGTTGATTTTGAAAGGAGTTTCATTGAATGCAAACAATGATGTGCTTTTTAAAAATTAGAATGCTGCTCTTTCGTCTCTTGTAACACAGTCTGAGAAATCACGGAGTCCCTTTATGAAAGTTCAGCTTTGGCAGTGCTGTTTACAGTTGTTCGGGTTCCTCCGGTACCACTGTGCTTTGGAGTCAGGTCCTTCCTCCGACCAGCAAGTGGCCCCCCATGCCCAAGCCCCGCACTCTGACTCTCTGGCAATTGGGGAAGCTGCTTTCTAAAAGGGCGCCTGAGTTGCACTTGGACATCTGGCTTCGTAAAGTGGCACAGATTGCTACATTGTCTCTTAGCTTTTATTTTGCTTTTCGGTTTTTTTGTCTTGAAAAAGCTCTTGAGCAAACCGTCTAAAGTGATCCATGAAAATATTTGGAATGGATCATAAATGACTACCAGTATGTTGTGATAGGGAAAAAAAATATATATATACCAGACAGGAAATCCAGATTCTAAGATTTTTAGTCCTGTGTCTGGTACTCACAAGTTGTGTGCCCTTGGGCAGATCATTTGACTCCCTGTTCTTCAGTGTCTTCGTCTGACAAATGGAAAGGTTGGGCTAGTTCAAGTCGGTAGTGCCTTTCAACCTGAATGCCACATGATCTTAGCCTTTATAGCGCCTATAAAATTGAAGTTTTACTTGGAGATTTTGTAGCATACAGGAGAGGAACTGCCATGTTTTTCTTGAGTACTAAATATTAATTCCTTATTTGTGGTTACTGCTCTTAGATGAAGAATTAAAGCAGAAAAATTGAACAAAATGGTAGTATACTGCAATTCCTACTGGACTGTTAACATTTCAGCACCCGCGACTTTACCTTGGGCGGGGGGAAGCTCTAACCTGGAACCTGCCACTGTGGCTGCCTGGACCAAGAGCCTGGGTTCTTGGCACCATCACTGATGGCACTCTCTGGCTCTTCCCATGAGATGGGGATGGAGTGAGAATGACCAGAGGAAGGGCCCTCGTTCCAGAAGGAGTTCTGGGTAGCTCCCCGTGGGAACCAGGAATAGGTCTAATGTGTCAAATCCAGAGGAGCTACCAGTCACAAAGGGAAGAACAGCAAGCGATAGCTTGAAGGGACAGACTCTAAAAGATGCACCTGAAAACGGAGTTAGAAAGAAAGAAACCAGTAAACATGCCAAAAATAACCTGTGGCATCATTATCCTATTTCTAGAAGACCCCTTGAATAAGCAGCATGGCACCATGAAAGAAGGCAGGAAAAGGGAGTTGGCTCCTAATTCTCCTAGCTCTGCCGCTGACGGGCTACATATGATTTAGGCCAGATTCTTCCCTCCAAAGGGACCAGTTGGACTCGATGATTGCCATAACCCCTTTTAGCTTTAACCCATTGGGATTCCAAGTCAGTGGTCATTATCCTGGAGAAATCAGTTACTCTGACTCTCAACACAGAGATTCAGAGAAACTGCCCACTGTGCCAAGTTCAGCAATAATCAATAAAGGAGTTCTCAAACTGTAGCCTACAGGTGACTTAATGATAGATTAAGCTGCAGTTGAGAAACTTACTTCAGGCGAGAAGAGCAATTCTTTGGACTGAGATAATTCCAGGCCAGTTTCATCCTGACCAGACAAGACTTCTGAGTTTTCAGTTCAGTCGGCATCCAGTTGTTTTTTTTTTTTTTTTTTTTTTTTTTTTGTACCTGTGCCCTGAGAGCACTTCCTGGAAGTTTTCACCTCCAGTTGATGCAGAAAGCTTTTTAAGGATGTGTTCATCACTCCTTGACTTGCAGACATACCACCGGGGTAGTTCTGCAGAAGTGATGAAGGTCAGTGTGAGCTGATGGAAGTTGCTCCCCTAGAATGAGGTGAGGCTTCCTTTGCATGCTTAGAGCAGAGGTGGGCTTTGAACCAAGATGGCAGAGCCAGACGGGTGACCGGCCTGCAGACTACTGTGGCTTTGACTGGAATGGCCTAGCTAGGCAGGCGCTTCATTTCCTGGAATTCCCTTGCCCCTTTGTTTCCAGGTTAGGTTTGACCACAAGAAAACTTTGCATGAGATTTTGGATGAAGAGGTGACAGTAGTTATTTCTCTTTTGTTTTGTCTTGAAGGCTCCAAAGGTCCATCTAGGGCAGGTGCTGCTACAGTTCATATGAGGTGTCACCAGCTGGCATGTGATAGCAGCTGGCCCACAGTTTTTCCAGCTCCACACCCCGCCTCCCCAGCTCCTCCTTCAGCTTTTCCAAATTTTAGACCAAGTATGTGTGTAGTTGCCTGTAGAAGGCTCTGGTGTATCCTGGAGGTTGTCTGCATCGTGTGGATTGGAAACTGTAAAGGACAGATGCACCTCTGGTTTGTCTTCAGTCTCTGGTCACTCTTCGCCCGTCGTCCAGTTCCTTGCCAGAACTGCAGGCTTCGGGCCCAGCATCAGACACGGAGGCGACAGGCTTTTCTAGACTTCCTGCCTAGTTCTCTCCCTGGCCTGACATCTAATTTGGATCATTGAGCCCAAGGATATCTCACAGGGTTCCGCTCCTCTACCTGTGCCCCAGTGGACACAGTCTCCCAGGTATTGCCTGGGTCAGAGAACGTCAAACCAGGTACTGCTGGGGAAAGCACATCCCCTGTTGATTCCCAGAGCGTAGCCACAGCCAGCTTGAGAAGTGGATCTTTGGCCAAGGTTGACAGGAAAGTGTCATGGTGTTTTCTAATGACAGGGGCATTGGTGAGTCAAGGCAAAAAACAAAAGAATCTGTCCTCCCTGCAGCATGGCCTCCTTCTCAGGTTCCTGGTCATCCCAGTGGTTTCACCACTGCCACAGAAGACAGCTGTGTGTGTGTGACCTGGTCATCATCGACAAGTGACCGTATAACCGGATAGCCAGAGGGAGTAAGGTTTCCATGCATTTGACAGATTTCATAGTGCTGGTCAGAAAGTGGTAAGACCCTGGTTGTGGGGTTTGAGCTCTTTGTACCTGTCGCTGGATCGTGCAGGCTGCTTTTTCTCAGTAGTTGAGCATTTGTTCTGCTGTTTTTTTGTTGTATAAGAGAGATCTCCAGACCTATTCACACCAAAGTCTGGGTTTCTGAGCCTTTCTCACTTTATTAGTATTCACTCATTTATGCCACAAGTGGATCCGTGCTAGGTACGGGGTAGAAGTGTGAACAAAGCTAAACAGTCCCTGTTTCGTGGATGCTTACGTTCTATTTGAAGAGACAGGCGTTAAACAGCTAATTACACGGTATTTCATTATGACTGTGGGGAGTCCAACCAGGGAGAAGTAGCAGGTGGTAAGGGAGTGTCTAGCTGGCGGTTCCGGCCTGCTCCAGGGGTCAGGGAACAGTAGCATCAAGTCCTACAAAGGGCGGGTCGAGCAGTGGGCTCGCCAGTGTATGTCCTGATGTCCAGAGGTGGAATGGGGGGTGGTGCTGGTTCATGCTTTACATCTTAGCATTTGCCAGGAAGACCAAATACGTCTGAAGAGCCCCTGTCCTGCCTATCACACACCCTTCAGCCTTCAGGCCCCAGGTCAGCAGCCCCGAACCTTCAGATGGTGGCCTCTGACCGTGACTTCTGTGAGGAGTAGGTGCCTGAACAGCCTAACTTCCTGACACATGACAAGGGAAGACGTGGACATCTCTGTTTTTACAAGGAAACTGTCACGTAGCTTGAGAAGCAGTAGCCTCTTGCATCAGAGTAGAAGGGAAGAGAGGAAGTGGCTGTGGAAAAAAGAAACTTGCTCTCTGAAATTCCTTAGGAACTTTCTCAAGAGACGTGATTCTCCTTTTTAGAAAAAGTTTATGGTCACTTAGCATTTTAGCTTACTCTCTGGATTCTTCCATCTGCTGTTGTTCCTCGCTCACCCCTCCCCGGGCCTGACCAGATTTCTTCCTGTCACTAATGGCAGAGGCGGGCGCGGCTCCCAGCTGTCCCTGGTGACGGGGTGGCTTCCTTCCCTCAGCACCAGTCTCCTCAGAGCTAGTCTGCAGCCAGATGTCCCCAGGGACACGAGGGGCTTGGGGTGGGGGTGGGGGTGGTGGTAATGGTTCCTTCCGGCTAAGTGAAGGTGGGACAGGAGTCTGGGCGGCAGGCAGTGGGGAGGCCCGCACCCGGCACCCAGGAGCTTTGCACTTCTTGAGAAGAGTGTGTAATTAAGCAGGTAGGTGCATTTGGCTTTTTAACACTTCCCTAGTTAATTGCTCTGACTTTTTCCGCCTTCTTTCTTCTGGCCTCATGCTCCTAATGTCATCTAATAGCTCCTTTTTCTTTTAATGGCTGGCACCTCAAAGACCACTTTGTGCATGTTAATTAGACTTAGAGCATTTGGGTTTTTTTGTTTTTTTGTTTTTTTTTTGTTGGTCTGAATCCAGGAATATGAAAGCCAAATATTTTTTCTCTCTCTGCTTTTTATTGTTTTGTGTAACTGTCCTTCCTCCAGGCCTCTCAGTAACGCTGGATGCGAGAGCCAGTACTGTGGCAGTGAGCAGCAAGCTGGACCCGTTATAGTGTTAGATCCTGTTTCCACACACGAACCCCAAACCAAAGACCAGGTCACTGAGAAAGATTCAACTCAACGCAAGGATGACGGAGGCGAAACTAAACCAGGAGACAAAGAAGACAGCACTGACAAAATGAAAGACACAGACAGCTCCCACTGCTGATCCGTAACCCGGAAGGCTGACGTGTGTACAAGTTCTCTCCCACGCGTACACGATCAATTCTGGTGCATTGGCAAGGGCCGTAAGACATTCTGTTCTTGTCACCGTGGGCCGGATACAGGTTCCTTTTCTGGTGTCACTTTTGTAAGTAATTTACCTATAAACATAAGTAAGTTGTTCAGCAAAATACACATCCCATGTAGGGTTTTTTTTTTTTTTTCTTTCTAGGGATAAGATGTTTTCTCGAATTACTGTACTAAGTGCAGCTTCTTTTAGAAGGTTACAAAAAATTCAGGTGTCTATCTTTTTAGGTAACGTGCATACCACTAATCAAATGTAACGCTGGAGGGCTGCAGCGCGGTGGATGAATGGATAGACAAAACTGACCGATGTAAGGCGATTTAAAAAGCCCCCAGAGAAGCTTCCGTTTTAGGTCTGATCTTCTTTTGAGAGAGAAACTGCGGTAGCATAGAAACTGTTAGGCACTGTGGTGTGCAGATTACTTTCTAGGATGTACTGAGCTAAGCTTCAAATTCGGGAGCTGCAGGCATCAGACCAGTACTCCCATAGTCCCTGCTAATTGCACACATTGTCAGCTACGGGATGGGAAATATGCACTATTGACTACGTCCAAAGCCTCCCAAGGACTCCAGTGGGAATGCTCCGGTGGCCTGAATGCAGAGGAGCATCCCAACTTTGGAATTCATAGAGTATTATCTTAGTAAACCATGTGCTCTGTGCTAGGAGTTAATTGTGTTTCCTCATGTACTAAGTGGCACCAGTACCATGGTTTATCACAATTCTTCTGTACAGTGAAGAGAAGTGACAAGCACACAATTTTCTTGCTTCACTGCTGTTCTACATTACACAGGTTTGTTGTGTTTGTTTTGTTTTGTTTTGTTTAAAGAAATTAAGTGGTAGCTAGTCTCTAAAAATACAATGTTTCAGCCTACCACAGTGAACAAATAGAAATGTAATCAGGGATTTTTAAAAAAGGAAAAAAAAAAACTTATACAGCTTTTCCAAGTTGATTGTTTCAAAATTGGTGTTTATTTAAAATAAGTGGTAATGTACTTGAATGCATTTTTTATGACAATGATTCAGTAATGGTAATTTTACTATTAAAGAAAGTGAAAGGTTTAGTTTTGTTAGCGTGGCTCAGCATGTAGCTGTCCGGTGTTTCTCACCTAAGGGCAAAAGAAAACGATAGTAATAATGGCGGTAGTTGTGTTTTATTTTTGCACGTGTGCTAAGCATAGGCTTGAAGAGGCGGGTAGGCAGGTAAATCAATGTACTTCCTAAATTTGGAGATGATTCTCCTTCTGTAGGTTTGTTATGCTTGACTGTGTCCATGTTCTTCCGGTGATGATTTTACAGTTCCTGATCAGTTTACTCACGGGGAATTAAAATGTCATGTTTTCCAACTGTAACTTCCCTCATTGAATAATACTGCTAGATGATATACTAACTGCAAACTGCATTAACCCTTAAGCCAGTTCTGTTATGCTGTGATTTGAACTCTCCTCACCACACTTATTAAAAAGCACTGACAGTTTCCCACTAAAGGTCAACTGTGGTTATTGACATTTTTGGTTTAGTTCTCTCAACTTGTCATTCTTTGTTTTTTGTTTTTTGTTTTTTTTGTCACTCTTTAATAAGAAAATCCCATCGGCATTGATCACTTTCATATTTTTTAGTAATCCGCACGGTGGTTTCTCTTGAACTTTATCCCGTGTTTCTTTGTGCCCTCCTTCCTTCCTCTGTCTGAGCCTGCTGGCGCGGGTTTCACGTACACGCAGAGATATAAAGACACACAGACGCGTCACTCCGTATTTCTCCACACATGTCAACAGGATGATGCACCCACAAAAACACTGTCGTTGCCAGGGTAAGAAGGTAACCACTGGGGGAGATGTGTTCGCTGGGCCAGGCAACTTTGAAAGTGTTCTTGTCTTCTCCAGGAGGCTTCCTTACCTCGAGGTGATCACAGAGCATTTGACAGTTAGTTTGATAGGAAGGTATTTGATCTAGGCTTTTCCTCCTCTTGTTCTGCCTTCAGTATTCACATCAGTCTGGAGGAGGTTTTGTCCCTGCTGGGGTGCAGTTGTCAACACACAGTCCAGGAAGAAAAGACACAGGAAGACTAGTGCTCTTAGCTTCCGGGTATGTTCTTAGTTATTTGCCCCCCAGAACTGTAAATGACCTACATATATACTATTTTTAAGTCAAAAGGGACTGCCATCTTTATGTTTTTGTTTTCTCTAAAAACTGTATTTAGGGGATCCCTGGGTGGCTCAGCGGTTTAGAGCCCGCCTTCGGCCCAGGGCATGATCCTGGAGTCCCGGGATCAAGTCCCACATCAGGCTCCCTGCATGGAGCCTGCTTCTCCCTCTGCCTGTGTCTCTGCCCACCCTCTTCTCTCTCTGTGTCTATCATGAATAAATAAATAAAATCTTTAAAAAAACCTTATTCTTATGTTTTGGAGAAAGAATTATGTCTCATCTGCTACAGAGTTGGAACTAATACTGATGCATTTTTTAAAGATTTTATTATTTTTATTAATTTATTCATGAGAGACTGCATTAACACAGAGAGAGAGAGAGATGCAGAGACACAGGCAGAGGGAGAAGCAGGCTCCATGCAGGGAGCCCAACGTGGGACTCGATCCCAGGATCCCCGGATCATGTCGTGAGCCAGAGGCAGATGCCCAACCACCGAGCCACCCAGGTGTCCCTATACTGATGCATTTTTATTGCCAGAGTGGGGCAAAAAGGGCTCTTGCTGTGAAAGAAGATGTCTCCCTTCTTTTCCGAAAGAGTAAGAACTGAATGCAAACTCCCACACCCTTTTGTACCTGGGCTGGTCTCACACTCCTCAGCCCCCAGCACTCCAGCAGCTGGTCCGCCCTGTGGAAACGCTGGGTGGCAAGCATCAGCCTGGCTGTCCCCATCCAGCCTTGTTGCCTGAGTTGAAAGGACAGGTGTTGTGGCTCTGGCCACTCACCAGTAATTCCTCTTTCCTTACCTTCTTTGTTAACAAACAGTGTTTGCTTGGAAATGGAATGGTACAGATAGAAATGATTGTTCATTATCTTTCCAGACCATCTTTAGGTTGTCCATGAGGTCAGTGGTAGTCCACATTATAGACTCCTGGATGATTTTTCTGTGTGTTTAATTACTTTCATCACAGAACAACACCAGCTTCTTTGGCATTAAGTCGGGGGGCGGGCAACCATGTGTCATCATCACTGACCTTAAAAGGATCATCAAGCTGCCTTTATATTTAACAGATTGGATTGGTTTGGATTTTCTTCCTGGCACTGACGTTCCCTACTTCCGCTGACATTGATTCCCATGGGATATGACTAGTCTCTCTTACCTCTTTTATAGATAGTAAGTTCTATGTAGTGTATATGACAGGTTTTTTATCTCTGATATATTAATATACACGTATGGAGAGAGAGAAAAAATATAAGTAGAAGCAGTATTCATCACTTTATTAGAAATTCAATGCCTCTCCATGGGTGACCCCAGTCCTTGAGGGGAGAAATGGTGGTTGGGGCGTGTGCCCCGTGCTGAAATGAGAGCTCTATCTTGGTGGAGGTAATAAATTACCTCTTTGGTTAATTTAGTTATTGACTTAGTTTGTATATTTTTGCTCTGGTTCCATTTGCTTAATTATCATTTGTGTTCTAGTTCCAGAGCAGACGCTCAGATGATCTCCCGTATTTCATCTGTATGTGGACATACATGTTCAAAGGCTACGTGAACACCCAGTCATGTTCTGCCTGCCTTTTTTTTTTAAAATATTTTATTTATTTATTCATGAGAATACACAGAGAGGAGAGAGAGCCAGAGACACAGGCACAGGGAGAAGCAGGCTCCATGCAGGGAGCCTGATGTGGGACTCGATCCTGGGACTCCAGAATCATGCCCTGGGCTGAAGGCAGCGCTAAACCGCTGAGCCACCCGGGCTGCCCTCTGCCTGCCTTTAAAGTGAATTTCCCAGAGGCTCCTGGGTGGTTGGTTTAGTCAGTTAGGCATTCAACTCTTGATTTTGGCTCAGGTCATGATCTCAAGGTCATGAGATCGAGCCCCACGTTCAGCTCCATGCTGTGTGTGGAGCCTGCTTGACATTCTGTCTGTCTGCCCTCTGCTCCTCCCCCACCCCCCTTAAAAAAAAAAAAAAGGATTTTCCTTCCACTTTCTCACACTTCATTATGTGTTGCTTAAGCACCAGGACAAGCACTAGCAACCACAAACTGAGACATGGTTCTCCCAACTTAGATACCAGCCAGTCCTCCTGCCCCTTGCTCTGAGAGAATGTGCCATGAGCCAATTTTAAATCATTGCTTTGAGTGTAAGGCCCTGGCTTTACCATGAGGCCATTAAGTTTCTCTATGGGTACTCTTCAAAAGGAAAAGTTCTCAATGTGCTTAGTGAAAACTTAGGGAATATATCAGAAATCTAAACCCAGCCAACTCTCCCACAGGTCAGTACCTAACAATTTTTATAATTTTGGAGGAAAACAAATGATGATAACTTTAAACAGAGAATCTAAATTCTATAAAGCAGTAGGACATTATTATATCTGTAGATGTGTGAATAACTTCATTTCTAGTACTTTTATGCTATAACCCTGATACTGGCTTACAAGAGAGGCACTTCATTCAGTCAGCCTATACGACGTATCATTTTTAGTCGCCTCTGAGATGCTGTTGCATAAATAATTGAGCAGTTAATTATCTTAAGACTATTTATGCACTTACTGATGGTTTTATTCACTTATACTGATTCTTTTTCCAAAAAGGATCTTAGGACGCCCACAAGCATGTAAGTAAAATAATAAAGATGAAAATTTAGAAAGAGGAGGGAATCAGGGAAAAGAATTAAGGGTAAGGAAGTCAAAAGAAGCCTTTGGTGGTTACAAAAACTGAAGTTCTCACACTTCTTCCTGCATGAGGCTGGCTACAAAAATGCGTCTGTGCTTTCTGGCATGGATATGTCAGCCACAGAGGTCCTGGACTCTTACTAGGCCGTAGCCCCCCAAGTGGACAGGATTGCTGGTATACAGATGAAATTCCCATGGAAATGAGATGTCTGGAAGACACATCCCACAGGTATAATTTCAGGCAGAAATACTACATATCAGTTTATTCAACAGTGAAATCATAAGAATAGAAAGAGTGCACTGGTTAGGGGCGTTTTATAGCAAAACCAATGTGAAGATACCCTTGGGCTCTGCGGGTCTCCTGCTGGCTGTGTGGCCCTAAGCCGGGCGTCCACGGTCCCATCCAGAAGACACTCATGCGTTGGCCGATGCCTCCATCACTTCAATGGGGAAGACAGGCTCCGGCAGCTCTGGCAGCTCCGGCAGCTCACCAGTCACGGGGGCCACGGCCTTGGATGCCTTGGTCCCCGTTTCCACTTCGTCATTCAAGGAAAAAAATGTGTGTCCTTCATTGCAACCTATTCAACAACAACAATAAAGTTTACTGTCGGATGCAGTGGTGCTGAGTTTGATGTTATTTGTTCCGGAAGGTAAATGAGAGACCATCTTCATAAGTGCCCAGTGCCCAGGTATGTCCCCTGGCCACTAGGAAAGGTCCCGGGACTGTTTAGAACCAGGCCTGACTTTGCTCACACGTTACCTATACGATACACTTGTTTTGCTCAGTCTACATGGTGCCCTTCTGGAACGTTTTTTATGCAGTGGACTTGGGGCAGAGGCTTAGCAGAGAAGGAGCAGAGGAAGAAGATGAGCTAGAGGAGAGGCCAGTCCTCTACACAAGTACAAACCATTGCCAACTAACTGTTCCCGCGTAGACGACTGCAGAATTAGTTCCAGTTGGGTCCATGTGGGCAGTGACCGTGACAGCTCTCAGCTAATAGCTGAGCTTTTATGGGGTTTCCTTATTGTCTCAGTGAGGAGATTTGTTTTTCTGGTATTTGGTCCCCTTACCATGTATTGACCACTGTCAATAGGGTGTATTGACTTCAGGCCAATGACAGAGAAATTCACATTACAGGCACACCTCAGAGACAACTGGTTCAAGACCACTGTGATAAAGCGAGTCACATGAATTTTTTTTGGTTTCTTAATGCATATAATAGTTCACACTATGCTATAGTCAGTGAAGTATGCAATAGCATTAGGTCTAAAAAAAACCAATGTACATACCTTAAATAAAGACACTTTATTGCTAAAAAAAATGCTAACCATTATCTGAGCTCTCAGCAAATCAATCACTGATCACAGATTATCATAACAAATAGAAGGATAATGAAAAAGTCTGAAATTTTGTGAGAATGACTAAAACACGACACAGAGACGAAGTGAGCAAACGCTCTTGGAAAAATGGCACCCAGAAACGTGCTTGACAGAGGGTTGCCACAAACCTCCATCCTGTAAAAAACGCAGTATCTGAGAAGTCCAGTAAAGCAAAGTACAATCATGAGGCGAGTCCAGGATGACCAGAGTTTGGGCCTGGCCCTGAAGCAAGGCCGGGGGGGGCCTCTAGTCACTGTCCTTTCTGATGCCCAGGAGCAGCTGTTTCTCCTGTGCTGAAGTCTGGCTGGAAATGTGATGGGCCATTTAGGAACTTAAGGCTTCCACATGTCAAGATCACATTTAAAAAAAAAAAGAACAGGGATCCCTGGGTGGCGCAGCGGTTTGGCGCCTGCCTTTGGCCCAGGGCGCGATCCTGGAGACCCGGGATCGAATCCCACATCAGGCTCCTGGTGCATGGAGCCTGCTTCTCCCTCCGCCTGTGTCTCTGCCTCTCTCTCTCTGTGTGACTATCATAAATGAAAAAATAAATAAATAAATAAATAAAAAAAGAACAGGGCAGCCCGGGTGGCTCAGCAGTTTAGCACCTGCCTTCAGCCCAGGGCCTGATCCTGGAGTCCTGGGATCGAGTCGCACGTCGGGCTCCCTGCATGGAGCCTGCTTCTCCCTCTGCCTGTGTCTCTGCCTCTCTCTCTCTCTCTCTCTCTCTCTCTCTCTCTCTCTCTCTGTGTGTGTGTGTGTGTGTGTCTCGTGAATAAATAAAGTCTTTAAAAAAAAAAAACAGGTAATACATAGGAACAATATGATTTTACCTATTTGAAAAAACAAGTCCTGTGTCACACACTAAACAACTAACTTTTGATTGCTCTTACATAACACAGAAAGAGCCTCTCAATTAAATTTTTAGGGTGTGTTTCAGGGTCATTATGTACTTTAAACATGACAAATTCCTAATTACGATTTCTATTGGCTTCTTCAATGCGTAGCATATTGAGGCCCAATACAGGACTACGTCCTTGCTGTCATATGCGATAACTGGTGTGCCCTACAGTACATTCTGTAATACATTTATCACTTAATAGATTTCATTTATACCATCCAAGAACATTTCATATTTTGTCAATACTCCCTAAATAACACATACTTTTTTCCCAGCGTATCAGTGGATTTATTCTATCCTAAAATGCAAAATATTTTTAGAATTCCAAAGACAATAACTCGGTGTCTTTAAATATTACTCTGTACTGTGCACCTGCTTTTGGCCATCACAGTAACATGAAGCGTAAAAATGCCTATTTGGGGTGTTTCTCTCCATTTAGCCAGTACACAAGGTGCCTTCTATGCGTGCAAATTTGCAGAGGCTTAACTTCATAAATGACTGGTTTGTTTCTCTTGAGACCACAGCCTTTCCAGCGTATGACATTAAACTTAACATGCTGTCTCTGCTTGTCTTAAGTAAAAGGAGTTTGTAAGAATCATCAGGAAAACATCTGCCTTTAACTTCACGGGTTGTACAGAGAGACCTCAACTATAATTTGGACCATAACAAAAGGTAGGCTTGGAGATTCCAATCAATTAATTCTATTGAAAAGCACCACGCAGCTTATTCATCAAGAAGCAGGGCGAGAGAGTTTTCAACATTCAGGTAAATAGATAATCCATTAAGAAAACAATGCACATTGTAGCAAATGCCACCCTAGTTTTGTCAGCACTTAGTTATAGTCTTTGGATCCCCCTGCCCTCCTGCCGAGGGCCTCCCATTCCCCTTCTTCCAATCTTTGTTCCCTTATTCATGGCTAAGTGAAAACAAAGCAAGAAAGCAGCACGTACCCAGTGTTCCATTCTGGACAAGCTCTTCCTCTATAGTAAAAAGGCGGTTGTACTTAGTCACCCGTTCGCCTCGAGAAAGACCTCCCAACTTGATAAACCGGACACCGAGTCCAATGGCCTTAGGGGGCGGGGGTGGGGAGGACAAAACTGATTTTAAATGAGAAGTCACATATTTTGCTAAAATACTAATCATTCTTTAGGGAGAAAGGGCACTGACCCTGTGTGCTGTTTGGGTTTTTCTCTTACTCCTTCGTATTTTATCTTTGCATAGGTAGGGTGGCCTGCTTACTGAGCGTGGCAAAAGGTAAAGAGCATGACTACACATCAGATGCTTTACTAGTCATGTGAGCATGCTGATTTTATCTAAGAACATTCTGGCCTTTCCCCGCTTCATTTTAGGTGGTAAGATTGCAAGTGCTCACCCCAGCCATTTAAGTGTGCTCATCATTTTCCCAGGACTTCAATTTTTCTTCCTTCTAAAAGTTCAAAGATTAGCTCTTTGCAAAAGGTAGCTGTCTGGGAGGAAGCAAGTCTATTTCATAAAAGGTTACATGACTTTCTCCGCCAAGGACTGCTTTTCTCTGAAATACCCATTCTTGATAAAAGCAGTGTTTTGGCAATTCTGCAATTGACCAGCTTTCAGTACTTACCAAATCGACCAGGCTGTCATCAGACGACTCTCCTTCTGTACTTCCGAAGACGGTGATGTGCTGCTTACCTGTGAGCAGAGCAATTCTTTTCAGGTTTAGATGGCATAGAAACAATGAGCTTAAGCTCATATACATATATACATGTATATGTATGTATATGTCTACATGTATGTGTGTGCATACATGTATTTATATGTGTATATACGTGTGTGTAATATATATACATGTATATATGAGCCTCTGGAACCAAAATTTAAAATTTGCCAGAAATTTATAACTTTCTTGTGAAGAGTCAGTGATTTGACCACCTGAGAATTCTGACCTAACCATTTGTATTTTTATTACCCTTTCCAGTAGCTCAGATGCTAAATACTACATGAATACCCCATTTGATCAAATTTAAGATAACTATAAATTGTAAGATAGACCTTTATGACCACGAAAGGGGGAAAGTGCTCAAATTAGATTGACATACTTCTAAGACCACAACTGTTAAAATAGGATTCCATTTTGTCCATGTTCAGTGTAGAGAAGTGTGCATCTTTGAGACAAAATACACAGTAAGGGCAAGGGCACCATCTGGGGACTTAATATGCCCTGTTGGATTTCACAATTCATCGTGTAAAATTTTATTCAAAGGAATCTGTTGTTCTGAATGTTAACTTATTAGAAGAGCACTGCTGATGGTACTTAATCCAAATTCAAAGATCTCAGAAGCCCTTGAAATTTGCCAGTCTGCAAAGAATGCAAGCCAAGGTTCTTCCTCTAGAGACTGTTTTAGAGGCAGAGCTATAGTAGCAATCCAAAGTGAATGACAATGCTGGCTGAGGGGTAGGCCCAGGGGGAAAGGCCAGGGCTGGGCCTCCATCTACCACCTACAGGACAGTCCTGCCTGGTTCCTAGACTGGCCATCCACAGGACAAGGAACTATGGGCATTCTATTCCATTCTCTGACACCAGCCCAGGCCCCCCGGGCTGCCAGCCTGGCTCTGAGTCCTACTCCAGGTCTTAGACAAGCCTTCTGCCTGGTTCCTGAGACCCATTCATGTTTCAGGCGCTGTGTGTAAATGAACAAGACTCCTGTGAACTCATGCAAGTTTATAGTCTAGTGAGGGATGCTAGACATTAAATAATCATACAAGTAATTATGGCCAATGCTATAAAGAGAAAGTATAGGATGCCATGAGGAAGGTCAAGAGCAACCAGGGAGGGGTTGGGAAAGCCAGAAAAGTCATATATATCTGAAAAGATTTCCTTTTAAGGAAAGACCTGAAGAATCTGGAGTAGTTAACCTGGTAAATGGTACCAGGCAAAGCATGTTCAAAGACCTCAAGGTGGTAAAGAGTTTGAAACTTGGGAGGAATTTTTAAAACAACATTGTGGGTTGTGTGTGTGTGTGTGGGGGAATCACTGTCATGTGTTGTGAAGCTGATGGGGCGCTGTCCTTAGCCACACCTGTGTGGCAGCTTCACTCAAGAGGCGGCCTCCTGAACTGGCACTGTTGTTGGAATGCTGTGAAGTCAGTCGGTAAGCTAGCTGCAGGTTGTCTTCCAGCACCAAAGCTCTCTCAGATGGTTGGAAAATTTTTAAATCTTTTTTTTAAGATTAATGCCATGCTTTTTACTAACTGATAAACTGCATATTTTTGGCTCCTTGTATAATCAAGTTAAGTTTGTTATGAGTCTTACAGACCTATACTTTTACTCACTGTCAAGAAGATTGGTTACTTCCACCAAGTCAGACACCGTCGTTTGATTGGTGTGTTTTATGATCACCCCACTGGATTTGGGGGTGCTGTTGTTGCCACCCTCTAGAAGCTGAGAAATGCTTTTGGATGCAGCTCCTGCGATGATGTAACACCTGGAACCAAGAGTATTATAGATGCTCTCCCACTGTTCAGAATCCTAGATAAATAGTTAAGAATTGATCGTTATAATATATTAGGGCATGATCACAAAACAACAGGAATCTTCTAGCACCTAATCAGAGTTATGCACCTTACTGAGATCCACAAAACCGTTTCTGTTGTATCTGTGGCTGAATGATGCCTGAACCACAGCCCCACAAATTAACCAACTTCATGGAGCAGAAACTTCAAGTGCTTAAATTTGAGCTTAAAGATCTGGTGAATCAAATGTTTAACACACATTAAATGCTCCACATTGATTCTCAAGTCCTTCAAAACCGAGCTGTTCCTACCCACTGTATTGTCCATGGCACTACTAATGACTGGCTGGCCAGAACATGTCACTTATTTCTGGTGAACAGAGAACAGGAGGAGATGTGGCTGCAAGGGCTCTAGGCCCTCATTCTCAACACTGCTGTGTTTTTTTGTTTGTTTTTTTTGTTTGTTTTTGGTGAGACCATCACATGAAATGAAATGCTATTTTTTAACTGATGATCTACAAAGTCTCCCAAGCCGCTGTCCCACTAGAACACACTAAACACAGGCACCTTACCACATTCACACCAGCTGAGGTCAGCCCAGGACAAGCCCTGGAAGATGGGGCTGGCAGGATGAAGAGCTCAGTGATGGCTCCGTGAGTGCTGGGATGTGGCATGGGGCGGGGGGGCTGGGACCTGAGCGGGATGCTGCTCTTTTCTTGTGCCCCAAATTTAAATCCATGCATTATCTCAGAGAGGGGATCTGTTAAGTATATCTAATGGTTCTCCAATTCACGACATCAAGAATTTAAGTTTTGGAGTTTCAGAGCATTAAGGACAAGGATGGCCTTCTGTTGCACATGAGCAACCCTCATCAGATGCAGTAGCTGGAATGGACCGAAACACCTCTCCATCTGAAACCTTTGCAAAAATATGGCTTTGTGACTTTGATGCATGTGTGGTAAGTGGATCTGGGTTATAAACATTTAGCCCAGCTGATGTCCTGTTTCGGGGAGCACTTAATGCTGGTATGTGATGGGCCAGCTGAAGCAGCAGCTGCAGGGTGAGTGCCCCTCCAGCGCTTGGGAATAGCTCCCCTCAACCTGCACACGGGCACACTCCCATGCGCTTGTGCTTCAGCTGCGTGTGTGCTTGGTGTGTGCCTTCTCTCAGGTGTGCAGAAGGAAGGCACCTCCACCCCAACCCAAATTGCAGTATTTCGAGTGATGAACCCAAAAGAATGAGATTTTTGCTCTCTGTGCTTAAAAAATTCAAGTTCAATCCCATTACCTCCTTCCTGAAAGGATCAATTAAGGCGATAATTGAAGGGAACTTGTTGATCAGATCCACGTACAGGTCAAGCATCTCAGCTGTGTTTTTGTGTATTCCTGTCATTACTTCATACTTTCCTTTATTCTGGTAAGTGTAAAGATAATAAAAAAGATAAATGATGAATTCCTCAAATGCTAAAGGTGGGATTCCCATTTGTGTTTATTCATTGCACATAAAAGATTGTAAACATTCCTTTCAGGCCATATTCCCATGAGAAATCTGTGTGCTTTAGTTTAAATAACTGTTAAATATTAGCCTGGGGAAATCAAGTCATCATTCCTTTTTATGCTCCATGGAACTCCACCCACTGACTTCAGATGAAGACTTCTGCACAAAAGACCAAGTACACAGTAGGAGGGGAATAATTTCTTCGGTCTGTGATGTGGTGCCAGCTACCTGGATGCTTGGGTCGACGGGTGATAACATAAATTTATAAAACAGGAGAGCAGTGCACGGCTTCCCACTCACCAGAACCCACCATCTTTCAACTCACAGTAAACAAATAGCTTGTCTCCTCTACTGTGAATATCCTAAAATTTGAAAGCAGGGTGAGACTTTTCATATACAAACAGCCACTATGAAATGTCAAGTGACCCATGTGAAGGCATCTCCTTCTCAGGTAGCGGGCAAGCTCTAGTAGTAGCCATATGGTCCTGAAAGTATAGAGTTCTAGTTCCCTGAGTCCTCAAGAATGGAAGTAAACAGGGCTTAACGGATCTAGTGTAGTGTCTCTGCAAAACATATTTTTGATTTCCAAGTCTGTGTACCTGGGTTTTTCAGGTACCAGGAAGGAGGCAGGATGGAACAGAATGGTTTACTAACGCCTTCCTGCTATGGCTGTTAATGGAATGGATTCCATTGGAATTAAGTAGCTTCCAAAGAAGTCCATGCTTGAAAGGATTTTATACTTTTTTCAGATTAAAAAGCAGCCAGAACTTTTCGTTTCTTGACTGCAAAACCTTGAAAATCCTATCTTGTCAGTAAAGAAATGCTAATGACCTTGAATTAACATTGTAAGAATTATTTGATATCAACCTAATACATTTTACTGCATATAAGCAAAAAAATACCCATTCTAGCTAGCACTGGCAGTCAGTATATTCATAGTTCTCGGTATACGTTGCTGATGAAAACATGCAATTATTTTTTGTAATAGTATGCCTAGGAACCAATCATTATGTGGAGAATAGGAAATTACATTAAACATGCCTTCATGCGCTTAGTATCTTTAGAAAAGTTAAAAGGACTTAGAAGTCAGCTGAAACTTAGGGTTCTTGTATGCTGTTCGAGTTTTCCTTTGAAGTTAAAAAGAATTGCAAATTAAAGCAGAATTCTCTTTGGTCACATCCCCTGAATTTGACATTAATGACCAAGTCACCACAAATGTATGTCAACATGCTGAGCATTTCATACAACACAGACCTAGCATTTGTGTATTTGAAAAAGGGAAGTATGTGTAGAAGACAGATAGGTCTTATCCGTTTCCCTCACATGCCAGTTTGCCAAGTTGAAGGGTGAACTGCTGGTGTGTTACCATGAGGAAGTGAAGACTGCAGCTTTTTAAAAATGAACCTGTTTTCCATTCTTTTTAAAATAATTGCCCCCACGTGGTGTGGTCTCTGGGTGAAGATTCATTGCTAAAGCCCTGTCCTCCTAACCCAGGCTGTGGATAACACTGTGGATGGGCTTAATTGGATAAAAATATATTCTCCATAAATGTCAATAACTTGGAAATATTTTTAAAGATTTTATTTATTCATGAGAAACACAGAATGAGAAGCAGAGACATAGGCAGAGGGAGAAGCAGGCTCCCTGATGAGGGACTCGGTCCCAGGACCCTGGGATCACGACCTGAGCCAAAGGCAGACATTCAACCACTGAGCCACCAGGTGCCCTGGAAATATTTTTATATTTAAAAAGTGAGTCACAGCAGAAACCCTGAGAACCACTTGTCCAGAAGGGCTTACCAAGTTATACTTACAATGGGTCCATTTTCCACGTTTGACAAATTCAGCATCTACCAACTAAATGAGTGAACTCAGGAGAACATACCGGTTTGTTATTTTTCAACAGCTCTCGTAATTGCAATGTAAGCAACCCACTTTAGTAATTTTTGTTACTGAATTTCTATATGTAATTATTTTGACATTTTCTGCTAATTTAAAAAATTATATGGTTATGTTTTTCTCTGGTCATTAGCTAACTTGGCTTTCTCGACTCCATTTATACTTGGAACCTGCACACAATATTAATAAAAGCAGTAGGATCTGTTTGGAAAATATTCAGATAGGCTCTTCTTTTGAGTTCTAATTTAAAAATAATGGGACCCAACAAGAAGTGAGTGTTCTGGAGCAGAAACTTACGTAATCCATCAGCTCATGTGCAGCACAGTTGATGGCTAGATGCAGGTTTGTCCCCATGTCCAGCCCCAGGTTCGCACAGATGCCTTGTATCAGGAGCAGTGGCTGCTCTATGGTGTCATAATTAATGGTTAAACAGCCAAGATGGGACATCTTGCCAGTGATGGGCTGCTATAGGACCAAAAGCAAATGATGCATATAAATGTAGAGCAGTAAGGTTCCTGGAGCTTTCTAGTTATAAACTAGGCACCAGGATAACTAGACACAGCTCTCTAAACACGTGGGCCTCTGAGTCTCCATTAACCTATGGCCAGGTGTCACTCATCTCTGCATGACATTTGGGCATATGATTGCCCAAAGGGTCTGGAGCAATTTTCTTACCCCCAAGATTTGAGGCTTGACCTGGGAACACGCTTTTCTCTCTTTGGTGTGCCTATGTAATCTGTTTATCAACTCTGACCGCAAGCTGACCTGAGCCACAGCCACCAGGTTGGTGAATCTCCAGGCTGTCCTTGTAAATGTCTGTCTGGCCTGTCCCTAACTCTGTCCTCCTCCACCCACTTCCAGATCTGCTCTTACCTGTGTCCCATTTTCCCTTTGAATATAAGTCTTAACATAGAACCCTCCTTCAGGAAAAGGTTTTATTTGAAAAAGGATAGAAGATCTCTGCCCACCTGATGCAGCCCTGTGGATGGCTTTCAGTGGAAGGTTTGGGACTCAAAGCAGCCCAGGCAAAGGCAGCCACGTATTTCTGTTGCAAGGTCAGCCCCGATGTGCCCTCCTCCTAAATTGCTGCTATGCAATTATAGCACAGTTGAAGTGGTATCAGTGATTCTGAAGGTTGTTGCGTGTGTGCAGGCACGCCAACCTCGAGGGCAAACGTGAACCTAGATATCAATATCCCATTTCTCTGATGATAGCACGAGTTAATTATATGAACCATCTAACGATTTTAATGTCAGGGAGAGGAACCTTTTATTTGGCAAAGGAATAGCTGGGGCAATTGCTGTGTGTCAACTGAGGAGTTTTGTTAGTCTTCTAAATACTAAAAAAGTATCACTTACTTAGAGCTTATCAAATGCCAGCTACTATCCTAAGCACTTAACATAAATACATTTTACTCCTTCAACCCCATGAAGCAGATATTATTATCCCATTTTACAGAGAGGTAAGTAACTTGGAACAGATTTTAATCCACGAAACTTAGCTCTAGAGTTCATGCTTCTTAGCTGCGTATGGCCACCTCTCTAGAATCTACCATCTAACCTGTTTCTAACAGAAAAAAAAAAAAAAGTAGTAAAGCTGATCATGGGGAGGGCGGATCTGGGTCAGAGTTTCTCAGACCACACAGGACAACCTACTGGAGTAGGGAAAGGTGCTGATACTTGGTTGCTTGTTCATCATGCCCTGGCTCTCTTGTGAGGTCTAATGTTAGGGTGTCGTGCTCATCCCAACAGATAAAACTGTCAAGTACTTAACTTTCTGGTGTATTTTTTTTTCACACATTTCTTTTTTCTCTCCCAATTGTGAGGAGGAATTTAATGTTTCACCTTTACTAGCCCCATCACCACTTGCATTATCTCAGGGTTCTTACGGGTTATTCCAACCATACTGTTGAATGTTCGGGCATATGAGAGGTGTATCTGTCAGCACACCCACAGTCACCAAAGCCATTGCCTAATCAGGCTGAGATGGCTTCCTCAGGCTCTTTCAACCACGCTGACCAATTTTGACGAGAACTGTTTGTCTGACGCTACTGACAAAATCTTGAGCTCCAGTAATGGTTCATCTGAAATGGTGCTTCAGTGCCTTTTCAGACCCAATGAAAGAAATGGCTATCATTTTGTGCCTTTTCTTTCTCCCTTACTTGGCAGGAGTCAGATTAAAATTGAAAACATTCTATATGCCTTTCAGTTAGTTATCAGAGATAACTGATAACTTCCCCAACGCTTCACCTATCAAGTTTCAAATATAATCTCTTCTATGGGATACACAAATGCTTCTCCACATACTCTGGGATGTCAGTGGGAGAGACAAGTGCTGGCCCGGCAGCCTGTGGCCAGAGAGGTGCAGCAGAATGAGAGTCCAGCTCTGGGGTTGTCCTGTTTAGTGCTTTTGCAGGAGCATCACTTGGTAGTTTCCATGTGTGTTAGCCTGGGTCCTGGCGCATAGTGACCGGGAGAGGAACGGGGCAGGGAGTATGTAATTGAATTGTGTCCTACTGAAGGGTGGTAAAGAAATGCATAAACTTACTTGACCTCTTTTGCTTCCATTATGCCCTTTTCTGGTCTCTATTTTTGGAGGAGGGGTCTGTGGGACAGAAGATAAGAGAGAAATCACTTGCAGTTTTCAGACCTGTCTCTGGTAGCAAGTAGAGCTTCAGGGCATGTGGCCCGTCCACTGCTCTGGGGCTGGACCAGGGACACTGGGAATCACAGACACACACACACACACACACACACACACACACACACACACACACACAGAGGCAGGGACCATACCATCCCCTCTGGTTTTGAAAAACTCCAAACTTTGAAACATCTGAGTTTCAGGTACCTGTTCCCTTTAGTTCATCCTTACATTCTGCTTCCAATCACACATATGAAGTGCATTTATACTTGCATAAATAAAGTATTATTCACTCATATGAGGTGCCCTCCTTGCCCTTAAGGAGCAACACCACTGTGGGATTTGCTTTGAGATTGTTTTGAACATTGTTAAAGTCCACACACTCTCTCTGCAGGGTGGATTTGACTTTTGGAAACAGCCGAAGGTCATCAAATCTGATGAACCTGGTATGTGTCATGTCATTTAAGATGAAAAGCAAAGCTAGTTTCCAAAGATTATTGGGCATTTTCAATACCATAGTGTGGGGTGTTGGCAGCATTCTGGAGCAAGCATGCAGCCCTTTAAGGATACATTTTAATACCCAGCATTACTGGCTCTGTAAATTGGGGCATGTTTGGCAAGAGTCAGCATGGCTCACACCGGCGTATATGCAAATACAATTATCCTGCTTCTTTTCACTAGGGAGACAGCTGAACTGTCTATCCCCTGGTAAAAGTACCACGCTCAGGAAGCCAATCAATGTGCAAGGCAGGAGACATAACTGTGGTGAACAAGATAAACACAGGCACAAGCAGTGACTCATCCATACAGCTGACTGTCATGACCCTGCCTCTGGGGCTTCCCTGCAAGGGCTGCCTGGCCAAAGGCTCCCCATTTGCCCAACACCAGGATTCTAAACAGACACCAGAGTCTGTGCCTTAATCATTACACTAAACTGCCTTGCACATCCTAAAGGATGTGCAAATCCTTTCTCTGAAAATCCTAAGGGATGATCTTAGTATAGAACCAGACTGATGAGATTAAGTGCCATTAGAAACTGGATCCATGGCCAATGAGGGAATGTATAATCTTGGCTTGTATGAGAAACCCAAGGCAAATGAATACATTTTACATATCAATAACAACAATATTGAGTTAATTTCATAATGAACTATAAAAATTTGTATGCTAGAAGGTGTCAGTATCAGCAGTCAGATCCCAGAGATTCTCTTTACGTACCATTTCGATTGTTTTGTTAATATGTTTCTGAATTTCCAGAAGCATCTCCACACCCTGTAAGTATAATAACCATGATCTTCCACAACTGTAGTCCAGAAACTTTAAATATAAAAACTTTTTTTTTTAAGATTTACTTATTCATGAGACACACACACAGAGGCAGAGACACAGGCAGAGGGAGAAGCAGGCTCCATGTAGGGAGCCCGATGTGGGACTCCATCCCGGGACTCCAGGATCACGCCTTGAGTCAAAGGCAGATGCTCAACTACTGAGCCACCCAGGAATCCCATAAATATAAAAACTTGACAGCACACACTGGCTATTTCTAACTGAATATTTGTAGGGTCTCTGATAAGGCCTCCTAGTTAGTAGATTAGATGTGGTCTACAAAATCAAAAGATTAAATGTTAATCTTCAGCCCTCAAGTTGTAGTTTGTTGAATATGAATGAGGCTCTTCTCACTATCCTTTCTTCATTGTTCAGAACTGACTGGGTCAATTGGTTGGATCAAGTCAGCTTCATTCTCTCTCATAGTGTCTTGGCCAACCTGTTTGCAATGTATGTCACAGGTCACCAAGGGATTCTGTGTGACAGTGTGTTTGAACCAGTATGAAGCCACTGTCACTTAAAAATAGAAAAGTATATTCCAATGATTGTGGGATCTGCACTCGAAGACAAAGAATGGCATGCCAACTGCTCTGGTACCCAAATAGCACAACAGATACTATGTGCAGGGAAGATCCTGGTGCTAGAGTCTGAACGTGATCTGACACATGGTGAGCCAGCTATGAATTTCTACTATTTTACAGTTGATCCATCATGAGGTAATAGTTATTCTTTTTTAAAAAATAATTCTTTATCACGAAGAAATTCTCTTGAGATTTTTTTTTTTTTAATAATGATGCTCACTAGCTTAGATAAAAAGTATCACTCTATGTATTTTACCAGAGGGGATGGAACTTCCTGGACTTCCTGCTGAAAACATCCACTGTGGAACATGAACATTAGTTCTTCCTGATGCCCAACTGGTAGAACATTTCATGAAGGTTTAAAGAGGCACAATGACTCGTTCAGGTCACTGAGGAACAGTATAGACGCTAGCACACCACTAGGTATAACGATGCAGCTTAGGATTCCTTCTACCTATAAGCATGCGCTGAACCTCTCTTTTTGTGCCAGGCAGTCTGTTCCACCCCGGAGCTCTTAGCCAACAGAACTGGCTGCTAGGAAGGAGCCAGCTTCCTCTTGCTGCTGCCACAGCGCCTTGGCCAGTAAATAGAGATGCTTCAACTCCCCCACATAACAATCTGCCAGCACTACCAAGGCCCGCCAAGTTACTCAGGCAGGGCTCCTTGGTGTCCTCGGTGCTGAAAGCCAGAGATCGGAGGCGGTTTAAATGTGGCCCCTTATGCCTGATGTCTTGCTTTCTCCCCACTTCTCTGATTTACTAAAATATATATTGTTTTCATTTTATATTTAATTCTCTCTCCCTTGGTATCATAAACCTTGGGGCCCTACACCAAATACTCATAGGTGATGGAATGTGGTGGCTTGTTTTGTTTTGTTTTTGTTTTCTATTTTAAGAAAAAGTAGGTGAGATAATAGAAGGTACTTGTTTAGCTGTTAACCCGGGATGCGGTATACACATCAATTCTTTCATTAAATTCAGCTTGCCCGGCGATGCCTTCCCACAGCTGACCAGAGACACCATTAGCAAAGGTACAGTGAGCTTTGCAGGCTGCTCCTGGAAGACGGAAAAACAGGGAGAAACCAGAAACACGGTTCATTGGTATTGAGATACTCATGGGGCCTTGGAACAGAATTCAACGGGCACTGACCTGCTGCTTCAGTAATGCGATATTTAAGTAGAAGGGGTTATTGCCCAGGATGGCACTGGCTTTGGCCACAGCTAGTGACACGGCCCCTATGGCCATGCTGCCACTGAGTACGGGTTCAGCAGGTTCTGGAGGCAGAATAGGTTTCTCTGTGACAGTATCATTCTTCCCTAGGAGGCAAAAAGTGATAAGGGATTCCTTCTGAGGACTTTTGACTATAATAAAACTCTATGTTATAATGCTTTGGTTACAGATGTGAGGGCCCAGCATAAAGAAAGGGGGGAAACTGAGGCTGGGTAGATCAGGCTCTCCACCTCAACCCCTAAGAAGAAGCTTGTGTGCTTTCACTTACTACTCCCTAATGTTCATCATCCATAGCCATGGATTTTGCCACTCTTAAGAAATTTTCAGACAATGAATATTAACTCCTTTGACAATTATATAGGGCAGGTACTGTTATCCACACCCGCATATAAGTAACTGCGGGCTTAGGTCAAAGACTTGCCCAATATCCAACAGAAAGTGAAAGAAGACCTGGACAGTCTTTGAATTCCAAGTCCTTTGTTTCTACAGTCACCATAGCTCCTGCATATCCAGCTTTCTGTTGAACACGTCTCTTCATGTGTGTGTATATCTAACTAGCTACCTTGCTGGCCAACCCCGAACAGATGCCTTGTTGTATTAGAAATGGCTTCCAGATGCAGCCATCAATCCTCGGCCTCACCTGTCTTCCACTCTCATTTGCTGCCAACCACCCAGCCTGCTCAGGTGCCACGCCATCCATGGTAAATCTCGAGTGCCCTTCTGGTCCCTCCCCCAGCTGCTGGCCTGGGTCTGGTATGTAAGATAAGTGGAAGAAAGTATGTAAGTGTGTAACAAATAGCAAAGGTTTAGCAAATTATGTCCCCTCCTACTTCATCCCTTATGTTCCAAGTTCCATCAATCAACAGCAACCACCAAATGAATGCCCATTGCTGGTCTCGACCTGTAATTCAGCAGTGGCCATCCCCCATCCATAGAGATTGGTCTTATATGATTCTTTTGCCTGGAGAGACTCCCCTTCCCTCTCTGGCCTCAGACCATGGAGACCATGTCTCCATGGTCTCTTTGATCCCCTTGTGGTTCTGGTGCTTTCTTATTCAAAAGAATTGGGGGTTTACTTTATGCTTTGGCATCATGGTAGGTATTGGTGGTACTAAAGTGAATGAGACATGATTCATGTCCTCAAGGAGTATGTTGGAAGGACGTGAAACTATTTACAATACTAGCAGCAGCTCCAGAATTAACATACCAAAGGGGCTGATGTTCACAACATGTTGGAAAGCATGGAACAAAGGGCCATGATAACTTTGAAGATTTGCTTTAAAATAGCAAAGTGATCCAAAGAAAACTTTTTTTAAAAGATCTTATTTATTTGAGAGAGAGACAGTGAATGAGAAAAAGAGCATGAACAGAGGAAGAAGCAGACTCTATGCTGAGCGGGGAGCCTGATGCGGGGCATGATCCCAGGACGCTGAGATCGTGACTGGAGCAGAAGGCGGGTACTTAACTGACTGATCCAATTACGTACCCCAAGAATACTTTCATTAATATGTTATTAATAGGACTGACAAAGTGTTGTTTATGCACATCAAAGGATATCGCTAATCTTTAAAATATGGAGTAACTTTGGATGAGCTAATGAATATTTGGGGGGGGGCAGTTAAAGGTCCCCCAGGCTACTTTCTTTTCCCTGTCCCCAGCACTGCCATGGTTCCATGACTTTGCCTGGTGAATGTTCACCTCTGGGTAAGAGATATCTTTTTCTTACAAACAAAAGGAAGGGTGGGAGAGGGTAAAACCCTGCCTTCCCCGACATCGCAGTGTTAAGCAAGGAAGCAGCATGGAGGATGGATGGTACCTGGGGGGAGCCTGACCTAGGTCTGCAACAAAAAGACACTAACTGGAAAGGCAGTCGGCCTTTCAGCCTTTCTTCGTCGCACGCTAGTTATCAAAGGTTCTGCAAGATGAGCCACTGACCTTGCTTTTGTCCTTTTTTTTTTGCTGGAGGTGGGGGAGGAGGAGGTGGTGGTGGCAGAGGTAAAGGGATGGGCGCTGTTGGGTCTTCCAGGCTCTTTTCCAATTCTCTCCTCTCTTTATCTTCCTGTACTTTATTTTCAAAGAATGTCCTTTGTGGCAAGAAAATATGGCTTTACAATGAATATCACTGGTAATTTTGGCCAGTTTGAGTGCTGACCTCCATTCAATATGTTTCAACAATTAACTCTGCTTTTTGGCCACTTAAAAACAAATCAGCTTTACTTTCCAAGGCCTCAAAAATAATGATGCTGTTGCAAAACTGTGTTCAACAGCTGAAATTAATTTTGGCCTGGAAATAAATGTTTAAAGATTTTAGGTGCTTTTTTTTTTATTTGAGCCTATTTGTTTATATATTTAAAGTAAAATTTGAAGACCTAATTTGATTAAGTGCTATTGGATTTTCTTTTAGAATAAGTGACCATCAAAAGAAAAATGAGTCAAGAATAGAAAAACAGTGAAATATATAGCATAATGGGCAGGAATTCATTTTCGTTTTTTGGTGGGGAGGAGAACTTAAAATGAATAGTTAAAAAAACAACAACAAACTTTTGGGAAGTCCTAAAAGGTACACACAAAAATAAACTCAAAATGGATGAAAGACCTAAATGTGAGACAGGAATCTATCAAAATCCTAGAGGAGAACACAGGCAGCAACCTCTGTGACCTTGGCTGCAGCAACTTCTTGCTAGACATGTCTCCAAAGGCAAGGGAAACAAAGGCAAAAATGAACTACTGGGACTTCACTAAGATAAAGAGCTTCTGCACAGCAAATGAAACAGTCAACAAGACTGAAAGCAGCCTATGGAATGGGAGAAGATATTTGCAAATGAGTTATCAGATAAAGGGCTAGTATCCAAAATCTATAAAGAACTTATTAAACTCAACACCCAAAGAACAAATAACCCAATCAAGAGATGGGCAGAAGACATGAACAGACATTTCTCCAAAGAAGACCTACAGATGTCCAACAGACACATGAAAAAATGCTCAACATCACTCCGTATCAGAGAAATATAAATCAAAACCACAACGAGATACCACTTCACACTGGGCAGAATGGCTAAAATGAATACATCAGGAAACATCAGATGTTGGGGAGGATGTGGAGAAAGGGAATCCTCTTACACTGTTCGTGAGAATGCAAACTGGAGCAGCCACTCTAGAAAACAGTATGGAGGGTTTCTCAAAAAGTCAAAAATAGAACTACCCTATGACCCAGCAATTGCACTACTTAGTGTTTATCCAAATGATACAAACATAGTGATTTTAAGAGGCACCTACACCCCAGTGTTTATAGCAGCAATGTTCACAATAGCCAAAATATGGAGAGAGCCCCGTTGTCCATTGACAGATGAATGGATAAAGAAGATGCGACATATATATACATATATGTTTATATACATGTATCATATATATGTATGAATATTACTCAGTCATCAAAAGGAATGAAATCTTGCCATTTGCAATGACATGGATGGAACCAGAAGATATTATGCTAAGCAAAATAAGTCAGTCAGAGAAACACAAGTACCATGTGATTTCACCCATGTGGAATTTAAGAAACAAAACAGATGAACATGGGGGGAAAGGAAGGAAAAAATAAAATAAGATGAAAATAGGAAGGCAAATCATAAGAGAGTCTTAACTCTAGAAAACAAACTGAAGGTTGATGGAGGGGAGGTAGGTGGGGAATGGAGTAATTGGGTGATGGGTGTTAAGGAGGGCACTTGATGTAATGACCACTGGGTGTTATATGCACCTGATGAATCACTAAATTCTATCCCTGAAACTAATAATACAGTATATTTTAACTAAATTGATTAAATTTAAAAAATAAAGCAATTATTGTAATTGCTATTATTGTAATTGCTTGTAATCCAGCAAGTCCAGAAAGAGGAAGATATAAGATAGAAGAAGCAGGACAATAAAGCATCTCTATAGTAGGCTAGAGGGGAACCAGTCCAGATGGGAGGTTTGGGGAAGAAAAAATCCAGGAGAAAAGGAATGCCATAGAACAGAAGGTCTGAGAAAAACTACCTTGGGAAATAAAATGGGCAATATGGTCACAGCAGATGAGAAGAAAAAACTCAAACGAAACCAAAAATAATTGAAAAAATGTTTTTTTACAAAGGTTATGATACAAGTCTGAAGCAAACTGAAATGTGATGAAGCTTTGAGAGAGAATCCAGTTGACCTTCGTTTGGCCGAGGGGCTTGTGGCATCGGACCTGCACAAGAGCAACAGTAGTGCTACTCTTACTTGGTTGGGCACTGAACAATATTTACTCAGCCCTAGCAAACACTTCCTTGCTTTTCTTTTTTTACTTTTTTAAAGATTTTTATTCATTCATTCATTCATTCATTCATTCATTCATTCATTCCTGAAAGACAGAGAGAGAGAGAGAGGCAGAGACATAGGCAGAGGGAGAAGCAGGCTCCCTGCAGGGAGCCCGATGCGGGAGTCCATCCCGGAACCCCAGGATCACGACCTAAGCCAAATGCAGACTCTGAACCACTGAGCCACCCAGGCGTCCCATTATTTAAAAAATTTTCCTGTGTGAGGTGACGTGAGGCCCTTTGGCCTCTTTCCATGCTTAAGATTCAGTAAAAGTTTCGTAGAAAGTTTCTCAGGAAAAGCATTAAGAATCCAGATGATGACCTTCCTGTCTCCCCACCGCATACACCACTTTTGAGGGTTTTATACTCTCACGTAGACACAGCGGATGATGCTTATAGTCAATCCTCCAACCACAACAGGTTCCCATGCTTTGCCCACAGACTGACTCTAATATGTGAAAACCAAGAAAGTGGGACAGAAAAAAATAAGGAAATTTTAAAAAAATTTAAATAACCATATTTTAAAAATAAGCTCTTCAGATGAGAAATGGCATTCTGTGCTAAATTCCACTGCTTCAGCATGTGCTTCTTACCCAACTTCCTGACTGTACCCTCTAGGTAGGACAGACCTGTTTTGTTAGCAGGTGAAATAAAAAGTAAAGAGATAGTATTTGTACTGGACACTTCTGTTTGCAAGTGGAAGATTTACCTGAGCACCTGGTCCACCTCAGCCTGGTGGGAGGGCACCATGCCCCAAAGCTCCTCCGTGATGGTTCCGTTGACCCACTGCACAGCGGTGCTGACGGCCGCCAACCTTTCCACTTGCTCCGCCTCGGCCAGCTCGGGTGAAACGTTCTCATGGACTTCAAAGTGTGTGGAGATCACCACCGAACATATGTTCTGAAAATGACATAAACGGGTCCTACATTTTCCCTCCCTCTTGCAGAAAAGAAGAAATTAAACGTATCCAGCTTTTAATGTGCATGATATTTTATCACCAGTTTCAAAGGGAAAATGAGAATATATAATTTTCTTTGAGATATTTTTATAACTGTTGAAACTGTATGGAACCCAACTTCAGGGGAACATTTAAAATTAATACCTTATTAAAGTACACTTATAAAAATCTTACTCTGAACTTCATTTTTTTATCACTACCTCTCCAATAAATAGCTAAAAGGATACAGATTTAATCATAATTATTTGCTTCCCAGAGACTGTAGCAAAATTATTTCTAACAAATATGCAGCAATTAAAATGACTTGTTATAATTATGAAAACAAATTTTCTTTACATAGATCAGCATACATATCTATAAATCTATGTCAATCTATCTATAAATGTGTGTGAATCTATAAACATACCTATAGATTTATAGACCTCATCACATTAATGATGTCAGAGTTTTGAAACTATTTTTGTCCCATTTCTCCATCTTGGATCATCTTCAAGCTAGCATGCCATGTCTGTACCAATGTTACACTTAAACCTAATAAAACCATAATGCTTGTGTGGTTCATGCTTTATGTACGTGTGTATTTCACAAATGCTGAATTTCAAAACATTAATTTTCTACAATTTAGACAATAAATGCAATGGAGTCAGGACACAGTGAAGAACACATTTAAGCTGCTTCGTACCTTGGGAAAATTTTGAATGGTGCAGAATATTTCCACTTGTAGGGTTGGAAGCCCCAGTCCATCCAATACATTTTTCCCCACTACTTTGCATATGGTGGGAGGCTTTGCAAGTTTAGCAAAGCAGTTTGCCTTCAACACACACAAAAAAACAAAAATTAAAATACCATGACTAATTTATCTTTAAAATTTACTCTACCTTCTACTAAACTTCTCCTGAGTGTCCTCCTGCAGGGGGTGGGGGGTGGTGCAGCTAGGCTAGCAGCAGCTTGGTGGGAACTGCCCTGCCTTCACACGCTGCTGAGATTTGGATTAACCTGATGGCAGGGTCTCTAGTACACAGAGCAATTTGTTTTCTCTTGAACTCTCAGCAAAAGCTCACATACATTTTTTTATTATAATTATAAAACATGACTTTATTTACAAGCAAAATGAAACAGTATTTGAACAAACTTTGTTTTTTAAAAAAATTCTTTTATTCTCATAGAGTTACTTTAAAATCAGTGTTAAATGACAAAAACCCACAATATAATTTGAGAAGTCAAATCAATGTCTCCATTTTACAGAACAGTATCTAACAAAATATAAAACTTAAAAGCATCTAAAACACATACAGGTTTTTTGTTTTTTTTTTTTTAAAGAACAGATGATTGTATTGGCCACTGTTTTAAGTGCTTTACCCACATTATTTATACCTTGTAACAACCCTATGGAATCAGTGTTATTTTTAAAATCTCTACTCTACAAATGAGGAAACTGAGTATAGAGAAATTGAATCCTTTGCCCAAGATTGCAAAATAACCGGCTGAGCTGTGATTCGCATCTAGGCAGGTTGACTCCAGAATTCATGCTAATCGCTATCCGTTGATGAGAGAAAGGGAGAAGGACATACCTTCAAATTCATAGCATTTTAGGAAGAAAAATTAGCATGAGGAATGTGGTTATACTCCCTATTTTTATCAGGAATATGAGGCCCACACTAACTCTGGCTATTCCAGAAGCAGATAATCTTCCATCTGCCATGCTGTCTTCCATTTCTGTTTTGGTGATGGTGCCTCAGAGTGAAAAATGTAGTACATGTGAATTTAAGGGAGGAGAAAAAAAACAACAAAAACTCAGGATTAGAGGCTTAGCCATATTAACTTACCCTGAAACAAATACCTTTGTTTTATTTAGATGATTCCAGCTACCCAAAGGAGGAGCATAGTTGTTTGCAAATTATTACTTAGTTTCTCTGAAGAGACTCCTACTTGGAAGGAAACTGTCCATCAAACATGACATATTTTGGAAGGTTATCACATACATTTCTTAGAGACCCCTTGTCACTTTTTAGGAGGCCTTAATCCATCCTACTATTCAAGATACAAAAGTCAGCTGGTCTCTAGAACGCTGTGAAGCAAACTTCGGAAACCTTCTGGGGTCCAGTTTTTTTCTTCCCCACAAGGCATCTGATATTTAAATGGTGAAGGCTTCTGCAGAGGCCGTATTTACTCGCCAGAGGTTCACATACAGAACATTTTCAAAGAGGGTTGTCAGAACCTTAGTAATAGCAGTTTCATTGATGTGGGAAAGCAGAAGCCATTTGGAAGTGATCTAAGAAAGGGACGGAAGAGAATGAAGTGGAGGCAGAAAGCCACTCAAAAAACCTGAGTAAAAAGATACAAGATGGTGTTCCACACAGGGGAGCAGGAACTGGGAGGGGGGGATGAAGGCACACCCTCCTCGACCTCTTTATCACCAGACTGTATTTGGTTCTTTATTTGCATTCGTTGCAGACCAGGCCTCTGATCTATCAGTTCAAAATCCAATGACCTCAACATACATAACAGGTCACCTACTACCCATCAGCAACGTGTCAGCTCACAGGTGTTGCCCCAGAACAACTAAAGCAAAAGTCAATTTTCAAGCCATCCATCTATGCATATATATTAAGTATATATATTTAAAGATTTCATTTATTTATTTTAGAGTGTGGGCAGCAGGAGAGGCAGAGGGAGAAGGGAAGCAGACTCCCTGCTGAGCGTGGAGCCCCCCCCAGACAGGGCTCTACGCCAGCACCCTGAGATCATGACCCTGAAACCAAAAGTCAGAAGCTCAACCACTGAGCCACCCAGGCACCCCAAACCATCCATATATTTTAAGGATGATGGTTTGTATGTTACAGAGTAAGTGCCTCAATGAATTTAGATAGAGTCAGGAGAGAAAAATATTATCTAGCTTACATGTTGTGCATTATAGTGAATTTGATGCAACTAGCAATATGGATCCACAATGTACAATATTATGTTAGGCGGAGAAAGGAGCTAACATTTTTAAGTGTTTAATATGTGCCTTGCAGAGGGTCTGTCTTATTTGTCACTGTATCACACACTACAGTGCCTGCCTTTAGGATTCCATAAATTAAATCATGTATAAACTAATAGGTGTCAGACACATCCCAGGGATCTTTGTATACATCGTGTCGTAAAACTCTCAAAACAACTCTGTAAGGTAAATCCTATTATCTCCATCCCACAGATAAGCAAACTGAGTTCCAGAAAAATTGTACAAAGTAAAATAACCAATGTTTTCATTATTCACTACTTAGTAACAGACTACCCCAAAATTTAGTGACTGGAGACATTTACTCACTCATGATTCTACAATCATGTAGAATGTATGGGCTTATCTGGGTTATTCTTTTGGCTTGTCTTGCCTGCGGTCTCCTATTCAGACTCAGTGATCTGGAGGCATGACCAGATCCAGAGTATCCAGGATGATTTAACTCATGTGTCTCAACCAGGATGGTTAGAACATCCTTGGGGCTGGCTGGGCATGTCTTTCTCACAGGATTTCCTGGAGGTACTCCATATGCCAGAGCCTCTCTACTTGATCTCTTTCTCCAGTAGGGTAATTGGACTTCCTGGCAGCATGGTGACTGGCTTCCAGGAGGGAGTGTCCCAATAGTACAAGCCTCAATATGGCAGCACTTACCATGCCTTTGTCTGCATCATGCTTGGCAAGGTGCTCTTGATCAAAGCAAGTCCCGAGGCCCAGTTCCAAGCCAGTGAGGGAGGGATTTACATAAGATAGTCACAGTGGGGGAACATCAATATAATAGTCTGCTATAGCTACTAAGTGGCAGGGATGACAATCAAATCAGATCTGCTGACTCCCAATCCCAAACTCTTTCAACTAAGCTCTGTGATGAGGGACTAAATAGTATTGCAATTGCCCCCAAGGGTCTTCCTCATTACTTAATTCCTCTAGTATGTAACAGAAGTAGAGAAGCGGCATTTGAGCTGAATGGTGGAGAATATGTATTTCACCAGGCAGACCAGGGGGAGAAGCCCAGAGCCACTACGTTGGGTGGAGGAATAGGATAAGACAAGGGGAGGGAAGTGAGGAACTGAGGTTTCTGAGCAAATGAGTGATGGTCAGATTTAGGATTAGGAATGCTGCTCTAGCAGCACGATTTGGGCTAGACTCAACAGAGGGAGAGGCCAGATGAAAATATGGATGGCCAAAACCAGGGCAGCGACAAAATGAAAAGGACATTGTCTCCTTGCCAGTCCAATTCCTGAACATCCTTCAAAGTCCAAGCCAAAACTTTCTCAGACACTACAGCCTACAAGGATCTTTTCTCATTCCTGAATTCCTTGACAGGCCTATCAGTCTAGCACACAATCATTTATCACCTTATCAACAGTAAGTACTCCAGTTAGTTTCTGAATCAGTGGCTTTTGTCCCTAACCAAGGTATAAGCTCCCAGAGAGCTGTACAAACCAAAGTCCTGGTTGCCTAGTAGACTGGAAAGGACATCACACTTTCCAGGAAAGTTTCCAGTCTTAACTTTTGCACTAAGTAGCTGCGAGACAAGGGCTTGTGGTCTTTGTGAAACGAGGAAGTTAGACTAGTTGACTTTCAAGAATTCCTCCTGCAAGAGACAGTGGAAAGAGAATGGAATTGAGTCGTGTTCATTCCTCTGTGCCACAAATAAGTGCTTGAGTGTCCACCAGGTACCATGCAATGTGCTAGGTACTAGGGACACAGACCTGGTTTGACTCGTCACTGTCATTCACTGTGTCCCTTGGGAAAACCATCTAAATTCGCTGGGCCACAGTTTCCTTATTTGTAAAATGAAAATCATAATCTTTACCTCTCAGTGGTCCTAATAATTAAGCGAAATGATATAGGGCAGCCTGGGTGGCTCAGCAGTTTAGTGCCTGCCTTCAGCCCAGGGCCTGACCCTGGAGATCCCGGGATGGGTCCCATGTTGGGCTCCCTGCATGGAGCCTGCTTCTCCCTCCGCCTGTGTCTCTATCCCCCTCTCTCTGTGTGTCTCTCATGAATAAATTAATAAAATCTTAAAAAAAAAAAGGTAAAATGACATAAATCACATAGCACTGCGAGCTCATCCCTCCTCACTTCGCCCCAACTTTCAGCTTTCACTTCTAGGCCACGACTGAGTAAAATAAACCTTCAGGGAGCATCCTCCGTATCCACCACCTCAACAGCACGTGGTTTTGAATCTTGAACACACATTGCGCGTCTTTACTGCGTTTACACACTCTGCTGTCATATTGCCTCACCTGACTGCGAGCTCCTACCAGTCCCAACCGCGCTGCCTCCCAGAAGGAAGGCGCTGGCTTAGTGCTTCACGGATCAGGGAATAACAGGCTTGCTCAAGCATCGGGGCTTAGGGCTGTTTAGGTACCTGATCTTGCGCTGGGCACGGGGACCAGGCAGGTGTTAGGGAAAAGCCCCTGCTGTCTACGTTGCTCGCAAGCCTAGGCAGGGGCTCATCGTGTGCAGGAAAGGACTTAGGAACACTCGAGGGCAGTCAGTCCAGGCGAAGCGGGCAAGACCGACGGGGATTTGGAGTTTGGGTGCAGCTGGTCGGGTGGGGCTGGGCATCCAGGAGCAGAAGGGCGCGCACTGCAAGGAGAGCGCAGGCTTGGAAGTGGGACTTGGAAGCAAGGAGCGCAGGCTGGGCACGAGGCCCCGGGGAAGGCTGAGCCAAGCTGCAGCAAACGCCAGGGCGCTCCTCCGCGGGCGAGCGGGGGCCGCAGCAGGCGGGCAGCTGAGCTACGCGGTGTTAAGATCTGCGTTTAAAAGACACCTGGCAACCCACCGGGCGGGCCGACGCAGAGGTGGCGAGGAAGCCTGCCCGGCCCCGAGCCAGACCGCCCCTGTCCTCCCGCCGCTTGCACTTTCTCGCTCGGGATCCCTTCCGCCCCGGCTCCGCGCACCGCTCAGCTCCGAAGCCCGCGGGGGCGGCGCGCGTGCGCATCTCTGCGGCGCAGGCGCGTGGCGCTGCCGCAGCGCGAGGCGGGGGGAGGGGGAGAGGGGCTGGAGGGAAGCGTGTTTGTCCCAGGTCCCTACCAGGTGCCCGTAGACGTCGGCAGGCTGGAGGTAGAAGGTGGAGTTGAGCAGCTCTTCCAGCCTGCGCGGGACGTCGTTCTCCCGGTAGTACTCCATCGCCTGCTGCTTCAGCTTCTGCAGCTCCCTAGCGGTCCCAAAGCTACGGCCGCCGCCTTCTTCTCCCATGGTAGGAGATTTAAGGCTACAGCGGGGGTTAGCCTGGGGGCCTGCGAGCGTCCTGCCCGTCGCTAGGCAACGCAACGAGATCCCCGACCCCAGCTCTCGCGAGGTTTCCAGCCGGGTCTCCGGCTGCAGCGGGAGCTGCGCTCTGCTCCCCCCCGCCCTCCTGCCTCCCCGCCCCGAGGGGCTGGGCCCGGGGCTCGGGTTCCCTTGCCCCCCCCCCCCCCCCGCCGACGCTCTTGTTCTGCTGGCTTCGTCTTTCACCACTTTCCCCCACAATTTCCCCCATGGGGGTCCCGCTCTCAGGAAATGCATTCTGCGGAAGCGTGGGAGCGTTAGCCCCTGCCTGCAGGGGGAGACCCGAGCCTCGGGCGGCGCGTCGTGGTCCCCCCCGCCCCGGGCCATCGTGCCCTCCCCGCGCCCCTCCCACTCCCTCGTGGCTTAGGGTCCGTGCGCTCCTCGGGGTGGCGAGGGCGTCCCGTGCCGGCCCACGCCTGGGGGCGGATGTCCCCTCCCTGGGCCCTGGAGGTACCAGGCATCAGCCGCCTGCCCTGAGCCTAGCGGTGTGCTGGCTGGGCACCCTGCAGAGGGCAGGAGAGAACCGGCTGCGCGCAAACCCCCCCACCCCAGGAGATCAGTGGGAGGGAAAACCAGTGTGGCCCCCAAGTGGTTGTGGCTCGGACAGGCCTAGGGGTGGAGAATGACACAGGCAAGACTTGGGAAGGAAAAGTGGGAATATAAGACGTCATTGGGTCCTATCCCTTCTCTTGTATCCTGGGAGGCTGCTTCAGTCTCTGCCCCCCCCCCCCCTTTTAAAGATTTTACCTATTTATTCATGAGAGACACACAGAAAGAGGCAGAGGGAGAAGCAGGCTCCCTGTGGGGAGTCTGTTATGAGACTCCGTCCCAGGACCGCAGGATCATGACCTGAGTCCAAGGCAGATGCTCAACCACTGAGCCACCCAGGCGTCCCTCTCTGCCCTTTTAAATCCCGCGGCCTCCATGGCTTCATTGCACCTGCCAGGTGTCATGCGCAACGATAGAGCTTCTTGTGCCTTCTGCTCTAGATACTTGTGCAGGAATGGGCCGAGATGGACAGGGTGTGCTCGTGCTGCTCTTGCCTGTTTGTGTTCCTGACTTGCGCAGATCACCTAAAACATCTATGCTGTGTTTTGCTCATCCGGAAAGCAATCCAATCTAGTCTGCCTGCTTCACAAGTCACTTAGGATAAAATGAGAAAATGAATGAGAAAACAATTTAAAGCCAGATAGGTATTTTCGCTAGGTGCATGTAGCTGTATAAAATATGTGATTCAATAAATACTGTTATAGGAACCCAGACATGTACCTCTTTCTGGACTCCCTCAGAGTTGTCTCTGAATCTCTAATGGAACGTCTCACTTTCTGGGGTGCGACAGATCATCACAGGCCTGCCTTATTCTCCTTGCTAAATGGAAATCTCTCCATGGTAGGACCACAGTCTGAGTCACCCTCACAAACGCTCAGAGCGTGGGTGGGCAGGAGACAGAGCATGTGCTCTGCTGCATAGGTGTTGAATGAACCTTTATACAAAAGAAGCCAGTACAGTTGCTGTTGTTGTGCCCATTGCGCTGGGTGCCTTTCCTCCTAGCCCCGTGGATGGAAGGCACCCCCTCTCCTTAGATGCCCATCCTTCAATGCCTGGCTGAGTCCCACATCTGCAGAGAAACCGTGCTCCACACCAGCTCTCCTCACTCAGCCCTTCCTTTTTTCTGAACTCCTTCCCCACTTCCTTTTTCTGAACTCCTTCCCCACAAAGCTTAGCCCTCAGAGATATCTTGACTCATTTGACCCTTTAATGGAAGGTTGAAAGTATCCTGGGCTGGGATCACCACATTTTGGAATCTCGCATCTATAACCCACTGGCTTCTAGGTTCTTTGAGGACAGAGAAGTAGTCTGTCTTGTCCACCATTGTGTCCCCAGTAGATTACCTTACAGAATCATTGCTCAGTAAATATACGTTGAATGAATGAATGGATTTTATATATAATAAATGCTTAATAAATACTTAACTTGAAATGTTTTCAAATTGAGTGAATAATGAATACAGCAGGCTGGCTGGAGCAAAAGATTTGTTTTCAGTAATAATGAGACATCAGGATGGAAGAGTAGGGTATGCAAGATGGAAGTGGTGTTTTAGAGAGTTAGCAGGCAGCAGTGAGTAAGCTTGGTGAGTGTTTAGTTGTACAGAGAGCAGGAGACCCAGGTAGAAAATCATGTCGATGTAAGGGCCTGAACAACACTGGTAGCAATGACAAGAGATGGATGACAGAGTTAATAGGAAGAAGAATGGCAGTCATTGTGAGTGAGTGGTTGTGGGGTTGGGGGACCAAAGATGATGCTATTGAGGATGGCTTGTAGTGTTCTTTTACACTTGATAGAAATGGGGTAGATGAACAAGTGATGAGGTCTTGATGGAAGGAACATGATGCATTTGGTTTTAGATGTGTGGAACTTGGGGAACACTGGTATCTCAGAGATCACTCATTCATCCATCCATGGAACTTAAAGTTGAAATAAAAATAGATGAATCCTCTGGAGGGAAAAGCGAAAAAAAAAATAGTCATCTTGAAGCAAGGACCTAAATACTGAGAAAGGAATATATTTAGGACATAGGAGGAGGGTAAGGTGCTATAACAGGCAATAAGCAAAAAGAGCTTAGGGAAAAGAGAAAAGAGTCCAGCTCATGAGGTCTGAGGCAGAGAGTTTTGTGTTAGATGTGCATGTGTATATACGCATAGAATAAAATCTGAAACAACATACTTTAAGCACATTAATTGTGTTGTCCTAGGGTAATGAGATCATTGGGAGCTTAATTTTCTTTTTATATATTAGTAGTATCTGATTTTCCTAAAATGAATGTACTACTTGTATGACTTTGAACAATGACATTAAAATATTTGAAGGAAGAATATCAAGTCACATTAAAGATTGAGATTAAAGAAGAATTAAAGACTGACAAAAATCATTAAGAACACAGTTGTTTCCTTATAGAATCATCCCATTCTCTTAAAAATAAAACTACATGTGGGCCAAATAAGTAGCTAAAACTACCATCGTTGTTTACTTCTGTCATTCAGCCCATTGAAAAATATTTATTGAATGTCTGCCATGTGCCAGATACTGCTCTGGGCACTGAGAACAGCTGTGAATAAAATAGGTAACATTTCTTCCCTTTACGGCACTTAAGTTCTCGTGGCCCTTGATCCTAGCACTTATATCCTGGTGAGCCTTCAGGACAATAAACTGCATTAAGAGACGTGAAAGCATTTTGAAAAGTTGGTATGCTAGGGGTTTATTAACATCCTATTAGTGTTGACAGACCCAGATGAAATAAAATGACTTTTCATGACTATTTCAATTTTCTTATTTTCTATAGCTATTAGAAGCACTGGGTTTTAGCTGTAAAATATATTCATGTGCATGACTACTGTATACATACTTCTCACATTCCTTGTTTTAGTACCTTAGTGACTGTACTTCCATTTCATATTGAGACTGAATGTCCAGGGGCGCTCACAGAGCATCAGAGCTTGAAAGGCTTTGAGTGCTGCTAACCCTAAAAGTATAAACAGGGGTTTTATACCTATAAACAGGTGTGAGTAGGGGGGAAGGAAAAGAAAGGAAGGAAAATCAGAGGAAAGTCTCAGGGGATAAGGAAAGTTTTGGAACATATCCCGGGAGGGAGGATGGGACTATACTCTCCTCCTTTAGAGTGAGGACACAGACATGACTATTGGCTTCCCATGGGTGGGGCGCCAGCAGTGGAAGAGATGTATGGTGAAGGACAAGGGGTGTTTGAGGATTAGAAGACAGATTGGAGTCCCAGCTTTCCCCAAAATCTAGATCTCATCAATCAGTGTTTCCTAAGCTTTTTGAATATGAAGATTCCTTTTTAACAACAAAAAATTGAGGAAACCGCCCCTTCCATGCAATAGTGGTTATAAGCAGTGAAGATAAATTCAGTAGTATGTCTGGAGCAATTGTATTTCATTCATGTAAACTCCATCCATACAAGAAAGAATACACGTATAGGCGAGCCTCTCTCCAGTGTCAGGTGTGTGTCTGGTGAACATTTGGCATGGTGAGCCCCTTGCCCACAGTGTGCGGGCTTCTCAGGAACCTCCACTGAGAACCATAGAACCAGGCCTGTCCATCCTAGACCTCAGTTGTTTTGTAGCTCTGACCCAAGAGAAAACATCGGGACATATTAGCCTAGTCCAATCTGCTAAATGAAGGCCCTTCATGGAGGAAATCATTCTTCAGTCTGCATTTCAAAAAGGATTTCTAAGCCATGTCAGACGTTTCCTAAATGAATGAGGATAAAGAAAAATATATTTGTTCATTTTCTGTTAATCCTTTCCAACACCTTTATATAAATTGGAACTTGTTTGCCATGACTTTAATGTTCAGAAGTGATTGTTTAGATGTAATTTTGGGGTTGCTATCAAGTGCTTGTTAATTCTTGCCTGCATTTGCCATCTGTGTTGAATATCATTTTTCATAGGGAACTAATGAACATGATTGCAGGTGCCTTTAATCATAGAATCATAGAAACCGGAGATAGAATAGATGGAAATGTTGCCTTTTCCCCATCTAGAAAATGGGATTAATAATGTTACCCCTCCTCGCCCCGTTGTCATGAATGAGAAATAGGATTGCCAAGCTAATTGCAATATAAAGAGCTGTAAATTAAATACTAAGTAAGAGAGTAGGAATGATTTGACTAATAATAAAATGTTTTTTATAATTTGATTTTTTTCATTACCGATGTCTCCCAGCAGTAGTCATTACCCCTGTGCTAGAAATAACAACAAAAACCAGGGCAGCAACTACATTGATGGAGAACTTTTGTCTGCCTGGGGTTTTTCTTATATCTGCAAAGCATTGAATCTGTAAAGCAACCACAAAAGGTAAGCAATTGGCCTGAAGGAAGTGACATAGTTAGCAAATGCTGGAGATGGAATTTGAACCCAGATCCAGACGACTCCAGTGCTCATGCATTTACACCCCATTTCCACTCCCCATCCTGCCCTGCCATGCTCCACTACCTCAATCTTGTAGAGATTGAACCTAAAAATCTTGTAGTCAGATCCATCTGTCTCATGTCAGCAATTGCTAGGCTCTTGGCCATCCTTCCTGGAGAAGCCAGTTGAGTTGCTCACACTGAGATCTTGGAGAAGGAAGCCTGGGTAGATGGTATTAATCTCTTGATCACTGGTTCTCAATCTAAGCTGCACATTAGAATCACTTGGGGATTCTACTAGATTCTGGTTGAATATGAGCACCGTTAGAATTTAAGCACCATGAAAAGGAGGGTTATCTATTCACTGCTGTAGTATCAAAAATATATTGATACTGGGGCCCTATCCCAGATCTATTAAATCGGAATCTTCAGGGGTGGGGCTCACACAGGTGTTTTTAAAATATATGATATTAATATGCAGCCAAATATTCTGCTAAGAGATTTCTTTGAGGATCATGTCAGAAAGAGAATGGGTAAGGCTTCACACAGGAATGCTTTAATAGTGGACAGAGTCAAGAAGGCCTGGAAATGTTGGGCCTTGGAACCAGACCATATGTGTTCAAGCCCTGGTTCTTCCAGTTCCTAGCTGTGTGACCTTGTGCATGTTACTTAACCTCTCTGAGCCCATTTGTTCATCAACTGATACTTTCAATTTCATAGTATTGCTATTGGATTAAACTTGAAAATCCATGGAAACTTCTTCCCACTATGTCTAACAAAGAATAAATGATGTCATTATTACCAAAGAAAATTAAGGAGAAGGAAAATAACATTTTTAGAGTTTTGCAATATTTATCTTAAAAACTTTATTTAGCTTTGTACAGAAATTCAGGTGGAATTGAATTGAATTAAATGATAAGGGAGCCCCTCCCCCCTTTTAAAACAGTATTAGTGACCTTTTGAGATAATCAGACCTCCTGGTAATCTATCACTTTTGTTTTAACCTTTACCATTTGTGCAAAATTATATAGTTGATGCATTATTTCTCTCTTGTTTCCCAAAGAAAGCAGAAAGCCGGAGCCGTGGTTGTAATGTGAGTGCTCAAAGCTGGCATCCTGTCAAAGGCTGTTTTAGATCTAGCCTTCCGGTCATTTGTTCAGAGGGCTTTGACACTGAAGACCAAAAGATACTGTGGGAGATGCTATTGCTGGCAGTTTAATTGGCATTTTTCAGGATATAGACACACAGTTTCTATATAGGCAGAATGAAACTGGAAGTAGGGCAGTTATCCAGTGAGTTTAGACATTAAGAAGAAAGGGGGAAAATCAGGCAAAAGAAATTCTTTAAAGCAAGCTATTTTGCCATTTTAAAATAGATACTTTTCTAACTTTGTAGAAGTAGATACAACCTAAGAGGATTTCTGTGACATAATTATGGGGTTAATAAAGCAATATGAACACATATGAAATATCCTACAAAGGCCAGGCTTTCTAATTTGTACTTCTTCTCTTAATATAAAAGTAGCAAAATAAATATCGTTATTGCATTTATTGTGAATGAAGAAAATGTTAAACATCTTTCCCACAGAGGGGGCAGCAAAGAAGAAAAAGAGGAGAAATCTCAGTTAAGAGGACCAGTTAGATGTTTTATCAAGTTATAGCTGAAAATGTTTTCTCTGTAACTGCTGCAAACATTGATCTGGTTTGTTTCCTGGCCCTGAGAGTGGTGTGCCCAACTATTTTGTTGTTGCGCTTGAATGAGAGCCAATAAATTATTTGACTTTTGTAATTAAACTTAAGAACTTGATTGAAGGGGATTTTAGCTTCCCTGAAAATGTACTTTAAGTTAATCTGCTTAAGGGGAATTATCTATTTCTTATTAGTGAAATCAAAACACTCTATGCCTTTCTAACTGATGATTTCTATGGGCCTGGTCATGAATCTTATGGTCATGTTAAACATCAAATATTATTTGAGGGATTTAAAAAATTCAGTTGTCAAAAATTTAGGACTTGACCTTTGATATTTGTTGTTGACAAAATGTAGAGTCATATTTGTTTTCTTTTTCTTCCTTGATTTGCCTTTTTTTGGGTCCTGCTTCAGACATCTGAGAATTTTTATTCCTTGAAATAAAATATTTTAAAATTAAAAAAAAATTGTAGTCATAGATGCAGATGGGAATGATTTCTTTTGGGGGAGTAATTTAAAAAAAATTGTAGTCATAGATGTAGATGAGGCTTATTTCTTTGGGGGGAGTAATTTTGGGGAGGAAATTCCCAGGAATTTTTAGCAAAAGCATTTTAGGCAAATTTCTCAGTATTGATTTGATTTAATTGCATCACTTTTATATGTGACAATTATATGTAAGTTACTATCATTGGGGCCCAAAATTATTTAATTATTTAAGGTGACATTTGTGAATGCATCTCTAATGCCAGTCTAATGTGTTAAACTTCTGTGTAATTAAAAAAAATACACAGCATTGTATGTTAACAAGGGACAGTGGATCCTGTTTTTAGTTAAATACCATTATTATATTTTGTGATTGTACATTCAAAACCTGAAGTGGATATTGTAGAAGTTAAAGAAGTAATGATCAGAATTAGTTTCTCAGAAAAATGTTTTCATTAACACTTAAGGAGAGATGTGGTCAGGATGAAAGGCTAAAATGTTATTTCTAATGTGGAAATAATTTTAACATATTTTTAATGATGCCTGTCTTCTTCTTGGGCTACAGTCAGCATAACCATCTTTAAATGCTACAGTTTGGGGATAGGAAAAGGAAAGCACGAGAGAATCTAACACAGTCATGCTCAGGAATTAAGAGTGCTGGGTATGAGAATGATTCTGTGTGAAGGCACTTTCATGTGAAATAAAAAATTGAAGCAAAGTGAGGTTGGAATAGAAGTATCTGGGTGCCTGCCCTGGCCTTCTTTTCTTTTTGTGTGTGTAGAGATACGGCCAAAGAAAGCAACATGGGTCACCAAGGATCCAGTCTCTGCCACTGCCCTTGTGAGAACTGGCCAGACTCCCAGGAGGAGGAGCCCTTGCACAACAGCTGCTGTTAGACTGTTGTAAAAATCTGAGTTGATTTATGAACAACCGGGTAATTTAAAATATCCCTGCACCATTGTAGGTAACCTTCTATCCCATAGTTCATGGCCAAATATTTGCACTCTAGCATTAGAACCACTATGGGAATTTGAAAGTAGAGAGGACCGTGTAACGAACTCACAAGGTAGAGAATTTCACAGCAAGAGCCTCTCAGTTAACATGAAGTCTCTGTGCCTTCTAGAGGAGTCTTCTACTTCTACAGTATTAAAGGTAGACTTCCTGTTTGAGAGCACTAGTAACAGATTTCTTTTGGATGTAAAAATTCTTCCATGCCAACAGTTGTTGGAACTTTTATTAACTTGTGGGTCTGACCTAAACTTTGGTGGTCTCATCATTAAACAAGTTGCTTTCTTCTTTCTTGATAGCAAAGCTGATGGTATACAAGGGGGGAAAGTTAGGCTCCTGTGTTGATTTTGAGGATACAACATCAAAGACTGTCTTTTAGAAGGCAAGAATCAAAGACTACGTTTTGTAGAATAAGAACAAAAACAACTCTTAAAGTATGATGTTTGGATCAATTAAAAATGTGTGGCTATCAGTTTATAAGCTTTAAGATGTATATTTTCCCTTGTATCATTATTTATTACTTTCCTGAAAATCCAGGCATTCTGAATTCTTAACTAAGGCCATAGCAGGAAAAATGTACGGTCAGTTAATATTTTTTTTTGTATATTTCTTATAAAGCAGCTATTGTTGGAAAGAAAATAGGTTTCTTGAGACAGTTATAAATCTGTAAAAGCAAGAAATGCAATCAAAATGAGGCATTGAAAATTTAAAGATCTTTTCATTTGTTTTTGCAATAGACTTTATGTCCAAGTATTATTTGTTATATGAGAATAGAAGAAATCACCACGTGTTTTTTTTTTTTAACTAAAAATAATCATTTTTACCTTCCCTTGTGTATGTTGTCTGGGTTTGGTTCTAACCCACTAGGGGTGTGCCTTGAACTTTTCACACTCTTTCCAAGCCCTAGTGCTAAGAAACAAACGCGATGCTACTTGGCACAAAATTTGGCTCTGGCTGGTGGATCAGAAAATGTCACATACATGCATCTCTGCTCTCTGGGGTGAAGGCTCAGCTGCCACATCAGGATCAGCCCCTGTGATTACTGTGGTTATGAGCAACTCCCCCTCACTCTCCAAATTTAGACTGCAGGATATACACCTCACACCAGCCTATCTCGTCTATTTTTCACAAGATACGTAGGTAAAAACGTAAGGTTTTTAATGGTTGGTGTCTACAACTAGTCCTTTGGGTCGGTCTTACGTGCGTTGATTGCTCAAGGGCATCTGTCTCAGTTGGATATTTTAAAATAAGCTGGACTCTGGAAGGCTTGGATTGGAAGAAAGGGGCTGTGATCCTGCATCACACAAACTGGAGAGAAACCGTATGGTAACGCTTCTTTAGCTACTTAGTGCATTCTGACTGTTGAAAGACAAGGCAACTTGGCAGCATGTAATTCTAAGAAAATTGTAAGAAACAAAATAGAACCAAGCTCCTCGTGGGGGTGGGGGGCGAAGTCTGTGCTCACATAGCTTCGGTGTTGTCTGGCGGCGTCACAAACACTGTAGGTGCAGTGTTGATTTAGGATGAGCCCGTGCATTCTGCCGAGGAATGAGATAGCAAAATCTTTTTCTTCCCTTAGCCAGTGGTTCTATGTTAATTCAGGAGCTATAAAGCAGATTTTAAACTGACATCATTTTCTAACTGGGAAGGAAGTGCACCTTACAGCTGGAATACAAACATCGCAACAGGTACTATTGTCCATCAGCTTGATGTGAACTTTTTATTTGAGTATAAAGGATCTTAACATTTCAGTGGATGCATGTCAGTAGCAGGTGTAAACACTAAACAAATAAAGGGCTCAGGCTGAAATACCTGTGGCTCTCACTACATAGGTAAATATACAGGACCTGATTATGAAGAATGTTAGCTTTTACCCTAGAGAACAAACATATTTTAGCCTTGGGATATAACTCTCATTGCCGTGTGAACATATCATCAGTCAGGTGTGCAGACACAGACATGATGCAGCGTTTTAAAATATAGTCTTTTATTTTTAAACACATGCCCAACATCTTGACAAACCCTATTTAGTGTGAAGGTCAAATGCACGTAACCCAAAGCTAATTAATTTCTACCTTGTGGAGTCAGGTGGTTTCAAATGTGCAGCAAGGACCCACGTGAGCAATGAGATGTGAATCCCCATTTTGTTGTCTCTGAACTTTGGAATTCTATCCAGACCTTTTACATCACGTACGGATACATGAAAAAGGAGGATGTAGAAGCGAAACCAGTCCTGGGGCTGCTGTCAGCTTTGACGCTGGTTCCACTGACCGCCTGCTTTGTTGACCTGTTTTTGTCCCCTTCATATGTTCTTTCTCCCCCCTCCAGAAATATGGTGAAACGGTGTTCACACCGTCCACCCAGTCTCACTCTGGGAGTTCATGCGGAGGACAGCAGCCTGAGCACCAGCAGCAGGCCAGCCACCACCTTCCCCACATTCCTGCCTCCTGGGCCATCTTTTGCAATGGGGTTTGGGATTCTAGCCCTAGAGGATCCAGGCTCCTCGCTGTGGCTGCAGGGACTTAACCCATTCTTACTCTGTCTTGACCGCCTGTCTAATAGGCAAAGCTGTTAGAAATAGCTCTGTGGTCATATTTACTGCTTATTTGTTTCCATTGTAGGAATCATCTTTATAGATAAAAAAAAAAATCATAGAGCCAGCCATGACTTTTGGGTCATTTAGTTCCATGCCCTCCTTTTACACACACACACACAGACACACACACACATCTTCATATAATCAAATAGAAAAACCTTTAGTTGCTGGTGAAAAGCTGTCAACGTAATTCTTCTATTCAGGAATCAATTTATTTAATGGACTTAAAGATTTTTAAAAATTCTCTTCATTATGGATAAAGGAAGAATACCCTTTATGATACATGGTTATTTTGGTATAATATGTGTAATTGCCCCAACTGAATGTCAGGCATATTCTGACAATATTACAAGATTTAAAAATCTACAGTCCCAAATTCCTAAATTCCAAGGAAAAAGTGCTGCCCCTGTTTACAGTTGTGGAACTTGTACCATGGCCTCTCAGAGGGTTAGCTGTAAAAAGTTCTATGGCTTTCTTCAGATTTATAATTTTCAGTGGCCTTTTTGTAGCTGTGGTTCTCTATACTCCAGTTTGTGGAGTAAGGAGGCAGATGTTTTCGCCTCCTTATAAAGTGCAGTAATAAGCATGTCCACTGCCCTTACTTCATCAGCTACGAAAAATATTCATGGTTCATCTGGCTGGAAGGTGATTCACCTGCAGCTTTGTTCCCGGAACTAGTAACACGCCAGCATCTCATTTAGCAAGTGGTGCTTCTCACCAATTAAACTGAAAAAGAAAAAAAAAAAAAAGTCTCTCTCTCTTATTCAGATGCAGACTTAGGCTTTCACCTGTCAGAGGAAAATGAAACCGTCACCAACCACTGTTTATTTTGCTGGCAGGTTCATGCCTACGACAAAGTGTTTTTTTTTTTTTTCTCCTCCAGGTGAATTTACTCCCCACGTTGGCGTGGCGATGACTAATAAAGTATTTATGAAAACTCAAGTGTGTGGTCCCCATTCCCACAGTGTGTCACTGCTGCCGCCAAGTGACAGCCCCGAAAAGGAGAAAGAAATCAGCACATCTTAGACAATTAGAGCATCGATTCGACTTTGCAGGACCAAGGCCCCCACTCCCTTCTAGACAAAGATACCTTCTTTTTCTATGATGGGAACCAGGCCGCTCTGCTCTCCTAAATCACACTTGACCCATGTAGCCATCCCTCCGAATTCCGGGGCTTCTGAGAAAAGAATGGCAGGGCAATTAAAGAAAAATAAAGTCTATCCTCTGGACGAGCTCTATCTGATTCTAGGGTTCGAAGGGAGTTTTTAGTTTAGTTTGGTTCATTGTCCACAGTCGCCCACAAAATCATACCGTGCTGCTGGAGGGAAAAGGCTCAGTCCTCAAAATCAATTAGGCGCCCGGGAGGACTTGCGGCTCTCGGGGGACCCGCGGGCGCCCGGAGACCTCTGCAAAGACCGTCCCCTTGAGCCACCTCGCTCCGGAACCGGGGCTAAGAGCTTTTCAATTGCTGTGACATTTTCAGCCAGGCAAGGGAGCGGTGGTGGCGGAGCAGTGTTTTCCAGGCAATTACTTTATATTTTCAACGGAGCGATTCCCTGTCCAGGAAGGAGCGAAAGCGATCAAGTGAAATCATTAGAGGGAGAAAGAGCGAGCGGGAGAAGGGATTCATCTCATTAGCAGGTGCGGGCGCCGCGGGCTCCGGGGGGGGGGGGGGGGGGGGGGGCGGCGGCGCGCGGTGTCACTGGCCCTTTAAGACCGAGGCCCGGCCGCCGCCGCCGCCGCCGCCGCCGCCCCCGCCCCCGCCCCCGGAGCTGTTGACAGGTCTGAACCTCCCTCGCAGCCCATTGTGGCCGCAGTAGGAGGCACCTGCAGAAAATGTGCCAAAACCAGGCGGGGAGCAAGAGCTTTTCAATAAGCTCCGCAGCTGGAGAGGAGAGGCAACGCCAAACAAGCGGGCGCCGACCAGGCATGTGATGGGGAAAGGGGTCAAACCCAGACACCTCCTATCGGCTTTCTGAGCGCTCCGAGCGCCGTTCGGTTCAATTTGCTGACACCTTCTAGCTGGCTTTTCCCTATTTGCTTAATATGCGGAGGTATTTAGCTTAAAAGCACTAAATACTCCATCACGGAGGAGCTCTTCTCTCCCTTTCCCATTTACTGTTATTAAGGACGTTTCCCGGTATTTTCTCTCTCTTTCTGCCCCAAACGAAGATTGTTTGCTTTTGCTTCTCTCTCCCTCTCTCTCCCTCTGTGTGTGTGTGTGCCTCGTGGCTCCCTAGCAGGCCTCCGCCACCCCCATGCAGCCTTCGGCCTGGTTTCACTCGTTTCTTTTCTTTCTTTTTTTTTTTTTTTTTAAAGATTATATTTATTTATTCATGAGACACAGAGAGAGAGAGAGAGAGAGAGGCAGAGACACAGGCAGAGGGAGAAGCAGGCTCCTCGCAGGGAGCCCGCCGCAGGACTCGAACCCAGGTCTCCAGGATCACGCCCCGGGCTGAAGGTGGCGCTAAGCCCCTGAGCCGCCCCGGGCTGCCCTCGCTCTTGCTCGTTTCTCTAATTCAGGGGCAAGCCCAGCTCTCCGGATTTGGGGTCTGGGCTGCCTTCGTAAAGCACACATCCCCCCACCACCCCCACCCCCCTGCACTGCATCTGGACGCAGCAAACCTTTGTGGGGCATCGTCCCCACGGCTGTGCTCGGGGCTCCTGGAAATGCAGAGGTAGACAAACGTGCTTCCCCTCTCCTACTGCTGAGGATCCAGCAGAGAGGCCAAGGGGCTCCCATGACCGTGGGTTTTACGAATTCGTCTTGCACCCCTGCACTTTCCTTTGTGGTACTTACAGCCCCTGGGAGAATGAGCCAGAGTGGAGGTGAAGGGGGGGGGGGACCTGGGATGTGCCGGTGGTGGTGGAGTGGCTTTGTCCAGCTCGCCTTGAGGAGCAAGACGGCAGATTCTCACTAAGCTGGGGACCTGGTATAGCGCCTCAATTTTGGCAGCTCTAAAATGTCTGGAAATCCTTACTTTTACGTGGGGCTCGCCGGTTCACATGGTATTTCCATCTACTCTGTTTTCCTCACAGGAGGTACTGAGGCATTATCTCTGTCTTACAGATGAGAGCACCAGGGCCACCCCCCTTGTCCAGGGCCACACAACCAGTAGGTGGTAAGTGCAGAGGCCCTCCAGGAACCCAGCCCGTGTGCTGCCCACCTGTGCCTTTGCTTCCCTTCTACTCTGTGAGGCCTCCTCCAGCTGTTACCCAGCACACACACACACACACACACACACACACACACACACACACACTTTGGAGCAGTGCATTAACAGATGGACACAGTGACATTTTCACAGTGAAACTCTTTTCCCCTCCTACAGATGGACAGTGTCGGCATGTACGGACTCTGTGGGTGTACAGCAAAGAGCAAAATGAAGTGTGATTCCAGGTGGGAAATACCAGCCTCAGGTAGGAAACAAACTGATTTGCGTAAGTACCAACCTTGGCATCGGGGAAGTCCTCACCCCCCCACCCCCAACCCTGAGATTTCATTCCTTTGGAGAAGGACGAGGTACAGTGAGACTGAAGCACACACAAGATATTTGCTAAATCATTGCAGGAACATCTGCTTATTCCGAGTGCGAACGAGTGAGTGGGAAGAGGTACCAGAGAAAGAATATTTCAGAAGCACCCTTGAGTCGGGGAAATGAGATTGTTTCCCAGCTCCTCGAAGCCCGGAATGGGCGATGGTTGACATCTACACTCACAGGCCCAGCTCCAGGAGAGGGACCTGGCTGAGCTCACTCCTGTCCCCTCCCTGCCCTGCCTTGCTGGGGGCTTGTGCCTGTTCAGGCCTATGCTGAGGCTGGAAGAGATGGTCTCTTGATCCTCCAAGCTTGTTTATGCTTTAACATGTCTCTCCCCGCAGAGGACCAGTCCTCTTCCTTCTTCCCCAGCGCCTCCCTCCAATTCTGGAGGAAACAAGTGGACTATTCATGTAAAAAGAGAAAGAGTGAGCTGGGGGGGGCGGGGGATGGAGGGGGGGGGATGCCACCGACAAACTCCATTGAAAGCCACTGGCTGTTCATTTACATTCACACTTTTTAAAAATGTTAACTAATGATGTTAAATGGTTTGCCAAAGGTCCTGGCAGGTCAGTTGTAGAAGTGTCATTTCTGCCTAATTAGGGCTCTTGTGGCTGTCCGGGGCCTCCCAGTGCAACTGGTGACAAGCCGAGAGCTGACAGCTTCAATTGGTGCCAATAGGAAGGTTGGACCGGTCATGTTTTCCAACTCAGCCAGGTGTTTGCTGAATGGGGGAGGGGGCCTGGGGAGATCTGAGCGCTTCCATGATCCGTCTTCTTTCACGGCTGCCTGGCAAGTCCTCTCCCTTTGCCTGTCTTGTCTTGTGTCAAGGTCAAGAATGGGCTTTGCTAAATCAGCAATTTGGGTTATCTCTGGGAGGTCATTAGCAATCCCCGGCCCAGACATTTCAAGTGGTCTCAGGCCCCAGATGCGAGGTTTTTTTTTTTTTTTTCCCCTCCCTAAAATCGGAAAGTAGGAAAAGGAAAGTTTTAAGTAAAAAAAAAACAAAACAAAAAAAAACCACATACAAAAACAACAGTAGGAAGAAAACAGAACAGACCAAAAAGGCCCCAGAAAACTCTGCATAGCCATCAGAGAGTTAAGCCTCTGAAGACGCTCATAATAATACAGTTGCTTGACAAGAAAACAGCTAAAGCATCCTGATCAATGCTTTGAATGTTTTAAAGGGCAGCCAGTGATGAAGAAGAAATCCTCTGATGTGCAACTGGATACAGAGTACCTGTCACATAGTAGGTGTTCAACAAACAGGTTATTGCTTATTTGATCTTTCAAGAGAGAAATGTTTGAAAAACAGAGAGCAATTGATAGAGATCCTGCTCTTTTTCACACTTACTTTGATTATTCCCACAATGCTCTTTGAGTTTCTCAGTTGACCACTAAATACATGCTAAGCTGGAATGCCACGTGAGAGCTTGATACAACTATTTTATTTTTTGTTATTTTTTTAATTTATTTTTTTAACAACTTAAGCTGCAGCAGCCAGCACCTCCCATAGCACTGAAAGGACATCTGAGTGTAGAATTTGGATTTGACACACTGGTAGGTCCTGTGGGGGTGACACCACTCCCCGTTTGTCCTGAATTGGACACATCCATGCTTGGGCACACACACACACACACACACACACACACATGCTGAGCATGTTAGTGGTCTGTCTGACAGGGACTGGCAGGATTTAATGTGTCAGCATTTGGGTGCCACACTTGCTAATTCAAAGGGGAAAAATGAATTGAGAAAAGGCAATGTTCATTTTATGAAAAACTTAAGACCAGACCCAAAGAGGTTAGTTTTGGGGAGGAGGAGGGAGATAAAGTGTTAGGTGTCTGAAATTTGCAGTTTTCAGCTCTCTGTCCCACCTACCACCTCTGTTATCTCGGCTATGAGATGACAATGAAAATGGGGCCAGAAAATAGACTGTTCACATCTGTTGATTTTTATCAGCAGCGTAGAATGGAGATTAAATGAGCCAGCATATAGAGGCACATCTAGGACAATACCTGGTACATATCAGGTGCCCGCTCGCAGTGAATTCCCTTTCTGCTGCCCTGAGTCCTTCATGGTTGGAAAGTATGTGCAGTCCTGCGGCATCACGGTGTTCTCTCCATACCCAGGACATATGTGAACAAAGAGAATTAATACAATTGACTCATAGGCTGACCTCATGAATGATATGTGAGCAAATGAATCTAGACACATTCAGATGGTTCAATTGCCCGTCTCCAATTTTTCCCTCCAGGGACCTCCTTGGTCACTGGATGTGCTTAAAAGATCCACTTTGCATTCTCGTCTCTCCCTTCGGTGCCATGGCACATGTTCTTTTCTTTTTCTTTGGAAGTGACCTTCCTGGTTCATTCATACTGCTCTTATCCGTGGGTATGATTTTGCTTCTAGTTCCAGTATTGACCCTGGATCGTGGCTCTGCCTCCCACATCCACCTCCATCTCCCAGACCCAAACCGCCACCTGTGATGGCTGTCTGCCTGCTTTGAGGGCAAATGATTTACTGTCTGGATCTTAACGAATGCTAAGAAGTGGTCAATGAAGACCCTCCTTGTGGTTAGGAAGATGAGTATTTAAAAATCATTCTGTAAGATATTAGTGGTAAAATATTCTGCAGCAATGAAACCAGCATGGAAAAAGTAAACCGATCATTTACTACAACTGAAACAAAGCAACAAAAAAATACCCTTGAAGACTTGTGAACAGAGGAAAGAACATATAAATGACAGTTAAGTCCTCTGTTTTGTGGTGCATATGTACTCCGGTGGTGTTTGTGATAGCTGGTCCTCACAATGGCGAAATCACGTTCAGTTGGATATTACCTAAACCTTTCTGAAAGCAAATCTGATTTCATTATTCCATTGCTTGGGGCTTTCTGGTGGTCCTTCCAGATCTGATTCTGGCTTCTCTTTGACTTTGAACCCTTACTCTGCTGTGCTGATCTGCCAGCAGTACTCAGGATATTCCAGGATATTTCATGCCTCAGGGTCTTTGAACAAACTCCTATTTCACCTTGGAATGCCTTCTCTCCCTATTGTCCCCCCTGACCAAAACCTATTCCTCACACCACCTCCTCCCTGAAGCTTCTCCTGACACCCCCAAGTTAGATCGACCTTGTTTTCTTTTGCACCCCACCTGCACAACCTCACATTCTTCTCAGTAAGAATAAAAACTGTAATAATAAAAGCTCCCTTTTATTGAATACCTTCTGTGTGCCAGTTTAAGTGGTTTCACTGGTTATATCGTTAATTCCTCACTGCCCTGTGAAGAAGACACTGTTATTGATGCTCATTCTACTGATGAGGACACCGTGGCTCAAGTTGCATGTTGAAGGTCACACAACTTGAAAGTGGTGGAGCGGGTCCTGAGTCCAGTCGGCATGATTCAAGCACATGTAATAACCACGCCTGATCTAGAACCACCAAATTATGCTGCCCCCCCCCCATTGTAAGAGGCCGCCAGCCGCCAAGCTTTTGTTTGGGTTTAGTTTGTCTCTCCTCTAGATGGTGAGCTCACGGGGGTTGGTGACACTCTTCTATAGGGCGGCACATGGCAGAAACTCTAAATGTTGGTTGAATTTAATGAAATTAAAGGGAATTGAATTGTACTACATATTTATATGTATGTATGTGTGATTCTCTCTCCCTGCCTCTCTTATTTTCGCTATATATGTCTTTTATATACACATATAAATGCACACACCATACATAGTTTACATACATAAGTATATAGTTATATACACAAGATACATATATGTATATGTAGGTATTTATACTTCACTAAGCAGACATGTGTGTGTATATAAAGACAGTGAGAGGCAAGGAGAAGGAGAATCAGTCTCAGTTGGGAGGAATAAGATGCATTCCGATCTCTCTGGCTTTGGATGGTGAGTTTATGGTCTGTGTTAACCTCGTTACCTTGTAGCACGGGTGAGGCAGCATGTCCCTTGGCCTGGGTACTCCTAAAGACAGACCTTGAAGCGCTCCAGGTTCTGCCCTGGGTGTCATTATATTTAAGCCAGATGGTTATCAGAGGAGGCGGATGTCTAGGTAAAAGAACGTTTTGTGATTTTTTTTTCGCTATGCATTGTCCCAGGTGTAGAGATGAGTCCTACATTGTCCAAACGCCTTTCTTCACCATTAAGACTTCTCATTTTTAAAATGCTAAGCATTTTTAGCAATGGGGAGCATGGGTCTCATTCTCTGCTGCAGGTGAGCTCAGAGCCTCCTGGAAGGTGCTGTGTGTTATGCAAAGGGCAATACTAAGACTCAGCACAGAGAGTAGCCTTGGCACAAAACCCCAAAACTCTGTTAGAGCTAAGAGGCACATGTGAGATCTGGCAAGTTGGGTGAAGATTCAGTAATAGCCAGCTCAAGGGCAAAAAATTCTTTTATGGATTCTATGCTCACACTATTGCCTGCTTATAGAGGGAAAAAAGTTCACGTATTATTTATATACAAGTGCCCTTTTGTCATGTTTATTTTTACCCACCATAAGCATGAAAACCTGGTTTTAAAATCAGACTCTAAAACTTTACAAGCTGTTAGGTTCTTACTGCCTTTCTAAAGTAATTCAGTGGCCCTGGGTGGGCCCTCCTCGTTGTCCTGTTGACCCTCTTCCTGCCTCTGACCAGTCATGCCCTTTGCTTCTCTCTCTGCTCCTTTGCTCCCTTTCTGGAATCGTTCTACTAGCCTGGCCAGATCCTGTCTATCCTTTGAGAACCACTTGGATCCATGGGGATCTGACCCTTTCCAGTCTTGCTATGGCATCCAGCATCTTGTTAATTGCTGCAAGCTTCTGCCTTAATATACAAAATGCTTTCAGGGTATAAAGCCTTGGAGGGAAGCAGGGTGAAAGTTAAGACAGTCTCTCATGCTTTTAACCAAAAGAGCCCTAATTACAGAGCTGAATCAACTAGCACTTCTGCAGGAATGGTGTATCTGAAGTTTAAAATTAAAAAAAAAATCTCCAATTTTTAGTGTTTTTCCATTAAAAATAGGGCTTTGCAGATATATATAAACTAGTTTTCTAAGCTATGCATCTGAGTGTCCTTGGTGTATCATTACATTCCTTTGGGTAGGAAGGGCCAGCTTGGACCCGTGCCCCTGTAGTCGCACAGGCCCTGGGCTTGTTTTAATGCTCGGATGTTACCGTTATGAAATTCTCTATAACTTGAAAGAGGGCTCCTGCATTTTCATTGTATACTGGGTCCCGTCGGTTATGTAGGTGGCCCTTTGCAGTTCTGTGATTCTTCTTACTGGGAAGCATGGAGAGACAGCAGTAAAGCCTTGACGTGTATTTGCTGGTTATGGCCGACCTAGGGTAGGGTGCGAATCTGGGTGCTCTCTAAGGAGGGAGTTCTGGGCTGAAGACCGTGGAGGGTCAGGGAAGGTGGAGGCCCCTAAATGCCAACATTGCCCAGGATCAGCCATGCCCAGCAGCATTCTAAATGTGTGCCTACAAAAAGCAGGGAGCGAACAGTTTGTAATTCTGTAATTCAGGTTCAGAAAGCTTCCTGAGAGAGTCCTGCTTTTCACCTGGAATTCCCAAGTCATTTGGCCAAGAATTTCTGCTTGTTTGAAATCTTCAGGAAAAAAGAAAATCCCTAATGAAACACACCAAAGTCAGAAATGAGCTTCCCTTTGCAACATGTGCGTATAAAAATTCTTATCAATGCTCTTCCTCGTATCTCCTTTCATTTTTCTAACTTCCTGCTTTATTCCGAGAGGGTTTGGAGATATACATATGATCAAATAATAAAAATGGTATATTTGAGAAACAGGGCTGAAGGGTAAATAGGGCCAGGTCATAAGCTGAGCTCACAAATGCACACCATGAGGTCTTGCAGCATTTTAAGAGAGAGACACAAAGGTGGCCGTCAGCCTCAGTGTTAGTGGGACAAAGGTGCATGGTCAGCCTCAAGCAGGTGGGAGGGGAAGGGTTGGGAAGCAGGTCCCAGCTTGGGCTGCCCTGCTCCCTCCTGGTCTTTAGAGGCATCTGGGGAAAGTGGGTTGGGCTTTCTAGGATTCTGTTTGCATGAGGGAAGAAGTCCTCCCCCAGGAGATGCCCAGACGTTTCCTAGCAAAGCTGCCTTTGGAGGAGAGGGGAATTCTCAAGGCTCCTTGATGACCTGTCTCTCAGTCTGTCCCTCATCTGCCTCAGACTGACTGGGGATGGAGCCAACAGTTCCAGAAAGCTCCTGGCCCCCGTGCCTGCCCCCTCCAACCCCCTGCAGCGCTGATGGGATGGTAGTTCCAGTGACGCAGCGGCAACAGCAGCAGAGGCGGTGAGCCCGGCGCTGGCAGTGTTGGTGGCACTTGCACAGTGGCGGTGGCACCAGCACTGGCGGTGGCGGTGGCACCCGCGCTGGCAGCGTCTGTACCAGCGGGACGTGGCACCGCATCTTCGAAGTGGACGAATGGACGCAGCAGCATCCCAGCGGCCGCAGGGGCCCATCGGCTTCAGCGCCTATTGGGGGGGGGGGTGCAGGTGGCTGGAAGTGGCCCAGGCTGTATTCTGCCCGCAGTGGCTCCATGGTGACTTCATACAAGAAGGTATTGGGGCTTCCCTGGAGGAAGAGTCTCTCCAATAGCTGGTGGGAGGTGGACCCCATTTTTCGCCTTAAGATAGAGTAACCCAAGAAGAGATGAGTGATATAAGATTTGGAGCATTTGTCAGATAAGAATCAACCAGCTGATTAAGAGAAGCTTAATTTTTCCCAGTGTGGGCAGTTGAGCACACACTCATTCACTCATGCATCCAGTCGGTGATTCATTCAACAAACATCAGTGAGACCTTCCCTGGAGTCTGGAGTCAGATTACTGGTGTCTGAATCTGGCTCTGCCATTCACTGGTCTATAGCCATGACAAAGTTAGGTGATTTCTCTAAACCCCAGTTTTTCCATCTCTGCTATGAAATGTGAATAATAGTAAGTATTCACCTCATTGGGTTTTAGGAATGCATATGAAATGTTTAGCATAGTGCCTGGTGCTAATTAAATATCCAATAAATTTGAGCTAGGAGCTATGATTAAACATTATGGAATGTACAAAGATTGACATAATCCCATACTAATGAAAGCAGTATTTGTCCACATAATGAAATGCTATGCAGCCAATGTCCAGAAGGATATACAGTTGACCCTTGAACCACCTGGGTTTGAACTGTGCAGGTCTACTTATATGCAGATTTATTCTTGGCACATGTAGGACAGTGCTGTAAATGTATTTTCCCTTATGATTTTCTTAGTGACATTTTCTCTAGCTTATTTTTTGGCAAGAATGCAGTCTATAATACGTATACAAGATACGTGTTAATTGGCTTTATATTATTGCCAAGGCTTCTGATCAGCAGTAGGCTATTAGTAGTCAAGTTTTGGGGGTCAGCACCCCTAACTCTTATGTTGTTCAAGGGTCAGTTGTGCTAACTGTGGCCATCCCTTGTAGGGAGATTATGGGTGATTTGATTTACTTCCTTTTCTTACCTGCCTTTTAGGATTTTTCCGGAGTACATGGACTATTTATGAGATTTTAAAACAGAAAGGAAAGAAATTCCATCTGACCATCTCTTTGGTGCTTTAATCATGACACAAAGGAGTCATGGAATGATAACACATTTGTTCCCCAAATGCTTGAACGGGAGGTGTGAGGGCACTCAACACAGCTCTTTGGACCTGTTGGCAGCTCTGATTCCAGAAGGTTCTTCCCTACACTCTCTGTTTGTAATTCCTAACAGTTAGGGCTTATTCACCTTTTCATTCAACCAATACTTATTAACTGCCTCTTCTATGTCAGGAACCGTGGCAAGATCCAGGGAGGCAACAGCACATGGAAGCCAACAGGTCCCTTCATGGAGCTTGTAATTTAGTGAGATCCTCAGACTATAACCCAATGATTAAATTAAAAAATGTGTTATTACAAATGGAGTGCTCTGAATCTAGGAGAACGCACAGCAAAGTTGGGGGAAGGATTCCCAAAGAGTATCCCTGTGGTAACAGTTGAGCTGAGCTGTGAAAAGTCTATAGGAGTTATGGGGTGTGGGCAGAGAGTGAGCTGTCCAGACGGAGGAGCGGAGTCTGCTTCAAGGCCACATGGTCATCTACTTCCCTCTCCATGTACAAGCCTTTCAAATATGGGAAGATGGCTTCTTCCCTGGAGTTTTTCTGTTTTACTGCTAGTATTTTCAGCTTTTCCTCCTAGGATGTGATTTTACAGCCTTTTGTTGTTTTGAGGCCTGGTTTATTGCTGACCTCCTCTTCTTCCTAATAATATTTTTGAGCTATAACTCACATGCCATGCATTTCACTCATTTAAAGCTTATAATCCAATGGCTCTTAGTGTATCTTGGGGTTGTGCAGCCATCACGAATCAATTTTACAAATGTTTTCATCACCCCAAAAGAAGATCCCATACCCATTAGCACTCACTTTCCATTTCTCCCCTAACTCCCAGCCCTTGGAAACTACTAATTGCTTTTCATCTCCCTAGAGTTGCCTGTTATGGATATTTCATGTAAATGCAGTTGTACAGGATGTGATCTTCTGTGACTGCCTCTTCCATTCTGGCACAGTGTTTTTAAGGTTGGTCCCTGTGGAAGCCTGTGTCACTACTTCACTTCTTTTTGTTGCTGAATAATACTCCAGGGTGTGGATATATCACACTGTGTTTATTCATTAGTCAGATGATGGACATGGCAATTATTTCCACTTACTGGCTCTTAGAATAATGCTGTGCACTGCACGCTGTTGTGCGGATGTGTGTTTTCACTTCTCCTGAGTATAAACCTAGGAGCAGAATTGCTGGGTTGTGTGGTGAGTCTGTGCTTCACTTTCTGTGGAACTCCAAACTGTTTTCCAAAATACCTACACCATTTCACACTCCAACCAGCAGTGTGTGAGGGTTCAAATATCTGTGGGTTTTTTTTTTAAAGTTGTATTCAAATTCTAGTTAGTTAACATACAGTGTCGTATTAGTTTTATGGTACAAAATAGTGATTCAACACTTCTATGCAATACCTGGTGCTCATCTGACAAGTACACTCCTAATCCCCATTGCTTATTTATTTATTTATCTTTGAGAGAGAGAGAGAAAGAGAGTGAGAGGGAGCAAAGTGGGGCAGGGAGGGGGAGAGGGAGAGGGAGAGAGAGAGAGACTTTTAAGCAAGTTCCCTGCCCAGTGGGGAGCCTGACATGGGGCTCGATCTCATGACACTGAGATCATGACATGAGCCAAAATCAGGAGTCAGATGCTTAACTGAGCACCCAGGCACCCCGACCCATCACTTATTTAACTCAACCTTCCCACCCACCTCCCATCTGGTAATCACCAGTTTGTTCTCTATAGCTTAGAGTGTGTTTCTTGGTTTCCCTCTCTCTCTTTTTCCCCCTTTGCTCATTTGTTTTGTTTATTAAATTCCACATATGAGTGAAATCATATGGTATATGTCATTCTCTGATTCACTTAATGTCACTTAGCGTACTACTCTCTAGCCCCATCCATGTCATTGCAAATGGCAAGATTTCATTCTTTATGGCTGAGTAATATTCCATTGTATATGTATATCACATCTGCTTTATCCATTCATCAGTAGGTGGACACTTGGGCTGTTCCATAATTTGGCTATTATAGGTAATGCTGCAGTAAACATTGGGGTGCATGTGCCCCTTTGAATTAGTATTTTTATATTCTTTGGGTCATTATCTAGTAGTGCAATTGCTGGATCATGAGGTACTATCTGTCTTTTTGATTATAGTCATCCTTGTGGGTGTGAAGTGATATATCATTGTGTTTTGATTTGCTTTTCACTAACATCTATAGATGTCGGCCTGTTGGCCATTTCTGTATCTTTTTTGAAGAAGTGTCTATTCAGATTTTTTGCCCATTTTTAAATTGAGCTGTATCTTTTTATTATTTGCTTATAAAAGTTATTCATATATTCTAGATACATACTTTAGATATAGATACTCCCTCATCAGATACATGATTTTCAAATATTTTCTCCCATCCTGTGGATTGTCTTTTCATTCCTTTGATAGTGTCCTTTGAAGCACAGAAGTTTTAAATTTTGATTAAGACAAATTTATCTAATTTTTTCCTTCCTTTTGCTTGTTCTTTTGGTGTCGTTTCTAATAAACCATTGCCTAGTCTAAGGTCACAGAGATTATGTCCTTTTTTTCTTCTTTTGTTTCTTTTAATAAGAGTCTCATCATTTTAGCTCTCACATTTAGGTCTTTCATCTATTTTGAATCCAGTTTTGAATATAGTGTGATGAAGAGGTCAGCTCACTGTTTTCGTATGATACCCAGTTGTCCCAGAACCATTTATTAAAAATACTATTCCTTTCTCCTACTAAATTGTCTTAGCATCCCTGTCAAAAATCAACTGATTATAAATGCAAGGGTATATTTCTGAACTTTTAAGTATGCTCCATTGATCTGTCTGTCCTTATCATGTACCAAACTGTCTTAATTATTGAAGCTCTGTAGTTAGTTTTGAAATTACAGAGTATGAGTCTTCCAACCTTGTTCTCATTTCTCAAGATTGTTTTGGCTATTCTGGATCTCTTGCATTTCCATATGAATTTATAATCAGCTTGTCAATTTCTACATAGAAGCCAGCTGAGATTTTCATAGATTGTGCTTAAACTGTAGGTCCATTTGGGGAGTATTTCCATGCCAACGATAGTAAGTCTTCCGATCCATGTACATAGGATGTCTTCCCATTTACTTAGGTCTTCTTTAATTTCTTTTAATAGTGTTCTGGTTTTCAGAGTATAAGTTTCACACTTCTGTTGAGTTTATTCCTAAAATTTTATTATATTTTTAATGGTATTGTAGATGTAAAACCACTGGAGTGTGCACAGTGGGATGGACCTCACACCTGTGGATACAATTCCACGAATATAACCAAAGACAAAGATAGCTTTTTGTGGGAGGGGATGACATAGAATAGAGTGGGGTGGTCTACACAACAACATCACGTTTTGACTCATGTCAAGAGAAACCCATCACACTTTTTCAGGTCTTCTGCTTCTGTGCTGTGCTTCCCACACTCTATACCTGGACTGGTTGCCCTGAGAAGCTAAAGGTAGCACATTGGCTTTTCCATTTAATAAGTTTGGATTCAACCCACTGTTAATAGTCTATGAGATTGGTTTGTATATTGATTCTGACCCTTGTCCTTCAGCCTATCCACAAATGTAATAGACATATCCTCTTTAGGGTTTTCGTTCAAGCCAATGCTAAACATGTTCAGCAGGACTTTGCCAAGAACAGATGCTTGAGGTCCTGAGTTCAGAACCTCTCTCTGAGATCATTGAATTTCAGCCCCTGAATAACAGTATCCAACCAGTCCCCAAGCCACCCAGTGGTCTTCATACCCAATTCATTAGTCCTTACATACAATCCATATGGCAACCCCATTGAACTTATCAAATGCCCCATTCAATTCCTAAATCCTTGATCTATTTCATCTCTACCAGTCTAGTAATCCTATCAAAGAAAGAAACAATTTATCTGACAGAGCTTTTTCTCTCTGAACCTGCAGTGGGTCCTGGTGATTCTTGCTTTCTATCTGTTCGTAAACCATAAGTCTCCTTTAACAAGTCATTTTTGAATTGGATGCACCAAATTCACTAGCCAGTTACTTTCTTATGATAAGAGAATTAACTTCAGATGAAGAAACAGGATCACATGGGTTAAAATCATGCATAAGGCTGGTAAGTGTGGAGGGAAGTCTAGAATCCAAGGCTTATGATGACTTATTCTGTGCCCCCTCCATTCACAATGGAGGAGGTTCCTATTTGACAATGACAGGAGCAAGTGTGAATGTGGGAAGCTACTCAGAAACTCCACATCCTCAGGTAAACTCAGGTGTTCAACTTACTGTGCCCAAAGTGATATACTGCTACATACAAGTGATGTGGTTGCCTCAGCAACCACCAGAGGATGAGCAGAACAAGAAAAAGAATCGTTTGAACCACATCTGTGGTATCATATTATCTCCTTTAATTCAGGTTCCTCTTTGACCTGAATTATCTGGATTTTATTAGTTCAAAAAGCATCTATCGACTCATGTTGTTTTAGGCCCCATGGTAGGCTCTGAAGATCTTGAGATGTGAGAGGCACAGAGAAACTTTACAGGTGAGTCCAGCCCTGCGATGCCCACAGTGGGTACTATGGTAGACTGACTTGCCATCCTATCCCCTGGGGCCCAGGGATTCTTCCCACACAGTCAAGATATCAAGTGATTCCGGTGAATCAAAATGGAACCACAAAGCAGTCAAAAAGTGTTATTTATCATCTATTATGTACCAAGTGCTGTTCTAGGTGTTAAGATACACCTGTGAATAAAACATAAAACTTCTTGTCCTTATGGAGCTTACATTCTAGTGCGTGTTTGTGTGTATGCATGTATATACACAAATCTTAACAACTCTGTCAGATGATATAGAAAAAGACTAAAGCTGAATGGGGGAGAGGGAAGGATGGGGTGGACATGGGGTTAGAATTTAGAATAAGAAGTCCAGACGGGGCCTCACTGAGAAGGTGACATTTAAGCAGCAACCTGAGGAGGGTATGTGACCAAATCATGTGAATATCTGAGTGAGGAGCAACCTGGGCTGAGGAACAGCAGCTGCAAAAGTCCTGAGGTAGGGGTTGCCTGTGTGTTGGAGGTCCAGCAAAGAGGCCGCACATCTGGGAGATGAGGCCAGGTGGAGCCTTGCAGGATGGCCAGCTTCTCCTCTAAGCTGGGAAGCCAAGGTTTTGAGTGAAGGAGTGACATGATCTGACTTAGATGTTTGAAGGATCCCAGAGGTCATGCTGTGAGTACACTTTGGTGGGGAGTGGGGCGGGCAGAGGAGAGGCAGAGGGGCCTGTTAGGGAACTATTGCAAGGTACAGAGACAGTGCTGATTCAGCTTAGGGTGACAGGGGTGGCAGTGGTGAGATGCAGACAGATGCTGGAGGGGGAGCCCCAGGATTTCTGGTGACTGGATGTGGGGTTTGACAGAGGGAAGGCAAAAACAATGCTGGAACTTTTGGTCTGAGCAAATGGCAAGAGGAGTCATCAGTTGCTGAGGTGCAGATGGCTGCCAAAGGCCACTCTCCCACAATGAAAGCTCACAGAGATGAGAAACCCACCAGTGAAGAAGTCCGAGTTGCTGCACCGTGGATGGAAGAGGAAAATCAGATGTCCTAAAAGTCAAATGGAGGAGTTATTTCTAGGAGGAGGGGGTGGTCTGCTATGTTGACTGGTGCAGATGGGTCATGTCTGATGAGGACTGAGGGCTGACGTGTATTTACAATCTTGGTGGCTGCACCAGCGGCAGAAATAACGGCAGGTGCCTCTCCTGAGTCCCTGCATGGGTTGAGTGCCACCTGTGTCCCCCCAGGTGATCACAGGGACTGTCTTCTGCATAAATCCCCAAATCCACCTCCCACCTCTATTGTGGTCCCTAAAATGGCAAAAAAGAGTCCCTTTCTCTTTGATATTCCTATGTCAAAAAGTATCCTGTTGACCAAGATGTTTGTCAAAATGCAGAAAATGTATTATTTTTCCTTGGTTTTTCTGTATTTTACTGATTAAGACATATTTGTCTAATTCTAATACAGCTGATTCATACAGCCTATCTCTACCATTAGAAACATATAAATTATTCCTAAACACATATGACCACGCACAGATCTCCTCATAAGGCACATTTCCAGTACGCAGATTACTTAATACAATGACATCCCCATATTGTCACTGTTCTGTAGACAGTTCCTACCCATCCTAGGTAACGCATAATGGGGACACTTCTTTCCTGTTTGTTGGGGTTGGGGGTGGGTGGATCCAGGAAATCTAAGAAGTGGAGCTGTATAGCAAGAGGGTGTGGGGGCTGCAGGGTGGTTTATGAGCATTGCGGGCAGAAAGGCTGGCAAAAGCAGGATTTGGAAGCTGGGAAAATGTGAGTTGGGAACCAGTAAATAACCACTGTGGGTAAAATATAGAGTCCCAGGAGACAGGGCCTGGGCTGCCCAAGATGGGGCTCTCCATGAGGAAGAAGAAAATCAGGGGGTCCCAGGTCAGGGACTACCTACCTTTCTGCAGGTCTTTCCTAGAGAGGATGGAACCAAAGTGCCCAGTCAGCTGTGAGCACCAGAGAGGCCCAGAGACAGGAAGCAAGAGCCCGTGGGCAGTGAGGGCTGGCATGGTGTTCACAGACCAGGGCAAGGAGCGCCCCAGGAGGGGTGGCCAGCAGGCAAGACTGCCACTCCAGGGGGCTCACTGGGGTGTGATGGGGGGATGTCTGTCCGCCTTTTGGTGTCCATTATTTTCCTTTGTTTGAAATTTCTGTCTCATCAAGACAAATGTTGCTCTTCACACCCACCGATCGTATGGAACTAATTTGTGAATCACGTACGGCCACATCCCTTGTTCTAACATTTCTCATCTCGGACAGGTACATTTTCCCTCGGGGACATCAGGCCATTCTATCCGTGTGTTGTTGGGGACATGCTGTGGCGCTCGCTTTGGTGGGGGCGGTGTGTGGAGATGCATCTGTGTCCCCCCTCCCAATGTCACTGTGGTTCTGCTCAGCATCGAGTGGCCGAGCAGAACGGAGAGGATGAGTGGGTGACGTGGGCTTCCCTGAGTGGTGGGGCTCACGGGACTGAGGGGCAGTAAGGCTCAGAGGCTACGGCCTGGAGCTCTGATGATGGGGCGACCAGTTTAGACTTTATTCCGTGGCTTAGGGAGAGCTATCCGCGCCCTTACAGAGAGGACCGATATGATCAGATTGGTTCCTACTTGGAGCAACCCAGTGGCAGCGTGTGGCAAGGGCGAGATGGGGTGGGGTGAGGGCAGTGGGCATGGAGACCAGATGGGGCTGATGTAGCAGCCCAGGTGGGAGGCCATGAGGACCTGGCCCTGCAGGGGACAAGGGAGCTGGGGATGAATGTCCTCGTGGAGGTCGGGTCAGCAGGGATCGGTGCCTCATTGGCTGCTGTGTGAAATCCAGAGGGCTGCCCAGTGCCTGACCCAGGCCACCGAACCCATGCTGTTGCTGTCAACTGCCGCTTGGAAAGCAGTTAGATGATCTCATACCCTCTTCATATTCTGCGGATTATCTTGAGTGACCCACATTTGGAAGTATTGGAGGGGGGAGGGACACAGGGGAAGCAAGCCTAAAATACTCAAACAATGGTCTCAGTTCTCTGCTTCTCTTCATTCTGTTGGCAGCCTGGCGTATCTCGAGTGGCGGAGCACAGGGAAACTTTAAACAGAATCATTACGTATAGATAGTGGGTGCCATAGCCTGCACTGAACTTCCTCTGCCAGAGCCGTGGAAGGGGTAAATAGGAGAGCACCTGTCCCTGAACCTGACAGCATCAGGAGTGGCTCAGCTAAGATCACCACAGATGGCTCTGTAGGGCGTTCGTGCTGAGCACACTGAGCCAGCACCTTCTTTCCTATTGTCTTTATAACTCCATTGTTTTAAGCAAGCCAGCTTTGTAGTCAGGGTTCATTCACTACAGACAAAGCCTCTGTTAGGAAAAAACTAGATCTCAGAAGCTTCTAGAGCACTGAGGAAAATCATAAGCCATCGACGGTGGAAGTTCCAATTCCAGATCCCTGGGCACAAGTGGCAGATAGGGTTTCTCCATTTGTTTGGTGTCGAAAAAAAAAAAATCTGGATGGGGGTGAGAGAAGGAATAGCCTCCAATAATTATTTAATCCTGCCAAACTCCAGAATACAGGTTAGAGTTAGCAATCCAGATGGTTCTGGCAAACTGTAGATCTCATCAACTATCCACAGTATAGTTGATAAAAGGGAGGAAAGAGGTGAAACATCCGTGTCATCACTTGAATGGCTGAAATAATACTTCAGTTCTGTTTTGTTTTTCTTTTTTTTCAGGTGGCTGAATTTTTCTCCCTCGTTGACCAATTTGGGAATGATTTTAAAACAGCCCTTGCTGTTTGCTGTTTGCTGTTTGCTTTCCCATTAGGAAAATAAACTCAGTCACAGTAAAATAGCTGAACAAATGGGTAGTTGGGAGCCTTTTATAACATTCAGCTTCAGAAGGAATCTCGTAAGGCGTGTTCCAAAAAACCGTTGAGGATTTGAGGTGACCTTAAACTTGGCATTTCTCATTAGAAAGACTTCAGTCACCCTGAAAAGAAGGAAAACCTCCATTTAAAAAAGTGGAAAAAAAAGTGAAAAAAAAATAAAAATAAAAAAATAAAAAAACAGTGAATAGCAGATTTTCCTAGAGCCCACGGCCACACAGGCCACCTGAATGAGACTTCAGAGCTGTCGCATGCCGGCAAGATGGCGCCCCTTAAGGCCTCCAGTTGCGTCATGTCACATCAGCCATGTGATGCTAAGTCAGGAACCTGAAACATAAAGCCCATCATCCACTGGCTCCTTCAGTGAAATGACTCGGGGGCTGTGAAGTCAGGCTTGGTCCTGAGAAAGGTCAAAGAGTGGCATGGATCAGACCCTCATTTGGAGGCTCTTTTGGCCTGGCAGGTGGCCAACGTTCTTCCACTGATGTGGGGGATTTGTAAGCTCAGTCACTCATTCCTCTGTCAGGGGCCAGACCCTACAGATGTTTCAGAGAGTAGATGCTTGGAGCCACAGGCGACTAAAGACGGGGTAAACCCAATGGTGTTAAGCACGAGGGCCATGCGGTCAGATGGCACTTGGGTTTTGGATATGCCGCTCACGAACTCTGCAGGTGACCTATTCTCTGAGCTCTGTTTCTTCTTTCATAAAATGAAGACACTAGATGTATACGAGAGAGGATCTTTAGGAGATTAATACATGTAAAGGGCTCAGTGTCTGGTACACAGTAAATGCTCAATAAATGTGTGTTACCATCAGTGCCACAACTCCTTCGTCTTGGGGGTGTGGGAGGAGAGAGCCAGAGCAGAAACACGAATCCTTCGAGGTAGCTATTTTGTCCGATAGATGCGCTGCTTAGGGATGCGGCCCTTCCAGTGACAAGCTTTCTGGTTTTGAGCATCGTCCCCAGGAGATGACAAGCAGCAGGGAGAACAGACTGAAAGGTTCGAGGCAGCAGCTGGCACCTGGGGGCAGACGCACGGGGTGTGCAGTGCGAGGGGGAACGGCAGAGTGAGTCCTCCCCCTGTCCACCTCACCTTGGACAGTCTGCTTGATTTGTTAGCACCTCCCAAATCCCTTCCCTGGGTTACTGTTTGCTTGCTTTTTTGTTTTATTTTTGCATTTTGGATCTGAGACAGAGGAAATGCACCCCTCTGGCCATTTACAGGTGACCCAGATGGGGACAGGATGGTGCATTCCCCAACTGCGGGGTTCACAGCAATCCCCAAAGCCTGAGAGAAGATGAAACTGCTAATAAAAAAAATAGGAGAGGGACACACACACTTGGGTTCAAAAGCAGACTGTGTGAACCACTGCTCTCCGGTCCTAGCTGGTTCCGCAGCTCTCATGCCTTCATGCAGCTGGATCATCAGGGACCTCTGCTTCCATCCTGCTACCCATGGGAGAGGTAGGTGGTCTGCCGCCAGCCACCCCCTTGTACCCAGAAGCAGAAGCTGCTCCCTTCTAGATGTGTCCATTCTCCTGACAGTGTGAACGTCCTGTCCTCTTACTAAGGCTGGGAGCAAATATACAGTGTGCTCATGTCACAGGTGCAGGGCCTAAGGGTTTTCCCATCACTATAGCGATAAGCCTTCTCTCTACTACTCAGACTCTGCTTTTATTCTGGAAGGCAGATGCTGGATTGGGAGGGAATAAGCCCATTGCATTGTGGCCAATTTGGGTGGCCACTCATGTATTGTGCCATCTTCTCGGTGGCCACTCATGGATCATGCCATCTAGGGAGGGACAGCAGGGCGGCCCTACAAATGGAAAGCAGGCCCCAGAGGAGCCCTAATAGTGGCTATCCCTCACAGAATGCTTCTGAATCCCTTCATGTGCTTTATGCCTCTTAAATGTCACAACAAACCTACACCTTAGGGGTTCTTCCTACTAAGCCTAGTTTGCATAGGAGTAAACTGAGGCCCAGAGGGTCATGCTTCGGTGACAGAGCCAGGCTGGCATGCAGGCGATTTGATCCCAGAGCTGCCACACAGCCTCATCATGGGTGTGAAGATGTCTGGACTCTGGACAAAGAGGAGATAAGGGGTGGGGAGGGCAAGCTGACCACTTCTTTCAGTACCTGAAGAAAGAGGAATCAGAATTGGACTCCATATAATGAAAGGCCAGATAGAACTTTCCAGATGTGGACAGGCTACCTTGTTTCAGAGATGAGGGAGGGTGAGAGTTTCCTACACCTGGAGGATCCAAGCAGAGACTGTGTGATTCCAGCATGAGGCCCCTCTAGCAGGCAGAGCAGGACTGCAGGTGGTAGAAGGAGCCCTTCAGAGGTGGCCGGAGGGTCAGGAGCCCAAGCCTGTCTTAGGGGACCTGGGTGGGGCCATCAGAGGCCCACGCAGCCTCAGCTCCCCTCTCTATCTTCTCTTTCACTCTTCTGTGTGCCTGGCTCTCCTTCTCTCTCTCTGCTTCAGCCGCTCTCCTCACTCACCAAGCTGTAGCCATACCAGGGTTTCTGGAAAAGGCCAAGTGCTTTCTGCTCCAAAACATTTTTGCATAAGTCGTGGCCTCTGCCTTCTCTTGTTCATGTCACCAACTCCTGCTCATCCTTTAGATCCAACTCAAACGTGACCTCCGGGAAGCCTTCCCTGACCACCTCATCCCTGTGGGGAGCCTCATGTGGAACTCGATCCCAGGACCCCGGGATCATGCCCTGAGCTGAAGACAGACACTCAACCACTGAGCCACCCAGGTGCCCCGAAAATTTGCCTTTTTAATGAGTTCCCAGGTAGTGTGGATGCTGCTGGCCACAGAGCTACACTTTGGAAACCATTGAATTTGACAATCTGCAGGTCCTCTGAGGCACTTGTTTTTAAATTTTCCAAATCGAGTAAATGAAAATGAAAGTTCTATGCTTACAAAAAGAGTATGCTTATTTACTTTTATAAGAATTATTTATTTATTTGAGAGAGAGAGAGCACGAGTGCAGGAGCAGGGCAGGGGGTACCGGGGTGGGGGTGGCAGAGGGACAGAGAGACTTCCCTCTGAGCCGGGAGCCCAACACAGGGGGCTCGATCCCAGGACCCTGAGATCATGACCTGAGCCAAAGGCAGACGCTCAACTGAACCAAGCCACCCAGGAGCCCCTAAAAACAGTATATTTAGATGCAAGAGATTATTTTGAAACATAACTTTACCTTCAAGCATAAAAGGGGAGGGAGGTGGTGGAAGGCAAGGAAAGGGAAAAATCCTTTTCCAATCAGGAGGGATTAGCACCTACCGATGGGGCTGATAATGTCTATGATGGCAAAAGGTCAGATGAATGGAAGTGCCTGGGCCTGGGCGGGCGGAGGGCCGAGCAGGTCCCTGGGAGCAAGGCCTGCAAATGCAGTGCTTGCAGGTTTCGAGAGCGCTTCCCGCCAGCTCAGCATTTAATCTCCACCTCGGAGGGTAAAGCTAGAGAATCACAATTAATAAGGGGAGTGAGAGGCCAAGGCAGGGAGGCAACAAAACAAAAGAAGGAACCCCTTGTGACGCTCAGGACACACCTCCTGGCCTGGAGATCTGCCTTCACCTGGCTGGAGGGTTTGTTTGTTAAGCTTGGCGGCTCAGAGTTCACACTCCGGGGGTCTTGGCCTGCTTGCTTCTCTCGTCCACACAGCCTTCCACCCACCACCTGCATCCCTACCCAGGGACCCTGTGCCATGAGACTGTAAGGGTCCCGCTGTCTGCTCTGAAGGTCTCCCCTTTCCGTGTTCTCCCATCTGTTTGCACCCAAGAGAAGCATCAGTCTGGGAGAGTGTCAACACTGCTCTTTTTTTAAAAAAAATATATATTTAAAAAAAGATTTTAGTTATTTATTCACAAGAGACACACACAGAGAGGGGCAGAGACATAGGCAGAGGGAGAAGCAGGCTCCCTGTGGGGAGCCTGATGCGGGACTCGATCCCAGGACCCCGGGATCACGCCCTGAGCCGAGGGCAGGTGCCCAACTGCTGAGCCACCCAGGTGTCCCCACAGGGCTCCTTACTGAGCTCCTTTAAGCCCAGGGGACCCCTCGGGAGCAGACGCAGTGGCAGGGGCAGCCTGGGGAGGCGCCAGAGAGCAAAGAGCATTCCAGCCTGGGTGCAGCCAGGGAGTGACCCAGGACTCCCGGGTCCCAGAAGAGAGACTTCCTTTGGCAGGCAGTTCCCCGCATAGCTGCTAGAAACATCCTCCTCAGGGTGGTCGGTTCACAAGAAGTGAGCCGGGCAGTGGGCTGTTCCCTTCACTGGACTCTTCCATCTAATCCTCCTCTTAACCCTAAGAGCACAAGTGCCCATTTTTGTCTCGATTTTTATAAACAAGCACACTGAGAGCCTTAGAGAAATGTAGAAAGTTGACCAAACTCAAGCTAGAAAGGCGCAGGCCTGGCTTTGAATCCAGGTGTGCCTCGCTGCAGAGCTCCCTCTGTGCGAAGGGGCCACATGGAACCCCCTTAGCAGAGAGCTACAATTAGGAATAGCCCCAGTGGTGGTGGTTTGTGCTGCTTTCTTCCTCCCCAGATTAACTGTCCCTCTTCACTTGCCTCACCTCCCCGCTGGGGGAGCCCCACTCAACTGCTGCCTGGTGGGTGGCACCACCTTAGTGGCTGCAGGGAAGTCTGAGCAGGACAGGGAAGGTGTGGGAGGGGGCCCTTAAATAAATGTGGCACAAGAGAGTGAGCTGCTCAAACTTATGAAAGCCAAGGACCACCGGGACTTGAAAAGCCATCTGTCCTCCAAGGGAGGCACTCTGAAACCATGATTAGAATAAAGGAAGATGGGGCACCTGGGTGGCTCAGTGGTTGGGCATCTGCCTTTGGGTCAGGTCATAATCCCCTGGTCCTGGGATTGGATTCCACATGGGGTTCCCCGCAGGGAGCCTGCTTCTCCCTCTGCCTCTGTGTGTGTGTGTGTGTCTCAGGAATAAGTAAACTAAAAAAATTAAAAAATAAGAATAGAGACACCTGGGTGGCTCAGCAGTTGAGTGTCTGCCTTTGGTTCAGGTCGTGATCCAGGGATCCCCACATCAGGCTCCCTGCAGGAAGCCTGCTTCTCCCTCTGCCTGTGTCTCTGCCTCTCTCTCTCTTTCTCTGTGTGTCTCTCATGAAAGAATAAATAAAATCATAAAAAAAAAAGAATAAAGGAAGATGGCAGGGTCATTGTGAATCTTGTCATAATTACAGCAGAAACTATTCTGTGAAACAGGATGTCCACTGGATATGGGTCAGTTGAACGGTGCAAAAAGAGCTTCTGGGAATAAGCAGCTGTAGGGCAATGCTTGAAAGCCCCACAGGTCTCTTGACCGAAGGACTTGGTAGTGCCTCTAAGGTGCTCATATGATCATGACAGTGCTTAGCTCGGAAATGAGCCTGCTACCATGTTACATCCCAAAACACATACATCAGACCTCAAAAGGATCTCGGTCATGTGAGTTTTTGCTGAAGGTGTCTAAGGGTGATCAACAGAGGGGGAGGTTACATGGTCTCACTTGCATCTAAACTTACTTTCCTGGCTGCTCCCCTCCTTCCCAGCTCCCCAAGGCCAGAGGTGCACCCGTGAGATGGTAGCAGGAAGGGCACACTGGCCCACCAATGCTGATGGGTCTTATGGCCTTCCAGAATGCTGTGCAGGGGAAAGATCCCATGACAAAGGCTGGTGTGAATCTGAAAGAGTGTCGTGATTGATCAGTGATGTCTGCCACAGCGGTGACCGAGGAGGCACAGCCTGAGGATCACAGATCTGCTGCCCCAAGACTACAACTTAATATAGGAAAGAGCTAGAAGTGGGGCTTACGGGCTGCATGGGGATCCTCGCTCTGCTCCAGACTTGTAACCGTTGAAAATTCAGCTCACCTCTGTGAGCCTCACTTCTCTCTTGGGCAGAGTGGCACGGTCACAGGCACCACCCCTCTGTCATAGAGAGATGGTGACAATGCACTGACCTCCTGGGGGAAAATGTGCCACCCGAGGACATGGAAGTATCACTGCTTCAACAGACCGTGTTACTTGGGGTCTTGGCAGCATATGCATGGCGTGCTCAGCTTGATTAATATGAAGGTATTTTGATAAAGGGACTGTTTGCAGAGTTGTACATAGGACTGCGGCTAGTGACTGCAGGGCTGGTGTAGCCTCTACATCTCTAGGGGTGAGGGGAAGGAGCCAGTTGTGGACCTAGAAGCAGATGGTTCCATGGGGAGGGCCGCCCTGAGAGGAGCTGTGACCATGGGGATGAGAGGCACAGGCAGCTCACAGTGACTCCATGGGGGGGAGCCTGAGATTAGTATCTCACCTCTCTTGCCCCGCTCCGTCCCTTCTTCCCTCCCTCCCTCCCCCAGTCTGTGCAGTGGCTAAGCCAGCCTGAAGCCAAAGGAGCCCTTGATGTCATCTATTTGGTCAGCCTCTGTCTTAGCTTGGGCTATAACAAATACTACCATAAACTGAGCGGTTTACCAACAACAGAAACTTATTTCTCACGGCACTGGAGGCTGGAAGTCAGAAATCAGGGTGCCAGTATGGCCAGGCTCTGGTGAGAGTCCTCTTTCGGGTGGTAGACTGCTGACTTCTCTCTGTGCCCTCACGTGGTGGGGAGAGACAGCTCTGGTCTCTTCATCCTCTTAGAAGGGCACCGATTCCACCATGAGTGCTCCACCCTCAGGACCTCATCCAAGCCTACTTACCTCCCAAAAGCCCCACCTCCAAACACCATGACCTTGGGGCATAGGGTTTCAGTATAGGGACTTTCAGGGCACACACACATTCGGTTTGTAACAGCCTCCCTGGGCAGAGAGCTTGAGTGGGCCATTGCATTTTGCTGGCTGTAGTAGGTTTCTGTAACCAATACCATGGACTGGGTGGCTTAAAGCCACAGAAGTTTGTTCTCTCATGGTTCTGTGGCCAGAAGTTCAAAATCAAGGCAAAGGCACGGCTGCAGTGTCCACTGTGGCCTCCAGGGAAGAATCCTTCCTTGCCTGTTCTGGCTCTCATGGCCCTAGGTGTTCCTTGGCTCACATCCATGTCATCTACCTTCATCGCATCTTCTCTATATGTGTCCTTTATATGCCTCTCGTAAGGACCCTTGTCATCAAATTTACGGCCTACCTAGATAATCCAGGATGATTTTATCTCAGGATCCCGAATTATACCTACAAAGACCCCTTTCCCAAATATAACATTCATGAGATTGAGGGATTTGATATGGACATGTCTTTTAGGGAGGCCACCATTCAACCCACTCCACCAACCTTCCACGTCTGACTTTTTGTTACTGAGCTGTGAGAAGGAACTGAGCCATTTCTCCTGAAGGCCACCCTGAGCTCGGTGAACTAGAGCTCCTTTGCATGTCTGCTCTAACCAGAGGTTAGGGCCAAGAGAGGGGGTGCACATTTTACCTCATTTCAGAGCACGATTAAACTACACATTGTGGCCTTTGTCAAATCATGTATCCCCTGTGAGCCCCTATTCTACATCACTAAAATGAAGCAGTGAGATTAGGCAATGTCGGAAAGAGTTTCTACCTCTAGAATCCCATGTGCTACAAGCTAATGTCAGGGTGAGGTGGATACCTCCCTGGTAACCCTGCACCCACCACTTCTGGTCCGTGGCATGCTTGTTGGCACTTGGGGTCAAGCTCAGAGCCACAGATATCTTCAACATTTCCAGGCCCCTGGGGCTTTTCATTGGTAGCCTTCTGTCCCACACAGAGGAATGGCCCAAGGAGGATGGTCTGCGTGTCTCACTCGGGACCCAAGGCCCGCAGGTGCCCTCCCTGGGAGTCTGAAATGGCATTTCGGCTCAGGCATGTTGGGTTAGCTCGGGTTTCCAGCCAGGCGATTCTTGAATCTTTTCATGCAGCCAAGGGTAACAGTGATACCATGACACCTTTTCTAATTGTGTTTTAATTGAAAAGGCTTGATTTGATTATAGAAGCCTACACTGTAGTTGAAGGGCTTGTTAAAACATGTATTAAATCCAAAAGATTGCAATGTTTCACTGTGTAATTATGTAAACAGTCACGTATATAGAGCAGTTTACAGCCAGCGGGAATGCTTTTTCAATAGCGTGGTAGCAAACTGACATTGCTGATCAGTGGCAGGTGAATTTATTTTTTTAAGGACAAACGAAAGTTGGTATCCCCGCCCTCACCGCCCCCCCTCCCCCATCAGCCAGGCAGGCTTTTTAATTTTCTCCTTTTGTGTATGTTTTTCCTTGAAATCCGTTGTGATTTAAAGTAACGTTTCTGTGTTCTCTGGTGCATGTGAATTCCCCATAAATGGGGAAGGAAAATAAAATGTGCCACATCTCTGAAATGTTTAGATGTCTCAGCGGCAAAAATGATCCAGGGATTAAAAAAAATCCTCAGCTATAGTTTTAAAATAGGAATAGAACTACCTTAGAATTCCCTGTAGTTTTAATGAAAGTGTCCATTAAATTTACTGAGGATAAAAGAGTAATTTACCTCAAAACCTGCTATCCCTGCCTTTCCCAAAGGACTTATGATGCTCACCTATCTTTTTTGAACTTCAAAATAAATGAAACATTGATCAGAGATGTCATCGAAACATTACTTCTTCTTGTCCATCACTTGCTCAACCTTGGCCTCTTAGAAGGAAACAGGCCCCACAATCATGATTTCCTCCCAGCTCCAAGAAAATAGAAGCCGCAAATGGGCTGGTGAATTATGTGCTTCCAGTGGTTTTGAAGGGAAGCATTTACTGAGGGAGAAAATTGTTTTAATCTTATAACAACCAAGGAGGAGAGTTTGTAAAAACACAGAACACCTACACATACACTTGATTTTGTTGCATAGAAACACACGGGAACATTTTTTCCCACAAACTTGCCTGATGCCCTCAGCTGAGCGATCTTGCTATGGTCCATGCAGGGGTGGGTGGGCCTTGGGGTGCAAGGAGGGGACTGGGAAGCAGAGGTGTCGGGGGTGTGAGGGTAGTGAGACCATGCGCAGTTGGCTGGGAATCCCACAGACACCGAGACGGCAGGTCCAGTGCAGGATGAGGCCCTCGAGCCCCTTCTGGAAACACTGGCCCTGCAGGATACCCCGAGCTCTGCTCTCCCAAGGCCCAGCTCCTCAAATCACAAAGTCTGGTGCCACCTTCACCCCAGGCTGGCTTAAATAACTTAAATAACTTCCTGGCAGACCACCTCAGTCCTCTTCCCCCTTGATATTGCTGGCGGAAGTCAACACGTGGGATGTTTTACGAGATTAGCCAAAAACAACAAACAGACAAGTGAATAAATTCAAATTCCAGGAAGTCAGTCCTAGAAACGACTAGGAGGAGAAAATAAGAATAGTGAGTGGTCCAAAAGAAAAATGCATGCTTCCCATTGCTGAAGGGAGGGGGGAAGAAAAGAAGGAAGGAGGGAGGGAGGGAAACAAAGGCTGCATATAAATTATAAATGCAAATATCCCTGTCTGGGGAGGCACACGCAGGGCAGTGTGACAGTTGCAGGGGAAAGGGTGGAGGGCCTCGGTGAAGGGCGACTTTCACATTTTGCTCAATGTGCTTATGGGTTTCAATATTTTACCAAGGGACTTTGTGTCATTTTCCAAAAGGGCTGTGTGGGGGCGTGAAGATCTTAAACAGAAATGTCCAGATATAGAGGAAGGAGATCATTACAAGTGGCCTATTTGTACGAAGTAGATTATGAGTGAACCATGGTAACACAGCAAACGAGGAGGCGAAGGGAACTTGGTATTTATACCCTTCATCTTGTTCACATCCCTTTGTCTCCTTTAAGAGAATGCATTTTGCACAAAGATGTGCCTTGTTCAGAAGAGAAAGCTGGTTTCTGGAAATACGGTTCACGCTCTGATCATTTCCAAGAGACACAGGATGTATCATCCAAGTACGGCTCTTCCACACCATGGAGAATACGTATCCTCGTAACAAAAAGTTCAGAATCCCTAAGTGGTGGGCATTTTCTTGGAGCCTTTGGTTCAAAGGGAAGGGTGATTAAACTGTTGGTGATTGTTTTGGTGTTTTATTAGAATGCCCCGATTCAGCTCCATGGGTGCTTATGGGCCTTAGATACCTACATGGAAGGGGGTACGTGATGCTCGGCTTGTGCCATCTTCCTCCTTCCCCCCATCACCTCTGTCCTCACTGCCAGGCCTTTCACACGACACTGCACTGCTCTGTGAGCTCCGAGCAGGTGTAGGTGTGTGTTTGTATGTGTGTCATCTCCCCAGGTACGGCCTTTGTAGGGGAGGAAAGAACTTTTTCTTCCTTCTACCCTTTTAGATTCTCAGACTGGGACTCTGTTAAATTCGACCAACAAAAGACAGAGAAAAACGGTGGTGAGACCTGGCTACTTATATAGCCTCTTAGCAAAGAATAATAAATTAGTAAAGAAGTGACAAGACAAAGGAAAAGGTTATTAGATTTCCAAGGGCAGCAAGCTGTGGGAAGGTAAATATAAGGGGAAGTGGAGACTTATGGCAGTCCCATTTTCCAGAATTTTCTGCACTTAGATAAGAGAAACTCTGGGAAGATGTTGTTCTGCATCTTTTGATTCTCATTTACCTCTAGCTCAAAATGGTTCTTATGCCCACGTGGCATATTGGGAGGTGGCATATTCTGATCCTTTACAGTGTGCACACTTCTCACATTCTCTATACTTATCCTTTCGCTCTTAGCTTGAGTCTAGGTTCTTCACACAATATGCCCTCAATAAATACTTTTTTTTGGGGGGGGGGCTTTTTACTCATGTATTAGCTTTCATGAGGATGAGGTAAAGCTGCATAACAAACATCCCCATGGCTCAGTGGCTTGCTGCACTAGGGCTTCACCCTTCTGTTACGTGGTGGTTGCCAGTTGGCTGTGGCTCTGCGCCATGTGTCTTCATTCTGGGGCCCAGACTAAGGGAGCTGCCGCTGTCAAGAACACACGAAGAGGAAAGAGCAACACAGCTGGTGGAACCACACAATGGCTCTTAAAACTTCTGCTCAAACTCTGCGTGTCTCATCTGCTCACATTTGATTGCTAGAGCAAGTCACATGTTCAAATCTAACAGTGGAGCAGGGAGGGATACTCCTCTAGGGGAAGGTTCTGCACATCCTGTGGCTGCAGACGGGATGTTTGATTCTCTCACAGGGAGGGGCCGGCAATTGGTGATGGAAGGAGCCTGCCTCCCGTCTCCCAGGCCTTCGTGGGCTAAGCTGCCTTCTTGTGGCTTTATGAGTCAGCCCATCCTGGGCTCCCAAATCGGGTCTTTGCACTCTGCCAGTGGCCTTCCTTATTCTTTTTTGCCTCCGTTTTGTTTCTTTTGTCTTTTCTCTTTCTTTCTTTCTTTCTTTCTTTCTTTCTTTCTTTCTTTCTTTCTTTCTTTCTTTCTTTCTTTTAGATTTTATTTCTTTTAGAGTGAAAGAAAGAGCTTGCACAAGAGCACACAACAGGAAGAGGGGCAGAGGGAGAGGGAGAGAATCTCAAGCAGACCCCACACTGAGCATGCAGTCCCACATGGGGCTTGATTCATGACCCTGAGATCTTGATCTGAGCCAAAATCAAGAGTCCGACGCCCAACTAACGGAGCCACCCACATGCCCCTTCTTTTGTGTTTCTATTGTTGTTGTCCTAATTCTAAGAGCAACACATCCTCACTGTAATGAGTTCGAACAGAGTGATAGTGACCTTTTATCGTGCCTACTAAAGAACTTTTCATCCCCGAAGCAATCACCATGAACCATTTGGGGTGCATCATTACAGATAGTTCTCATGCTTGTACAACCACATAAAGTGTGGACACACAAATAAAATTTTAGGTATGTATCCACATTATTTTGTGACTATACTTTGTAGTTAGCCTCACATCTCAGACATCTTTATGCTGAGCCGCCCTATTCTTTTTATGATTGCACAGTATTCCATGGCATGGGCATTTCACACTTAAGTGTTTCCCTACTCATGGCGATTTACTGTGTTTCCATTTTGTTTCTGTTACAAAAATGCTGCAAAGAGCATTCTAGATGCATGCGCACAAGTAGTTTTGTTTGTAAGCTGGATCCCTAGAAGTGGAATTGCCGGGTTAGTGCCCTTTACATGGTGGTGGATATTGCCAGGTTATTGTCCTGAAGGGCTGTGCTAGTTTATACCCTCACCAATGTAGCTAGTGTGCCTTTTTCTACTCTACCTGGCCCTCACATTTCTTTGAATTTTTCACTTTGAAATAATTTTAAATTGACACAAAAATTGCAAATGTAGTACAAACATTGGCTGGACACAAAATTGGTATAACCAGTGTATTCTTCACCCAGCTTTCCCCAAAGATAGCCTTTTACGTAATCAGAATTATCAGAGCCAGGACACCGACACTGATACAAAACTAAATCTTATTTGGATTTCACCTGGGTTTGTGCGCACACTTCTTTCTTCTTTTGATAAGCAGTCCCATAGACATTATCACATGTATAGTTTTGCCACCGACCTTTTAAACTTAATACATACTAATTTTGTTTATAAGAAATAAACCTTTTGTGCTCTGTGTAATTTATTTTTGTGGTTGTTGCATCCTTCTGAGTTATTATGACGGTGGGAATATTTGAGTCTAGATCCAGTGCGAGCAGGCTGTCAGTTTGCAGCATGAGGCGAGCAGATGCTAGAAATCTGCTTTTTTTCCAGCCTTCCCTCGAGTACCCTTGGGACAGGGGCTCTAACACCCAGGACAACCTCCTGACCTCGGAAAGCATCCGTTTTCTGTTGCTCGTTAAAATGCAAACCCCAGAGTGGGTTTTCACTTGGCAGCTTGATTATTCAGACTTGCAAACCACAGATGAGTGTGTGTGAAAACTTTATGGGAAATTAATCTTCGAGAAGTAAAACACGCCATCTCATTTTACTTAAAAAAGGAAGAAAATTAATGTGAGTGCCGGTGCTTCCTATGTGTTTATACTGAGTCCTTTCACTTAGAATCAAGCCATTATGAGTGCATTTGTTCTTGATGAAAGGAACCCAGCATTAGACCGGAAATAGGATGTGTTGAAATCAATTTAGTGTCAACCACATCAAGCTTTTCTAAAATTGTAGGTTTTATGGAACTTTAAAACATGACTTGTTTATTTGGTAGAATTTAACTGTGATTCATATTTCTCTGAAACAGACAAAAAGAGAGTCAGAGCAAATTGCAGGTGGGCAGGGGCCCGGGGCAAGGAAATGTGATTTTGAAGTGCCTCTGCCCTGTCACACCCCCTGCTGTCCCTACCTTTGCAGTTGAAACAAGAATTTTTTAAAGGCTACGTGTTTTGATGGTACCCTTGCTTTGTGCATTCATATGGGGTCTTCCTGAGGGCTATTATTTGAATGGAGAAAGCGATGGTGCAGATGTGTGACCTGTTAGATGATGGGCATCCCTTAGCCCAGGATGGCCTGGTACATGAGGCGAGGTACGTGCACCGTGTAAATGACCCCTGTGAATTACCCTGTCCTTTGCAGCCGGGAAATCAATCCTGGAGGTGAGGTGCAAGCCACTTCTCAGTTTCTTGGTATTGGCTGGCATTCACATGGGAAAAAGACAGAACGAGAAGTTCTCTGGGGCACCGGGATGTGCAGGAGGGGTAGTTGCAAAGCTGGGCAGTACTGGGAAACCCCCCCCCGCCACACGCACACACTAAAAGGTGGTCTCAGCTCCCATGACTGAGCACCAGGGTTTTATGCCAAGCCAGGTCCCCTGCTCTGGGGACCTAGCAGGATCTTAGGAGCTGGAGAGGACTGTGGAACTCATCCAGTCTATTGCTTTTTTGATGGTGGCCTGTAGCTGGACACCTGCTAAGTCTCTGCCAGCTGCCCCTTGATGGAGCAGGCCTGGGGTGGGGGGTCATCAGCTCTCAGAGCTGGGGGTGAGAGAATGAGGGGAGCTGGAGCCTCCACATAAAGCTTGAGTTCCCTTCAAAACCAACTTGGCTAGTACTGAGCCAGTGCCATCGTAGCTTTACCCTGGAACCTTCTATTAGCACAAATCCAGTCGCCCACGGGTATCAGCTTCCCTGCTTTCATTTTCCAGGAGAAGTGGGTTTCTATTTCATCTCTTCCATTGTGGGTATTAGGAAGGCAAGATGGAATTAGCGTAGGAGGAAGCAGGTTTCCTAATGGATACCCTGGGGCGGGGTGGGGGGGGACAACAACAAACCAAACAAAACCACAGTAACAAAAAACCATCACCCACCCACTTATCCATCTGCCCATAAGATACATATGTGCTATGCAGGGAAAGATTTTTTTTAATTTTAATTTTTAAATAATCTCTATATCCTACGTGGGGCTTGAACTCACAACCCTGAGATCAAGAGTTGCACGCTCCACCAACTGAGCCAACCAGGCACCTCCAAGAAAACATTGTAGGGAAAGATTTTTGTCGTTCTGTTCACTGCTGTATTCAGGCTCCTGGAACAGTACCCGGCCCGTAATAAGTGCTCACTGAATCGTTTTGAATGGAAAGCAATGAGTCACTCATGAAACAGATGCTGAGCGCTTATTCCATGTCCAGCTCTTGGAGGCAGAGGGAACAGATCAGTCCTTGTCCTTGTGCGGTTCGCAGTCTAGAGGACAGACCAGCAAAGAGATCATCGCCGAGCAGGCATGGGCCCAGCAGAGCCACCTTTGGAGGGCAGGGCAGCACATTCTGAGCTCTCTGAAAGCTGCAGGGCTTGATGTGTCCTCCAAAGCACTATGTGGGAAGCTAGAATCTGAATTCACATATCCTGCTTCCAAATCAGTGTCCAGTTCGCAAAGTAGGTGTCAGAGATGGTGTCTAGTAGATGGAGGGACAGATGCCCCTGTTTTCAGGGCATAGCCCAGAGCAGGTTGGAAGGCCACCAGAGGAAGTCTGTGCTAAGATCTGTGCTTGTGACTCCATGAGCAGGAATGACAGCCAGTCAAGGATCAGAGATGCCCAGTGGCCTGGAGCTGGGGGTCAAGGCAAACCTGATCAGGCCCACGGCCAGGAGTGGCGGGTGCCTTGGAGCCAGGGACAGTGTAACATCCTGGACACGCTGAAGCGGGGAAGCAGGTAAAGGTGGGTTAGAAGGCAGGGTGAGAAGTGGGGATCCTTTCTGGGCTATGGGAGGGAGAGTCAGGGAGTCAGGTCCCCAAAGGGGGCCTGAGGCTCAGCCAATGCCAGCAGTGAGTGGGCATCCCGCCCACTGGCCCTGTCTGCCACATTCCCTGCCAGTGGCCCAGGCTGGAGAGAATGGTCATGGTTGGGTCTGGCCCAGCAGTGTATTGTCGGGAACTCAAAAGCACAAGGAAGTGACTGTTTGGGTCAAGGTCAATTCATAGGTGGACTGGAGTTTGTTGCAAATGGGGAAATGATGTGGATTTCATCCCAGTTCAAAGAGGTTGACCAATTTTGGAATGGGTTTAAATTAAATTTTAGTGTAACCTGCGATGGAATCAAAGCATGGATTTCAGTTCTGCTGGGTTCTCAGGTCAACAAATGAATGTGGTCATAAAGCCGAGCAGGACCCTCTGCCATGGAGGTCAGTAGCGGTCAAGTGCTGTGGTCTGCAGAGGTGAGTCCGGGGCTTGGAGGGAATGGGCAGGCTGGTCCCCCACCCCCCTCGCTATGCCCATCCCCCACTCGGGCCTCAGTGGCTTTGCCTTTGTGTGTTTTCTACACTGAGGTTCTGCATAAGATTTTGTTTGAAGATGGTGCTGTGTTACTAAAACTCATTTAAAAGTCGCTGCTTTGGGGGATCCCTGGGTGGCTCAGAGGTTTGGTGCCTGTCTTCAGCCCAGGGCCTGATCCTGGAGACCTGGGATGGAGTCCCACATCGGGCTCCCTGCATGGAGCCTGCTTCTCCCTCTGCCTGTGTCTCTGCCTCTCTCTCTGTGTGTGTCTATCATGAATAAATAAATAAACATAAAATAAAATAAAAGTCACTGCTTTGGACTGTGATCACAGGTGAGAAAAATAAGGTTATGAGAGCTTAAGGGAGAGACATAGCTGGTTAGTGGCTGGTGGCTGTGGAGGTGGCCAACCTATCTGGGTGTGCCTGGGACTTTCCCGGTTTTAAAATGGAAAGTCTAGGGTCCCGGGAACCCCCTTTCAGTCCCAGTCCCAGCCCCACCCCCTGGGAAGCATGGTCACGCTCATGGCCCTATGATCTTAGCTGAACTTCCAGGGGAGTGCAGTAGCCTCCTGCCCGGGGTTCCTGCCTCTTTCTTCGCCTCCCCGCCCCAGCCCTCTGCCCTCCATCCTGCAGAGGAGTGGCCCTCTCACGTCATTACCCTGCCCAAAGCCCAGGAAGATCCACCACCACAGTATGAGAGCCAAACTCTTCAGCCTGGGTGAGAAGGCCCTGCATGAGCCGGCCCCTACCTTTGCCATCTTTTGCTCCAGAAACATGGAAACTACTCAAAGCAGCCACCCTCTGTATCTTTGCCCAAACTGTGCCCTCTGCTGAGAGTGTCCTTCTCTCCTCTCTGGGCTCCTGGCTAAAGCCAACTGTCCCATCTGGGCCTCTGGGAAGGGTCTCCCAGCATCCTGTCCTTAGAGGGAGCCAACAGATTTTCCCCTCCGCTGCGTGGTGCCGTGTGTATGTCCCTGCCACACGTACCACTTACACAAACCACAGATGGTTCTTTCATAGCACACATTTGACCAATGATCCTGTGGAAGCCAGGCGCCGGACTCCTGGCCTCTGGATCCTTCCATACCCCACACAGACTCAGCCCCCAGGGGTCAAGGCCTGTGGCTCACCACCTAAGGAGCCCAACTGAAGAAGCAGTCCTCAGCGAGGCGCTGTCAGCCCTGCACCCCAACCAAGAAGTAGAAGCGGACAGGATTTACACAGACCTATCCCACGTGTGTTTTTAGTGTCTCATAGGCCACAGCTTTGCAAAGGACAAGGGACAACTGAGCAGCCAGGCCTGAGGCTCCTAAGAGAAGGCTGGAGCTCCCCCTAGCGGCTGCGGAAAGGTAGCGCTGCCAGGCCTCACTTCTGTGGGGTTTCCTTCCAGGACCTCAGAACTAGGCCCCAAGGAGCAAGAACAAGGAAAGTAAAAATCATTGCAGTGGAGAAGCCAACCCCTCAGGCAGCTCTGCTAATCTTCGCCTTTGAAGAGGGAGGGAGATGATAGAGTCAGAGTTTGAAAATGATTCTGTTGTCATAAAAGCTAATTACCCTCAGCTCTGGGACTGTGCTCTCTACCCCAAGCAGAGGGTCTCAGCTGGGCTGAAGGTGCCCCCTGGAGGAGATGCCTCAAGACTGGGTGACTCACCCCCAAATCTCTGTCCTGTGCGTCCCTGAGGATGCTGCGAAGGCCACAGCTGGAGGTTTCTCTTTCTGTGTTAAAGGCCTTCACCCTTCTAAGCAAAGATTTCGTGGAAGCGGTGATATTCTAAATCCCGTCAGCCCTACCTGGGGCTCTGTAGTATGAAGGCCATCATTTGGGGCCAACTTGATTTTGGTGGGGATGGTGAGGCAGGAGCAGGCCCAAATCCTGGGGCAGGACCCGCGTGGGGCCCAAGGTCCCAGAGCAGCAAGCCCTGTGGGGAAGAAGAGGGTACAGAAGGGGACAGAGAGCACTGCAAAGACCAGCCTTTTCTCTACTTGTACTTTTTGCCCTGTAGGGTTTGCCATTGGTCCAAAGTTTATTTTTGGAACTTTAAGTTGGATTGCTGTTTCTCAAAATGTTTTTGTTTTTGTTTTTAAGTAGGCTCCAATGTGGGGCTTGAACTCATGACCCTGAGGTCAAGACCTGAGCTGAGATCAAGAGTTGGATGCTCAACCAACTGAGCCACCCAGGTGCCCCTGGTTCTCAAATTTTAATCACTCAAGTAACAATAATAGTTGTTATCATGGTAACTAGCATTTATTGAGTTCTTATTAAATGCCAAGTACTGTTCAGATGCTTTACAAGTGTTTTGTTAACTCATGAAGTATTGTTTTATATTGGGTATAACTTATTTAATCCTCATAACAGTGCTGTATTGTAGGAACTATTATTATTCCCATTTTAGGAATGAGGAGTTTTTGGGCAAAGAATATAGTATTATTATTGTAAAAATAGTTTCCTTTGAATTCCATCCTCTTACTAAATAAGTAAGTTTTAATAAGAAACCTGATTTTCCTACTATAAATGGAAAACTGCATTACCTATCTTAAGTTGGAGGAAACTATTTTTAAAATCTATTGAAATAACGATTTGCCCAGGTATCTTCAAAAACCCTCTTCTGTACCACAAGCAGACAGCCAGGTAGGTTTGGTGAAATACTGCCTTAGAAATGGGAGAGACCCCTCCAGCGGGGGGAGTGGAAGGGAACCTTCCAGGGTGGAAGAAAGCCATTTTACATTTTTGGATTTGAGAGTGAACTGTGGTCCGTAGGGACCTGCTTTAAGAATGCTTGGATTTAATTGCTTTTCTTTATCCAGCTTCGAAGACAGATGCTTTGCTCATGAATCTTCAGCCTTTCTTCTTTTTTATTTTAAAAATATATATAAGCAGTTGAGGGCCAAAATTTCTCTCCCCTGCACTAGCGATATCCTGTACATTTTGATTGGAGTATTTTATTTTTTGTTCACTTCTAAATATCTTCTAAGTTCTGATTATCATTTCTTCTTTAACCAAAAGGTAATTTAAAAGTATGCTTCTTCATTCGAAACACCTGGATTTAAAAAATAATTATCATTTTACTATTGATTTCCAGTTTACAAATTATGATCACAGAACATGACTTGTATGTTTCCAATCCTTTGACATTTATTAAGACACACTTTATGGTCTAATATATGGTCACTTTTGTAAATGTTCTATTTGCTCACCTTGTTTATCTTTTCCTACTCTTTTACTTCTCAGCTTTCTATCATCTCAAGTTTTTGTTGCGATTTTTATAAACAGCAGATACTTGGATTTTTAAAAATCTTGCCTGAAAATCTTTATTTTTTTACCAAGACCATTTGATCCCTTTACATTTATTATAATCATTGATAAATTAGAATGAGTGTCTACTATCTCATCTCATGCTTTTTCTTTTCCTTTTCTTGTCACCTTTTGGATTTATTTGTTTATTTATTTTACTTAATTTTTGCCCTCTATTAGGTTGCGAGTCACCTACTTTTTTCCCATCAGTTTAGTGGTTACCCTAGAAGTTAACAATATGGCCCAACTTTATCAAAATCTAAAGATAACAGATACCCTTACCTCCCCTCTAAATACTACAAGGATCTCAGAATACTGATTTCATTCTTCCTGTCCTGATTTGGACGCTATTCCTGTGGTATCTTTTAGTTCTCTCTGTTTTTAACTCCATAAGACATTATCATTGTTATTTTCTATAGGCGATGTTTGTTTACATTTCTGTGCGATTCATTCCTCCTTGCATCTTAGATCTTCAAACTGGAAGTACTTCCCTACTGTCTGAAATTCATCCTTTAGAGTTTCCTTTACTGAGTTTTGCTGGTGGAAAATCCTAGGGTTTTTTTTTTTTTCCTAGTTTGAAAATGTCAATTGAAATATCACCTTGTTGGGGGATCCCTGGGTGGCGCAGCGGTTTGGCGCCTGCCTTTGGCCAGGACGCGATCCTGGAGACCCGGGATCGAATCCCACATCAGGCTCCCGGTGAATGGAGCCTGCTTCTCCCTCTGCCTGTGTCTCTGCCTCTCTCTCTCTCTCTCTCTCTCTCTCTGTGACTATCATAAAAAATAAATAAATAAAAAATAGAATGAGAGCTTATTAGGGCTCAAAGAAGATTATCAAACTCCCAAGTTGTGTTTCTCCACCTTTTGAGATGGGCTTAAGAGGAAGGAAACGTAGCCTTTGTTCATGGAATATATAAATAAGCTTATTTGTACAAATAAAATGATCACCTTGTTCTTGAAACATATTTTCAGAGGGCACAGAATTCTAGGTGGATAGTTGTTTTTCCCTCAGCACATTGAATGTATCCTTCCAGTCTTCTAATTTCCATTCTTGCTGATAAGAAGTCGGTTGTGGGGATCCCTGGGTGGCGCAGCGGTTTAGCGCCTGCCTTTGGCCCAGGGCGTGATCCTGGAGACCGGGGATCGAATCCCACGTTGGGCTCCCGGTGCATGGAGCCTGCTTCTCCCTCTGCCTGCGTCTCTGCCTCTCTCTCTCTCTCTCTCTCTCTGTGACAATCATAAAAAAAAAAAAAAAAAAGTCAGTTGTGAGTCTATTGTTGTATTGGAAGCTTTGTCTTTTCTTTCTGACTTCATTTAAAATCTTCCCATTGTCTTTGGTATTCAGCAGTTTCATCATGATGTGTCAGGGCATGGATTTCTTTTCATTTTTCTTGCTTTGGATTTATTGGGCTTTTTGAATCTAGGAGCTGGTAGCTTTCATCAGTTCTGGAAAGTTCTCAGCCCTTGTCTCTTATATTGTCTCCCTTTTCATTATAGAGCTTCTTACTCTATACTCTGGGCCTATTAACTTCCTTTTATATCCAATTCTTGTCTCTTGAAGGATCATTTCCTAGGATCTGTATTCCGGATGGATAACTTCTTCTGATCTAATTACTGATTCTCTTATCCAGGAGGTATTAGTTTTAATTATTATAATATTTGGTTCCAGAAATTCTGAATGGTTCTTTTTCAAATCTGTTTGGCTTTTCTTTATAATCGTTTCTTTCACAAATCCCCAAACTTGTATTTTATTTTATTCTTTTTTTTTTTTTTAAAAAAGATCTTATTTATTCATGAGAGACACACAGAGAGTGGCAAAGACATAGGTAGAGGGAGAAGCAGGCTCCCTGAGGGAGGACCCTGGGATCATGACATGAGCCAAAGGCAGATTCTCAACCACTGAGCCACCCAGGTGCCCCCAAGCTTGTCTTTCAGTAAACATAATGACTTACAATCTATGTTAGTTCCAGAAAATGAAGTATGGGTTCTCAGCTCAGATCAGAGACATCTTTACCTCTGAAGAGGAGGAGAAACACAGACATCTATATCACACGCCTCATCACACTGCTCTGCTTCCAGGAACAACCCTGAGAACAGTGTCATTTCCTACAGCAAACTTTCTGCCATCCGGGAAGTCCAAATTAGGACTGGGATTCTGACTCGTTTTGCATCGGCGCTATTCTCCTCCATGTCTCTATGACACGGAGATAGGAAGAGAGCATGGTTTCAATCCCAAATAGGCCAGTCTAAGGGAGAGGGGTGCTCTGACGATTTTCTAGGCACATGGGAGCCTCTTGAGATAGGACCGTGATCAGGAGAGCAGCAGACTCAAACAATCCATGTGACAGAAGAAAAAAAATAGAAAGAAAATGACATCCCCGTGGGCTTTCCACACTGAGTAGTCGCAGAACTGGAGCTGGGTCGGGGTTGCTTCATGCATTTGCTTAAATGACTGATAGACGCGGATGTACATAGCTTCATGTGGATGGAAGTCATGCCTGTATAACTCATCAGCATGGTGCCTGAGACACAAAAATGCTCAAAAAGTATTTACAACCATCATCATTTTTGTTGTAGCTATTATTATGACATTCCCAGGGAATACTGGTCTGTTGAGTCAACATGTCCAAGGTGCCAAGTTGTGGGTCTTTTCAAAAGAACGGGGTCACTGGAGCAGATAGAATTTGCACCTTTTGCCCAACTAATAGGCTTAGAGCAGTGCCTGGGATGTGGGGGTTGTGGAGGAGCACCGGGTAGGGGTGAAGCCTGTACGCTGAGACAGGAGATGGGCAGGCAGGGATGAGGAGAGGTGTGTCCCCAGGGAAGGGAAGGTGAGCCAAGGGAATGCTGGTGGGGGTTGGGTGGGAGGTGATGAATAGGAGGTGCCAACATTTTCTCCACAATTTCGTTACATCTTGGGGGAAACGGGGGCTGAGGAGGGCCCTATGATGACAGCCTGAATTGGGTAAAATTTAAGGATAAGGAATTACTAATTAGTAATAAGGTGGAATACTTAAGTGTATGAAATGAATAATATGTAGCTAAAAAATAATGATATAGCATTAGGCATGTGAGACATGTGGACTCCAAGCAATTAACCTCTATTCTTCTCCTGAATCGCGGTTGTGCTAATTGGCTCCTTTCCTCTGACGGGGCGATATTAACCTTTCTGTTTTTCTCTAAAGGAGCAAGTACGTGGGGTAGATGTGCTGCTCTGGTTTGGAGGAAAGGTATTTTTTTTCCCCCTGAATAATAACCCATTTGCAATTTTTCTCCCAAATTGTTGCATTTAAAAGGCTCTGTCAGATTTTCCTGATAACACTCCTGAGATGGGAAAAGATGATTCAAACACACCCGACTTCATTTGGAGCAGTTGAGAGAAATGGCGTGTTGAGGCTAGTCAAGCTTTGGCCATCACCGTGTTACCAGTTTCTCATTCTTTCAAGCAACACGTCCTCATTGAGCGCTACACATGTGAAGCGCTGTCCTGGGTGCTGGGTGCACGGCACCAGCAGGACAGCCTCCTGCTCTCATGGAGCTTCTAACTTAGTAAGGGAGGAACACCAAAGGCAAATGACCATGTAGAGATCTAATAACAACCTCAGGCCTAGGAGGTAAAACAAAAACAAAAACAAAAACAAAAATCAAAACAACAACAACAACAACAAAAGCCCCACAAAAACCTGGCTAAAGAGACCGTGTCAGGAGAGAGAGAGGTGCCTTTGAAGGCAGGGTGGTTGGGAGGGCTTCTCCGTGGAGGCAGTATTTGAGCTGAGACATGAATGAAGGGAGCTAAAGAGGCTTGTAGCTATTTGAGGGCCAGTATTCCAGGCAGAGGGGACAGCAAGTGCAAAGGCAAGTGCAAAGGCCCTGGGGCTGGCATGTGGTTGGGATGTCAGGCAAGCTTGCCAGTATGGCTTGAGCAGAGTGAGGCCAGGAAGAGGAGGAAGATGTGAGGTGGGGAAGGTCATGAGGGCCATATGGTGCAGGGTAAGGTGATCATGGTAAGGACCTTGGGTTGATTTCCAGAGCGCAGTGAAGCCACTGGCAGGGTATGAGCAGAGTCGGAGGGGAAAGGCTCCCCCTGGCTGCTGTGGGGAGAATAGGCTGAGAGGAGCAAAGGCAACAGACGTGGGAGTGTAGTGACAAATGGAATCAAGACAGCAAGAGGGATGATCCAGTGAACCCGACCCATAGTTTGGTGAAGTAGAGCCTCCCGAAATCTGAAGCGTGACAGGGGCCATGCCCTGCCCACCTAGAAACAGGTATTAGGCACTTCAAGAACCCAACGGGGTGGAGAGCAGTCACGTGAGATCCACTCTGTGAAGTTTTAAGAGTCAACGTCATGGAGAGCACACATTTAAAAACTAACCTGGCAATTCCACACCCGGGACTTGACCCAGAGAGATAGCCAGACAAATGCACAAGGGGTGATCCACGTGCAAGGTGGTTCCCAGTAGGACAACTGTGGACAACCCGAATGTTCATCAGTAGAGGAGCATTCAGTTAAGCCATGGTCCATTTGGGCTTTAAAATAATATCTGCAAGCTGATAGTATTTTAATAAATCATACAATCCACGAGGGGAAAAGTGAAGGGCAAAAATTTCACTTATCTTTGGTCTTCCCAATCACATTTCCCAAGAGGGCTTCTTGGATGCCCTTCAGGAAACATTTTCTTCTCAGATATAGGCATATCCATATGTATATTTATTCTTTACATATATAAACGTGTACAGATTCTTCTTAAGCAAAAATAGGATAATTCTATAAATATCTTGCAGGGTAATTTTATTTTGGCATTTAGCCACATCAGTACATTAGGTTAATAGCTGCATAGTATGGACATGCCATAATTGACTCAATCAGTCTGCTATTAATGGATATTTTCCTAAATATATGTTCCATTTGTGTTACTCGAGGGTATATCTTCACAAGTCGAGTTTTTTTTTTACAACTTAAAAACATTAAATATGACGATGTAGCATGTATTCCTTGTGCAGTTTTCCTCAATGCATTATGGAGAGAAAAACACCGGGCTGCAAAATAGTACGTGTTGGCCGGTCCCATTGATGCAAATTTGTGTCTGTCTCCGTGTGCATATATTTATAGGATCTGGAGGGATGCTCGCTACCAAGCTAACAGGAGTTATTGGTCACACCCTAGTGGTTGTAACAGGTGTTTCTTCTCTTTAGTGCTCTTCATGATTATTATTATTTAGAATTTGAAAAAAGGTTTTTTGGGAAAAAGCAAGCTATTTTATACTTGGAGACGAGTTCATTGGGAGCTGGTTGGTCTCAGCAAACATTTTGCGCTTGGAGCTGTACTTTTCTTACTGAGTCCTTCTTTCCAGTCGAGCATTAAATTGTACTTTTTTCCTTCTCCAGTGGCGAGCAGCAGCCAAGCCGCGCGATTGTGGACCTGAGCGCAGTTCGCGGGGCGCACCACGAGAGGGCAGTGTTTGCAGGACACTGTGCGCAGGGCCGCCCCCCGCGGCTCGCCAGGGTCTGGAATTTTGCAGGATGTCATCTCTGCGAGGCCAGAGCAGAGATGAGATGTATGTCCCGTGGCTTCCAGTTTGAGCTGTGACCCGTATTTTTTTTTTTCCTTCACCCGGTTTGAGTGGAGGTGGCACGAGGAAGGGATCGCTCTGCAGCCCTGCCCTCTCCAAGCCTCCCACCCCCACCCCCCAGGCCTCCTGCCCCTCTCAGGACAGGTCACTGCACCCACCCATCCATTCTGGGCCCAGCCAGCTTCGGCCTCCAGGACTGACCCCAGATGGAGGAAGGGATGGGATACAGGGTGTGCCCCCCCTCCATCCTCTCCCTACCCCCCCCCACCTCATGGTGCTGTGATAGCACCCCACCCACCCAGCCACATCCTGACCCGGTCCCTCAAGTCTTAGTCCCTGTGCCAAGTAGCTGCCTGGTCTTCCCTTCCCTCCTCCTCTCTTTCACCTCCTTAATTTTTTTTTTTTTTGAAAAAAGCAATGCATATTCATGACAAAAATTCAAATAATACAAAAGGAGAGGCTGATGAAAAGCAGGTCTCCCCTCCTCCTGTTCTAGCTTCACAGTTTTCTCCCCTAAGGCAATAAAAGCTAAGAGGTTTTAGCAGTGTCTCCTCCCAGAGGTTCTGGGTGCATATGCGAATACAGATGTGCACAGTTGTGTTCAAAAGCCGCACCCTCCACTTGGCTCCTGGTTTGCATTCCCTAGCCAGGGGACACCCCTCCACAGCAGTGCATAGAGCACCTGCCCAGGTACTTCCTTAGCCGGCCTCCGAGTATTCTGTTGTGTGGACGCACCGAGGTTGGTTTAACCACCTGCACCGAGGGATCTTTGAGCTCTTCCAGTGTCTTGGGGGACAGAGGGCAGTGACTAATTTGTAGGCCCAGCTGTAAATGCAGGTGTGAACTCCACCTCGACTACGTTCCCAGAAGTGGGATGGTTGGTCCAAGGGTGCAGGTAGGTGCAGTTTTTGTATTCCTTGTCATATTGGTCTCCAAAGACGTTTTGAACCCCCCCCCAGATGACACAATTCCAGCATGAGGGCTCTTTGTCAGTTTGGCAGGTCCCTGGTTCTCAATCTTGACCGAGGTCAGAATCACCTGGGGAGCTTTCTACAAATGCCAGTGCCTGGGCCATACCCCATATCCCAGACTGATTAAGTCAGAATGTGACTGTGTGTGTGTGTGTGTGTGTGTGTTTGCGCACGCGCGTCGGCAGGTGGGGTGGGAGGGTGGGAGGGGGAAAGGGACCAGCCTCGGCACTTAAAAAAATTTCCCCAGGAGATTCTAATGGGCAGGCAGGGATGAAAGCCACTATGATACATGGAAAAGATCTCATGGCTTTAAATGTACATTTCTTTAAATGTAAAGGAAGATGAACATTTTGCTTTGAGAATGGTGATTTAGACTTTTCTTGAATCACAGACCTTTTAAGGTTCCAAAAAAAAAATCACTGGATCTTCTGTTCAGAAAAATGTACACACACGTTGGCCTCAACTGAAGTGATCACAGACCCTCTGGAGCTCATCCTCAGGCCTCCTGGGACTGCGAGCCCCAGGTTGAGGGTAGACTCAGAAAACTGCCCCTGCCAGCCTCCCCCACTGCACCCCAGGCCTTGGGCACTCTCCCTGGAGCCCCACCTGGACCTAGCCCTTGTGTCCCACCTGCTGAGATCTGCTAGGAGCCTCTGCCCCAGAATCCTGGCTGTACCTATAGAATAACCCAGGTCTTCCTGGGGGGGGGGGGCTTCCCTGATGCCCACCTCTGAGGTGAGCGTCAGGGATTCATAGCATGAAGTCCCCTCCCTCAGAGAGCTCACAGTTGGCAGGCGACCCTGATGCCGTGTGGCAGGGGCTGTGGGGATGGGGGTGCCATGGTGCTGTGGAGGGACAGTGAATTCAGGTGGAGCACAGACTGAGGAGGAGTGTGGCCAGGGCCTCCCTGGGGGTGGCTCCTGCACCTGAGCTGGCGATGCCTCCATGGGCAGGGGCCAAAGGGTGTGAGGGAACTCATCATCTGCCGAGGACGTAACAGCCAGGAAGGTGTGGACACCTCAGGGAGTTGCCAGTAGCTTGGGGCCTGGGTTTTAGGGAAGAGGTGAGGCAGGAGAGATAGGAGAGGCTGCATGACCGAGCCGATGGATTTCAGGGCAGGGATGTGCTGTTAGAGCATTCGCTCTCTGGGCAGGGTCTCCAGGCAGGGTCGTGGGAAGGAAAGGGCTGATTCTGGGGTGTTAGGGCAGCAGGGCTCAGCAGGACAGGGGAAGGTTGGGTCACCTGTACCTGGCTTCCACTGAAGGGTGGTTAGGACCATGGCTAGGGAGGGAGGGGATGACAGTGCTTGGTGGGCAGGCAGGCATTGCGTGTGTGTGTGTGTGTGTGTGTGTGTGTGTGTGTGTGTGTGTATCGCGGGGAGGAGAGGGAGAGAGAGCAGGGTATAGGCAGACCATGCATCCCCTAGGCTGGGGAGTGAGCAGTGTTGGGGGTGAGCACCTGCTGACACCTGCATTGAAGGGCAGCCTCAGAGGGAGACGCAGGGAGGCCGGCAGGCATCAGGTAAAGGGCAGTAGTCCTGGAGCAGAGGGCAGAGGGGGGCAGAGCCATGTCTCCAGCCACCTGGACGGCCCAGTACTCACAGCTGCTCCGTGCACCTGCCACCTCTGCAGGCAGGTCTGGGCCACCTGCATCCTGGTTACGCCACAGCAGGGACCCTATCCTTGTTCCAGAAGGCACTCAGACCCCTACCCAGGCTTTGAGTCTTGCATTGATGGGAGGGTCAGGTGGGAGGGGGAAAGAGTCTGCCAGCTCACCCAGGGAAACCAAGCCCCAGAGCCAGTGCAGAGGCCACACGGTCAGGGTTTTCAGGACTCTTCTCCCTAAGGCCAGGAAATGTCTCAGCATCCAGGGCCTTGTACTCGCCAGTGCTCCTGGTTATGAGTAGCAGAAAGTCATCGCCAGTCAGTGTAAGCAAAGGAGGCCGTGTAATTAGGGCCCACAGCATCCACGGGGGGCACTGAGGCAGGCCCCAGGGCCAGCAGGACTGGAGCCTGCCCGGGCCCCTCTCTGGCCTCCCTGAGAGCTGCTCCTTCCCCCTCACCCTTCGCAGGCTTGTGCTCCCATGTCCACCCAGAGAGAGTTCGCCCGTGTTGATGTTGCTTTTCTCATCTCCACTCAGAGGCCTCCAGGAAGGAGCGCCTTGGCCCAGCTCGCTCAGGGGCTCCCCCCTCAGCCAGTCAGCTGGGACATGAGGCACCAGCCTTATTGCCAGGACCTGATAACTCCAAGGGTGACCGGGTGGAGGGAGCAGTGGGGCAATTCTCGCCAACAGGGTGCTGGGCAGTCTCCTACGTATCAACCACAAGCCAAACCTGACTTCCCAGACATACCCGTTAGATGTTCATTCATTCATTCATTCATTCACTCACTCACTCATCTATTTTACAAACCTTTCTTGAGCACCTACAGAGTCTAGGTACCCCTCTAGGTTTTGTCCATACAGAAGTGAACAAGACAGAAGGCGTTATTGCTGTAATGAAGCCTATACTCTAGGAGGAAGAAGAAGGCAAGAAACCAGTCAAGAAATAAGAATCATAGGACACCTGGGTGGCTTAGTGGTTGAGCATCTATCTACCTTCAGCTCAGGGCATGATCCTGGGGTCCTGGGATCGAGTCCCATATCAGGCTCCCCACAGGGGCCTGCTTCTCCCTCTGCTTATGTCTCTGCCTCTCTCTGTGTCTCTTGTGAATAAATAAATAAAATCTTAAAAAAAAAAAGAAGCAAGAAAGCTATCAGGGCATGCGTGACGTGCAGAACAAGGACATAAGGTGATGTACCACAGAAGCCCGTCAGAGACTCTACACTGCCTCTGAATGACAAGGAGCCAGCCAGGTGAAGACCGGCTGACAAGCACCAGAGGCCATGGGAACAGGGCACAGGGACCTGAATGCATTGGGGGATAAGCCAGGAGTGGCCAGCAAGAAGGTCACCTGGGGCCTTGTAGGGAGCCACCCATGGAGGGTTATTTTCTTTTCAACTGTATTTTCTGAATATGTGATGCATGCAAGTGTTATAAAACTTAACCCCTTTTAAGTTTTATAACACTTTTATAACACTTATTAAACTTACAAAACACGTGAAGGGTAGACAGTGAAGAGCTGAGTCCTCACGGCTATACCAGTCAGGGTGGCTCCTGTTAGCTACCACAATAAGCACTCCCAAGTCTCAATGACGTGACGTATTACAGGCATGTCTTGTTCACAACATAGTCAGGGGCTCCCCCGACTGGCCCCACTCCGAGCAGTGATCTGGGATGCGTCTCCTTTCCTTGTGTGGCTCCACCATCCCAGAGTGCTTCCCTTCCAGCTTTATGGGAGGGCAAGAGGGAGCAGAGGATCTTGCAGAGGGGCCTGGCTTGGAAGAGATGGGCATCACTTCAAGCCGGAGCTAGTTCCCATGGCCCCCGAGTTACCACAAGGAAGCTGGGAAATGGGTGCTTCCTGGGTGCCCAGGAAGAGAAAATGGGATTGGGGAGATGTGGTCGGTCTTTGCCCCCCTCAGCTGCCTGGTTCCCCAAGAGGCCACCACTGTACACAGGTCCTTAGGTGTCTTTCCAGAGAGAGCTTATGGTCACAGAAGCAAAAATATATCTACATATAATATAACTTTAAAAACCACAAATGCTGGCATGCCATTATTCCATATCTTGCTTTTTTCTTTTCCCCTTTAAGATTATATTGTGGACACCACTGGAGCTTTTAATCTGGGGAATGACAAGCTCTAATTTGTCCTATTCAAGGTGCACCCTGGCGGGGGGGCCAGAATGGATTGGGGTGGGAGCAGCTGGCACATTTGACAGTGCAGCTTATTGATGGCCGCGATGCTCCCCTTGTAGGCCTCCACGACCCCACCCCTCCCGCCACCACGCAGCCACCAGCCTGAAGGCTACGTGACTTAGCCCCCTTTTTGGCTTTTGTTTTTGTTTTTCAATAGTTGACTGCATATATGTGAGCCTTACCTGAATATGTTGAGTTTTGCTTGATTTTTCTCTGCTTGGTTCGTAGCTAGATGATTTCACTGAGTGACTCTACCACAATTCACATACTCATTCTCCAGCCAAAGGACGTCTTGTTTTTTTCTGGATTTGGGCTGTTCTGAACAGTGCTGGTATCTGCCTTCCCACAGCTCCAACTTTTTAGAGATTGCCATATTTCGCCCCACAGTGGTTGAGCCAATCCCTGCCTTCTTTGCGGGTTGTGCATAAGGGCGCCTAGTGCTCACCCTCATCTTCACCTGCCCTGGGGGTCATCACATTTCTAAATGTTTGCATCTTTCCAGGGCCTCACTTCACATTTTGCTTGTAACAGCTGAGCCTGAGCATCTCTGCAAACGTCTCTTTGCCCTTAGTGTGACCTCTTCGGTGAAATGCCTGGTTACTGGTTTTCTCTATTTTTTTTTTTTTTTTTATGAATTGTCTCTTTAAAATTGATTTGTGGGCATTTTTTTTGTCATCCTGGATACCAGTCCTTTGTCAGTTACAGGTATAATTAAACATCATTTCCTGATCCGAGGTTTTCATCTTTATGATGTGTTTTGATGACTGTTATGTTCTAATTTTAACATAGTAGTGTATCAATATTCTTTTATGGTTTGCATGTTTTGAGCCTTGTTTTAAGATATCCTTACTGTTTTTTTAAAATATTTTATTTATTTATTTTAATGAGAGAGAGAGAGAATGAGAGTGCAAATGCAAGTGAGGAGAGAGGCAGAGGGGGAGGAAGAGGGAGAGGGAAAGAAAATCTTAAGCTGACTCCACGCTAAGCACAGAGCCCCTTGCTGGGCTCGATCCCCCCAACCCTGAGATCATGACCTGAGCTAAATCAGTTGCTCAACCGACTGAGACACCCAAGTGCCCCAGAATCCTTACTGTTTTGAGTTGGATTTGATGGCTGGACCCAAGGACCTCAGGACCCATGAGCAGGCCCAGCTCTGGTGGCCAAGGGGCTCTTGGGGAGGCAGAGCCTAGTGCAGCCCCTGGGGCTCTCCAGGTGGCTGACAGCTGAGAGGTGGATTTAAAACTGGAGGACATGATAGAGAAAGATGGGAGAGAGGCTGAGTGCATTGAATTCGATCCTTTTAGCAACAATTACTCAATCACCACGGATGGGCAGAGGAAGGGACTTTACGAGAACAAGGCACAGACTGCAGGAAAGCCTGTCTGCTTGGCCTCACATTGGACCCACAGCCACCTGGCTCCTGCTGCCACCACCTCTGTCAGCCTTTATTGAGACATTTCATAGGACGAGCATCTTCTCCTCGGGAAGGGTAAACTGTCAAGAGCCAGGAGAGCACCTGCACATGTGTGTGTGCAATCGCTCAGGGCCGACTCAGCAGCATTTGTGATAATAATACTAGATAGGGACACTGAGGCACTGATGGGGTAGCGAGAGGGTGAGCCACACGGGGGAGCCCAGAGCAGGAGCCCTTAATGGGGCCAGAGTCAAGGGATCAGTAAATTTGGGACAGAAAAAAAAATTGTATATTCCTTATTTTCCCTGACCTCTAGGTGAAATTTAGCATTTCCTTGGATTATAAACGTAGGCAACAAACCAAACAGTGTTAGCAGGGCCTGCGGCCTGTCCCTCAGAGACATCACAGATCCTCTTCCCTCACATCATTTTTTTTTTTTTTGGTATTTTGAAATATCTACTTCATGATTACAGTTGTAATAAATCTCTACTAGATCTCTGACATTTAATGTGTTAACAAAGAAGCACATATATTACTCTGTCACAGGGATTTTGATAATCTTGGCAAATAATTCAGTTACTTGGTAATCCTGTGTGATTTGTTTGTTTATTTATTTATTAAAGATTTTATTTATTCATGAGAGACACAGAGAGAGAGAGAGGCAGAGACACAGAGGGAGAAGCGGGATCATGCCCTGAGCCGAAGGCACATGCTCAACCCCTGAGCCACTCAGGCGTCTCCTGTGTGATTTATTTTACGAATTTAAAGACATGATTCCGAAGAGAGATCCACAGGTTTCCCCAGATGACCAAAGGGTCCCTGAGACACAGGAGATCAAGGAAGGGCCCCTGGAGCGAGGACCCTCCTTCCCAAGGGAAGCCACTAAGCCTTGTGTTCTCAGACAAGCGCCGTGTGTGGAGGCTGGAGGACACAAGTAAGTGATGGTGGTTTGCAGATGTGCAAGGAAGTCCTGCTCTTCCCAGCTGCCCCATGCTGGGCAGGCCCTGGAGATGACTCAGATGACATGGATCCCTACCCCTTGGGTGAGAATGTGTTCGTGCTAAAACAGCTTGTGCCGGCTGCTGGCCTTCTCTAATTAACGGCACGCCTCCTGTCAATAGACTCTAAGCTCCTCCGGGGAGGGCTGGCATCATCCACATCCTCTGGCCATTGTAGTCACCCATGTGGGTGCATGTAGACGGAAGTAGGGGGCTATGAGAACACAAGGCTCAGAGCCCTTCTGAGTCTGTCCCTACCCCACCTTCCCGGCCCCGTCTCTCCTTGCTGTCCCCTCTTCCCTGGTCGTGCACACACCACCATATTCCCCAGCCACACTGGGCTCTGTGCTCTTCCCCACACATACCCTGCACCGTCCAGCTTCTGGAGCTTTGCTTACGCTCCCATCTGCCCACGTGTCGATCAGGACAGATTAAGCAAAGCTTTGGGAACAGACAACTTCCTGATTCTGTCATGGGCTGGGTGCAGACGGTCTTCACTTGGGGCCAGAGGCTGACAGAGCAGCCTCCAGCTAGAACCTTCCCAGTCTCCCAGCAAGGGAAGCAAGAACATGGCATCTTGGCCCTGAGGGTCACTTCCTCTCACAAGTCACTGTGCAGAGAGTCACATGCCCACACCTGAGTTCGGTGGAGCAAGAATGTAATCCTCTCTGAGGGCGGGGGCCATGGGCCTGAGGCACCCACCCTCCCCATCCCTCCCATGTCAGGGAATTTTGTCCCTTCCTCCAGACTCACCTGAAGCCCTGGCTTGCCTGGGCTCTTCTGTGGGAGTTAATCTCTTCCGCCTCATAGTCTTGTGTTTGCTTCTTGGGCGCCCAGATGGGCTTCAGCTCTAAGTTGCGCTGGACCTTCAGTGTTGGCAGGTTACTACCGCAGCTGTGCGTAAGCTCCCCTGACGATCATCCGTGACTTGATGATCCGCGATGTTGCAAAGAGAAGCCACAGCTGCTTAAGGCCTTGGGATGGCTTCGAAACCATGTACCAGGAGTGATGGTTGTTGGTTTGAGAATTTTAGGAAGGATATTTTGTTGCTTAACTTGGAAAGGGTGAATTGACCTATATCAGCATTCACCACCTTTGTGACCCAAGGATGGGTTACACCCTGCATGGATGAAGCCATTCACCCCCCATGGATGAAGCCGGGCTTGGGTTACGGGCATCATGGGCAAGAAAGGAGAATCCTCTTGTCCATAGATGGACAGGACAATAAAGAGCTTCAGTCAGAGGCAGCTCCTTTTGACTGGTTTCTTGAGGGCATTGGGCCTCCTTTGAAGAGCTGGCTTCTCTGCACCATTTTAGGCCTGCTGTTAGAGCGCCACCTTGAGGTTTTACCATGATGAGTCAATGCCCACTTGTCCTTCGGTGAATTAACCGACCTGCGTGAAATCAAGGTTTGTGGAAATAAAAACCATCTTTAAGTCAGGTGCTGATTTAAAGGCTGTATTGTTTGGATATATCAAGAACCATCTTGTGTCTAGTGTCAGGACATGCCTTTCCCGTTTCCTACCTGCCGTGGCCACCATCAGGACGTGCCCAGTGACATCTTGGAGCTGGTCTGTCGCACCTCCTGGGAGGTTAAATTTGCAGGAATTCTGTGAGCCAGTTGTTAGACACAGCTGTTATTGAAAATTCAAAGAATATTACAATGGAATAAATTTTGTAAAAAACGAAGGTGGTGACAAGGCAGCCCTTTCTAATGGCTTTACTATCATCACAGGGCTGGAGGTTATTTACGTTTACTATGTTTATATGATGGAAATGGGCCATAGCCGTGGAAGTCCCTTCCCAGCTCTGCCCACATTCAGTGACACCACGTGGGTAGCCTACACTGGGTCCCGGTAGGAGCGTTTTACACCTCAGGCGGGGATCTATGGGTGCTGTGCGCAGCAGCCACGAGGGACGGAGGGACCATGTTGCACCTTTACCAGCACCTTCCTGAGTGCACAGCCCTCCTGCTGCACATGGAATCGGTGTGAGGATGGAGGGATTCGGTGGGGAAGGAGGGAGGTGGAAGGGGCGGGTGGCCGCCCTGTGACTCTAACCCCCTCACGTTCGTGAAATGCGGGGTTTGGAAAAGAAAGACAAGCATTATCCTAAAATACATTATTTTAAATGATTTCCTTTATTACTACTTGGATTCTTTTGGCCACTTGCCAGCGTGGCAGGCCATTCCTGCACTGCCCGTGGAGCGCTCCCGGGGGAAGGGGATGCGTAAGTGGAAGAGACCGCGTGCAGGCCCCAATGTGGGGACAGCGCCCAGTGCTGCACGGCAAATATTTAGCAAGCAGGTGACAATGAGGCTGACGTGCAGGGAGTGTGTCTGAGGTCGAGGCCCTGTCCCTGGCACTCCAGACTGGCTGGTGTCTGGGTGCAGCCCAGAGGGACGCACCGAGCCACGGTCCACGCAGAGGCTTTCTTGGCTCGATCTACACTGTGCATTGCTTCTTTGGTGCTTTGGGAGTAAATCAAATTAAAAGCAAACTTGAATTGAGTCCAAGTTGTCCATATCTCCCGTTCTTGAACCCGGTCCAGGTCCCTACTGTAGTCATTAAGCAATTTATGTGACGCATTGCGGCGCCCAGTCTGTCATACTCACATCATACTTTTAAAGGTCTCTGTAAAAACAAAAAATACATATATATATATATTCCTAAGTAGTGTCTATAATTCTAACTAATAAGATTACATTAAGTCCATGTTGTACCAGTTTTAGCTTTAAGCATCCAATAGAGATAACATTCTAAAAACAAACAAACAAAAAAAAAAAAACAAAAAAAAAACCGATGTATTTTTAATTGCCTTTAAATCCTGCTGCTCCGTGGCACCCATTGAATCAGTGGGTTTGAGTGCTTCAGAGAATGGATGGGCTTCTGCTAGAATAATAAAATCATTGCTCAGCTACAACAATCGAATTTGACTTTTTATTTGGTTTAGCCTCCTTGGCAAAACAATGGTCTCAAAAGCCAGGCTTTGTTAAAAGATAAAAAAGGTTTTTTAAATTCCAAAGCTTCCCCCTAAAGTAGGAAGCGTCAGCACCACCGACTTTGATCACAGAGCTTTACTATATAAGCCATAAATAGAATTCAGCATTGGGGAAGCCAAGTTGCCAGCAGACAGGAAGGCGAAGGAGAAGGCGCTCCGCCCTGCCTGGGAGAGATTTGAAGGTGATGAGAGAGCAGCAGGACGAGGTGGCCAAGAGCTGGGGAAACTCTGAGAGGGACCCAGAGCCTGGGGCCAAGGGAGAGGCCCGGGCAGGGAGGAGCCCAAGCAGAAGAAGCCAGGGTGGTGCTCCCAGGTGTACATGCACCAGAGCTGCGATGCTGCTGGAGAAGCCACAAGAGTTCATGGTGCCTCCTAAGGGGCACAGAGGTGCTGAGAGACAATGTGGATGCGGACAAGCAAAGACCAGGGGGTGAAGTAGACTTCGGATAGGGACCTGGGTGCCAGGAGCAAAGGCACAGTCCCAGCCTCTGGGAGCTGACGGGGGTGGCTCTGACCCAGGCAGGACTCCGGGGCCTCCCATACTTTCCCTGCCTGCTGGGCTGGGGCTGCCTGGAAGTCCCAACCAGAGCTGACATTTCTGGGGGTAAACCACTGCTTGCTGTTGGCATGCAGGGCCTGCTTTTGTGGCCCTGCAGCTGCCCACCTGAATGAGCTCAGTCAGGGCCTCTCTCGGGGAGAGAGGGAAATGCCTGGGCTCACGTGGGCCTGCTGCTGCCTCGCTGGGACATCTGGCTCCTCCGCAGAGGAAAGAGAGCAGAAGGAAGGAGGGCACAAGGAAGGCTGGCTCATTCTTCACGGAGTTTACAGAAGCTTCTGGGGTTGTAAGTATCTGAGGGAGGATTGGCCTGGTCACTGTCCTAATCTAGCCAGGGCTCTCGATGGCCTCTGGCCCCATCTCAGTCAGCTGGGATACCACAGAGATACCCCAGTCTGGGGGCTTCAGCAACAGACATCTGTTTCTCACTGTTCTGGAGGCTGGAAGTCTGAGATCAGGGCTCTAGCATAGTCAGGTTTGGGGGAGATGACCCCACATGGCCTCCTTCTTATCATGTCCTCGCATAGGAGCAAGGAGAGGAACAAGCTCTCTCCTGTCTCTTTGTGTAAGGGCCCTGACCCCATAGGAGGACTCCACCCTCATGACCTACTCACCTCCCAAGGGCCCCACTGGCTCACACCATCCCAACTGGGATTAGGGCTTCCGGATTCTGGGGAGACAAGAGCATTCCGTCCTTGGCGGGCCCCCAGCCGCTCATCTGCCTTCTGGTTGTCATTTAACTTCTGTGCTTCTCAGTTCCAGCATCTGCAAAAGAGCTGAGACAAATGCCACCCCTCCCCCAACATGCCTGCTTGTAGGCCTAGCACCGAGTCTCGGCCAGCAGAGCTGCCCCTGTGTTGCATGGTCCTGTTACCTGGCCCTCGAGTGGGTGGGGTGCACTCTGAGGGCCTCTTCTTCCACCACCACTCACATGTTGGGGCTCTGGGCTGTCCCAGACCCTCCCCTCTCCTCCTGTACACCGGCTCATCCCCTCAATGGTTTCTCAGAGTCCCTCCCCTGTCCCCCCGCCCATGCTGATGGTCCCCAGAGCACTTGTCTGGACACTTCCCTTTGGACATCTCATAAACATGCTCAGCCAGCCGGCCCAAAGTAGAACCACCATCATTCTCCCTACATCCCTTTAGATTCATTCTTTCCAGAAACATCCTCGGGGGGAGCCCCTCTGTCCAGGCCCAGGAAATGATTCAGACCTGGCCTCTGCCCTGAACTCTGGGCAGCTTAAAACCCTTTTCCTATCTCAGTTCTCATTTCAGCTCCTGGAGGAGGCTTTGCTCCCACCACGCTTGACACTGATGTCACTGTTGGGCTCACCCCTAGGTTTCCGTTTTGGCCTGTGTCCCAAACGGCTGTCAAGGCTTCCGTCCTTCCCTTCCCGCTGTTTGGCCTCCCCTCCTGCAGATGGGAGCTGAGACCAGGAGCTCTGGGTGAGCTTCCTCATTTTATTCTATGAATGTGATTCTGTTGAGAGAATGTCAGTGGGGCAACCAGGCACTCTGGGGAGGGGGGGAAATCAGTGGCCTTAAATCATAGAAATGGGGCAGGGCTTAAGTTGTCCGCAACCCGGACAGACGCTATCTGCATCTCCACACACAGGGCCAGCGCTTAATCTGCCTGCAGCCCCATTGCTGGGAGCTGGAGCGTCTGCCTGCAAACTGAGGCCCCTTGAACACACTTGAGAAAGCCAGAGCCTGCTCTCTGCTGCCCCCGTCCCAGCACACACAGAGTCCAAGGCAACAAGAGGTAGTTCTCACCTTTAGCATTTTTATTTTTAAATTTTTAAAAAGATTTTATTCATTCATGAGAGACAAAGAGAGAGAGAGAGAGACAGAGACATAGGCAGAGGGAGAAGCAGGCCTCATGCAGGGAGCCCCATGTGGGACTCGATCCCAGGACCCTGGGATCACGACCTTAGCCCAAGGCAGATGCTCAACCACTGAGCCACCCAGGCATCCCTAGTTCTCTCCTTTAAAAATAAAAATCTCGACTGATAAATTGTTGAACACTACATCTGAAACTAATGAGGTACTATATGTTGGCTAATTGAATTTAAATAAAACATAAAAATAAAAATCTCCCCCTCCAGAGAGATTTGTGAGCAACCTGAAGACATCCTTATTTTAGGTGGTTGAGGCTTTTATGTTTTAAGCAAATTCAGAGAAGTTTGGTGCTCTGAGAAGTGCTCCTTATTCTCAAGGACGGAGGGCCGCTGGGTGGGAGTGGTGAGATGCCTAGGGAGCACCGAGGAGCAGCACCGAGCGGAGAGCCTCTTGGCAACCAGGCAGCTGGGGGAGCCTTTAGGAAAATGGGACCCACTGACATTTTAGCCATGGCCTCTGGGGTGGGCTCTGTTGGGGTCTGGCGTCTCTCTGCCACCTGCTTTCTCCTAGGTGGCTTCAGTCACCTTCTCAGCCTCCCCGCTCCTTACCCCTATGCCTCATTGGCTTTGAGCCATCACATTTACCGTGAAGTCATTCTGAATCCTTTACAAAGTCACAGACCCAAGGGAGGCATCTGATTGGTCTGGCCAAGTGCTGTCCGCAGGAGACCTGGCTGTCCCAGGCACAGGAGGGTGGCTTCGGGACAGGACAGGGACTTCCCATGGCTGCCCCTTCTGCCTCTGTCGACAGTTCTGCAGGGAGCCTTTCATCTGTAGACTGGCTTTGGATGCACAGCGGTCCCCATAAGCCAAACTCTGGATAATTATGTCAGAGCCAGGGTTCTTTGCTCTGTTTTTTTTGGCAGCTGTGTAACCGCGACAAGTCACCAACCTCTCTGGGTCTTGGTGTCCTCATCCGCACAATGGGTTCACAACACATGTCTTTCCTTGGGCTCTTTTGAGGACAGACTGAGATCCAGTATACTGAGTGCCTAGCACTGAGGCCACGCTTGATAGGGCAGCAGCCCCTCCCTGCTTGGTCAGCTCTCTCTCTCTGAACGCGATCCGGAGGAGGTCTGAGCAGAGGTCTGAGCTCCTCACTTCTCTGGGCCCATGGCCTGAATGACCTCAGGGCTCTGTAGCCCCTGGAGCTTTCTCCCAGGAGAGCTGGTGCTGTCAGGAGGGTACTTGGGATAGAATGAACCCTGAGCCCAGGAGCTAAGGGCTGCACTCCTTTAGATGTCTTCTCCCAGAGTCATGCATGCTCCTTAAAAAAAAAAAAAAAAAAATTAAACATTTACTAAGAAAACCGAACCTCTCAAGAATCAATGCTCTTCTGAGCTATTTTGCTCGTTTCTCTCGCTATTGTCTCCGGTGCTTTGTGCATCTCCAGGAGGGTTGATAATAGAATCAATAGCTGTTTTGCTCTAATTTATTGACCTCGATTGTCTAAACCTAATTAGCATGTTTAGAAGCCACGAAGAGCTTCTCAGTCCTGGACTTGGATGGGGAGACTGATCATGCCACTGCCCTGAGCCAAGCATATTCGGTGGGGAGGGAGACAGATCTTACCGACAGCTCCTTCCAGGGAAAAGGAACAGCCGGGGGCACATGGTTCCCGAGGGCCAGCTGCTGCTGCTTTGGCTGCCCCAGGCCCGGCCTCCACCCTGGGAGACCACACAAGTCCATGTAGGAGCCTCCATCTGCTGCTCCCTTGGTAGCTGGGTAATCGGACTTTCTCTAAGCCTCTTCCTTTCTGGTAGCACAGTAGCAGGGAGGAAGGAAAGGCCTTCTTGAAGAAGTGACCACCACCGAGGCCACACCTTAGGCTTCTTTTCCTTCTTTATTTTGAAGATTTTATTTATTTATTCATGAGAAACAGAGAGAGAGGCAGACACACAGGTAGAGGGAGAAACAGGCTCCCAGTGGGGAGCCCAGTGTAGGACTTGACCCCAGACCGCTGGATCAGGCCCTGAGCTGAAGGCAGATGCTCAACTGCTGAGCCACCCAGGTGTCCCCACACCTTGAACTTCTGTGATTGTGAAGATGAGGCCCTTCAGGTCCAGCAGCAGGGCTGGTGGCTGGAGGAAGAGGAAGCCGATGTGATGAGAGGAAAACCTGGTGGTGGCCAGGTCAGGGACTTCCAAGGATGGAGATGTTGAATGTCTGATTTATACATCTTGGTGTGGGATCCCTGGGTGGCGCAGCGGTTTGGCGCCTGCCTTTGGCCCAGGGCGCAATCCTGGAGACCCGGGATCGAATCCCACATCGGGCTCCCGGCGCATGGAGCCTGCTTCTCCCTCTGCCTGTGTCTCTGCCTCTCTCTCTCTCTCTCTCTGTGACTATCATAAATAAATAAATAATTTTAAAAAAATAAAAAAATAAAAAAATATACATCTTGGTGTGATGTGCTGAATGTCACCCCCTCATCGTCCCCAAATCTGTCCTGAATATCTCCCCCAACAGCAGAGGTATTTGGGGTGGGTCAAAGAACAAGCTTGCCAGGAATAGGGAGCTGTGTAGGGGTCAAAGTTAGGGTGGCTTTAACAGACTGCTTTTTTTTTTATAGTCAAGATATAATTAACATAATATAAAATTCACCTAGGTAAAATGTACAATTCAGTGGGTTTTAGTATATTCATTATCTGTGCAACCATCACCACTGATTTCAGATTTCCATCACCCCAAAGAGAAACCCCATACCAATGAGCAGTCAACACCTGTCCCCTCCTCGGCCCCCCAGGCATCTGTGAATCTGCCTCCTGTCTCTGGAGAATTTCCTACTCTGGACATTTCATGTTTCATATCAATGGAATCATAGAATATTGTCCTTTGGTGTCTGGCTTCTTTCTTTCTTTCTTTCTTTCTTTCTTTCTTTCTTTCTTTCTTTCTTTCTTTTGTCTTTCTTTCTTTTCTTCTTTCTTTCTTTTCTTTCTTTCTTCTTTCTTTCTTTCTTTCTTTCTTTCTTTCTTTCTTTCTTTCTTTCTTTCTTCTTTCTTTCTGATTTTATTTAATTATTTGAGAGAGAGAGACAGAGATAGCAACAGAGAGCATAAGTGGGGAGGAGTGGGAGAAGCAGACTCCCCACTGAGCAGGGAGCCCAGTGCAGGACTCGATCCCAGGACCCTGAGATCATGACCTGAGCTGAAGGCGTAGACACTTAGCCAACTGAGCCCCCCACCCAGGCGCCCCTGGCTTCTTTCACTTAGTACATAATGTTTTCAGGGTTCATCCATGCTGTAGCATGTGTCAGAACTTTTTCCCTTTTATTGCCGAATTTCTTTCCATTGTCTGGATCAACTAGATCTTATTCATCCATTCATCATTGAGGAAGTTTGGGGTGCTTCTGCCTTTGGCCTACCGTGAGTGATGCTGCTGTGAACATTTGTGTGCCGCTTATTGTATGAAGATGGGTTTTTAGTTCCTTTGGATCTATACGGAGGAGCAGGATTGCTGGTTCAGTCGATAATTCTAGGTGTAACTTTTAGAGGAATTTCCCAACTGTTTGCACGGGCTGCTTCTGTAGCCCCGCACATGAAATATTGGGGGTACAAGGGATTCGAAGAGGTCGTCATCACTCCCTATTGAACGGAGGTACAATTAGGAAACAGAACCAACAGAGGGTAAGAGAGACGAGCCGCAGGGAAGAGCACCCAGAGGGACAGGGGCCTCTTCATTGACAGATCTGAGCCTAAGGCTCAGATAGAACTCTCGGGGGTGGGGGATGTCTGGGGTGGTATGGGGGGCAGTACCTGCTCCGGTCTGTCCTGTCTTGGGGACCTGCCATCGCTGTGCCATCACTGATGGAGGTAGGGAACAAAGCAGGGTAGGTCTCACATATGAGGTCTGGACCAAAGCCAGTGCATCTCCCTTCTCCACGCAGCCCCGTCCAGCCTGGAAGTGTGGCCACTCGGTGCCAGGCCCCATCCTCTGCTGGTCTCTCTCCTGCCTCCTTCTGGGGCCCGGTCTCCTGGGGCAGTTATCCCTCCAGGTTGATCAGGAGAGAAGGAGACAGGGGCGCCTGGGTGGCTCAGTGGTTGATCTTTGGTCCAGGGCATGATCCTGGAATCCTGGGATCGAGTCCTGCATTGGGCTCCCTGCATGGAGCCTGCTTCTCCCTCTGCCTGTGTCTCTGCCTCTCTCTCTGTGTCTCTCATGAATAAATAAATAAAATCTTAAAAAAAAAAAAAAGGGGAGAAGGAGACAGTATGGGGCAGACAAATCAGGACCTCAGCTCTCCTCTCCTAGACTCTAGCCCACCTCAGACACTTGAGTTGGGAGCAGACCTCAGGGCAGCTGTCCTCTCCATCAGCTGCCCCCCTAGAGTGAGGGCACTGCAGCTCCCCACTCCCCACTCCCCACTGGGACAGGGTTGGCTGTCTGTCGGCCTGCTGGAACTTTCTGGGGATGACTTGTGGTGCAAAGCCAGCATTTCCCTGGGGGCCCCACATGTGCCAGTGTGAGCTTTTTCTTCAGTCTCTGGCATGTTCTTTAAAGGAAGTCTCTCCACAAAATTGTTCATTAAATTATGAGGGTGGAGGAGGTGAGAGATAATTGGAACCAAATATTCGTGAATGGCATCCCTTGCTCCTAGCAAGAGTGAATTTGAAGAGAAACATGATTAAAACAAGGGGATTCCCCTGGGCCCGGCCAGGCTGATTGAATCAAGGGGAGGAAATGACAATCTGGGTTAATTTGTTATGCCATTTTTAGGCATTTAAGATCACCAGGGGAAGTTTATACTTCTTTGTGAATCCCTCTGAGAGAGGACCAGACAGTCACGGTGAGGGGCCCTTGGGGTGGGGGCGCCCTCGTCTGAAGGTGTCTGTGGGCACAAGGCATTTTTCTCACAGGCTGTCCAGATGCTGGGGCCTGGGCAGAGGTGCCTGGTGGAGCTTTCTGGAAGGGGGTGATGTCTACCTGGGAGCACATTCTGGCTCCTCTCCAGAGCAGCAGCCCCTTTGCTCCCAGGTGAATGACCAACCATGCTGGCCTCCCCAGGACACAGGAGCTCCGGGAAGGCCAGACTTTCAGGTTTTAAACCAAGAAAGTCCCAGGCAAAATAGAAGCCCAGATTCCTTTCAGTGGGGAAGGGTATTTAGAAACCAAGATCTGAGCTCTAGGTGGCTCATTGCTACCAGAGTACCATTGCTTCTCGGCCTTTTTCTGCAAATGAAACCAGGAACTCTATATTTTCAAAACCATGAGCACACACTGATCTATCTCATTCAAATCCAGTGACATAAGATTTCTTCTTCTTTATCCCCTATTCTGTGTTTTGTGTCTTCCTCTCCACGGCAAACCCTGGTCTACAACATCAAGTATTTGCTCATTTGCTCTGCCCTTCAATACACAAAAAAACATAGTTTCAGAATTATGCCTATCAATACCTCTACCAGCAACAAACCTGCTAAATTAAGTTCAAGATGCCTTTGTGGTTCTTTTTACCGTGAGGAGATGTCATATTAAAGATATATGGTCCTAGTACTATGCCCCAAATTACTTGAATTAGTGATTTTCTCTGTTAAGTTATATCATACCTACCACTCATAGGATGCAGAGTAAGGTTTATTTGCTTCTCTTTATGTCAAATTTAGGGTTTGCTTTCAAAAAATCCTTTGCACTTAATTTGATTTTGGGATATATGAAGAACTCCAAACTGAAACTTGTACAAAATGACTATTTCCGGCCCCTTCCCCATGCCTGTGCATTTTTATTAGCGTTTGATTTTTTGCTTCATTTTGCAAAGCTATACGTGTGTGTGTATATATATTTCACTTTGTCTTACACAAAATGTGGGATACATTTTATGGCCTTTTGTATTTTACTTGTTTTACTTAATAATAAACAGCCTGGAAATTGCTCCGTGTTAATCCCTAGGGAATTTCTTCATTCATTCCTATGGCTCCATAGAATTTCATCTAGTTCATGAATAATCAATCATTTGTGTCGTTTCCAATATTTTGCAGTTACAGATAATCCCAACTTTTGCACTGTTGTTTCACATTTGTAGGTAGACTGCTAGATATAAAATTACTGGCTCAAATTGTAAAGTCATATATAGTTATGACCACCATAGGGTGGTACCAATGGATGGACTTTCCCCAAAGTGGGTTATGAGGAACTCACCACTTTTGGACAGCCATCACAGAGGACCTCTGAGACTCAATCTTGGCATCGGGCAAATCCAAACATTAACTCACTCATAACCACCAGTCACAGATTTCACTGTGTGAACATCCCGCTGGAGGATACAAGGAAGCAGGAGAGGCTAATTGCTGGGCCCCTCCCATAACTCAATGGTCCTTTCAGATGTTTCAGTGGTCCTATCAGCATCTAGATCTTACCCACGCTTTTTCTTTGTCCACAAAAGCCTGCTGTTCCTCCAGCCAATGGCTTTCATAATTCATGACTATTTGGGACAAAAATAAAGCTTCAGTCTATGCCATCTTTAAATATGACTTTCTTAGGAAACCTCAGATGATCTTTTTCAATTGAATTGAATCTCATAACCCAGAAAAACTCACGGTCTGGAGCACACTTTGTACATGAGGGAAAAGATAAATGACCCTTTTGTATCTGCCCGGAGATGGCCCCACATTGGGATTGGGGCCAGTTATGTCTTTGACCAGACCAAAGCCTCAAATAGAAGGTCCCCTGGCCCCACCCTTCTGGGGCCAATCCCACACAGATTCTTGGAAGCTGGGACCCTGTGGGCATGGAAAGACTTGATCATATGACATTATACAGATAGATGTAACGAATCATCAGAAGGAGGCCTACAGAGACTACTGTCAGAATGTTAGCAGTAGTTCTCTCTGGGCAATGTGTGCCCCCCAAGTTTTAATATTCTTCTTTATCTTGATTGTTATTTTATTGTTGTTGTTCGAAGACAATCCTATTTCATGGGTATCATTTGAAAAAAATTTATTTTAAGATATTAGCTAAAAAGTCACTGACTTCTGGCCCACAAGTGCCATGAGATAGAAAACACAGATTCATTCAAAAGCAGCAAGTTTCTACCATGCATAAATTCAGGTTGAATTACCAAGTTGGTAGTGCCACCTTCTCCCAACAGCAGGATGTATTTTTCCATCCCTTATCATCTCTGTCACAATCAGCAACAAACCCTCTTGGTGCATCTACCCTGTGCCTGGAGCTGCGCTAGAGCTGGTCATGTTGCAGTGCTCTCCCCAACGTGGTGGAAGCTGGATAACAGGAGCAGGTGAACATAAATCACTGCTGGGTGTAAAGAGAGAAATGTCCTCGAGAGTGAAGGGTTAGCTTTGCGTGATATGGGGGTGAAGTGAATGAGTCCCAGGGAAGAAGAGGAAGGTCCATCTGAGTGTGAAAGAGGAAAAGTGGAAGAGAGGGTCACGGTGAGTTTTCCATGCAGTGTGAAAATGTGGGCATGTGAGATACAGCTAGGGGGAGGAGGAGGGTCAGGAGTTAGGCCAGACCCAGATCCCAAGGCTCTTTCCTGAGAGCTGGGGCATTAGGACTTCATCCTATAAAGGGTAAGGAAGGGGAGGGGGCGTCTGGGTGGCTCAGTTGGTTAAATGGCTGCCTTCTGCTCAGGTCATGATCCTGGGGTCCTGGGATCGAGTCTTACATTGGGCTCTCTGCTCAATGGTGAGTCTGCTTCTCCCTCTTCCTCTCCCTCTGTGATCTCTCTTGCTCTCACTCTTTCAAATAAATAAAAAATCTTAAAGGGTGAGGAGGAATTCAAGGTTGAAGGTTTCAAATGGGAGCAAGCCATGATCATGATGTACATTTTGAAAAAAATCATTTTGACAGGAGTGTAGAACTGGACTGGGTGTTAGGGTGGGACTAGAGGCAAGAACATCACCTGATAGAATAATCTAGAGTGACATGGCCAAGGCCCCATCGGAGACAGTGCCCAGGGGCTGGGGAGGAATGATTGTGGATGTCTGTGGGGTCCAGCCACCACTGGGATGGGAGAATGAGGCAAACCAAGTGCTTTCTACACGATCTGCAAGGGCAAGGGCCGTGTGTACTCAGAGCCTAGAGCAGTGCCTGGTGTATATGAGGAGCTCAGCGGATATTTGAGGTACCGTAAAAAACCGGACTGCCACAGTGGTCAGAGAAACATCAGTGCAACATCCCCAAATAACTGAAACCAAATTAAAAGTTTCCTGCTGTCTGCTCGGAAAGTGCAAAGGGAGACATTCATGGCATCCAGCACAACTTTAAAAAATCCCTTTTTTCTTGCTATTGCCTGCCTCCCCACATTCTCATTTTTCCATATTCATGGCAGCCGCCCCCAACATCTCTCCTCTCTTTTCAGATTTGCAAACTTTCTTCGCGCCTGTTCTTTTTTTCCCTTCCACCTTCAACTTTTAGATCAAAGCTGTCTTCTTTTTCTCTTTTCTTCTTCGTCTTAAAACTCTGGTGAAAAAAAGCCAACTCTGGTGAGAATTAGAATTCTCTTTTCCACATGTATCAGCTAGCCTCTGGCTTCTCCAGTTGTGTGTGCACATTGTTACATCTTTTCTCTCCATTAATATCATAGAAACTCAAATGCACAGAGAAGCATGCTTTTATTTTTTAAAAAATATTTTATTTATTTATGTATTAATTAATTAATTAATTAATTAATTTATTTATTTATTTAAGAGAGAGAGAGAGAGTGAGCGGGGAAGGAGAGGGGGAGAGAATCTCAAGCAGACTCTGTGCTGAGTGTGGAGCTGGACTCGGGACCTGATCCCACCACTGCAAGATCATGACCTGAGCTGAAATCAATAGTTGGTCTTTTAACTGGCTGTGCCACCCAGATGCCCCAAGGTGTATCCTTTTGTTTTATTTTACTTACTTAATTTATTTATTTAAGATTTTATTTATTTGAGAGGGTGGGAGAGTGAGCAAAACTGAGGGTAGGGGTAGAAGGAGAAGCAGACTCTCCTCTGAGTGGGAAGCCTGATGAGAGGCTCAATCCCAGGACCCTGGGATCATGATCTGAGCCAGAGGCAGCCACTTAACCAACTAAGATACACAGGCACCCCAAGAAGTTTCTTTTTAGAGGCAGAGAGAGGAGAGGATGACTATATATACTTATACTTTACTATTTTTTTTAGTTATTACTTATAAATAAGCAAATGTTTTCAGCAGATATTGGGAATATTGATTCCTTGCATGTGGTGGCAATAAACAAAGTAGAAAGTATTTTTTAAGGTTTTGTTTATTTATTTGAGGGAGGAGAGAGGGAACATGAGCAAGGAGAGGCGCAGAGGGAGAGGGAGAAGCAGACTCCCCGCTGAGCAGGGAGCATGAGGAGGAGGAGGAGGAGGAGGAGGAGGAGGAGGAGGAGGAGGAGGTGGTGAGGCTTGATTCCAGGCCCCTGGGAACGTGACATGAGCCAAAGGCAGATGCTTAACTGACTGAGTCACCCAGGTATCCTGAAAGTATTTTTACAAATATTATTCTACATTATCATCCAAAAGCCCTTATGCAATGCTATTAATATCCTCATTTTACAAATGAGAAAAAGAGAGGTGGTGTGATTTGAAATTTGGTAATTAACTGGGCAAAGAGATGGTGATTTGTAGATTATTACTGGGACTTCTGACTGCAGTATTTCTTGATTTGGATGGGCACATTCATGTATGGGGTTTCTGTGCATGTGTGTATTGTGTGTGTTTGCTGTTCTGGTTTTTGTTGTTCTTTGTTTGACAATTCTTGCTAGGATCAAAGAGATGTCAGGGTCTGACTGACCAGAGATGTTGAGTGACTTGCACAAAATCACACAGCTAGTCAGAGGATTGCTTAGATTCTCAGATTCTAATCCAGACGCTCCAGATTCCAGGTTCTAAATTCCAGAGTCAGATCCTGGGCTGCTGCCAACCCAGAAGAATGGACCCTGGAGATCTCAGTGCCTTTGGGGCTGAGATCTTATGGGTTTGTTAGAATTCTTTGGCTGCAAGCAACAGAGACTGGGTCTGGCTATTGAAGCTATAAAAAAATGTACTAGAAGGATATAGGGCAGGTCATAGAATTAAAGTAGCTGATCAACCAGGACTTCTCAGAGAGAGGGAACTCCTTGGAGCAAAATCAAGTGCTGCCACAGCAGAAGGGGAGTGGATCTCGGGCAGGCACAGATCCTGGTGTCCACCTCAGGCAATGTCCACCACTCTGCAAACTGAGTGCTGGATACTGTTAAAGTCACTATTGTTGACTCAAAATCTATTTCCACCTTATCTCTTTTGGGAAGAGCACAATTTTGCTCATTTGCACGGAAGGAGACTGTCTCCAGTTTGGGAGTAAACCCAACTCCATTTAAGCCAGTGAAGATAATCCCACTGTCCTGGCCCAGGACTGGTTCAGACTGCAGAGTGGTCATGCGGTCTAGTTTTGTCCAATGGGAAGTGAGGAGAGGCTGGATGGGAAAGAAGAAAGACCCACAAGAAGACCTATTTTTTCCCTCTGGACACCCAGTGGCTAAATTGGATGTTTGGAAGTGCACCGGCCATCTTGCTGCCCTTCTGAGGTCATGAAGCCACAGTGTAACTGAGCAGAGGTGGAGACAGAGCCATCTCCAAATTGCTTGTCATTGAGTCAAGGAAGGGTAGTTTTGTTTTGTTTTGTTTTTTTCCCCACCTGTTCTGATACAGAAACTCTGGGATAGAAGGGCAGGTTGATTCCCTATTACTCCAGAGGTTAGAACTAAGACCAAAAGTTGATGCAATGAGGAAGACATTTCACCTATGAGAGGAAGAGCTTGCTGACACCACTCTGAGGTGGTGGGATGTGGGATCTTCAAATGGTGAGTTCCCACCAGGGGAGGCATTTAAACAAGATGGTGGTGTGGGAGCAGCAGATGGGTTTTCTGCATGGAGAGAAGATTCAACAGGGTCACCTCTAAATTTCCTCCGATCTTGAACTTCCAGGATTCTGTGGTCAGGAACAAGGACTTAGAATCAGCCGAGCCTCGATCCTAAAGCATTCCATGGGGCCCAGTTTCCCTATTTTCTACACATCTGAATCCATTCTCTTAATACTTTTTTTCGCTTTCAATTCTGTTTTTCTGATACTTTGAAGAACCTGAGCAAGCTCCATGTGTTGCTACCTATTCTTAGTCTTTGAAAAACATTTTATAGATATATTCTCTCTCTCTTTGTCTCTAACGCACACATAATTACGTGTGCACACACACGCATAATTACACACAGTTAACACCCAGATTATCCATATGCAAGAATTCTAATCAGAAAACAGAAACTCCATCCCCTGGCCCCTCTCCATATACCTTGTAACCCTTGTTTTCTCTGGGTCATGAGCTAGTCACGAGTCTACAGATAAGCCATGGATTTGAAGTGAGAAGATGAAGTGAGAAGATGTGCGTTTGAATTCCAGCCAGGCCACCTCCTGGCTGGGTGGTCCTGGGCAAGTCACCTGCTGTCTCTAGGTCTGAACTAAAAGACCACCCAGTAAAGCAGCTATCCTGGGGCTGGCACGTCAGTGAGCCATAACTGGCAGATGAAGTCATGAGGCGTTGCCGTGAGGAGGCCTGGACACGTGTAGAGAAGGGGACCAAATGTGGGGTGCAGGTGGACAGAGTTAGCAATGTTCTCAGAAGTTGGAACCTGGGTGCTGACTTGGATGACTCAGAACTTTCCAAGGAGACCAAAGTTTAGAAATCAAGGTGCCCCCTTCCTCTAATGGTGTCAGGCACCTGACATTAAGACATGCCTTTCTGACCTCTCCCCTCTATTTAACCCACCTATCTCCCTTCTGTTGATTCAGTTTTAAAGATTCATATATTGATTTTATTCTGATTATGAAAGAAAAACATTATCTGTTGAAAATTTTGGGGAGGTGATATAATAAAAAAAATAAAAATCACTCATAAGCTTATTATACAGGGATTACCACTATGTTAATGTCTTTCCTTCTAGTCTTTCATTTTTAAAAGATTTTATTTATTTATTCATGAGAGACATAGAGAGGCAGAGACATAGGTAGAGGGAGACGCAGGCTCCCTGCGGGGAGCCCGATGCGGGACTCGATCCCAGGACCAGGGGATCACAACCTGAGCCGAAGGTAGACGCTCAACCACTGAGCCATCCAGGTGTCCCTCCTTCTAGTCTTTTAAATGCATGTGTAGCTATAATAGAAAAATAGAGAAGTAGATTGATATGATTTGCATTTATCTTATATGTTAATATAGATCTGTCTGTAATCAATAGTACATGACATTTATTGGCACTCAACTGTGTGCCAGCCACTTGTTCTATGTACAAGTATTGTCTCATTTAATGTTTATAATGCTCCTATACAGTAGGTACAGTTCTTATCCCCATTTTACTGATGAAAACACTGTGGTAACCAGAAGGGCCCACGGCCATGCTGCAGGAAATCAAACCCAGGCCTGTGCTTTCAACTGTGAGCTCTAGATACTGCCTTTCTTTCTCCCTGGCTTCAGCCAAAAAGACATTCTGTCTCTTAATGGGACTTTGTATTTGTCCAATCCTATCTGGTATGTGTGGACTTGGTGAGCCCAACTCTGGATGGCCCGTCGTCCGTCCTTAAGGGAAGGGGTATTTAGAGGGAGGTCAGGTGTCCTGGGGAAAGTAGCCTGGAGGCCCACACAAGTGCACTCAGCAAGCCCCAGGTGAGCAGTTCTCCATCTGGGGCCTGATCCTCCATCCTGTCAGAACCTGGAGCGTCACCTCACGTGAGCTCTGCTTTTCCCAGGGAGACTCCTGCAGTTAGCCCAGCTCAGAGAGTGCAGGCATAATTCAGAACACCATGGGTGCCTGTTCGTGGGGAGAGCCTGAGGAATCCTGTGGGCCCGCTTCCTTTTGCTGTTAAGCCCCTCTGCCCCAGGATAAGCAAGCCACATCTTGACAGAGGCTGCCTGGTTACCAGCCTGACTCTGATGGGGGTCACAGGTCTCCAACTTCATTGCTGACCAGCCTTGAAAAAGTTATTGAAATTTTCCCATGCCTCAGTTTCCTAATCGGTAAGCAGGATAATGCTATACCTTCTAGGGTTGTTAGGAATGTAAGTGAATTAAACATAACCCACAATAATCCATAATGAACTGTATACTGTATGGAGAGGGCCTAGAGCTATGCCTGGCATCTAATACGTGCTCAGTACAAAGTAGCTTTTGTTTAAAAAGATGTTTAAAAAAATTTTATTAATTCATGAAAGACAGAGAGAGAGAGTGAGAGAGAGAGAGAGAGGGGCAGAGACACAGGCAGAGGGAGAAGCAGGCTCCCTGTGGGAAGCCTGATGCGGAACTCGATCCCAGAACCCTGGGATCACGGCCAGAGTCCAAGGCAGATGCTCAACCACTGAGCCATCCAGGCATCCCTCAAAGTAGCTTTTGATATTGGCACAACATAAACCTAGACCAGACCAACCACAGTTTATTAGAAAGTGTATTTATGGGGCGCCTGGGTGGCTTAGTCGGTTAAGCATCTGCCTTTGGCTCAGGTCATGATCCTGGGGTCCTGGGATCGAGCCCCAAGTTGAGCTCCCTACTCAGTGGGGAGCCTGCTTCTCCTTCTTCCTCTGCCACTCCCCCTGCTTATGCTCTCTCTCAAATAAATAAATAAAATCGTTTTTTTAAAGTGTATTTTCTTGTTTTCTGTCTACCTCTAGAAACTATGCTTTCTCTCATCTAGGGTAGGAACCATGTTTTTCTACCCTCGTATTTACCCTCCTGGCCTGATACATAATAGGCCCTTCATACTTGCTTGTTTTAATGCATGAGTAAGTAAATGAATGAACAAATTCCCACCATGTAAACCTATGAACCCCTCAAAATGGTGTGCAAAGTGTGAGTGCTTATCAGATTCCTAAAGGAACATGTGACCCAAGACATGGTGAAGGATGGCCCAGGCCTTGGGACAGGGTAGGGTAAGCCCCACCCTGCATTGGCAGGTTCCCAGGGGGTGCCCGGGTGCCCTGCCAAGCAAGCTTGGGGAAGGGCAGACGTTCTGAGCTCACTCGTGGGACCTGAGAAGGACTTTTGTGGGATCTGACATTTCGTGTCCAAATGTGAAATTCCTTGGCCCCCGCACAGAGTTGATTGTGTTTTCTGGAGCTTGTTTGCCTTCTGATCTCACACGCACACCACTGGTTTGTTTTGAGAGCTGCAGAGTCAAGAAACAGCAACACAATTTAGGAACCAAATCAAATGGCCAGAGTGGGAGTAGCGACTGAGAGGCAGGATGCAGCTCCCCGCCCTTCCAGGGAAGTGGGGGGCAGTCTCTGGCAGGGCTTGGAGAAAGAGGGGGATAGAAAAATATGACAGGTCATTAAAGGCATCTGGAAAGGACCAAATGCCCCTCATTATCCCTCTGTCTTAGCACAACTGTTGATTTTTCTGCATGTCAGGATCTATCCACATGCAGGGGTAATTTTAGCAGTTAATCATTAGTATATTGACTTTTTCTGCTTTTCAAAAATTTAATATTATATTATGACATCTTCTCATGTTGCTGTACTGCCTTCTCATTTATATTTGTAATTCTATTCAATTGTACTCTTTGCATGAAATAACACTGAAACATATGTGCATAAAAATAGTTGTTTTCTTGTGACCTAGAATCGATTTCTAAGAGAAGGATTAATTGATCAAAGTGCTTTTAATGTTACATATGCTTTTCTCAAAGTGTGAAGCTTAGTTTATGACAGTATTATGTATTTCTGCATGAAAGGATAAGCTTTAGGGGCACCTGGGTGTCTAGTGGTTCAGTGCCTGCCTTTGGCGCAGGGTGTGATCCTGGGGTCCTGGGATCGAGTTCCACATTGGGCTCCCTACAGGGAGCCTGCTTCTCCCTCTGTGTCTCTCATGAATAAATAAATAAAATCTTTTTATAAAAAAAAGAATGGATAAGCTTTAACACAATCTCATCATTATTAGATACTATCGTTTCATTGTTTTATAATTTATGCCATGTTTTCTCAGTGTTTAATTATATACACACATATAAATTATTGGCGAGAATGATAATTTTTCATGTCCTTGTTTAATTGTTTTCTTTGTGGAGCTATTTTTTGTGACCGTTGTGTATTTAGCTCTGGACTTTGAGAAACACACACTTGTGCACACTCACGCCTATTATGCAGCCTATTACTTCATTTATTTTCCTTCTTTTTTCAAAAAGGATTTTATTTATTTATTAAATAGAGAGCCTGAGAGCGCACAGCAGTGGGGAGAGGCAGACAGAGAGACAGACTTCCTGCAGAGTGGGGAGCCGGACACAGGGCTCGATCCCAGGACCCTGAGAACATGACCTGAGCCGAAGGCAGATGCTTAACCAACTGAGTCACCCAGGCGCCCCTCGTCTATTTTCCTTCTTATTCTCAATTTGCACTGTTTCTGGAAAAAAACCCAGAAATTTAACTTTTCCAAGTTCAATATTTTGATTTAAAAATAATTCTCCTCTTGCTCCAACCTTAGAACTTTACCGGGACACCAGAAAAAAATAGAAAATTAAGACAATCACAACTTTTTGGGAGACGTAAAATGAATGAGACCCTCTCACCCTGACCCAGACCTTAGTACCTTCCACCCTCAGAGCAAACCAGAGCTTTCAGGACAACGTCTTTCTCCGTTTTCCCCTCGCAGACTGCAGGTGCAGGCTAGTTATGGGAGGAGGCCTCTCCTTCTCTTCCCTCCCGCCTCCCACCTGGGTTGCTCTCTTGGGAAGGTGAAATGACCTACCCCGACCAGGTGCTTGGCTTATTGTCTGGCATAAAATAAGCAAATGCAGAAGGGGGCTGCTGTTGCTGGTGGCTAAAGTCAGTGTCACTGTCGTTTTTAGCCAGGGGGCACCCATCCTCTGCCACTGAGCACTTCCATGCCAGTGCCTCAGCCAGGCATCCTACACACACCCATTGTCACACCTCCGAGCTGGGAGGAGGCCGTGGCGATGAGTCCCATTTGGCAAAGGAGGCAAATAAGGTTTAGGGTAATTAATGCCACAAACTCAGAAGTGGCAAAGCTAGGATTCCAATCCGGGTCTGTGACAGGTGGAGTGAGGCAGGAGGAATAAGTGTGATTTGTACCTGCATTGTAGGAGACTGGGCATCTGAGAGGTTTGGTCACCTGCCTGAGGCCACACAGCATGGGCACAGCAGAGCCTGGTCTTGGGGATGGGGTTCCTGATGCCAGATCTGGTGCTTGTCCCACTGCTGACACGGCGATCACCACCGTTAGCAAAGTGCACACCGTGTGCCAGGTGTCCTGGGGCCTTCCTGGTTCTTATCAACCTAGGAGGAGGTCCTGGAGAGAGGCTGGATGAGCCTGGCCTGAAGCTCTTGTGCTGGCCACCCCAGCGCTGCGGCACGTGGGTGTGCCCTGCAACATCACATGTGTGCCAGTGTGCCAGCGCAGGGCCCGGGGACAACAGGGCGCCTTTGTCCCTGCCGCCGGGACCACCAGATCGGCCTTCTCACACGTGGCCCCCATCCCTCCACTGACTGAGTAGGGAAGGCTGATGCGTTTTACTTTTAATTTGTTTGTCTTCCTCCAAATCTACAGACATTCCAAGGAGAGGCTGATTAAGAAAAGTAGTCTCCTAGGAAAAGCGCACCCTCTTTCCTAAAGGCCGGGCTCAGTACTGAGAGCTGGTTATGAGTAATAACCACTTGTAGTGACCAGCGTTGATGGGAAGCTTCCTTTGTTGAGGAAGGTGGGTGAGGCATTTATCTGATGGAATGCACCAGAGGCTCTAGGATATGGGGTTTTATCAACCCTCTTTTACAGGTGAAGCCAAGAAGGTCGTAACTCACCCAAGACTGTAGAGCTAGGAAGGGATGGGGCTAGAATTCAAACCCAAGGCTAACCTGACTCCCAAACTCATGCACCTTAACCTTTTTGCTCCTGGCCCTCTGTCCTTTAGGACTTTGGTTTCTGATGGAGGGGACAGAGTGCAGGTGAGGCCCAGAGCATTTTCCTTATAAATTTTACATGCCCGGTGCTGGTCAAGTTCTGCCTTGAACTTTGGTTATGCCTGTCTACGGAGCAGTATTTCACCTCCAGATGGTGAAGTTGGCCAGTCTAGGTGACTCCTGGCTCCGCTCCTTCTAGCTCTAAGGCTTCAGGCAAGTGACCCGACCTTACTACCCTCAATGTCCACATCTGAAATATGGGCCAGTATTCGTTTGTGCTTCAGAGGGAGGGCCATGGAAATTAGATGTGCATATTTACACATAATGCGTGAATGACAGCTACTCTGATGGCTTCCTGGGATGGCCCACGTCACTTAATGAGTTGGATTTTAAAAATTGGGTTAGCTTGGATGTTGGGTACCTAAGGATTCATTATATCATTCTTTCTACTTTCGTGGATGCTTGAAACTTGCCACAGCAACATAGGTTTTTCAAAGACAAGTAATAGATATCTAAGATGTTAGTTCTGCTTAGAAAACAAATACAAATGGCGATGAGGGTTTGGGCAAAATGGGAGGAAGGCCTGTGGGAGGTCCGGGCTTCCAGTGATGCAGTGAATAAGTCATAGGGTGAGAGGTACAACGTAGGGGAGAGAGTGAAAAAACAAAAACAAGAACAAAATACAGATGCAGATGTATCATGGGATAGAATGCAGAATGTACATGAAAATTTTAAACCAAACAGTAGATCTGAAAGAAACAAATGGCTTAAAGCAGCTGCTTAGAGTTGGGCCCTCAGGCCAAGGCTGCTTATAATCTCACTGGGCCTCCAATGTTCTTATCTTAAAAAAGTCAGGAATAGTGACACTTCTCCAAGTACTTTATGAGTCAATCAAGAGAAGAGATGTCAGGGTGCTTTGTAAACTGTAATTCTGCATTCTAATTGGGTGACTTTTCATTCAGTCAACACATTTCTTGAGGCCTTGCTACGTGGTAGGTGCCAGGCTAGGTGCCAGGACACAGTCCTGCACTGCTCTCCATGGCGTGCAGGATAGATAGACTGGGACATTGTCCTCGGATCACACTGCCCAGGTACAAATTCTGACCCTGCCACTTACTCCTTGGGGAATTATGGAAGGCCTCAGTCTCCTTGTCTGTAGAATGGGGACAATGATCCTTCCTCTACATTGCTGTGAAGATCAAATAGGGCAATAGAAGTAACAGAGCAATGTCTGGCACACAGCAAGTACTTAATATATGTTCATTATTACGAGTGCCCACAAAAAGGCCACAGCCTAGTGGGGAAAGGCTCAGAGGGGGCCAGAGAAGGCCTCCCCAGGGCGCTGACTTTTAAGGTGATTCAGTTGGATGATATTAAGCAGGGGCAGAGGTGAGGATGGAGGTCAGCAAACGATGAGGCAGGAAGAACTGGACCTGCTAAAGAATCACAGGAGACAGAGTAGTGTCAAGTTACTGGGTACACTTGTTCAGGTTGTGAACTGTTCAATCCTGGGGGGATATCTTAGACATCGTGGACCTATGTGGTTTTTTGCCTTTTTTTTTTTACACCTCCATTTTCTAGAAGATAAAATGGGTGAGTTATTTTGACTAAGTCAGGATATTATGTTGGTTTCCGGTGGTTAGAAGTGTCTTGAGGAAGGCGTTCCTTGTTCTAATTGTAAATGTGTCATGTGGGTTACTGGAGGCCCAGGAGTGGTGGGATGAGACTGGGTGTGTGAGTGGGATATAGCCAGCAGGTGGATAGGGCCCCATCCTGCAGGCCCTGGTAGGCCTAGAAACGAGTTTGGGCTGATCCGAATTCTAGTGGGGAATCTTTGGAAGATTATGAGCAGAGAAGTCGATCTTGACCACCTTCCCAGGTGTCCCTTGGGATGAGCTGAAGGAGGCCCAAGATGGTAGCTGGAGGGCCCGGAAAGCTGAGGAGAGATGAAGGGGCTGGTCTGTGCCAGTGTGATGGTGGTGGCCCTTGAGAGAAGTGACGCTCATCATGCATTTGTTAGCGAGGAAAAAGGCCAAAGTCACAGGGGAGGAGACAGAATTTTGAAGATATTTCTATTCTTTTTCCTGAATCCCAAAGTCCTTGAAGAACCCCCACTCCCCCATCATCTCGCTTTGGTCAAGATGCCTCTACTTTGTTCCCGGATGGCCTGGAGCACCATCCAGGATGGAAATCCATCACAAGCAAATGGAGGTGGGATGTTGCACTAAAGGGAGTGAGGATGGGCAGGCCTCTGGGGCCAGGCCTAGGGGAGGTGCAGGTGGGCTGGCAGCCTGGGTGCAGTGGCTCTGCTCGTGCCAGGCCCACCTGCCGTGTGGGTAGCTCTGCTCTGAGTGGACTGTCTGAGCACTCTAGGGCACTGTGTCCATTCATTGTTCTCTCTCCAGAGAGAGGCAGGCTTTCTGAGGACGCTGGTTAACTTGCCCGGGGCACCCTGCCTGACGCCAGAGCCTTCCCTTGCCCCACCATTCACAACCCACTTCCTGACATGGCCTGGCCGCCTCTGCCAAGGGCACCCACAGGAAAGCCACCATTTTGTTTAGTTGCTAACCAATGGAGACTTGGGAGTTTGATTCTCAGTCTGGGTTCTAAGGGCCTTCAGCTGGGCTTTAGGGTGCTGAAAGCTTGGAATTGTATGGTGGGGGTGGTCGGTGGCTACCCTTTCCCCAGAATAAAAGCAGAGTCTTTCTGGCCAAGAATATAAGTTTTGGCTGTTTGGCTTCCTCCAAGCTTAGAACATAGTGCCTGGTACATAGTAAAACCTTGTACATATCTATGGAAGGAGTGAATGGATCTCATGATTAAAGTCCTTATCAAATCATTCTTCCTTAGTCTATGGCTTTCAGAAGTGAAGGACATCTTTTCATGGGCTCTTAGCGAAGACTTAATGGTCCCTCTCCACTTTATGGGTGAGACCCAGAGACAAGCTCTCACAAGCCTGAGCTCAGGAACCTGGTGACCTAACAACAGATCACCGTTCCCTCAGCCCGGTGCTGCCTTCCTCTATTCTCCATGCAAATGCTGTGACCAGGGACCTTTCACCAGGAGGAAGACACACAACGGTGCAGACCAGGGGGTGCAGCATAGCCTCGCACATCTATGTGGGGTGTGCCGATGTTCTGTGGTGGAGTAGAACCATCCAGACAGGCCACTCTAGGATGGCAGGTAACCAGGCAGCACCAAGGTAGGAGAGATTTGATTTTTTTTCAAGGACTTTTCCAGGCATTTGAGACTACAGGTGGCTGGATCTGCTCAGATTTATCTTTGCCTGGGGCAGAATGCTCTCTTTGCCTGGGATATAATTCTAGAAAGGTGGAGGGAAGGGATCCTGGGGGTCAGCATCACAGGGATGCCTCAGCCTGCACTCTGCAGAGGCCAGACATCACTAGTCATCGCTGTATTCATTTCCGCAGAGCTAGAAAGGGCCCCTGAGTACTTTCTCGGTGTCCCTGGCAGGCAGTCATCAGCAATCAAATGCAGTTAGCCTCCTGCTGGGCCTTTGGCAGGGGGGACACTGAGAGCCCAACGGAGCTGAGAAGCAGGGGGTTGACCATAATTGTATGGCTTTGAACAAGAGATTTAGCCTCTTCCTTTGAGCCCCTGTTGCCACTCCATTATTTATTTGCTTGGCCACTCATTCATTTCTTCAAGAAACATGTATCAAGCACCTATTATGAGCCAGGCACTGGGCTACAAGCTCGAGAAGATGCAAGAAGTAATTTTTCTCTGTAACACGAAACCTTCTGGCTCTAACAATCTACAGTTAGTTGCAGCTCTTGCAATATAGATAGCTCTCCTGGCCACCGATCATTCCAGTTTTCCTTCTCTGACCCCATCTCTCATCTCACTCTGCATTGTCCTCCTTCATATGTGGCTTCCAGAACATCCCATCTCATTAGGAGCCCCAGGAGCTTGCAGAGCCAGAGCTGAGACTACTGCTGTGAGAGTGGCCACAGACGTTTGCTCTGCTGTTTGAAATACTTGGAAAAAAATATTTGGATGACCCTTCATTACCTGAGCAGGCATTCCTCAAGTTTACATTGCAGGCCTGAGTGATTGTGCTATTTTGAGAAATAATTTCCTGTGGAAGTCGAATGTTTCTCCGGGAAGAATCATGTGGCAACCCATGTTGTGTACGTGAAGTGTGTTTTGGAATGCTAACGGAGAGGCTGATTCACACCAGATGGGGTGGAAATCTAAGGGAAAAGGATGTATAAACTGGATACCACGATTGAGCTCTGAGTTTGGATTTTTAAGATGTATTTGACCTATTGCCTGGGATTTCCCTTAAGTTTTTTTTTTTTAAGACTTATTTAATTATCTGAGAGAGAGAGAGTGAGAGAGAGCATGCGTGTGCTCATGCGTGGGGGGGGGGGGGGGAGCAGAGACAGAGAGGGAGGGAAATCCTCAAGCAGACTCCCTGCTCAGCATGGAGCCAAAGCAGGGCTTGATCCCAGGATCTTGACCTGACTCGAAATCAACCGACTGAACCACCCTGGTGGCCCTCCCTTAAGCTTTCGTGTTGCCTTAGCTCATCTGAATCTTGATCCTGTTATAAAGGAGGCACTTTTATGATATTCACTTTATAGATAAAATTCTGGTGGCGTGTCATAAAGATCCAAAGCAGCTTTTATTGGAGGCTTCCTGCATAGAAGCTCAGATTTGGATTAGTATCAGTGTTTCTCAAAATTAAAGAAAACTTTTTTTTGTGGGACACCTGGGTGGCTCAGTGGTTGAGTGTCTGCCTTAGGCTCAGGGTGTTATCCTGGGTTCAGGAATCAAGTCCCACATCGGACTCCCTGTGAGGGAGGGCTCCCTACTTCTCCCTCTGCCTATGTCTCTGCCTCTCTCTCTGGGTTTTCATGAATAAATAAAATCTTAAAAAAAATAAACCTTTCTTTGGATAAACATTTTTTTAAAAAGCCACTCACCCCCATATCTTCCATGTGTCTTTTACCTACCCCCCAATTGTTTGCCTAGATCCATTCTGTAATTTATGATACACAAGGAATAGGCATTTTTGTGGTCCCATTTTGCAAATTAAATAATAAGTCCTATTTACTGTGGCATATGTAGCCCAACCCTATGCTGAGTGTTTTACATATATTATCTCGCATATTTATCCTGCCTATGATTATCAACCTCTTCTACAATGAAGAAATAGACCCAGACGGGTGTGTCCTCGGGTCACTTGACGAGGGCAGGGAATGACTCAGCCAGATTTGGACATTGGTCTGACTCCATGTGACCCCACACTCTTCTCCACTCTACTTGCTTGTGTTGCACTTGCCCTGTCCTCTCTTGCTGCATCCTCAGGATCAGCAGCCTCAGTGGCAGATGCATCAGGAGGGGAAGAGGGTCCATCTTTGTGTGGGGCCTGCAGGATAAGGAGGGGACTGTTGTAGGGAGTATCTGTGGGTGGGGGAAGAGGAGCTCAGAGAAAATGAGTCAGGTGAGGGCCTGAGGCTGAGGGGCTCTTCCTTTTTAGATTTAACTCTGCTCCAGGCACTGTGCCATGGTCTGGGGGCTACAGTTGTGGACATGGCCAACTGTGGGAAGCTGGCAGCTGGAGGGGGAGATGGACCACCTGACACTGCAAAGACCTGAGTCCCAGTCTCAGCTCTGCAGCTTCTCAGCTGCACCTTTCTGGGGCTCCATTTGTCATCTATACAATGGGTTAATACTAATAGTGACCTAGAGCTGTGATAGCAGTGTGATAGCAGGGCATGGGGAGTCAGGCTCAGAGGACAGAGTTGGGGCCTCATGCTGTCTTGGAGGGCCAAGTGGTTTCCTGGAAGAAATGACATCTAAGGTGTGACCTAGAGGAGGAGAAAGATTTACTGGGAAAAGGAGTGGAGAATGTGCTTCCAGGGAGGTGTTGGTGTTTTGGAGATGTGAGGATAGCCCCACGTGGCTGGAGTGACCAGCACGAGGGTACTGGAAGTTGGTGACTTGGCTCTGGGCTGGGCCCCTTTTGGGGACTCAAATGACCAGCTGAGATGGACTGAGGTTGGTATGAGTGGAAGTGGGGATGTTCTCGCTGCCCACCACCACAGACCACAGCCTGGGTCTCTCTCGTCCTGAAGGTAGAGAAGAGATCCTACGGACTGTGCTGAAGGGGGTCCACATGGAGTACTGTGAAGGGGGAGATTGGAGGGGGGCTGCAGGGGACTTGCTGCAGAGTGACCCCCTCCCCATGAGGATGGATGTGCTCTGAAATGACCATGCAAGCCGCCAGGAATCAGTGTGATGTCCTCGCGGTGGACTTGGTCCTCCCAGCTGGATGAAGCCTGTTGTGCTCCTGTTTCACTGATGGAACCAGTCCGACCACCGTCAAGCATTTATTGGGCACCTGCCATGCACTGGGCACAGTTCTAGACCTGGGGATACAGAGGTGAGCAGCATAGTCCAAGATCCTACTCTCATGGAGCTCACTTTCCGGTGGGGATGAGATAGCAGTCTTAGAACCAGCTGGGGGGGGGGGGGGGGGATGGCATTTCCCAAAGTGAGTGAGGGAGCGAGCCTTGTGCATGTCTTGGGGACTGTGTCCCAGGCAGGCTACCTATAGCACAGGCCCTGAGGTGGGGTGAGATTTGGCACGTTCTCATGGATGGCATGTGTGTTTGGGCGTGAGGGATGGGAGAGTGGAAGGAGCTAGAATCAAGAGGCATCAGGAGGCCAATTCACATAGGACCTGGTAGCAGAGGAGTGATGAGATCTTATGCTGCTATTGGTGAGGAAACTATGGGCATCAAGGAGGGATAGTGGGAGCCCTTCCCTCTATAGTGACAGGGACAGGCCATGCTGTTTGTGGTCAGAGGAAGCCTGCACAGGTGTCTCGACCTTTGTGTGCTTCCATCTGCTCTGCCATAAAACAGCGAGGACTGCCATGAGAAGTAGGTGAGGCCAGGCATGCAGTCGCCCACCTAGGCCCCCGGTTGGCTGAATGTGTGCTCACCAGGGCGATTTCTAATTAGTGTGATAATTGGTAAAGCCCTGAGGATAAACCCCAGGCGGAGTGTGCACTGCCCTTCCTGCTCCCTGAAAATCAAAACTGTCTTCTGCTCTCTGCCCGCAGCATAGGGCCCACATGTTATTCCCCATCGTCCTCACGTGCCCTCATGTCACTGCAGCTGGGTGTCAGCGAGAGGGCAGATGGCCCTCAGGCCTTCCCACCGTAGGTGGCAGGAAGGTGGGGACTGCGGAGTTCCTGCTGGTTCTGACAGGCTGCCAAGGCCAATGTCTTAATGCTGGGGGCCAGGAGCCTGATGGAGAGGGACAGGGTGCCTTGAGGACACTAAGGATGGGCACACAAGCCAGGATGGGGGTGACGGGGGAGGAAAAGCTTCCTGGAGTGGAGAGGTTCATTCCGAGTTCTCCAGGTGGCTGCTGGTGTCAGAATGAGGGCGAAGTGGTCCAAACATCAAACACATTTTAAGGCATTTGGAATCCTGGCATACAAGAGACAGAGGTGGGTGTGAGGGATTGAAAGAAGTCATGAGGGGTGAGGGGAGATGGAGCAGCGAGGTGGGTGGGCAGGGCAGACCAGATTCACAGTAAATGGACAGACAGCTGGGACAGGGACGAGAGACCAGCTAGGTGGCCCTGTAGACACACAGGCAGTGAGACATGATGGAATGTGGACAAGTGAAGGTGGAGGAGGAATCGTCCACAGGCAGATGGACAGCGCTTGCCTTGGAGATTGACCAAATTCAGACAGACACAAATAGGAGTGAGAGCCGATGCCCTGGTGTGTGGCTCGGTGGCTTGTGGGCAATGCTGCCTTTACAGGGATCCTGCAGTCAGGAGGGAGGGCGGCAGAGGATGAGCTGGCTTTGGCAGGATGGGAAGGGCCCGGGAGCTGCCCTGGGAGACTCTCAGGAGGTCTGCAGCCCCAGAGGAAGGTCAGGCCCTGGATGTGAAGGTGGGCATGTCTGCAGATAGACAGAAGAGGCTTCTGAGTGCTGAGCTGCCCACGCAGCAGGGTTAGAAGGAGGAGAAAAATAAAGACGTGTGAGTGTGTAGATTACTATGGGAGACTGGGAGGTAGCGTGGGGGCCTCCGACTGGGGCCCTGAAGGATGCCTGGAGGTGGGCAGGTAGACCAGGGAGGCAAAGAGGGCATCCAACGTGGAGACAGAGACTGTAACCATGCCCAAGGAAGGCTGGTGGAAGAAAGACTTCTCGGGAGAGAGATGCCAGATGAGACATGTTGTCAAAGGTGTTGAACGTTAAGCTGAAGAGTTAGGGATTTTCTTGTAGGTGCCCAGCATGGTTTTGAATGAAGACTTAATCAGAACTGTGGTAGATAAAAAAACTCTTTCCGGCCTCACTGGTTAGGTACAAGTCTGTGTGACCCTGGTGCTCAGTGGACACATGCTGGTGGCTGTCCTTGTCCTCTTTGCCTCATTCCATGTGGCCTCAGCCTGGCCAGCCTCCGTCAGCAGGGATACAGGAGCAGACCTGGGAAGGCAAGCTAGGAGCGTTGATGCAGGATTAGTCTCGTCACTTGGGCGACTGCCTAGACCCTTTCTCTGGCCTGCATTTGGGTGCCGTGTGCTCTTGGCCTCTGGGCCGTGTCTTGAGTCTGCCTCTGAGATAGTGGGGTATTGTCTCAGCAGGCAAGTAGTCCTGGTAGGGGGGCACTCAGAAAAACAGTGTTCTGTACCCTGGGAGTGTCTGTCATTGCCCACTGTCCTGAACAACTGGCCATTGTCCACTGTAAAAAGGTGCCTGTGACTTAATAATATCTAATACTTTTTGGACTGCTTACCACGTGCCAGACCCCCAAGCAGTGCATGCTACGTGCATCAGCTCATCTAGCCTTCTTCATTCTTAGGAAGTGGGTTCTCACCTACCCAATTTTACAGATGAGGATATTGAGGCTCAGAGAGATTAAATATTAGCTCATGGTCTCATGCACAGCCAGAGACTGCGTGTTGTGGATTTTTAATTCAGGCAGACAGAGAGCCAGTTTATCCTTTTAACTCATCACCCTACCATCGCTCTCTGGGCGGAGGCTGGTCTCTGGGCTCTCCCGGCAGCACCCTGTTCCCCCTCCTCCATAAGCTGGTTGTAGGATGAAGCCTCTATTCTGCACCCTTTGAGAGCTGTGGCCCATCTCAGGGTGTGAGGGGTAGCTGGTCGTTATCCCAGCTTGGTCGCTTACTTAATATGTCTGTTCTAAGGATCATCCCTGAAATCCCTTAAACCTCAGTTTCCTTCTCTGCAAAATGGGGACCACCAGTCCCCAGCTCTGAGAGTTATGCGGAGCAAATGAGATAAGGCTCTTAAGCACCTAGCAGAGGGCCAGGCATAACGGAAGGCCCAGTAACGGGGGTCCTTAGGGTCTCATCACCACCCTCATCGCCTCCTTGCACAGCGGGCCCAGAAGCCACCCGGCCAGTGGCGAACAGGTGCCCGTGGCGCGGAGCCAGAGGACAGGGAGGATGAATCACTGGCCGCCGAAGCTCTGCATTATTAATGCCGTTATTCTCAGACTTCTCACGAGGGCCGGGCTGGGAACCCATATATGGAAAAGCGCGACTGCAGCCTCCGCGGCCAGCGTGGAATCCCGCGGAGTCCCGGCGCTCCGGGCTCGCCCCGGTGTGGCCCTTGCCCGCCCTCCCGGGACCCCGGGAGAGAAACGCACCGTGGAGGCCGGCGGGTTCCTCGGGAGAGCGCGGTCTGCGCGCGGCGCCGGCTGCGGGGCTTCGGCCCGGGCTCCCCGCAGGAGCGGACGCGCGCGGGGGCGGAGGGGACCTGAACCCCCGCCCCGCCGCTCGCCCAGCGCTGCGCCTTCACTGCGCCGGCGTCCGCCTGGAGAGCCGCCCGGCCCCGCCCCGCCCCGCCCCGCCCCGCCCCCTCCTCGGCGGCGACCGGCGCGGGGGCCAGCCCCGGGGAGGAGGGGCCGGACCCGGAGAGACGCGGCGGGCAGACGCCGAGCGGGGCCCGCGCCGGCCTTCCCCGGCCTTCCCCGCAGGCCGGGCTCCGCGGGGCGGGGGGGCGGGGCCGGGGCCGTGGGCGGGGCGAGCGCCTGGGGGCGGGGCCGTGGGCGTGGCGTGCGCCTGGGGGCGGGGCCGGGGCGGGGCGGGGCGGGCCCGGGAGGAGCGCGGGGAGGAGTCCGGGCTGCGGCGGCGGCCGCGTCACAGCAGTGCTCCCGCTGCCCGGAGCCTCAGACCCGGCCCGAGCGCCGCCGAGGACGCGGACGGGGACCCGCAGGGGCTCGGGGGCTGCGCCGGAGGTTCCTCTCGCGGGCGGGGGCTGCGCGACCATGGCGGACAAGGAGGCGGGCGGCGGCGACGCGGGGCCCCGAGGTGAGCGCGGGTCGCGGGTCCTGCGGCTGCGGCGGGCGGGCCGGGCAGGGGTGAGCGCGCTCGGCCCCGCGCCCCGCAAGCCCCCCCCCGGGCCGCGGGAGAGTGGGCGCGCGCCCCTGGACATCTGCCCCATTGGGGCGGAGCGGGGGTCCCGGGGGCCGCCTCCGGCCCTTCGGTCACGTGCTGCGCTCCCGGCCCGGGTGCGGACACTGCGGCGGGGACCGCGGCCCCCGCCCGAGCGCCCCGGCCACCCCCGGCCCGGGCCGGCGCCGCCTGCGGGGCCCCTCGCGATCCGGGTGCAGACCCCCTCCCCACGGGTGCACCCGCGCCCTGAGCCGAGGGAAGGGCCGGCAGCCCCAGCCGCTCATTTCCGTGACTCAGCGAGGCGGGGGTGGGGGCCTGGGGCAACCCGAGGGTCTGGAGCCGGCCCCTCGCCCCCGGGGTCGGCCGTCCGCGCGAAGTGGGGGTGCAGCTCCGGCTGGGCTGCAGCGCGCCGCCCGCCCCGCCCATGCCCAGGGATTCTGCGGGCCTGGGAGGGAGGAGCGGCGGGGGCTCCGCGGTCCGCTCGCTGCTCGGGGTGGGGGAGAGGACGGCGGCGCCCGGTGCGGAGGACGGACGCTCGCATCCTGCTAATGTGCCATGGCCGCTGTCTGCGGGGAGCGTGCTCGGGCTCAGATGGGGCGGGGGTGCCGGGGAAGGACCGGGAGAGGACTCGGGGGCGGGGGGAAGAGGAGGAGCGGCGCCTCGAGCACGGGGCTGTAAATCATGGTTTCGCCAGCGGAGGAGACGGCCTGGCCGGGATCGTGGGTCCCAAGTGGGGAAAGTTGGGCGCACGGAGGCGCCGCGCGCCCCTGACCTCGGGGGCTTTTCAGCAGGAGCAGCCGCTGGAGGGGAGCGTAGCCGGGTGGCTTCCGGCGAGCGGCAGGTGAAGCCGCCTGGCGAGGATGAAATTAAAATGCCTAGGACGTAAGGGAAATGCATCCAGGAAAAGCTCTGCCGGGGACCTCAAAGCTGGGGAAACTGAGTCCAGTGGCAGCGCAGCCCCCACGGGCGGGTGCTTGCAGTCTTGCAGTCTCGGGCCGCGGCCCCCGCCCTCTGCTGCGCTCTGAGAGGCACCTGCCCCCTCCCCAGCCCATTGTTCCTGCAGATCTGGGAGGTGCCTCCCCACTCGGCACTGCAGTAGTGGGGGAGTGCGGGGGGGGGGTTGAGGGGATATCCTAACGGGGCTCACTCTTGGGAGGGGCCTTGGAGAGCCCAGGCCAGAGCTCTGGCTGGGCCCTAACACGCATCCAAATCTGCCCCCGCCCCTGCCTTTCCCCAGCTGGCAAACGCCGGCAAGGGGCTGGCGGCTTTGTCTGGATATCACTCAGCAACTGGATTGATTCATTACCCCCCCCCCCTCCCCGCCCCAGCTTTTTCTTTAAATTGGAAAAAAGAAAATGTAGGATGATAGAGAGGGACATCAGATTTCCTAAGCCTAAGTTAGTGAACCAGTTTCTTGCTTCTCATGCTGGGATACATAGTGGATGGCTGTGTTGAATGCAAGGTTGGCCATAGGATGTGTGAAATCAGAAGAGCGATCAGGGATGTGCTTCCCCCCACACCATTTGTCTTGCAAAATGGAATTCAGCACCTTTAGCCTACAGACACATGCACACAGAGGCGCTGTGTGGTTGTCTATCCTCAGGCTGGGAGAGCTCCCCATCCAGGATGGGGAAGCACATGCTGGGTGTGCTGGGCCACCTGCCACTGTTCGCCTGTGTCTATTCTAGAGTGTTTCTTCACTTCCAGTGATCTGCAGTTCAAGGCAGCCTGTGAGAATATCCAGCACATGGACTTGGGACACAGAGCAGGCTGTCCCTGGCAACTTGCTGGGTCTCTCTTGGTTCCCATGCCTTCATCTCGAAAATGGGAGATATTAATAGTATCTCACAGGAGCAGAGCCTGCTCACCCATCATCTAACACATCTATTTCTAAGATTTCCTTCACTCAGTGTTTACTGTGCTGGGCAATGAGCATACATTATTTCATTTGTTAAAGCCTCAACAACAGATCTGTTACCAGAATTCATGTTTCCCCCAGGTAGGAAATCTAAACATAGGTTGAGTGACCTGTCCAAGGTCACACATCTAGGAAGTATTGATTTGGACTCAGGCGGTCCGATTCCAGAGCTCCAGCCCGTTGGGGCCATCCTAGGTAGCTCCTGTGGGTGTGGCCAGTGATTACTACTCTACTAGGAACATAAAAAGGGTGCTCTTCAGGGGATTATTTCAAGGATACTTCTGCTGCAAAAGGATGAATGTTGGAGGGATCAAACTATGTTAGGACTTGTGAGCAGTGGGAGCCCTGGGTGGTGGGATGTGCCAGAAAGGCTGGCCAGAAAATATTTTGGCAGAATATGGTAGCTGTGGAAGCTGGGTGATGGGCGCATGGTGGTTCATTACTATTCCCTTTGTATATGTGTGCAAGTTTCCTTAATAGAACATTTAAGTTAATTTATAAGGCCAGCGGGGCTACCTTTTAATCTTTAGAGCTTTGGACAGCAAAAGCTGAGATGACCTTCAATCCTGCCCCCACGAAGACCTGCAGTAGTTGACACAGGGAGCCCTAGAAGGATGAGATGAACAGGGGGGCGAGGGGTGGTCAGGCTGGGCTAGCTCCTGTGGTGATCCAATCAGGGGTAGGTGTGGGCAACAGACACCTGGTAATTTGCTCCAGGGTGGGGACAGGGTTAAGGAGAGGAATGGCAGACGGGGGCGGGGGGGTTGCCTGTGTTGGGGGTGCCTCCTGGAGGTGTTGGGGTTTAGAGACGGGATTCTTAACATCCCGGCAGTCAATCACAATAAAAAACAAACATTTTGAACATTGACATTTACTGAGGACTCAGTTTATGCTGAAATCTGAAAATATTGAATGATATCATTTGGCCCTGCCCACATTTGTTATGGAATGAATGGCTACAAGAGAGGCCCCGTTACCCCCATTTCACCCAGGAGAAAGCTGCCAGGCCTGCGTGGCACAGCCACGAGTGGGCTTGAGTGAAGGGAGGAGGTGGTCAAGCTGTCCAGCCTCTCTTAGCACGTGCCTGGCATGTCATAGGACCCTGAGGAAATTCCACCCAGGGTCCGAAAGAATGGGCACAGACTAGTGGAGTCTGGCTACCCCATGGCCCCATGGCCACCAAACTATAGATGGAAGTGGGAGGCCACTGGTCGTGGTCCTGTTTCCCAAAGTTCTGTGAACTCCCTTAGCCCTCCTGCCACCCCCTGCCAGGAACGTCCTCCCTTTCTCTAGCAAACTCCTACTTATCCTTCAAAACTCAGCTCAGGTATCACTTCTCAGGAAGCCTTCCCAGACTCATCCATCTTGGTGAGGTCTTGCCTTCGTGGTACTAGAGCTGCCGGAACTGACTGTTGGTAATCTCACCTAGTGTTCACCGAGTGCTTACAAGGTTCCAATTTTATATGTGTATACCCCACTGACTCCTCCAACAACCCCATGAGCTTGGTGTTATTATTACCCCATTTTGCCAATGAGGCAGTTGAGGCTTTTGAGGAATTGGATAGTTTGCCCAGCCAAGGAATCAAAGCACCCAGCCAGTGAACGTTTGGGGTCGGGGTGTGAATCAGTTGTGGACCATAAAAGCTGGTGCCTTTCTCTTAATGCCCCTTCTCCTGACAAGGGCAGGGAAATATGTCTTTCATTTCCATGCTCTTGGTGAGGGCCTATAGCAGGTGCTCAATAAACCCCCTACTGTGTGTCAAATGAATATCAGTAATCCACAGGGAGCACAGTGGTGGGGAATGGCATCTGCATCCTGCCTACTCTGCAGCAAAGCGGTGCTTCTAGAAACATGGGTGCTCAGGAGTGGGTGGAAGCTGTTGGGCTGAAGGGGGGTAGGCAGGGCTCAGTCAATCCTTGAGGAGATGCGACTTTGATTCCCACAAGGGTTTGAGTGACGACTCAGTATCGTGGGGGCGAAATGCTCTCTCGTTGCATAAATAGGCTTCTGGTAAGGGAGAAAGCATCTTTATTATTGCTGCGCATAATTAGAATAGCAGGGAGGAACCAGGCGCTTTAGTGAATGAGCAGCATGTGGCAGGGAGCGAGTGCCTTCCACTTGCAGGCATGTCTGGACATTGCCAGGAAAGCAGGATGAGCCAAGGAGGGGACCAAGAAGTACAGGCACTGCCCAGAATTGACGCTGACCCCACTGCACTGGGTTCTGCAAATCCTTGCTGCCTCCCCTTTAGTGGAAATGACTCCCAGTCCATTGCTCCGAGATGGGCAATAACAGGTGCAGAGGGGTAAAGGAGCAATGTGGCTTTGGAGCCCAAAGCGCATGTGAACTTCAGCTAAGCTTTCCTTCCCTGGTCTGGACAAGGGGCTTGTGAAGCCTGCCTAGGTCTGTTGTGGGAGCAGAGCAGATATCAGAGGGGCAGGAATTTAGCAAGTTCTTTCCTCCCTGGAGGAAGGGAGAGGTGGCTTTCCTGTCTCTACCTCCTAGATGCCCCCTGGGATTATCGCCGCGGGTCCAGCAGGTCTGCTTTCTTTGGAGGCTTTAGAAGGAGGGCAGATTCTGCTTGGGTTCTTCTGACTTGGGTCTGTGTGGGGATTATGTTCAGGTCCTGATGCTTTTGGATCTTCAGTGCTCGGTTCTGAAGCAAGGCCCTGCAAGTGATGAACACCTCTCTCCTGGCAAACACGAAGTCAGCCCTCCTTGAGCACCTTTTCTCCCCTGTCTGCAGAGTCCACTGGTGGGAAGCAAGAATGAAGGCAGCTGGGGCTGGTCCTGGAGCATGTAGTATCAGAAGCTACACTTTCTTGGTCACCGGAAGCCCCCTGGGGTTAGTTCCCAACCTGGCTGCCTATTAGAATCACCTGGGGAGCTTTATCAATGTCTTGATGCCTACGCCTCCTTCCAGAATTATTATATCAGGACTTTTTTTGGATGAACAGCCAAGTTTGAGAATCAGTGAGTTACCACCTATCTGGATTTCAGACTTGGGACCTCAGCATGAGGGGGGCGGAGGGCAGGAGCATCTGACACGGTTCATTCCCTGGTTCTAGACCGAGTCAGCAGAGTTTGTAAGCACCAGCTCTGTGTTAAATGCTTCACTTGTATTGTCTCATTTAATCTTCATAAATACTCCATGAAGTGGGAGGTTTTACACGAGGGGAAAGAGGCTCGGAGGGATTGAGTACATTCCTCAGGGTGAGATAGTGGCAGGGAGAGGGGTGATGTTAGGACAGAACTCAGGGCTGTCAGCAAAACCTGCACGGGCACATCTTATCCTTAGGGAACTTCTCAGTCTTCAGCCACTTGAGATGTACCTTCCTGACTCCATATGTACTGGCCACCTAAACCGCAATTTGTTAATTATTTTTAAAATTGATCTGATGTTTGTTGAAAATGCATTTATTTTAAGAGTCTGACTTATGTTAGTTCCAGAAATGGGAAACCTGTGTCACTTGCCATAAACAGAAGGTGACCACAGCGAAAATGTATGGAAACCAGGAACATGGTCAGAACACTTGAGGCAGATGCTGTTGCCCTTGGAAGACTTTGTGCTGAGGCCGCACTCTGGGTAAGAGGGAGACCAGAGAGTTTTAGAGGAGGTCAGGGATATAGGAGCACCAGACTTGAGACATTCTCTTTTCTGGAAATCGGTCTCCAGAAGGGCCTGAACAGGAAGAGAAATGCTTTAGGAATCACCTGGGGGAATGTCCTTATGATTCTTATTCCCAGACCTTCTGGAATTAGACCATCCAGGGAAAGGGGCCCTGGGAGTAGATTTGCAAAGCCTGCCAGTAAATTTTATAATCGGGTGAGAACTAGTGCCCAGTCCATGGATCACCACAGTCAACTCTGGCCATAGGGCAGTGGGCCCCCATCAGGGACCCTGAACAAGAACGTGCTGCTTTACGTTGACCATGCAGGGAGGAGAGAAGGTTTCCCTGCAATTTTACAGGGACAATTGGCTTGGATTCTAGTTCTCGCTTTACCACTTACCAGCCATGGGATTCTGGGCAAGTTACTTAGCCCCTCCCCCACCCCACCTCAGTTTCCTCATCTGTAAAGTGGGAATAATCAATAGTACCCATTTCAAAGCAGACTGTTTACTCCCACAACCTCTGGTAAGGTTATGGCTCATTTGCTGTTGTCTGTTATTATTTATTATTATGGATCCTGTAGATATAGGTAGGGCATTTATCAGTAGCTGGATTTTGTCCAGGGGCTCAGAGGGGAAGAGGGTTGGATCCTACAGCTAGGAAGGGGCAGACCCCAGCCTGAGCCTCAGTCCATATGGCTTCTTGGCCAGCAGGCCCAGAACTTTGGAGAGCTGGGTGTCTCAGGCTCTTGGCCACATTTAACACCCCTGTGGCCCTTTGCCAAGCCTCTGAGCTCCCTGTTGGGCTTCCTGATTAGAGCACTAGTAGGGTTCAAGGTCTTTTTGTATCCCTGGACTCTATCCAGGGCTGCTGACCTCTGCTCTCAGGTGGACTTCCGGTCTGCCTTTGGATGGGCCCTGTCTCTGGGCTGAGACTCCAGACCTGGAGTTTTGCAGATACTGCTCTGAGCTCTGCTAGGACTACCCCTCCTCTTCCAGCCTTGACCATGACCTGGCAGCTAGGGATGTCAGGTGGGGCTGGTGTCAGGTGGGACTCCACGGGGTCCCTCCCAAGGAACTGTGAACTGTAGCATATGGCCTGGGTTTTAATCTCCTTATTTTGAGGGTGGCCTTGTGTCCAGGTTTGCCGGGACAGTTCTGGTTTATACCTCTTGTCCCAGTGAAATTATTAATAGTGACTTCTTTCATTTTCTGGGTATCTCAGTTTGAGAGATAAATCCTGTGGTTGTGCTTCTTATCTCTCTGTCCTTTCCTCAGCCACGTGGGCCTCAAGTGGGATGAGAGTAGGATGTGTGGTTAAACCCGGGCTTTAGGCTCAGACACTTCTGGGTTCAGCTGTGTTTAACTCCTCACTGTAACTTTGCTGCTCTTCTATTTCTTCTTCTGTAAACAAGGATGACTAGTAATCTTGCTCCAGCGGGGTGCCAGGAAAATGAGATGAGAGAATATAAGTCAAGTGCTAAGCATGAGCCTGGTACATAGAAGATGTTCACTTAGTGGCTGTAATTGATTGTTCTCACTGCTGGTTTGATTTGGGAGTTGTCATGATGAAACCTGGGATCTGGAGCCAGGCTGCCCGGGTGCAACCCTGGGCTGTGCCATTTACCTGCTCTGTGGCCCTGGCAAGTTACTAAACCTCTGGAAAGCTCAGTTTTTTTCATCTGTAAGATATGGATTGTAATAGTCTTCTTCATGTGGTTTTTGTGAGGATTAAATGAATTTATATAAGAAGAGCATTTAGAACAATGCCAGCCCTAAAGCAGACACTGAATTAATATTAGTTATTATTATTAGCTGTTACTGTTATTATGATTAATAATCCTAAATTACATTCTTGCAGGCAGGGGGAATTATCCGGTGTGTTCGTTTCCTATTGCCATTGTAAAAGCTACCACAAACTCAGTAGCATAACACAACACAAACTTACTATCTTATTGTCTGCAGGTTGGAAATAAGTCCAAAGTGGGTGCTACTGAGCTGAAGTCAAGGTGTTGGTAGAGCCATGTTCCTTCTGGAGGCTCTGGGGGAGGCTCAGCTCCCTTGCCTTTTCCAGCTTCCAGAGGCTGCCTGCATTCCTTGGCTCGTGGCCCTTTTCTCTATCTTCAGAGCACATCACTCCAACCTCTGCCTCCACTTGCACATCTTCTGGCTGACTCCACCCCTCCTGCCTCCCTCTGCTGAGGGCTCTTGTGTAAAGACCTATTCTGAGGGAGGTGGGTGGGGGGTGGGGGTGATTGGGTGACGGGCACTGAGGGGGGCACTTGATGGGATGAGCACTGGGTGTTATGCTATATGTTGGCAAATTGAACTCCAAAAAAAAAAAAAAAGACCTATTCTGAGGCCACTTTAATAACCAAAACAGTCTCCTTGTCTCAAGGTCCTTCATGCAATCACATCTGCAAAATCCCTGTTGTCATGTAAAGTGACATATTTGTAAATTGGAGGGATTGGGACCGGGATGTATTTGGTGGGGTGCTGTTATTCAGTGTACTACAGCCAGGAAGGTTGGGGTCTTGCCTAAGGAGCGTTGGTTAGAGAGCCTTCAGCCTCCCTCAGGAGTCGTTTGAATGTTAGGAGCTGTTCCTCTTTGGGGTTTTATGTTTATGTCCAGCTACATGATATCTTCCTGGAATTGGGGTTGTTGGTTAGCCCTTGGCTTTTAATCACTCCTGCCTGGTAGGGTCCTTGGAGACACTACCACTTTGGGGGATTGGTTTAGCCCCTTCTCAGGGGTCTATAAAATCATTGAGACCTAAATAAAAGGTTTAGTGGCTCCCAAGTGGGTAGAGGTATTAAAATATCAAAGAATTGGTGAAATGTCTAGAAGATGTCACATTATGTTTGCTATGCAATGAACCATCCCAGAATTTAATGGGTTAAAACAGTAACCATTTTATTTGTGCAGGATTCTGTGCTAAATGCTTCTTTTCTTGGTCTTGCGTGGGGTCACTCACCGACTGCATCTGATGGTTCCACTGGGCCAGAGAGTCCAAGATGTTCTCACTCAGTGGCCCAGGGGTGGATGCTGGCTGTCAGCTGGGCTTCTTTACCGTGGTGGTCTCAGGGTGGCAAGAGGATGAGTAAGAGGTCACAATGAACGCCTTTTGAGAAGTTGTATGCTCTCACTTCTGCGTTCTAGTAGTCAAAGCAAGTCACGAGGCCCACCAGATACTGGGGGGTAGGGAGAGAGATCTACCTCTTCATGGGAGGTGCTGCAAAGAATTTGTGGCTACTTTGAATCTGAGTCAGTTTGACTAAAAGTATAAACTTTAAAAAAATTGCATTATGTTTTAGAACAGCTTGTGGGTTAGATTCACTCACTTCTTACAACTTTCTGTGAATGTGTGATGTCAAGAAGCCTGCCTGTGGTAAATCAGATGTTCCTTATAGTCAAATTATCTGAAAAGCAACTTCTAGTTATCTTACACTTGAAATTGTTGGTCAAACAAAATGTTAAAAACAAGAAAAAAGGTGGAGAGTGTCTGGGTGGCTCAGTGGGTTAAGCATCCGATTCTTGGTTTCGGCTCAGGTCATGATCTCAAGGGCATGAGTTCTATCCCTGTGGAGTCTGTCGGAGATTCTCTCTCTCTCCCTCTGTCCCTCCCCCTGCTCACACGCCCATGTGTTCTCTCTAAATAAATAAATATCTTTTAAAAAAAGCAAGAAATTACTTGGTTGTTGGTCTACAGCGTGTGTTTCCGTGATTGTTAAATGGGGGGATGATGGTATGTGTGGAAGTGGTGTTGGCTCGCTGACAATTTTTCCCAGGTGTTTGTGTTTTGATAGATTAGAACTTGTTTCTCATGATTAAGGAGCAACAGAAGAACCAAAAAAAAAAAAAAAAGGCTGAAAGTCTACAGGTACATCTTCTAGTGCAAGCTGTGGCTGTTTTAATGTCTTTCCACCCCCTCACCCTGAATGGGGAAGCCAAGAGGGCTGATGAAGGAGCCAGACTGGCATTATCTTGTTAAGACACCCTGGGTAGGGGTTTGGACTTTGATGAAAGTGCTCTTTGTAGGAAGTGAGCGCCCCCAAGGCCCGTCATCTCAAAGAAGGAGCACTAGACAATGAATGACTGGATGGGGTTTTGGGTCCAGGGGCCGGTGCAGCTCACTGTGAATGGATGTTACTAGAGCCATGACTATTTTGGGAAGGGCTCAAGTGACAAGGTCCCGTAAGTGTTGAGTGATAGGCACCAACACTGTCTTTCCCGTGAATCCTTTTATTTTTAGTGTGCGATTTTGCAGAGTGTGAGGACTTTCGGGGAAACAGACCACACTGTGGCAGAAATGCTTGTATTTCTGTTTGCTGTAGGATGAGTGTCCATTTACAAGTATTTGCCCTGTTACAGAGTGGGGCCTAAGAGGACGCGGCCTACGGGCAGAGCCTCTTCTCTTACCTGCACCTCATTTCTTCATACATTTGCTGAACTTTTGAGACTGTTTTACTTCTCATTGCATATTTTTTGAGTAGTTTCGCTTACTGCGTTCCTCTTTTACCATCAGAACACCAAGGCTCCGGGTAGGTAAGTTCCTGTACGATGCACCAGCTAAGCACCCCTAGATCTCAGAGGGAGGTGGGTTTTGCTAGTGTGTGGCAGTAAAATCCTCCTTGTTAGCTCGTGTTTTTTGTAAATAAGACCCTAGGGTTTGTGGGTTTTCCCGTGGCTGGGAACAGTGCTCTCTGTGCCCCGATTCCTGGTTTCGGCTCGGGACACAGATGATGCAGGTGCCAGGGCTCAGGCCTGCTGCCTCAGAGGTCACAAGCTGGCCTCTCTGTTTGTCCCCATGTTTCCATGGACCAGTGGCTAAATTCCTCTGATCACTTCCTTCCTTTCTTTTCCTTTCCTCATTATCCTTGAGGGGCCATCTCTGCCGGTTGGGATAAGCAACTGTGTACAGTACAGACGTCAGGAGTCTTGTTCTCAAAGAGGACACGGAAGCTGTTGAGGAAACAGAGCCGTAGGTGGCATCGCCAGCCCCGTGGGGCCCAGTCTGTCAAATGTCTGGCCTGGGCCGACCCTCTGGTGTTACCAACGGGCACACTGAGGCCAAGGAGGCCCGCAGAGGCTGCTCCCAGGTACTTGGCAAGGCCAGCGTGAGAATGCAGGCCGATTGTCTCTGCACGCTTCCCGGCTGAGCCCAGGGCTGGCCTTGGAATGTTCTCAACGCTCCTGTTGGCCAGCCCCCTCCCAAGCAGCGAGGGCTCCACAGTTTGGGGATCTGAACCTCTCTGCCATCAGTACCGTAATGACTTGACCCTCCCTGCAGGAATTACATTTTTAAAGGAGTGTTTGAAGAGATAACGGTTTATGTTAGAGGGCCCAGGTGCTCAGTCAAATTGAGCAAGTCTTTTGAGGAGTCCTCCCTGGTGAAGCCCCAAGGCAGCCTTTTCTCTTTCCTTGGCATTGTTCCTGCCTCAACAATGGTGGTGGCCCATCTTTCGTGCCAGCATTAAGGAGGGCTTTTAGTGGCGGGTAACTAAATGTTTTCCAGCTAGAGGAAGCCCAAAAGGAGACTTAAGAGAGGATCCCGGGATGGCTTCTGGAACTCCCTCCATGCTGCATGGAGCAGAGAACGAGCTGGGAGCCGGGAGTCCTCCCCCTCCACCCCCCACTCCATCCTGGTCTCTAACTTCTGCTTTACCCGGAGTTGTAGCCTCTCCCTCCCTCCCTGCACGCCCAGGGTGTGGGCTCCCCAGGCTCTTTCTCGCTTCAATCCAGATTCCCAGGGGAGGCCTGTCTGCTCCTGGAACTGTTACCCCTGGCCAGGGGCGGGGTCACTTGCTGGATGAGGGGATCAGCGGGGAGCCCTGGCCGGTGGGCAGGAAGTGATTGCCTCTTGTAGACGCAGTCACTGTGCGAGGAATTAAGTCATTGACAGTCGACGGTTCCTAGGTGAGGGCTGTGTAGACAGAGAATAGATGGAAACCTGTGGGAAATTTCGCTCTTGTTTCTAATAGCAACAGATAACCAATGCAGTCCTATTTTCCTTTCTTCTTCAACTCAAATATAATAGCAGATGATAGGTTTAATAAAAAAAAAAAGAGTTTCAGGGTGTGTCTGTCCTTGGCAAAATAAAAACTTCATACCACTAGGTCAGCAATTTGGGGCAGAGGTTTACAGCTTGGTAAGTTGAGGCATCATGGAATAAGGAATTGGTGGAGATGTGAGGGAGGGGCTCTGTACCTTTGGGTGTTTATCAGCCATCCGTTTAGCTTGGTGATCCAAGTGAGAAACGGGCAGAGCTGGAGGCTGCAGGTGGGGGCTTTCAGCACCCTGTGAGCCAGCTTCTTCGTTTTCCAGATGAAGACACAGAATCCTAGAAAGTGGCAGTGACCTTACAAGCACGCAGTGACCTAGTGACAGAATCAGGTCAGGCTGTCCCTTAACGCAAACTAACACTCCGCCTGTCTGGCTTGAGATCCTGGGGATGGGGGTGGCACTGAGGATAGGGACATCGGGGTGGCCGTACCCAGCCTGTGCCGGAGGGTGTCAGGGATACCCCAGAGGGATTTGGGAAGCAGGGGATGGTCTGACCTTGAGCATCAAGCTCCTGGGGGCCAGTCATAAAAAGAGTGGTGAGCAGAGGTGCTGAAGACCCAGCAAAGGGCCGATGGTGCCAGGGGGCTGGCTGGGTCCCATCGGAGCCATCTCAGGACGGGCTGCTGTGTGTGTGTGTGTGTGTGTGTGTGTGTGTGTACACGTGCACATGTAAGTATTCGTGTGTGTGTGTGCATGGGGAGAGAGGCAGTAACAGAGATGGAGGAGAGGGAGGGAGAGAGACAGGCAGACAGAGAAGGGAAAGACTAAGAGCCATTAGAAGAAGAAGCCATTAGGTCTTCCCTTGGAGTTTGTATAGTTCATTCAGAAATGAACCCAAAAGAACTCAACTGGTCATACACATCGTATCTGCCCTAACATTGCACTCCTTGGGTCTTCCTGAACATTCGGGAGTGAAATCCCAAAATGTCACATGCTGGCGAACAGCCTGAGGTTTTCCGGAAGGAAGAGGAGCCAGCAGGATGGGATTTATCAAGGCGCAGTAGGAAGGCCCTTTGTCCTGCTTATTATCTGTATCGCTACCTTGTGCATCGAATGCATATTCATATGGAGAAGCAGACTTCCTCGCTGCGTTATATTATGGGAGGGGCACGTCTTCCCATAGAGTAAGGCCAGAATGCAATGGGGGTCCCGTTAGGATTGCCCATCAAAAATCTGAGTGTGGGGGAGGGGTGCAGGGCCACTTTCTAATGAAACATTAATGGTGAGATTGAAATAAGCTCTAAAACAAAAACAGAAACCCAAAACACAGTGATTGTGGCAGAGGGATGGCCCCCGCTCATCCCGTGACCTACTGAAGAGCAGTCTGGGATTCCGGGTCCCGAGGTGCAGCCCCTCACCCACTTCTACCCCGAGAGCTCCTCCCTCACACCATTCCCCAGGCCCAGCTCACAACCGGTGCCCCTCTCACAGAGAATTTGCAGATTGGTTTCCATCTGTGAATATGCTTCCAACTCAAGGTGACCCTCCTGGCCCGCTTTCCCCAAGGCTCAGGGGGGCCATAGGGGGCCATATGGTCACCTCCCAGACACTGCCAGCTCCAGGCTTGTTGTGCTCAGTTCTGGCAACTGAATACCAGGGCTCTGACCAGATGTAGATGATTAAAGCCTCGGACAGTGTTGGTTGGAAAGGCTGGAGCCCAGAATGAGTCCTGGGACCCCAAACAGAGCACCCTCTTGCACCACCTTGCACCCCGACTGTGCAGGGTGGCAGGATTTGTGTCTTAGCACCAGGAGGGCCCATTTCAGGCAGGGAGCATTTGGGGACGTTGGGTGGGGGAGGGTCGAGTCTTGAAGTGACACCCATCTAGTGTAGCTCCCTCTACTCCTAGTCCTGGAGGAGGCTAGGCCAAGGCATTTTAAGATCCCCTTCTAGGAGGAGTCCTGAGGTGGTGTGGGATTGCAGGATGAGCTCAGGTCCTGAGTTCCAGTCTCAGCTCCCGCGGGAGGCAGTGTGGGGTTGCAGGATGAACTCAGGTCCTGAGTTCCAGTCTCAGCTCTGTGGAATACCTGCTGTGAGGCCGAGGGTAGACTTGGAAATCTCCCTGGGCTTCCGTTTCCTCATCTGCAGGCTGGAGCTGAAGAGTAAAGCCCATCCACGGGGCCGCTGCTGGGAAGATTTGTCTGGCAGGGAGTTGGCCCCCAGGAGGTGAGAGCTGGGTGATCACTGGGAGCTGATGGAGGCTGGGGTCCTGGTGCAGGGGAACAGAGGAGCAGGCGGGGGCCTTGGGCAGGACCAGCTCTGTCACAGACAGTAGGACCCCCAGGGGGTTGCAGGAAGTGATGCATGAAAGCCAACCTCACACCCTCCTCACCCCAAGCCACCCAGCCACCTCCTCTGTCCCCATGCTGCTATTCTGGGTCGGTACTGGGTGAAAAAAAGAGAACTCTATTTCTCACGACCAAAGCATTGCATGTTCATCAAGGAACACATAATCCAGAGAGAAGAGGGACCAGTCAGGCCCTACACCCAGAGTCAGCCCTGTTAACCCCTTGACATTCAGTCTTCCAGAATTGCCAGGCATAGGGAGACAAAGCAAATAGATGGGCATTCGTGAAACCCAGCACCAGAGCTAATGGGTATTATCCTCTTTTTATGAACAAGGACTCAGAGGCTAGAAAGTTTGTGGTCCTTGCTTAAAGTTCCTCAGGGAGAGAGTGGGTGGTGGGCCTCTTGGTTTCTGAGCCCAAAGTGTGTGTTCTTCAAAAATTTTTGTCCTGGATCATTTCTGTCATTCTCACTCTCATCCCTTGCTCCCAGTGGCAAGAATGCCACACCCAAGAAGCCTTGCTCCATTACACCAAACACCCTGGGAGCAGGGGTGCTGAGCAGTCACCAGTGCATGGCTCTGTGCAGGCGTGTGGGGGGGGGGGGGGGGGGAGGTGAGCTGCTGGAGAGCAGTCTTCACCCTCTCATCCCAGAGCTCCTGAGGTGCTTGCCTGGGGCGCTTCTGGCCATGGCTGGCTCTCCAGAGCTCTGCTAGTACCTGGGTAAAGGTGATCGGGGCCCCACATATTGGGGTGTGATCAGGGATGCTGGAGGAACATCCAGGAAAATGTCCTGGAAGCCCCAGCCCTTCTCCTTGCAGGTGCCTTGGTGGTGGGAGCAGAGCCTTTGGTCCCATCTGGAAGGTGGACCGGCTGCAGGCAGGAGGCCTCATTACCGCTGCCAGCATGGCCTTCCCCCAGGAGCTGTCTGGTCCCTTGTCACTGGGGCAATTTTATTTCCTTGCAGCAGGCTCAGTGCGAGGCCCTGCAGGGCCGAGGCTGCTGTTTGCTGGTGGGCCTGGAGGAGGCGGGAGGGGCAGTGGGCTGTGCCAGGTGGCTAGCTGGGCGCCTGTGGACAAACGCTTGCTCACCTATTTCAGTGCCTTCCCTATAATTGCAATGAATTAGAGTGTTCCTATTTTATAGCCTGGGTCTCTGCCCCCCTAGACAGGCAGGGCTCTCTGGTTTATAGCATCTGGAGTTCCACTGCCTACCTCGACTTTTCTTTTCTCATCCCCCTGGTCCCATTGTTTTTCTTAGAGCAGATTTAGGGGAAATTCTTGTACCCACAACGCAGTAAAAGTGGGGCATTAAGGGAAACCCCTTCTCCTTAGTGCTGCCTTCCTGACCCCCATAGCAGAAGTCTTTGATGAGGTTGGGGAGCAGGACTAGGGAGTCCTCAAACTTGGGACTCAGACTAGCTTCGTGTCCTGCCAGCTGCAAGAGAGGTTTTCTCTCACCTATGCCTCAGTTTCTCTAAAGCAGGGCAATGATGCAGGATGGAGTGAGGACTCAGTGAGGGGGTGCCTGCAAAGCCGTTCTGGGAACATGACACCCATAGCCCTCCCTGTGCACTCTTTAAAACTGTGATTATGGGTGTATTTGATATGCAGTGAAACATCTGATTGTGAAGTGTGCAGCTCGATGGATGTCTACATGCATGCATTCCACATGTGGTAGGACGAAGAATGGTCTCTGAAGATATCCACGTCCTACTCCCCTGGAACATCCTTACATGGCAAAGGGACTTTGCAGATGTGATGAAATTGGGGGTCCTGGGATGAGGAGATAATCCTGAATTATCTGGGTAGGCCCAGTGTCATCCCAAAGGTCCTTATATGTAAAAGAAGGAGGCCAGAAGGTCAGAGACAGGGATGGGAAGATGCTCTGCTGCTGACTTTGAAGACAGAGGAAGGGGCCACGAGCCAAGGACTGCAGACGTCCTCAGGAAGCTGGAAAAAAGCAGGCAAATGGCTTTTCTCCTGGAGCTTCCAGAAGGAACATGGCCCTGCCAGGGCCTTGAGTTTAGCCCAGTGAGACCCATTTCAGACTTGAGATCTCCAGAAGCGTGAGACCTCCAGAACTCTCTGGTTTTAAGTCATTGTGTTTATAATAATTTATTAGAGCAGCACTAGGAAGCTGATACACTGTGTAACCACCCCAGCTGGCAAGATACAGGATATTGTCATCATTCCAGAATATTCCCTCATGCCTTGTCCCAGGCTATATCTACCCACTCTGTTAGAACCATTGTTCTGACATCTTTCACTTCACATGTACCTGTTCTTGACCTTCACATAGATGGAATCTTCCTTCAGGTCCAGAGTCTTTTACTCAACATAGTGCTTTTGAGGTTCATTCATGTTACTGGGTGTATTTATACTTTGTTCCCTTTTTATTGCTGAGTACTGTTTCAGGTCTAGCTATCCCACACTTGGTTCATCCATTATCCTATTGATGGATGTTTGGATTGTTTCTGGTTTTGGGAGCTTACAAAAAACCAAAAAATCAAAAAAACCCAAAACTCACTGAAAATTCTGGAACAGATCTTTTTGTGGATGCATATGTACACTCACTTCCTTTGAGTAGAATCTTGGTTGTGGAATTGACAGGTCCTAAGGCAGAGATGTGTTCATTGTGGGTGAAGATTGTGGGGCTATGAAGTGCAGCATGAGTCAGCTTGGCCAGCCTTGGGACCGGGGGCTGGTCGTCACCCTGCTGGCCTCCCATGGTTTCTGGGGGTGCGTATGTGATGGTGTGGTTCTTTTATGGTCCAGGGCAGAGGCTTAGTGGCTCTGAGGTGGAGATTCAGGTGGAAATCCTCAGCCAGTACATGCGTGCTCTGGGCCTTGGGATAGCAGATGAGCTTGTGCTCTGTCCCCAGCACAGTGCTAGAATTTTCTTATAGGTCTTCTCTTGTATCTTCATAGAGCCCTGTGAGGGGGAGTAGTTGTTATCCACTTTGCAGCTGTGGAAACTGAGGCCCAGGACACAGTTCTGTCTGTGGCAGAGCTGGTGAAGGTGGAACTGGGTTCCAGGGGACCAGCTCTTCCTGGGCCCAGCCAACTTCAGGTTTTCCCTCCCAGCCCAAACCCTGGAAGAGTAGCCCGGGGCTTTGCCTGGTTGGAGGGCAGCTGTGAGGGTCAGCTCCTCCCAAGGGAAGGACAGTGGTGGCCTTTTCTCCCTGCAGACAGGTGCATGAGCCAGGCCTGGGGGGTGGCAGATGGCTTCCCAGATGGCAGAGAACAGTCCAGCTGGTGCAGGGGGTTATGGGGACAATAATATTGGTGGGGTGGTGGTGAGGGGCTAATGGAGGCATCTGATGGGTTAACAAGCTAGTCTGATATGTCGGGCGATAGAGAGCCACAGTAGATGCTTAAGGCTTGGAGTGACCTGATGAAATTGGTGGTTGTGATGTGATCCAGGGGAGCAGCAATGAGGCAGAGTAGGGGGCCCTCGAGAAGCTCTCCACACCTCTCTGCCTTTGCCCATGCTATTCCCTTTGCCTGGTGTTCTCTCTCCATCCTGTTCACTCAGCAAACTTGCCCTTGAAGATGCCAGTCAAGTATCACCACCCTGGGACTGCCTCCTCCACCTCAGGCCCCCTGTGGCATTTATCCCAGTGTCTAATAAAGAGTGCAAAATAGAATTTTACAGTTTTCTTAATTACAATATTTAAATTGAAATCATTCATTCTGTTTTGGCCTGATAACTCCTAGTCGGATTCTCCTGAACTAAATATGCACGTGATGCCATGTTCACTAGACAAGCCTAATGGCAGCCCGATGGGGATGGGGCATAGGAGAGCATGCACAGGCACACGGGGCTCAAGGGGGACAGGGGACTGTTTCACGAGCACCAGAGTGGAGGAACTTCCCAGGTAATGGGAAGAGATTGCCCTGCCAAGTACAGTTTCATCGTACGGCTATACCACACTCGGTTCATCCATTCTCCTGTTGGTGCATGTTTAGATTGTTTCCAGTTTTTGGTGATTGCGAAAAAAACTGCTGCGAACATTCTGGAACAGATCTCTCTGTGGACACCTATATACACTCACTTCCCTTGAGTAGAATCCTCGTCCTGGAGTTGCTGGGTCTAGGGCAGGGATGTGTTTAGCTTGGGTAGAGATTCCCCACTGCACGTTTTTAGCTTCCGGGGTCTTCTTGTTCACCAACCCGGAATGTCCGCAGAATTGTGTTTACATCATCGGGACCTTCTAGACTGGGCCTGTGGTGAGAGAGCGGCAGGGAGACGAGGGCAGGGAGAGCTGATCTGTGCTGGTGGCCCTGTCACCAGCTCCCACTTATCCCAGTCGGGAGCATTCCTGTGGGCACCTCCTGGAGGTCATCTCTTAGAGGGGAGGAGGTCACTGCCCTGTGCTCAGACATTCCCGTCTCAGAAAGGGTGTGGCTGCGGGGAGTCAGGCTGGTCACTCTGGGTCTGGAGCATTCTGCTCTGCAGAGGAGATGGCTGTTGATTAATTGAGTTCCAGAAGGAGCTGTTAAAGATAACAATGAAGTCAGAGAACCTGCCTATGCACATGGTTGGGCTTAATGAAGCAGGCAGGCCCGCATCCTGGGAGGGACAGGCTTGTGGGACAACAGTAATAAAAAGGCCACAGACAGACCACCTGGGCTTACGGATGCCCCAGCAATCTCTCCTAGTCGCCAGCTTGGGCAGTTGGCCATTTATGGATGGGGGTGGGGGTGCAAAGCCCCATTCCTTGGACCTCGGTTCTTGCCTACCTGGGCACTGCGGTGCCTGAAATAGGTAGGGGTCCTGGAGGCTGAGTGTACTGAAGTCCACATGTACACATGCTCCAGGGTGTGTGGGCAGCTAGGGCCATCTGTGTGGCCTCCCTGTGGCCCCTAAACACAGGATGTCTGTTATTTCCTGGGGATTCATGTAGTATATTTATACCTCATCAAAGCTGCTTGGTCTCAGGTGGGCCACGGGATGCTTTGGGAGATACTCTGGGTCCTGTGGCTTGGGGCTTCCCCCTTGCTCTGTGGAGTAGCCTGAGGACGTCAGCCTTGTTCTCCAGAAAGCACCTTTGCATGGCTTTTCCACTCCTTGGGAAAAGACTTTGAGCAAATTTGGTCCTGGGGGAATTGTTCGTTGGTTTTCTTTCTTTGTTTTTAATCTCCCTTTGCCACTTTGGAAGTAGATATTCTATTTGAAATCCTTTCAAGAGTAGTTTCTCTTGAAATTTTGCCATGCGTGCTTAACTTAGCAAAATCTAAAGTTAATCAATATCTTAACCCAGTTAATTCTTTCTTTGTAAGAATGCCAATCCCTCATGGAAGGTTTTGTATAAAAAAAAAGTAAGATTGAGGGATTTTAAACTTAAAAAGTATTTAAAAGTCTCTTCATGGGATTCCTCTCCTTCCTGCTACCATGGAAGTCTTTGCCACCATGTGAGCAGTGTTCTGTGTACAAGTGCCAGGGCCACCTGTGCTGAGAGGGCATTTGGTCCCTGGGGATGGATGTCCAGCATCCTGGGAAGCACTCCTTCTGCGTCACCCCCTTGGGAGCCGCTCCGTCCAGGCTGCAGTAGATAGTTCATGCATTTGCCTTCTCTCTCTCTCTCTCTCTCTTTTTAATCTTCTGGAAGCAGCAATTTCTCAGGCAGGTTCTTGAACACCTGCCAGCCCCAGGACCCTGGCTCAGTGGCAGCGGTACATACAAGTAGTTACACAGAAGAATGTTCTAGTGCTGATGCAGTTTGCCCTCCTGACAAGAGGAGGTGGGGATCCCGCTGAGGGCTAGTTAAGGCTGCAGGTTATTGGCCATCTTCTAGCATGTATTCCAGAATAGCTTGAAACTGCCTGTCTGCGGGGGAAGCACCGACAAGTCGTCTGTCTGCAGTTCTCCATCAGGATGGGGCTTGGCATTCGGTTCTGTCCAGCCGGCAGCTTCAGAGCATCCAGGGGAAAAGTGAAAACACAGCTGGTGGCTGGGGCGCCGTCCCTGCTCCGGGCCCACGTTCACCTGCTGCCAAAGGGCAGGGTGTCTGGGGAGGGGCCGGTGCCAGCCGTCACCCTGGCCCCCTCGGCGAGGCCGGGATGGGCAGCAAGCGTCACTACGGGACAAGTTCCAGGAGAATTGCTGCAAATTCTTCCAGGCAGAGAGGTTGGCGTCTGCCCAGGGATGGAGGGAGGGCAGGAGGGAGTGGTGGCCAGCGTGGTGGGAGTGACTGCTGTCTACTTCCAGGGAGGAAGGAAGGGCGCGCTTCTGAGCGCACCCGGGACAGGTGACAGTTTTCCTTCCTGGGTGGCTTCTGGAAGCTCTTTGATTTTTTTTTTTTTAATTGAGATTCACATATTATTAAAAAAAAAAAAAAATTGGGCAGCCTGGGTGGCTCAGTGGTTTAGCGCCACTTTCGGCCCAGGGCCTGATCCTTGGGCCCAGGATCGAGTCCCACGTCCCCCATGGCTCCTGCTTCTCCCTCTGCCTCTCTCTCTCTCTCTGTGTGTGTGTAAATAATAATAAATAATAAATAAAATCTTAAAAAAAATCAACCTGCCATAAAATTCACCATTTTAAAGCATACAGTTCAGTGGCTTTTAGTATATCCACAAGGTTGTGCAACCATCGCCACTGTCAAATTCCAGAATGTTTTCACCGCCCTGCAGAGGAACTCGTGCCCGCTTGCAGTCCCTCCTCAGTTACCTCCTCCGCGGTTCTCATTTCTCACCATGCCCTGCTGTCAGCTGCCCAGGGTGCAGACTCTGGCCACAGAGGCCTGGAACCCTGGGGCTGGAATGTGGTGGAGGGGAGGAGCTCAGGCATCGGAGACAGGTACTTACTCCTGTGTGATTTCAGGAAGATGCTTAACCTCTCTGTGCCATGATTTCCTCTGCTATTAAATGGTGCTAACAACCATTTATTTTCTACCCCATTGGGTTGTTTGTAAGGATGAAATGAGACACTGTATAAATAATAATAGCTACACTTGTTAAGACCTTTGCCTACATTCTTTTTATTTAATCCCCATCAATCCTGAGAGGTCAGAGTTATTACTATTATCCTATTTAATACAGAAAGAAAACTGTATTAAAGAAATACAGAAAATTGATGAGCCACAGAGAAGTTCAGGAACTTGTTGAGGGCCTGCACAGCCATGAATTAGTTTTTAGCTGCAGAGTATGGAAAATCTGACTTTATTCTGTTTCCAGAAAAAGGAAATTAAAAATGACTCGGCATGGAAAGTCCAGGAGTCCAGCAAGCTGCAAAGCAGGTTGATTTGGCAGCTCGTGGACCCCCTCAAGAATGGATGGAGGTTCTTTCGGTGGTATCTGCATCTCAGGCTGGCAGCAAGATGGTGCACAGGCTCTTCCTCTGGGCACTGGCTTTAGAGCAAGAATATTTCTTTCCTAGAAATCCCAGGTGATTTTCCTTTGTGAATCTAAACAGTCTAGTTCCCACCCACCCCCAGTTTCCCTGATCCGCTGTTACTCTTCTACAACAAAGTGGTTCCTGGCCTCTGCTTGAATCCCTCTAGTGATGTGGAACTCAGTGCCTTAACAGGCATTTCCTTTTTTTTTTTTTTTTGTTTGACTATTAAGTGCCACAGCTACCCCTCCTTTTTTTTTTTTTTTAAGATTTTATTTATTTGAGAAAGAGGAGAGAAAGAGAAAGAGAGAGAGAGAGAGCACGAGTAGTGGTAGGGACAGAGGGAGAGGGAGAAGCAGACTCTCCTGCTAAGCAGGGAGCCCAACGTGGGACTCCATCCCAGGACTCCAGGATCATAACATGAGCCAAAGGCAGATGCTTAACCACTGAGCCACCCAGGTGCCCCACCACGGCTACCTTTTATAGTGCTTTTAGATGAATTAGAAAAAGATCTGCTCTGGGGGCAAAAATTGGCAAGTGGTGCCTCCTCTAGGTGATATAGCCCTTCATCTCACAACTTGGGATGGCACCCCACCTGTGAATGGACGCAGCCCTGCTTGGGAGACATGCCTCCCCTGAGGAGGTGCCTTTGAGCCGTGCACAAACTCTCTCTTAAGACACTCTTGAGAGGGGTCTGTAATGTGGGCTCACAAGCCTCAGCTCCCAGGGCACTGGCATGGCAAGTTGGTGCTCAGGTTCCCCAGGGGGTACACCTGGGCTTAGGGCCAGGAGGTACTACCTGGAGGTGCTACAACTCTCCCTCATCAGGAAGGTTCAGCTCAAAGGGGGTGAACCAGCTGTCTGTCCCCACTCCCCTCACCCCCTGTTCAGCCTCTCCCTTAGCCCCGTCCCCACACCCAGGGACAGATGGATGTTTAGGAGGTGACGTGTGAGACCAGCGGCCCAGAATGGCACTGCCTCTGTCTATGCCTCCGGTACAGTCAGCACCGGTGTGCTGTGGCCTCTGCTGATGAGCTGTCCCCAAGGCTGTTCATGATAGAAACTGGCAAGTCTAAGCCAGGGTCTTCCAGGGGCCCAGGCAGTGGAGTCTTTCCTTTGGAGCAGGACAGAGCAGTTTCATTCACCTGTTCAGTTCTGAAACGTGCTTCACTGCAGAGAACAGGAAAGCCTACGTTTCATTCCCTGGTGGGAGTGGGCATGTGGCTTCCCCCATTCTCCTCCATCCTTCCAAAAGCACGCCTGGGTGAGCAGATGGGCTGAGCAGCGAAGTCAGGACCAGACCGTCTCTCCGACCCGTGGCAGCACCGGCCCTGTTCCCATCGCTGAGAGTTTCCCTGAGGGTTCCATATGCCAAGTTTCTGTCCGGTAGGTCTTTTTTTTTTTTTTTTTATCCTTGATTAACAAGCCTGCAGAAGCACCACGGAAAGGAAATGCATTCGCTGACTTGGCACATATGTGGGCCCTCTGCCCATCCTCTGGTGTAGGCACACGGCCTTTTTTTCAACAGCGGTTGTACCTATTTGAAGATGATGATGATGGTAAAGATAATAAGTAACATCTATAATTTACTGAGTGCTTGCCATGCATCGGGGTTTATACGTATTATTTCATTTAGTCCTTAGAGCGACCCTGTAAAACCCTATATCACCATCACCATGCTCCTCCCTTCCTCCCACTCCCCCCAGTTTCCAGGAGAAAAAACTGAGGCTCGGAGAAATAAAGTAGCTCACCCAAAGTCATGCATCGGGGAGGTGGCCATCCTGGGATTCGAACTCAGGCTTTTCTGACTCTGAGCTTGTACCTTTGACTTCCATTTATCAGCAGCCCCTCCCACGCCCTGATCTTTGGATTTGAAGAATCGAGGCTGTCATAATGCAGAGCCCCACAGTCTTCTGAGCCCGGAGGCAGAGCCAGCCAGCTGGGGCTTGGGAGTGCCCTGTGATTGTGCCCTCCTGACTCTCCTCGCACTGTTTGCTCATCTGTGAAGTGGCGGTTTATAACATCTCTCCCGCAGCTTCATCTGTCGTGAGCAGTGGCATCTGTTGGAGATGTGACATTGGGCAGAGCGCAGGCATGCAGGCTCAGAGCTGGAGAACTCTGTGCAGCTGGGTGGTGTCCTAACGGGGTGGGTTTCTTTCTTAGCCTTTTAGGCCTTCGTTTTCTCATCCGTGGAATGGGAAGAACGACAACACTTCACAGCCCCCTCACACAGCAGGATTTCACGAGCTACACCTGTAGAGCTCTTAGCTTGGCATGCAATTCAGTCTGTGAGTGCCGACTCTGATAGCTTTCCTGATAGATTTCTGGGTTTGTGCATTTCTAATAATTTCATATTAATAATAATGTGGGTTTGAATAAACTTGTACACAAGCCTCGAGTCAAAACTGTACCAAAACATCTGACCCGTTAAGGAATGCAGCCGATGGTGGGTGGGGGCTGTTATTTATTTCAGAGGGTTTCTCGTGAATTATGTCCTTTGTTTACTGAAACATAGGGATAGAGGCCCGGAGAATATGGGTTCATACTTCGCAGAGGGAGAAGGTGTGCCCCGAGAGAGGTGAGCAGACACACCTCTGCTTTCTCCAGCTGCCCACATTCTGCATCGTCGTCCGGAGCCCTTTGTTTGCCTTACATCCCTCTATGAACAACAGCCAAAGAGCCACCTCTGGCTTTGCTCTTCCTGCTCCTAAGCCGGCTTGGTTTTGAGGAGACCTGCCCCTTGGCCCTGCGGCCCAGGCTGGTGGCTGGGTCTGCCCCCCTCCTTGCCCTTTTTTTTTCTGTTCATTCGAATCACGATCCAGTAAAGGTCCATGCAATGCAATGATTTGAGAATCTATGTCTCTGAAGCGTCTTTTAAGCTGTAGGAGTCAGTCTCTGGGCCTGCTCAGGATGACCTGGGAACTCATTAGAAATGCAAATTTTCAGCTTTCCCAGACCTGTCAGAGTAGAAACTTTGGGGTGGGGGCTGGGCCAGCAATCTGTGTTAACAAGCATTCCTGGTGATTCGGATGCAAGAGTCTGAGACTTTGTTTTTTTTTGTTGTTAGTTAAAGATTTTATTTATTTATTTGAAAGAGAACAAGAGCGAGAGAGATCACAGAGCCAGAGGGAGAAGCAGACTTGCCACTGAGTTTAGAGCACCATGTGGGGCTCGATCCCAGCACCCCAGGACCGGGCCCTGAGCCAGAAGGCAGATGCTTAACTGACTGAGCCACCCAGGTGCTCCTGAGACTCTTTGATCTATCTGCTTCCCCTCCTTTCCTGTGTATTCCCTTTGTAATTTATTTCTTGGAGGAACCTGGCGCTCATCCTGTAGCAGTTTCCCCCAGTTTGGGTTTTGCCAGCTGATCCCCAGGTGCCAGGTTCCTCTTTCTTCCCTGCTGAGGATAAAGGGAGGCCTCTCCTCCCTCAAACACAGGGGGCTGACTTTTGGAGGATCCTGCAGAAGTGGGGTGCCCTCCAGGCCCAGAATGGGGCTGGAGCAAGCACAGATGTTCCAGACTCTGTGGAAAGGCTTGCTATGGCCAGGAAAGGGGAGCTGTGGAAGGAGGAGAGGTCACAGAAGGAGGTGGGGGTGGACTTCCAAGGGCCGGGTGCCGGTGCTGTGCCTCACTTCATTGTGTGGGCATGGGAATGGAAGACCCCGACAATGGTGGACTTGTATGAGCAGACCTTGGTTTGACCAGATGGGCTCTGCCTGCAGGGGAGCCTGACCTTGAGGGGCCAGACCTGGAGCAGAGAGCCTGAGAGACGCTGGGCAGGAACCCTGGTGTCAGTAGGATCTGGATTAGGCAGAGGAGGGAGTGAATGTGAAAGATGCTAAGAATCTCTCACAGGAATGAGTTGGCTTGCGAATGTAGTAAGAAGGGAGGGAGGAATCTAGGAAATCTATCTGGGAGCCATGGTGGCTGTACTGACCAAAGGGGATGTTTAAGGAGAGAAGCAGGTCTGGGTGCTTTCAGAGCAGAGCACACGTTGTTGGAGGTAACTCAGCACATGTATTACTAATATTCTGACTCGGGGGGGTCAATGCCTCAGTCGGGAAAGACCTCTGTGACCCTCCGAATCTGTGGATAGTCACTGAATCCACTTTGGGGCATAAGATACAAACATCCATCTGTCCATCTACCCAGCCATCCATTTATCCACCCAACTGTCCATCCTTTTATCTACCCATCTGTCCATCCACTCAACTCTCCACCTACCTATCCACCCACCCATCTATCCACCCATCTATTCCTTCTTTGATCTATTCCTTCCATCCATCCGTCCATCTATTATTTTATCTATCCATCCATCCACCTACTCAACATTTATTGAATGCCTGTGACATGTCAGGAGCTGAGGAATCAGAGAGGAAGTGAAACATAGCCTTGCTCAGATGAGCCCAGGTTCTGTGGAACAGAAGCCAGGTAGACAGAAGTATCTTAGTATCTTAATACTCTGTGTGAGGTGAGCTGTGGAGCCCCTCCAAATGCTAGGTTCCAGGGGTCAGGGCCATGAGGCTGCTGGATGTAATTCATGAAAGTTAGTAGGAAGACCTGTCGGTCTAGAAGCCATTCCCTCACCTCCCCTAGCAGTGGCCTGGACATGCATGTGTCTATGAACCATCCCCTGCTCATAGTCTGGGGTCGCGGGGACTTGTGGGGCTGTCTCTGGGGAAATCCAGCAGCTGCTCCCATTCTCTCTTGGGGCACTGCACCTCCTAAGCCGTCCTGGGGGGCAGACAACTGGCTGCCCAGTGTCAGCATGGGCCTGGTACAGCCCCCCACTCTCTGCGGTGCCTCGTGCTGTCAGTTTTGCCACTATAAATACTCATTTCCATAATTATTATTTAGCATTTGGAGAGCAGCTATTTTACACTCAGTGTTCTTTGTAGCCAGGAGGGTCTCCCGGTTCATGCCAATAAAATCTCCATTTACTCTGGACATCAACCATGGTGATTAAAAAAAAAAGAAACCCATAAATTATTTACTGAAATGGAAGTTCAGCTTACAGTAATAATGCATTAGTTCAGCTAGCCATGAAGCCTGTTATAGGGTAATAAAATTCTTTTATTTTCCTTCTTAAAAGATTTTTGCACGTAACCTACACATGACCTTGAGCTGATCAATTTTCAAAGATGACAGTGCAGGGAGGGCAAGTAAGGAGAGAGAAAGGGAGAGCTTCCTTTAAAAGCCTGATTTTAGGCAATTGTCAGCAAATACCTATTATCTCACAGCTAGGAGGGGAAAGGAATGAAAATATATATTGCATTTTTTAAATTGTAAGGACCAGACCTAAAAATCCTTTTGAAATTGAGCATTTATTTGATAGATACATAAATCTGGCAGCTAGAAAGAAGACCTATTCAGAAAAGCTGAGGAGTCACCATTGTTGAGACCACCTGTCATTTCACAGGAGCCTAGAGCCTTGTAGAAGAAAGTCAGCCCTACGGTTCTGTCTTTATTTTATTTTTTTTAAATGCTGTATTTATGGAGCAGGATTGGTTTTATGTATCTCAGAAAGTCTACAAATCTGCTCACGGCCATTTGCTGAGTAATGTCTTCAGCAGAGAACGACAAGCAAGTTCATGAATTACGGCTGGCTTTGACGTTTCTTATCAAGACTGTTTTTTATTTTAAGAACATCTGCTTTGATTAAAGCCATTAAATCCAGGAGCAAATAAAAATGTGTCTGACTTTCACATGTCTGGCATTTTATAACAAGAACCCCGATGAAACCTATGTCTTAATTCTCACACCCCTTAGGCCAGTGATGCATATTAACCCCTAAAGCCAGTGATGAGTAAAAAGCTAGTTTCTCCTCCACTATCTGGTTTGGGGTTCTAAAAAAATCCTGTGGCAGGAGACTTGTTGGTTGAGTCAGACTTTTACTTATTTATATCCTCTACTTTGCTGCAAAGATATTTTCCTTTATTTATAGACCTCTCTTTGCTGCAAAAATTATTTTAAAAGTGATTTGGTTGAAGAATGTGTTGGGAGGTGAGTCCTGGATTGAGTGAACCTAGAAACACCCTTACCAAATTATTTTTAGATTCACACAAACTAAAAAAAAAATTGCATAGTAAATACGCAAGACACAAGTGACGTGAAATTATCTGAAATTAAGAGCAAAGGAGATCGACAGTTATTTTCTGTTGGTTTACTAGAAAGCCTCAGGCTCTCTTTCTCCTCAGTTTGACCATCATTCTGTGGCTGATGGCATTCTTGAAATGTTCAGTGTTTTTCTAATTCTGTGATGTGAAATCACCAGATCTCTCTGTGTTACTACATTTCAGAGGGACATAGTGCTTGACATGGAAGATGCTGTGAGTGTCTATTTAATGTTGCTGGAAGAGTGGAGTAAGTTTTTTTAAAACTCCCAGGTCCCTCAGTGACACATCCTGATGGACTATCTTGCTCTCATCTCTATTTTCAGCCCGTCTTCTCTCCCTGCCTCCTTTTCCATCAGCTTCCTCTCTGGCTCCCAAGCCTGTACTCTAAAGCTCTCTATCCTTGTTGGGCACTTAGCTTTGCCTTGCTTGTCTGTTCCGATGTGCTTAGGCCTTCTGTGTCCTGAACTGGAATATCATATAGGCGGGTATATTCACGGGGCAGATGTCATTGCATTGGCTTTAACTGTCCAAGCTAGTGACAGTTGGTATTTCTTGCTGTGGATTATGGCCTATGTGTAAGTGGTCCGTAGCCAGGATATGCAGCAGGTGCCTTGTACTTATAGACATAACATATATATACTTTTTTTTTCTGTTGTCTGTTACCTCAGATCTGTCAAATATCAATAGATCAATGGATAATATTCCATTGACCCCATTGTGTTTATTCCTAATTACCTACCTATTGAATGAAAGCTCTCTAGCTCGGTTGAGATTATTAGCACATTAGAAATCACCCATACCCCTCAGGGCCTGAAGTATTTTTTTTTTCCATATCCCATATTCTTTTCTCCACAAATTTGTAAGCACCACTTGAACATCCTAAAAACTTAAATAATAGAAAACATTTGTCCCTACAGGCTCTGTGTATTCTGTTCCTGTGCGGGATTGATACACCTTAACTGGTGCATTATCTTTGATTTGGGATATACAGAGCTCTAGATGTGGGTGTGCGTGCATGATTAGCATGCATCTATAAAATGTTACTCCTCCATGCCTCTATGCAAATCAGTATTAAATCATTGCATGGTACAGCTGCATTTTCCCTTCTGATAGAGAAAGTCCATGAGGTTCAATTGCCTCTAGGCCTGGCTGAGTGAGTAATCAGCAAGGGACCGGGTTGGGGAGGTACAGGGGGCACCAAGAAAATCCTTGGTTCTTGTCCTCAAGTATCCTAGAGTCCTCTGGGGGCCTGAGGCATGTGTTCCATGTGTGGCCCAACACATGCTCTTTTGCAAGTCAATGGGACGTGCTCTGAGAAGAGTTGAGTGATGGGATAATTAGAACCAAGCAGACAGCGGGGTGGATGGTTTGTCTGTGGATAATAGCTTGTTTGCTAATTGCCAACACCAGATTTACTGGGCAATTAGACATTTGGTGTCTTCCAAGACCTTCTGTGCAAATGTGGACACATGGCCTCAGGCCTCGCAGGTAGCAGGTGGAGAGAAGGTGGCTCCCAGTGCTGGATGGCATCTCTCTGCAGGCTGCCCAAGGGGCCATGGGCAGGGCAGATTTCTCGCCGACAGGTGGGAAGGACCATCTGGCTGGACTCCCTAGCAGAGAAGTAGGATTCCCCTTGCTTTATGGAAGGGGGTAGGTACCCTTGGCTGAGAGATTAGCAAAGAAGGTGGACTTGAGTCGGCTGGGCCAGGAGCTGGGCTTATGTCTCTGTTCCCTTTTCAAGAGCACTGAGCCATGAGTGCACCTAGGACCCAGAAGTTGCTTTCCCTCTAAGATGAGCAAGTTGAGTTTTTTTAATTAAAAAACTTTTTATTGTGATTAAGTATATATAACATAAAATTTGCGCTTTTAACCATTTTTAAGTGTACAAGTCAGGAGCATTATTGCATTCTCAGTGTTGTGCAACCATCATCACTACTGTTTCCAGACCCTTGTCATAACTCAAAATAGAAGCTCGGTGCTCCGCATTCCTTCCTTCTCTCTCCCAGCCCCTGGAAACTTCTGGTCTGCTTACTGTCTCTATGACCTTGCCTATTCTAGATATTTCATATATGTGGAATTATACAATATTTGTCCTTTTGTGTCCAGTTTATTTTACTTAGCATAACGTTTTCTACATTCATCTATATCATAGCATGGATGGGGACTTCTTCCCGGTTCACAGCTGAGTAATACTCCGTTGTATAGACATGCCACATTTTGTTTACTCAACTTTTGATGGATACTTGGCTTTTGTCTACCTTTTGGTTATTATAAATAATATTGCTTCATTCTTTTGGGTAGACACCTGGGAGTGGAATTGCTAGGTCTTATGATAATTCTATATGTGATTTTTTGAGGAACCACTAAACTGTTTTCCATAGCAGCTGTACCATTTTGCACTCCCACCAGATATCTATAAGGGTTCCAGGGTCTCCATTATACTTGCCAACATTTTATTTTTTCTTTCTTTCTTTCTTTCTTTCTTTCTTTCTTTCTTTCTTTCTTTCTTTCTTTTATAGCAGCCATCCTAGTGAGTATAAAGCAGTATCTCATTGTGGTTTTGATTTGCATTTCTCTAATAGCGAATGATGTTAAACATCTTTTCACATGCTTATTGGCCATTTGTGTATCTTCTTTGGAGAAATATCTGGTGAAGTCCTTTGCCCAGCAAGTTGGTTTCGGGCCTTTGTACATTTTCTCCCAGGGGTTGGAACTGGAGCCTCCTCAGGAAAAGAGACCAGATGCCTGCAGAGAATGGAGGTGGCTGTGCAGATTTGAAGGCTCACATTCACCCTTTCATGATTCATTTCATTCCCTCAGCCCATTTGGCACCCACTGTAATGATGCTATTTGAGTTCTCACCAAGCAGGAAAAAACAAAAACCAGTAAGTGTGTGGGATTAACCAAAGTGATTTGGCAGCAGAGGGAGATGGAGCGATTCCTGCACTCCCCTAGAAGCAGACAGGACTTTCTCAGACACCTTACACCCTCTGGGCTTCCTGGACACAAGTATGTTTTAGCAGATTACCCATTCTTCCTACCAGGTTATTAGGCTGTGTACTACATGGAACAGTATTTGCAGAGCATCCCCAATGGCACCTGGGATTTGCAGGTGCCCAGGGCCGCTCATCGTCTCTACAATGGGAGCCCGCAGTCCTTGCTCTGCTGCTCTGCTGGCCCTGCCGGTCCTGGGGTGGTGGGCAGCGAGACCAGTGTGGAGCTTCCAGCAGGGACAGTGTGACTTCTCCTTGGGTGCTCATTCCTCGGGGGGAGTCACCGGGCTCTGGCAGGGTGTCACGACAAATTTCAGTCCCTGCATAATTATAAGAGTAGTAAGGCAATCAACAAAGTGATGCTGGTGCTGCTCTGCTGTTGGCTCTTCTCTGGTTTGACCTCATGTCTGTTGTAGGGCCCCATGTGCGAGGTCCAGGAATGCTGATCTACCTGACTTTCTGCTGCGGTTTTTCTTATTAAATGTCAAAAGCCTTCAGGATCACTAAGAGAGATGAGTTCCCCCCATTGTGATGTAGCCTCCTGCCAGGGGGAGCGAGGAGGTGATGTGTCCACTAAACAAGGAAGTTCTTTCTGGAAGCTGCACTCCAGTCCTGTATCCCTGTAATAGGGCTTGTTGATCTGTGGGGCAGGGTGGGGAACCTGAGAGCCGTGGATACTCTTCCCAAAACATGCACACAGACAATGCACACCATGCACACCATCATGCTGCCCAGGTTAAGAATGATGCGGGGATCGAGCAGTATCTCTGCTAAGTGGGAGTTGGTGGGACATAGTGAGAGGCCTGCTGGTCACGGGGAGAGAAGGAATGTCTCATTTGGTGGTTCTAAATACCCAGTACAAGGAGCCAGAACAGAACAGTGCCAGAACAGAACCCAGAACAGGCCCGGGTTCAGGCTTTCAGGGGCCACAGCGCCTGCAGCGGTGAAGCCTTCCTGCTCCTTTCTGCCCCTGGCTCAGCCCACACCACTTCTAAGGACAACCTTTGTCTTTCTTTTCAGAAACAGCCCCCACGTCTGCATATTCATCTCCAGCCCGGAGTCTGGGGGACACAGGAATAACACCACTGTCCCCTTCCCATATTGTGGTAAGAAATGTATATACGTGTATGGGGGTGTGTGCTGACTATCTTTGCTTTCTAGATCTGCTGTCACGAGACAGGCTGCTCGGCAGCCCCTCACATTGGTGGGTGGGGAGTACACTGTGCCGAGATTAGCCACGGGAGCCCACCAAGCCCATTCGCTACCCTGGGCCTGAAAAGGCTTTTTGTGGTGTGGTTGGTGCTTCTGGAGCTGCTGGCCTGGGTGCATAGAAGTCAGGATGGAAGCACCCTTTAGAGATTGAGGGCACAGAGACACTGGGGCGTCCTTTTGGGAGGGGAAAGCCACATCTGGCCGGTGCATCAGTGAAATGCAGCGACTTTTCGACTATAGCTAACTGCCCTGTCTGCAGGCCTGTGGCTGGGCTTGCTTCTGCAACAGCCAGCCTGGGAGAGAAAACCTGGATGAGGAAGGGGCTGGAGACTGGGCATTTGCTCCCACCCTACCCTTCCACTGAGAAGATGGATTTTGTGGAGCAGCTGTCCAAGGGACTTACATGTAGCTGACCAGAGAAGAGGGCAGAGGAAGCCTCACTCCAAGGAGGGGTGGCTTTGCAGGAGCCACCACTAGGTAGAGGCACCAGCTTGTCCTGGTTTTCCTGGAACTGGGTTTTACCTTACTTGGGGTCTTGGAACTCCCTCAGTCCTGGGGAAGCTGGAAGCCCGGCCACCGATGGCCAAGTCCTCACACTGAGGGTTTCCAGACTGCACTCTGAGGGTTCTGGGTCACCTTGGACTGTGCAGGGATGGAGGACAGTGTGAGAAGGGGGCAGATGGGTGGGGCTCTCACCCTCTGCTTGAGGCAGTACACTTCAAACCCAAACTTTATTGGTTTATAACTCAAAGTTCTGTGGATATTAAAAAAAAAGTCTACACTGCATTATTTAAAAAAAAAAAAAAAGGTTTGGAAACCTGGAATGGCCTGACCATCAACTGGCTTGATGTTGAGAAAAGGCTCTGGACCCTGAGGGGACACGACTTGCCAGGATCACATGGCCAGGGTCCCTGGCAAAGCCCTACTCCCACACACGACACGGCTGAGCAGATGGAGTGCTCACTTGGGATGTGGCAAGGCCACAGCTGGCAAATCATTCTGGGCAGTTCTGGAGGTCTGCATGGGAATTTGGGGAGGGCAGGGGAAGGATTGTGTCACTCAAGGAACCACTGGCCTTCCAGACTGGATGACTTTCCATAATTAGTCATGTTCATAAGCAGTCGATGAAGGGAGTGGTAGACAAGCTGTAGGCAAGTGCCTTCCCCCTTCAACGTGGTCCTCCACTCAGGGAGCACCTCCATGTCTCCTTGAGCCACTTGGGTGGAGAACCGAGGCTGGCTTGCCCTCTCCATAGGGCTCACCATGTGGCACACTTGAGCCAGAATTCTGTCTATAGTGTGTGCACAGCTGGCCAGAGTAGAACACCAGGCTCAGCGGCCCCCACCTACCCCCATACCTTGCTCTGTACACCTGCAGAATGATGCTGACCCGAACGTCTCAGAGCAGCAGACGTTTCTGGTGGTGGTGGCCATTGACTTTGGAACCACGTCCAGTGGCTATGCCTACAGCTTCACCAAGGAGCCAGAATGTATCCACGTGATGAGGTGAGTGCTGTGGGCAGGGAGGGCCGTGTGCAGGCGCCGGGCACCGTACCTGTGCAGATTTGGAGGAGGACCCTGGGGGAGGGGCGGGGCATTAGTTTGAGAAGCAGGTGAATGGCACTTAGTGGGTGGGTCCTGGATTCTGGCTCAGCTCAGCCCAAACCCGCGGTGCCACTTTGGGGCAAACCACTCTCATCTCTGGGCTCCAGGTTCCTGGTCTGTGTAACATCATTGGTTTAATTCTGACTCAGTGGGTCTGGGGAAAGGCCTGGACAGTGTGTTTGAAACCTGGCCCGGGTTATTCCAACATGCAGTCTGGGCAAGAGGTGCTGACTTAAAGGGTATCTGTGATGGAGGAGATCCAGGCGTCAGCTCAGCCACATACTGTGTGATCTTACGCAATTGCTGGACCTTCTAAATCTCAGTTTCCTCATCTGTGAAATGGAGGTATTGACGGTATCTGTCTCACAGGGTGTGTGTGCACATGAAATGAGATTTCCTGTCAAGGACTTAGTACAGAGTTGAATATAAGTGGAGAAGGTGCTACTTCTTACATGATAGTAACCAGAAAGCAGATTGGGGTGAATTTCAGCCAGGTAAACCTAAAGGGTCAGCCTGAAGTTGCCCTGGGTCTCTTGGGACACCTTCTGTGCTCAGGACACCGTTCCCCTTCTCCACCTCGCCCCGCCATGCACACAGAAGCCTAGAACGCCCTCTCGTCCTCTGCATCCCCACGTGATGGACTATCTGTGAGGACTCTGGTCTACCCTGGCACCCAGGCAGGCTCCTCCAGTCAGGTGCATGGTCCTCCTGCAGTGTTGTGACCCCTTAAAGCTTCAGGAGCCAGGAGTTTATCACTCTCATTTTCCAAATCCAAGGATGGCTCCAGAGATACACGGTGATTGGCTTTGGAACTCCTTTAGTTGACAATTGTGGAATTTAATTATGGCTCCCAGAGTAAGATCTTATGCATTTTTAGAGTGTGCTGCTTAAAACAGAAGTCATAATAGAAGTGGCCTCCACCCCAATCTTGGTTTAGATGTCCTAAGAGGCTCCAGAGACCCATGGGTGTCATATCATTAGGAAATAACCAAAAGCTTGTTCTCGTGGGGAACCCTGGTGACAGCATAGCCCTCTTGTCCAGTTGCCACCAGGTTTCTGCCTCCAGGTAGCTAGATACCTGCCGTGAGGTCTGCTCTGCTGTCCCCAGGGACGGAAACCCCGAAGGGAGAAGAACATGTTATTAAAAGCTAGAATGAGCATTAATAAGCTTCTACACAGTTGTTTTAAGAAACATTATTTCAAAGGGATAGACTTACAGGAAAATGGGGGGGGGGGCAGAAAGAGCATAAATAACATTAAAATTGCTTGGGAGGGATCCACGCAGTATCTGCAGTGTTTAGGCCTCTAGAGACATCGTCTCCATTCTTGTAGAGATTCTAGAGGGAGGTCGTATGTGAATTTTATTTCAATCAGAACATGTTAACCTTGATCCAGACTGACAAAATTGTGGTTGAGAAAGTTTCATTTTCTCGTATTTTAATAGGAACGAAGGAATAAAAATTGGAAGGGAGAAAACTCAGGAGGTTCTTTGCGTGAACCTAGTGAAAACGTCAGTTCTAATAGTAGCAGAAAGTCCATTTGTGACAGGTCATGTGTGGAGCACCAGGTGCCCAGCGTCTGCCTGGGAGGTGATCATCCCTGGGTCTCAGTGCAGTCGTCATGGAGACTTCGGCTCCCTGGGTAGAAGCCTGCATCTTGGTGGAGCTTGACCAGGGAACCTGCCAGGGATGATTCCAGACCCATCTGCGTGGCAAATCTAGGCTGGCTCTCCACCTGGACTGTGATGGTCCCACTAATGCTTAACGATGTCATGTCGGGAGCAGGTGTGAGCTCAGCCAGGCACCCTGCAGGCCGGGGAGAGAGGTGTGTTTCCCTTCGTGTACTGTGTCACCACCAGAGGCTTCTCATAGGTTGTGTGGCCAGTGGCAGGATGGGAGCCAGCTGCAAAGTCGGACCTGGTAGAGAAGAGAGCATCCTGGCTGCCTTGGCAGCTGTGGCTTCTCTGCCATGGTCCTGGAGAAGGAGGGGAAAGCACTGAGTCACCTGCCTTCTCTACTCCCCTTCCTATTCTTCTTTCTTCCTAAGAGAAGGAAGGAAGCTTCTCTGGGGCTCCACCTAGCCCCCGCCCCACTCCCTCACCCTGCCATCAGCTCCAGGATGTAATCCCATCACCTCTCTCTGCCTGTATTCACCTCTCTACTTACCTCTCTCCTCTTCTGGCACCTGCCTCTTCAGGACACAGCCTTACGGGACACAGTCCCTTCCCACCCCACTGCCCCCATCAGGGCTCTCCTGCCATCTTGTCACTCTCACCCCAGTGTGAGGCACCAAGTCTGTTTCCTCCTGGATCTCTCCTGTGAATGCCAGGCTTCCATCTTCAACCCCCTCCCGGGAGTTCAATGCTAGCAGGTTAGCCTGGAGTTCCCCACGTTCCCTGTCACCTCCCTGGGTAGGGCTCCAGGTTTCTGTGAAGGGTGCTTTCTCCTCTGAGCTCCCAAGTTGGGACCTCTGGGTGCCTCAGCTCCTGCTCACCACCATGGCCCTTTGGCTCAGTGCTCCCTCGGGACAGCTCATCCTCCTCCATGCCTTCCCTCTACCCTGGTCGGAACCCCTTCACCTCTGCTCCCAGACAAGGCCTGAGCCACCTCCTCAGCCTCCCAGCCTCCTGCCTAGTTCAGGACAGCTCTGATTCTGCTGTGCTCCGGCCCTACAAACTTCAGTGGCTCCCCCCATTGCTGACTAATTCCCCCCGCCCCAGGGTTTTCTGCAGCCTGGTTCCAAACACCTTCCCAATCTTATTTCTCACATTCCTTCTCTACCTCACACAATCACTCAGCATCCCCGCACATGCCCCGGGTTCACCTACCTCTGAGCAGCCCGCAGTGCCTTTCCCTCCTTCAAGATCCTGACAGCTCTGTCGGTCCTTCGAGTCTCTCCGGAGCCCTGCATTCCTCCCCCTGCCCCACCATCTGGCACCTCTGCCTTCTCTGACCCCTGAGTGCATTTCCTGGACCCCTCATTCCCGTGTGATAAGGCAAGTATGTTTATGTATACCCTACCTTGTTTTAGAGACCACATAAGCCAGCTGTACATTTGCTTTGAGGGCTTGCAAATTAAAAAAACAGACCCCCATCTCCCTGCAAAAAGATATAACCTACTGGGTTGTGAGTTATCTGAAGGCAAACACATAAATGTTTCATCTCTGTGTCACCAGCCGCTGCACCCAGTAGATGCTCCATAAACGCTGAGTGGAAGGTTGAAGCAGACCTTGTCACTGAGCAAGAACCTGGTGTGAGCAAGAACCTGGTGCTTGCTCCTTTCATTTTTTGAGAGAGAGAGAGAGAGAGAATGAGCAGAGGGGGAAGGGCAGAGGGAGAGGAGAAGCAGACTCCCCACTGAGCAGGGAGCCTGATGTAGGACTCTATCCCAGGACCCTGGGATCATGACCCAAGTCAAAGGCAGACCCTTAACCGACTGAGCCACCCAGGCACCTGCCCTTTCCTTCTTTCTGGCTGAAGTCGTGTCTCTGGTCACTACTCAACCAGTGGAACCAGAGTGCCCTGGTAGCGGCTACTGTGAGCACCCACACCTATAAGAACTGTGCACACAGGAGGTGCTGGGATCAGTGCTGCCTGAACCGGGAGGATGAAGGAAGAGCCCATAACCTCTGCCTTTCCTTGGTGTCAGGCGATGGGAAGGGGGAGACCCTGGGGTGTCCAACCAGAAGACCCCGACCACCATCTTGTTGACCCCGGAGAGGAAGTTCCACAGCTTCGGGTACGCCGCCAGGGACTTTTACCATGACCTGGATCCCAACGAGGCCAAGCAGTGGCTGTACCTGGAGAAGTTCAAGATGAAGCTGCATACCACCGGGGTAAGCCAGCCCTTCCCTGGGCCCAAGTCCTCCAGCCCTGGCAGGGGAGAGGTCTTCTCAACCCAGGGAACCCTCGGGTTTCTCCCAAGCAAAAATTAACATCCATTTGCTGTAATTTTAGGAATGACCTGGAGCACACAACACTTTGGTGGAATTCACAGCACTCTCTGATACACACGTGGGCAGAGAGATACTCAGAATATTTAATACTGTGTTTGCCTTGGAAACTGCTCAGAGTGGACGCTGGCTGGAGTGCAGGCAGAGGGGGCTGGGGGCTCCCTGCCACACCAGGAGCTCCCTCTTCAATTGCTGGGTTGCTGGGAGATCTGGGGATTCTGAAGGCAGGCCTCGGGGGCCAGGGGCATTTGGGGGACCCAGGACAGTGGCTATTAAACACAAGTTTAGAAGTAAACCATCTGTGAGGGGCAGCGGGTAGCTCAGGAAATCCGGTGCCCGGTGATTGGAGGCTCAACTCCCAAAGCAGCCCTGCTCCCAGTGTGCCAGTACTCTAAGCCGTCTTCATCAGTCGGGCCCCTCTCCCAAGCTTCAGGGGGAAAGTTTGGACCACAGGATAGGATTTTTTTTTTTTTCAGTTTGAGCATTGCATCCCACACATTTTCCTTCGCTCTCAGTACTACTTAGAAATTCAGGGTGGAGATGGTGTTTAAGACCACGCATCCTGGGACCAGACGCCCTAGATTTAAATCCTGTCTCTGACACCTGCAAGATACTTAATCCAAGTGACTTAACCTTTCTGGTTCTTGTGTAAAAGAGGGACACTGACAGTGCCTTCTTCATGGGGATGGTATAGGATTAAAGGAACCAAAATACATAAAGCTCTTAGAGCCGCGCGGGTACTTAGTGAGTTCTAGCCAATTGCTAGCTCCTGTTATTATTGCTTTCATTTCTGCTGTGAAGTGCTTGCAGATGACAAAACACATGTTAATAGGAACCCAGCAGCCAGCGCCCTGCCTCCAGGGCTCTGTGCTCCTCAGCCCGGCTGTCTCTTGGTAAAGCAGACAGGCTTCTGCCTGAAATGCAGCCTTCCTGTTTCACCTGATGACGTTCAATGTCAGAGGGGTGTCATGCAGGTGGGAGCACAGGACATTTCTTCCGTTTTGAGTTTTTTTTTTTTTTTTTTTTTTTTTCAATTCTGACCCTGTGGCTTCCCGATGCTTCGCCACCTTTCTGAGCCTGGGAGTTGCCTCCCAAAATCTGAGGTGTCTTTGTTGAGCACCAGGGGTGGGGTGTCTGGTTGGGAAGAGTGAGCTTATGCCAATAGATCAGGACAGCTGATGGGCTCCCCGAGGCTGGTTAGTAGCTTTGTGCCCCTTCAGACTCTCAAGGCAAAGCCTCATTATCCAGCCTAGATCAATCTGGAGGCTGATTTTTTTTCCCCCTCTGGTAATCATGAGCCTGTGCATCTGGGCTGCCTTGGGGGCTTCCTCCTGATGCTAGCTCCCACTCTCTGCCCGTGCCTGCCCTGTGAGCACCTGTCATTTTTTTTAATGACCCCAGTCCAGCCAGCATCTCACAGAGCATCCTCCACCCAAGGACCAGACTGCTTTAGCTTCTGGCAGAGGAAGGGAGGCAGTGATGCTGTGCTCTCAAGAGGATTAAGCACAAGCCTTAAAATAGGAGCTCTTCTATTTTGGTGACTTGGTTGGCAGCTCATCCGGGAATGAAAGCTTCATGTCTGTTTAGCATCGTGCACATCAGCGAGTTGGCATGATGACTTGGGCCTCTGCTAGGGGTCTCCCAAGGGTGACTGTGTGTGTCCGAGTGTGAAAATAGTGTGTACATTGCATCAGCAGTGGTGCCTGCTGCCTTCCTCTCTTCCTGGCCTCTGTAGCCTCCCTGAAGCCTCTGCTCTGTGAGGATCCAGGAGAGAGTGAACGAGAGGGAGGGAAGGAGGGAGAAGTGGAGATAGGGGCTGAAGGGAACAGTCAGGGCCCCCTACACAGTAGGGAGACAATGCTGCCCAGGTCCGTTTGGGGGGACACACTCTCCTCATCTAGCACATACCAGGAAAGAGGAATATGGCTCACCGGGTTCCCCAGATCTCAAGTAGCAGTTCCTGAAGCCACAAGTCGCGTCTCCCCTTGCTGGTCTCACTGTTCCTTCTGCTCCCCCACCAGGACCTCACCATGGATACAGACCTAACAGCTGCAAATGGCAAGAAAGTCAAGGCGCTTGAAATCTTCGCTTATGCCCTGCAGTACTTCAAGGAGCAGGCGCTGAAGGTAGGTCATGTGCCAGGGCCCTATGGTAGAGGGAGGTGCACCTGCCAGCGAGGGGAGCAGGTGCAGCCTCAGAAAGCAGCACGCATCCTCATGCACTGCTGGCGGGAATGGAAAATGGGACAGCTGCCTGTCAGTTCCTCAAAAGTAGAAACCCAAAGCTGCCAGCGATTCCACTCCTTGGTATGTACCTGAGGGAAATGAAAACACCTATTCACACACAAATGTGTACATGAGTGTTTATGGCAGCAGTATTTGTAGTAACTAAAAAGCGGAACCCACACGAGCATCCATCAGTGGATGAGTAGGTCACTAAGTGGGTCTATCTGTACGATGGGATATTAGCCAGAGAAAGGAACGGAGCCCTGACGCACGCCACCATGGGGATGAACCCTGAGAAATTGCGCTGAGGGAAGGAAGCCAGACAATAACTGTATGATTCCCTTTGTAAGAAACCTCCAGAGTAGGTGAATCCCCAGAGCCGGGAGGTGCCCCGGGGCTGGGGAAGGGGACGGGACTGGCCGCTCATAGGTATGGGGTTTCTCTTTGGGGTGATGGAATTAGAGAGTGTGATGGTTGCACAACCTTGGGAATATACTAAAACTCACTGAATTATACACTTTAAAAAGAGTTTTATGGTGTGTGAGTTATATCTCAGTAAGAAAACAAAACAAAAAGAAAGAACATACATGTGGTGGCTGTGGGATCTCAGGGCGAGGTGCTTAATTTCTCCAATACCCACGTTCCTAACCTGAAGAGTGGGGCAGGTCGTGTACCCTGTGGGCTGTTTGATATTAAATCGGGCATGAAACACCTCCCTCAGGGCTGGGCGCAGTAAACTCTTGGCAAACGGGTGCTCTGTCCCTCCTCCCAGTACCCCCCCCCCAGGCCCCAAGAGAGAAGCTGGTGGCTGAGGGAGCCCCTTGGATGGCTGTTGCAGTTTGCACAGTGATGACCCTGTATGTGTAGGAATTGGGTAACTTCTAAGTGGAATACAGCCATCCACTTGGTGCCTCTGCCCATGGGCATGGTGATGAGCGGGTGTAAATCAGATGCGTAAGGAGCCTCGTGTACTGAGCTTTATCCAAAAAGAATTGGGAACTTTAGAAGCATTTGGTATTATGTGATCACTAGAGGAAATTTAGTAAATTCCAGAAATAGTATAGAATTCTAGAAATAGGGCTCGAGGGAAACAAAGACGTGAAAACAGAATACTGCTTTCATCCATTCACGTACCTTCTTTTTCTTCTTCTTCTTCTTTTTTTTTTTTTAAATTTTGGAGTACCAAAATTGTGTGCCAGATCCTGTACAATTTCTGGCAGCGTCAAAATAAACAGTGCGAAGGAGTACGTAGTCACTGGATTGGTGTTGTGAGGGGGTAACTGTGGGTGTTCGGTGTTTGGTGAAGGCAGAGGTTCTGTCCAATGGGCAGCAGCAGGGAAGGCTCCCTGGAGGAGGTGCATTAGGGGGCTGTCACTGGCAGCAGCTGGAAGGGTGGGTGTTTCAAGCTGCTGGAATGGCATAAGGAGAGCACAGGGGAAAGAAAACAGCAGGCAGCTGTGGAAAGTGAGCAGTTTGTGATGGGAGAAGAGCAAGGCTGCAAGACAGAGTGGGAGCAAGATGGTGCAAAGCCTTGAATGCCAAGCTAAGGAACTTCTTGGGTCATGGGAAGCCATCCAAGGATTTCCAATAGGGGATTGCCATGGCCACAGAGACAGCATTAGAGGGAGGGGAACCACAGTGTCCCCAGGGCTGCCAGGGTAGAGGAAGGCCATATGGAAGCAGCAGACTCAGATCCTGAAGCAGGTATGTCTGAAGGCTCTGGGACTCGTGGAGTGGAGGGTCATTTGGGGAGCGTGAAAGCCCCTAGAAGGAAGAGGGGGGAAGAGGGGAGGGAAGAAGTGGATTCTGGGAAATAATTTTTCCACCAGAAGGGAGGAGAGGTGAGAGGACAGAAGGAAGGAGTAGGAGGGAGACGTTGGTAGTAAGGGGAAAGCATCATCCTTCCAGGCAGCAGCAGGCAGGCCAGGGGCTGCACAGAGAGGCGGACCTCTGCCAGCCGCGAGAGCAGGGATCTCAGAGGGATGGGCTCAGCGCCTGGTGGCCCTGACAGCCAAGTGAAGGACTGTCTGCCTGTAGTGCCCGTGGCCTCCTGGAGAAAGGTGAAGGAGCAGAGGGAGGCCGATGACCTGGAGGCCTCTGGGTTAGGAGGAGGAGCCGTGAGGACCTGGGGAAAATTTAGGACCTGAGAAAGTCCATGACATTGGATTGGGTTTCAAGTTGGTCAAGGGGGAAAGAGTGAACAGCTCATCTCAGAAGGGGAGGGGAGAGGTCGAGGGGGCAGAGGACCAGAGGACCAGCAGGGGTGCAGGAGGGTGGGCTGAACACATCAGCTCAGCAGAAGGCTTTAGGAACCTGCTAGCACCTTCTCCCAGCAGGGAACATGCTGCAGAGATTCCATGAAGAGAAGCTTTCTGAGGAGAGTTATAAGACCCAGGGCCTTCATGAGAAGGCCGGCTCGTATTTGAAGGACAGATGGATTCAGAGCAGGGGATTATTCGTGTTGGACCAGGATAAGCAACATAGAATATCTCCTCGAGCAGCACATCTCAGGAATCACAGGCTTGTGAAGCCGGCTTGACATACATGAAGGAAAGCAAGTGAAAGTGCCTGACATGATGGGATGTTTAATTAACGGCAAGGTGCTTTCCCTTCTAAGCTGTATTCCATCCACTGGTGAACAAACCGCTTATTTAAACAACCTTCCCTACAGCCAGGGAAGCCCAGCATTCACATTTCGAGCCTTTTCCTGTTTAAAGAGTTTAAAAGAGCCTGGATGGTAATCGGCAGGATGCTTAGAACCCTCCCCAACACATGTCACCACTCACCTGCCTTTAAAGCCCAATGCAGACCTGCAAGGAAATAAAACACAATAAAACAACAAGGAAACAAAACAAAAATAAAACCCGCAGTTTCACGCGGGCCTAATGCAGAGATGTTTTTAAAAATGTGTTTAAAAAAAAATTTTTTACTAAACGTACTTCACACTGCTGAGCTGTATGCTTAAAAAAAAAAAAGGTTCACGTGGTAGATTTTTCATTATGGGTTATTGTCGCAATTCAAAATGAAAAGAATTTTTAAAAGGGAAAAGAAAAATTTACTGTCTAATCACCGAGGAAGTTAATCCCGTGACAGAGTGGCTCAGTCAAGGTAACTACTGAAACGATAGAGGAAATGAGATACCTATCACAAGAAACAAATCATCAGCCTATTAATCTTCTGAAACATGTCCCCAGAACCAGCTCCGATGCAGCCGGGCGTTGGTGCGTGTTTAAGTTTGATTTCAGATTTGTCTGGTGAACGTGGCAACAGGAGGAGAGAAGTGGGAAGGAGCTTTGCTCTATCAGAGGTCTTTTCTGGGCAAGGTGCTCCCACGTGTTCTCACTTAATCTCACCAGAAACACTGGGCATTGGTTTTATTCTCCCCATTTTACAGATGGGAATACTGAGTCTGGGAACTATTCTGGGGTATTTTATCTGTATGGACTTGGTGTGGACCTCTGATTTTTCCGCCCATCCTATTGATCCATGTGGTTCCGCTGATGTGGTTTAAACCTCAACCAAAAGTTAAGGGCAGCGTGGTTCTTTGCTTAGGTCACGTTGTCCGTGTCCTTCCCATCCTGCTAGGAGAACTCCCCTGAGGTGCTGGCCTCGCAATAAGGTTGCGGACAGTGACAACTCTGACAACAGCTGTGGGCCAGGCCCTGTTCTAGATCTGAATCCACATGTAACAATTTGGTGAAGACTTTGGCCTTTAGAGTTGAGATCCACCTGGGTCTGGGTACAAATCTTGGCTCTGTCACTTTCCAGCTGTGCAGTCGTACAAAGGTACTGAACATATCTAGGCCTTAGATTCCCGTCTCTAGGAAGGGTATGCAGTAATGATCCCTTCCTGATGGGATCCTGAGATTAATAGAGATGAGGTCTGCAAAGTGCTGAACGAGGTGGACACAGAATAAACTCCCAGGAAATGTAGCGCTCAGAAAATTATCACTCCTTCCAACCGCAGTGTGACCTAGGTATTATTATCCTCACTGTGCAGATAAGGAAACTGAGGCCAAAGGCCTCTGACCTGCCTGCCTCCTCCTGTAGTCACATTCAGTGAGTGAAAGCAGCAGAGATCCCTGCTTGCAGAATATTCAGGAAACTGACCCTTGCTCCCTGACACTGGTAAGTTCAGGAGACGGTAGCATAGATGCCCCAAGAGTTCATGGCCAGAAAGCCTGGAATCCTCAGTGAAGCCGTAGGAGGACCAGCTGTGTCCACCTGACCTGTGGCATTTCCCTTGGCTTTAGGAGCTGAGTGACCAGGCGGGGTCAGAGTTCGAGAACTCTGATGTCAGATGGGTCATCACAGTGCCTGCCATTTGGAAACAGCCCGCCAAGCAGTTCATGAGACAAGCTGCCTATCAGGTGAGTGTGGGGGTGGGCGGGAGGGGGGGAGGGCAGGATGTCCCCGGTGGTGACTGTCACCCCACTCTCATAGGCCTCCCTGGGAGGCAGTGAAGGGTGTCCCACGGGCCCGGGGATATGGAGCCTTCTTCCTGGGGGAGGAACGGGGGTCAGGTCCGCAAGGGTTGGGCTCGGTTTTCTTTCTTTCTAACACCTTCTACGCTGTAGATTCCCCAGGGCTAGGATTTCAAACTGGGGCACAGAGACATTTCTTCACGGGTGAATGGAAGTGAGAACCTCAAGGAAAAGGCTTGGGCAGTAAGAATGTTTGAAGAAGAAAAGAGTAAAGACAAAGCCGAGGGCCGTGAGCCAGGCACATCAGCTTGGATGGAGGTTGAAATCTGCACATATGCAGCCGGGACATAAGGGACATGGGATAGTCTTCTGTGCGTTTCACCTTGTGACCTACATGGGAGCACACATGGTCATCGGGGGTGGTGAGGCCACCAGGCCTGCATGGTGGCGGACACCTGGATGAGGGCAGTGGCACGACTGAGGAGTGTGCCAGTCAGTGTGGCGCCGTGGACAGAGCATTCCATTGCCAATGGCCAGCTGGTCCCTCCTGGGCGCTGGGGGCATCCCTGGTACCATGGACCCTCACGGCCACCAACCCTCACACTGTTCACAGGCAATGTGTGCCATGATGGGGCTTCCATGAGGGTCTGACATCATGGCAAGAACGGCTGGCCGAGCTGACCTGCAGGTCAGAGTTGGTCCCTGCTGTGGTCAATCCCCTGGGTTCATGGAAGCCCACCCTGGGGCCTGGGCCTACTCTGTGCCATGAGAGTCAGTTTTCAGAGCCTTCAACCAGAGCTGGGCTGGGGAAAGTCACCAAGGGAAGAGATGTTCCCTTGCCCACCGCCAGACCTCTCAGGGGACAGCCACCCTTCTCAGGGGACATGTCTCTGATGTTGAGTTTGTAGCCGTATGTATAAACCTTTCCTTTCAAAACACCCACCAGAGCAACCCTGAACGCCGAACGTAGCGAAATGGCCATGGGTACCTTGGTGTCATGAATTGTACTCAACGCTTGGAGCTTTACTCCAGGTGACAGAGTTCCAGGGAGAGCATTGCCCCCGCGCCCCACTTCTCCTTCGTCCCTCCTCTGCCACAGGCTCTCTGCTCTGCTCTCCCTTTCAGCGTGAGAATCTGGCTCAGTCTATGTATCTGCCAGAAATAGATTTGTTTTGATAGGGATGAAGGAAGAGGGTGGAAGTTCCAGAAAGAGGTAACTGCTTTAAAAAGGAAGAAACCAAATGCAGTTTAGCTGTCCACAGAAGCCCTCGGCCTCCTGGAGCTTTTCCACGGTGTCAGCCTCCAGGCAGTGTCCAAAGATGGGACGCCAGGACATGACTGTCCATGAAGACACAGCCGGCTTTCTGAGTTGTCACAGGAAGGACACTCAGAATTCATGGCTCTGACTCTCATTTTCCCATAGGAAAACTGCAGTGACAAACAATGTGACCCGGAAAAGGGTCAGTTCTTATTTTAGCCTGAAACAGAAAGAGGTGCAGGGACTGGTGGATTTGTCGGGGCTCTTGGAGCTGTGGGCTGGCTCTCTGAGGAGTGGGGCCTGGCGGGGAAGCCCTCCTCCTCGGGGTGAGTAGGAAACCAGACAGAGGGGAGTGCGGTGGCCTTCAGGGTTTGGCAGACTCAAAATGACACCTCAGAGGGTTGATGATGGGTCAGAAGCTCCTTGCGAAAGTGAAGGTGAGCAGTGTTTATGGACCTGGGAATGTTTCTGAAGCCCAGAGATACTCTGCAGACTGGCCAATCCTTTGGATGCTGGGTAACTTCTGGTTGGTGTAGTGTTTGTGCAACTTAATTTTGGGCTCATTGTAATTCTGATTTGATACTCATGTCCAGTTTAGCCACTGAGTGGCTTTCAAGATGGCAGGGGCCTTTCAGTCATTCTTTGTTTCCTCATTCATTTTTTTCATTAAGCAAACCCACACTGGGGGACTTCTGTGTGCTGGGATGTGGTAGGCGCTGGATTCATACCCTATGTAACCAGGATGAGGCCCCACTCTCAGGTTGCTCATAGTTGAGTGGTTCACTGAAGCCTTTTGTACTTTGGGGAGGGGGCAGAGGGAGTTACAGGGGCTCAACTGCTTGGCCGACTAGTCTATGATATCTTTATCTTGTCTTCTGGAAGAGTCCCCATGACAAAATGGAAATGAAGCATGGTCAAAGTTAGCATCTCTCCCATTCCCTCTCCTTATCCTCCATTAATTATACAGAATAAGATAAATATATACCCCTGATAGTTAATTTTATGTGTAAACTTGACTGGGCCGAGGGGTACCTTGGTCAAACATCATTCTGAGTATTTGCCGTGAGGATATTTGTTAATGAGGTTGACATTTAAATTGACTGAATAAATAAAGCAGATTGCCCTCCCTAAGGCTGGTGGACCTCATACAATCAGTTGAAGGCCTGCCTAAAACGAAAGGCTGAAACTCCCCAGAATAAGAGGGAATTCTTGCTGCCTGTCTGCCTGCCTTCAAACTGGAACATTGTTTTGTTTTGTTTTGTTTTTTCTTTTCCCTCTCCCTTTGGACTCAAACTGAGACATTAGCTCTTCCTGGGTCTTGAGCCTGTCGGCAAGGGAACAATACCATGAGCTCTCATGGTTCTCCAGCTTGCCGACTGTAGTTCTTGGGACTTGTCAGTCTCCATAATTGTGTGAATCGGTTCTTTGTAGTAAACCTCTTTCTGTGTTTGTGTACATCCTACTGGTTCTGTTTCTCTGGAGCATGCTAATAGAGAACCTGAGCAAGGAACATAGTTCTTGGGTCAGCTGGCTTCTGAGATCTGAGAATGCCCACCATCCCTTCCAACCAGAATGCTGCTCATCAGCCTGGCTTCAGGTGGAAGAGCTGGAAGGATGAGGTAGGATGGTCAGGACAGCAGGGGAAACTGGTCACATTTACTTTGCTTGCATGTAGGAAGTGGAGTCCTTCCTTCAGACCTGTTGGTGGCCCTGTGAACCCAGGTTCATGACATTGTCATATGGGGGTTGAGCTTCATTCCTCCACTGGATGCAGAGCAAGAGATGAGGCTCTGGGCAGCATCTCTCATGGAAGAAGCAGGCCTGGAGTGGATGGTTCTGGGGCCGCCGCTCAGAAGTCTGTGATTCAGTGCAGGGATTGGTGGGGCCACGGGGCACTTTATGGATACAGTTTTATTTGTGAAACTCCAAAAACTCCTCCTGTGTCAAATGCTTGTTGGAAAAGTGGGTTAAATCTCTATCTTTTATAATTCACAGCCTCAGGATATCGTTAGACCCGTTAAAAGTTCAGTTTCACTGAACAGATGGTATACTGCAGGAAGAATGGCTGATCCCTCTTCTGAGGCCTTCAGGAAAGACCTAGAAGGAGAGACAGTTCCACTGAGTCTTGAGGGAGAGTCATCGTGGATAGGAAGTAGTCCAGTTGATTTCTAGAGGCGCTTTGCCTAAAATGTGTAACCCTAGTGGGTTCCAGAAACCCGTCAAAGAAAAGACGTTCCCTTACATATGATGATGTCACCTAACGTGGAGTTATAGCTTGCACTGGCTTCCCTTCCTGAACAAAGTGCAGTGAGAAAGAATCACATGGGGGGGGGGAGAACACAACAAGCAACAGCCCCTGACACCCAGAACTGGGGCAGCTGTAGCCCTGTGCGGCTGGCCGTGGGCCGGGAGCACTCGGTCGGTCTGGCCATCTGCCACAGCTATGCACACAGTCCCTGGCCAGCTTTCCTGGGTGACAGCAGGGCTGGGGGGCAGAGTAGCCGGTGTGAATGCCCACATCCCCAGGCTCCCTCCACTGTGGTTTTCTCACACATCTGCTCCTCCCAAGTGGGGCTCATGACCAGGTAGTGGTGCCCTAAGGGAGACTGTGGTGGTGCTCCTGCTGCCCTGGATTCATGGAGGAGTCAGATGGGATAGTGCAGTCTTGGCTCAGACACTTTCTGTTTGTTGAATCCCCAGGTCATGTCAGCAGAAGGCTCTCATTCAGTGTATTTATTTATTTATTTATTTATTTATTTATTTATTTATTTATTTATTTTCATTCAGTGTTTTAGAGACGAGGGCCAGGAAATGCAGGATAAAGGCTGGCTGGGAGGGATGGTGGGTTCATTCATTCAGCAGCTATCCCCTGAGCACCCACCGTGTGCTGTGGGACGAGAAGACCTGAGAAAGCGTAGCTGCCCTTAGAAAGTGTAGCCTCTTACGGGAGAGGCTTGGCGTGTCTGCATGATGTGTAGTTGGAGACAGCGTAGGCCGAGTGCTCGGCCAGGGCCCCGTGGAGGCAGAGCTCATGTGGACCAGCGACTACGAGGTACCAGCTTCAGAGGCGGAACAGCCAAAGCAGCCAGGTCCCCTGCTCTGGTTGACCCAGGCTGAGGCTTCTGCTGAAAATGACCGCAAGTGTTGATGGAGAAAGAAAGCCTACCCTTCCAGGCACTGGGTCCTCCTGCCTAGAGAGATCAGGGCATCTGAGTTTTTGAGAGTCTGGCAGATTCTTTTGCATTTCCTCTCTTTCTTGATGTCCACAAGCAGGGGACCCCTCCTGGGAAGAAGGAAGCCAGCTCTCCACCGTAGTCCCCATCAGAGTTGCTGTTGGGACAGGGTCCCTCACTCTCTCTGGGGAGCAGGATGGGGCATGTTCGAGCAAAGGAGTGTGGTTACTTTGTCCTGGGCCTCTCACTGATCTTATCTTTTCCTCCCCCCCTGGTCTGAGGTCCTCTGCACCTCCGCTCCCCATCTGCATCCTCTCTTGGGTACCATGGGGAGATTTCTACCTCTGTGGAAATGGGGCAAAGCTTTGGCTGCAGGGCTGAGGCCAACCCAGCTGGGGAGGGACAGATGAAAGGCCTCCCCTGAGGGGTGCAGCCATGCTGTTTGGGGCAGACAGTGTGTCTTTCATGTCTTCGGAATGTGGGTGCATTCCAGGGGGAACCTGGATTGTGTAAGTCCCATACTAAGGACACGCAGGCACCTGAAGTGGTATAACTGTACTCAATGCTCTTTGCTTCTCTCAACTTCTTGATTTGGTTTTCTGTATAAATACTTCACATCTATTTTTTTTTGAAGATTTATTTATGTATTATGAGAGAGAGAGAGAAAGAGAGAAATAGCCAGGAGAGGAGCAGAGGGAGAAGGAGAGAGAAAATCTCAAGGAGACTCCCTGCTGAGCACAGAGCCTGATATGGGGCTCAAACTCATGACCCTGAGATCATGACCTGAGTCCAAACCAAGAGTCAGACTGACTGAGCCACCCAGGCTCCCCGATACTTCACATCTAAATCAGAGCGGCTGCTCACAGTTTCAGGGGAGGTGTGGAGAGGGGTGAAAGCATTTACTTTTTCTTGTTTTCCCCTCCTGCCCCACTGCCAGGGCCAGGCCCGCTGTTGCTCTTATGTGGTGACTGCCTGGTGTGTGGACATCCTAGTGGGACATGTGGCGGTAGTGAGCCTGTCTTCCTTTATGCTGCCCCTGGGCGAGGCCCCGATGCCCTGCTCTCCTCACCCCTTTCTCCCAGGCTATCTTTCCTTCTGAACTTTGGAAGAGCATCTTAAACATTTTGGCCTAGTTGTTTCTTTGTAGCTAGTTTGTCCTTCTTCCTCATGCCATTTTGTGGTAAGCTGGAAACCTGTTAGCTTCTATTCTAGGAGGTCCTTGACTTTACAAACCCATAATCTGGAAAAAAAGTCAGTCTTCCAAAGTGGTCCTTTAGAAGGGGGCTCCCCTTGGTTTTATTTTGAATTTCTTCTGGAATCCTTCTGGTTGAGATTTGGAGGACTCAGCTTTCCTGGTGATGCTTAGGTCTCTAACTCTTATTCTTTGTCATGGGGCACCATAGCCTTCAGCTGTCTTGGTGCTAAGGCTGTCTACTGGGACCCTTTGGGAGGCTGGCACAGGGGGACTTTAGTTCCTTGAGTAGGGAGCAGTGGGAAATCTGTGGCCTGTTGATGGGCACACAGGCCCTCTTCAACCCAGGGACCAAACTGATGGTGTAGGTGCTACCCACGTGGTTGGCTAACAGCTGAGGGCACAAAACCATAAGGAGGCAGTTATTCTGTAGATGGTATAGGTTTTATAAAGTTGGTCTTCCAGAAGGGCTTCTACCACTGGTGAGCATTTGGTATTGGTGGGGCAGGGGATTTAAATCACCTGCCTGCCTGTGGCTTCTCATTAAGACACAGTTACTGGTTCATGTGGGGCATAGCTATTATGGAGAACTACTGCATGCCAGTAGAGGCGGGGCACCATCTCGTGCTCTCCCCAAGAGAGTGGGTAAAGAGATCGTACCCTTAGACCAGTGGAAGGAGGATCATTAGAGACACCCCGGGAGTTTTGTCCAAAGTCCAAAGGCCTGGGTCCCACACCGGTACCTGGAGTTACCCAGAGCAGGAAACTAAGGACCCATTAAAGGGCTGGTCTGCAGGCCTCGACACAGGGCCCAGGCTTGCTCTGCCACATACAGGTTGGATACACCTGAGCCCAAGACTATCTGGGATTCAGCACTGAGAGTCCCTGTCCCGAGAAACTCAGGACGGTTGGTCATCTTGCCTCTCTGAGCCTTGGTTTCTTTCTGCATAAAGGGAAGGAGTTGTACAAAAGGCCAAGAAGCACCTTTGCATATATAATATTCTTACTTGAACCCCCTCCCCTGCCTGTCCAATAATGGAACCTTCGAAGCCCCTTCTATCTGTGACTCTAGGCCAGCTCCTCCTGGTGAGAGGTCACTTGCACATGTGACCTTAGGCAGACCTTCCACCCCTGATCTCAAGATGAGTCCACTAACTCTTATGGGCCTCGGGGTGGAACTGGTGTCTTCTCCGGAGTGGGTGTGGCATGAGGGCCACATCCCAACGTTCCCTAGGGAACAGCAATGAATCAAACACGGGAGTGAAGGAAAGAGCTTTTCTGTCCTGTCATGCTGGCAACCAGGAGGCTCTTGGGCTTGAACGGCTTCAATGTGCCCTTGAGGCCTCGTGCTTCAGCCAGGCCCAGGAAGTGGGCAGAGACCTGTCAGAGGCCACGCCAGGCTTGTGTCTCTGAGAGCCCTCAGAAGGGTGGTCCCAGAGCCTCGTGTGAGGGGCTGTGACTGGAACAAGCCAGATGTCACAGAGCAGAAGCATTGCTGCTATTAAAGGGATAAAGGCTTTGAATAAAATAACTGCCAGCTGCCGGTTGACCCATATTCTAGAAAGCGTGAGACTATGTGAGATTCCAGGAGGGCTTTCTCCCAGAGACAGGGCCAGCGAAGGCCCACCCGTTTCCTGGGCCACCAAAGACTGGAGGCTGCTCTTCGACCATTTGGCCCATTGTAACCAGAATCAAACCACCTACCTTCCATCCTCTGACAGTTTTCAGAGTCTGCGAGCATCTCCCCCTTCATGCTTCTCAGTTCCAGGCCAAGCAAGTCCCACATGAAAGAGGCCCCAGGGTCCAGAGAGCCCTGCATTTCCCAAAGGGACTCGTACATCTTCCTTGGCCACTCCACGGTGTTTGGGTCCCCAGCGTGGGGCCCAGCGCCCCGTCACCCCTGAGTGTAAGCCCCGCAGGGGTCTGGGAGGGAATCTCCCAGGTGGGCAGAGCAGAGTCCCTCCCTTGAGGGCCTGAGTGTCCTGAGTTCTCCTGCCCGCTGGGGGCCTGGGTCCCAGCCTCTGCCTCTGTCTTCCAGGCAGGCCTGGCCTCCCCTGAGAATGCTGAGCAGCTCATCATCGCCTTGGAGCCCGAGGCGGCCTCCATCTACTGCCGGAAGCTGCGGCTGCACCAGATGATCGAGCTGAGCAGCAAGGCCGCGGTCAACGGGTACAGCTCCGGTGACACAGTGGGAGCTGGGTTTGCACAGGGTACCTCCTGCTCTCTCTCTCCCCTCCCTGCTCACCCCCCTCCCGCCCCTGCATGGTTCTTGGCCCTGATTACTTAAAGGCCCTTGTAGTGAAGAATCAAGATGCTCCCAGAATGTCAGCTGTAAGCCCCTCTGTCCTTGCCACCCTGTGCCCCCCACCCCTGCCTCCCCAGGGTCCCTGGGATACTCTGCAGCGGTTGCCTGGGGGCCTCACCTGCCCACCCCGTGGGCCTTAGGCATGGGGAGGGAGGGTGGCCCGAGGGCGGCTCTTGGCCTTACATTTTACTAGGCTCTTCATTTTTCTTATTTATTAACTGATTCTTCATCTAACCCCACTTGCCTGTTATTAATTCCTCCATTAAGATTGTTGATTTACTGCTGACTCACTCATCAGGGCCACTTCGTGTGTGTGGTGAGCTCATTATGTGTCTTAACTGGGAACCTGGCGGAGTTTAAAATGCAGATGACAGCGGCTGAGTCTTCCCGCCCCTGTGGATGCTCATTTACCCGTGGGACAGAAGCACCGCCCAGGGGCAGCCGGGCTGGGTGTTAAGGAACTTCTTCCCTTCAATATTTCCCTACGTGCAAGACGGTCATGGTCTCGTCCCCAGAACTCTTTTCCCCTCTATCCCGGGCTCTGTGAGTCTGGCCAGGGCCCCGGAGTTGGCAGACAGCCGAGGTCAGGGTCAGAGCCACCCACGGGAGGGAGCACAGGCATTAAATCTGCGTGCCGTGGATGCTGTTCCCAGATGAGGGCCTCCAGGCCAGAAAGCCACCCATCACCCATGCCCACCCCCAGGATGGAAGGCCCAGGCCCCAGAGGAGGAGGAGGGCGTTAACGAGAACTGGAGAACTGCCACCCACTGTGCCCCCTGCAGCCCGGTTCTAACTTTTCCTTGGTCCCTGCACCCGAAGCCTGTCTCTGCACTGCCCGAGGCACTGGGGCCGGGCCCTGGCGCCACCTTACAGGCGAGCATGCCTGCCCACGTGGCCCTGCATCCTCTCTTCCAGAACTTTCCTCTTCCTCTTTGCCCGGACACTTTGCCCCAGAGGCCACCACTCTGCATTTTCAACCCAAGGTGGAAGAGTCTGAGAACCTCAGCCACCAGACAATGGCAAAGTTCTTGTTCGCTTGAACCCAGCCTGCCAGGGCTCAGTGCTCGCACCTCACACCTGATTCACCTGCAACGAATGGGCTGCCCTTCAACTCCGAGAGCTTGATTAGCCTTTTTAAATTTTTTTTTTCTTTTGGCAGTGCCTTGGCCTCCATCAAAGCATGCCGGGGCTAGCCTTACTCTTAACTCAGTCGAATGTCTTAACATTTTAAACACTCAGGATAACAAATTTATTTAAATCTTCTTCATTGTTTTAATGGGAAAAGAGACACATGACTGGCTGGGTTTCATATCTCATGTGCTAGTTCTTACTGGTTCATAGACAAAAACTCACTTCAGAACTAGCTAATTGTAGCTTAGCTCTTCTTCCTACTCTGAAGTGTAACACATTTGAAGGGGAAACTGTTTCTGAGGGCTTGCCTTCCCGGAGAGCTCCGTTTTGGGCTTCCTTTCCTTTAATATGTCTTGTCTACCTCCACACTGCTCTGTGTCTGTGTCCTGTGGAGTTTGCTCTCGTCTTGTGCTCAGAAGGTCTTTCTTTCTTTTTTTTTTTTTTTTAAGATTTTATTTATTCATGAGAGGCACAGAGAGGCAGAGACACAGGCAGAAGGAGAAGCAGGCTCCATGCAGGGAGCCTGATGTGGGACTCAATCCAGGGTCTCCAGGATCACACCCCGGGCGGAAGGCAGTGCTAAACCGCTGAGCCACCTGGGCTGCCCAGGTCTTTCTGGTTTTTGAAATCCTCAAATTGTTTGCCACTAGCCCTCAGAGGGGTGGTGAAGCAGGGGTTCTATCTCAGCCTTGTCTCACACTTACAGCCTGTCTCCCCAGAGGAGGGGGTGCTGCCTGGGGAGGCGTGGCAAGGCACCTCATCAAGAGTGCCCTGGATGGCATTAGGGCCCCGAGCATCCCCCAGGGTGTTCTCTGCCCTTTGATGCTCCTCTATGATGGATGCCCAGTGGACAGTACTGGGGAGAATGGGGGTGGCCTTCTGCCCCAGCACCACAGGGTTGCTGTCTGTATTATTTTGCCCCAGAAAGATTTCATGAGATCAGTAAAGGATACATTTTTTTTCATAATCTTGGGCTTAATTTGCCTGAAAATATGATAGTTTTTGTTTTCAGAGCTCAGAATATGTTTTATTACTCTTGCTTGATCATTTTTTTAAAGAATGCCATCTAGATTGTTTTAGCAAACCAAAGGCCCACTGCAAGGTCTGCAGTAGAAGCTCACCTGGAGCCAATGCTCAGAACAGGACAGAAGCCCTGGGTTCGAGGTTCCCTCCCGGGCCTGCAGGAACTTTTTAATCCAGATGGCCTCACCACTGTATGCGAGAAATTTAGAGCTGAGCTGCTCTTGCCATTCTAATCCCTAGAGAAGACATTGTTTTGCAAACATGGTGCTCCTTGCTAGATGGGGCTAGAGGGTCAAGAGTCCTTAACTGGATAACCAGCAACAGATGGATTTATAGGGCAATTCAAAGTCAGCAGCACCAGTTTAGGGACTAAAAAAAATTGGTGGGGGCTGAGGTTGTGGGATGGGGCAGCAGGGCAGTGGACAGAGCCTTTATCTGTACAACTGGGGGTTGTTCTAAACTGTTCATTGGAGTGATCATTTGTTGGGTACCGGGTCTCATACTTGGTGCTTTGCCTTCATCATCACCTATTATGTGCTGGGTGTCACATCGGGTGCTGAGGTAAAACCCAAGAACCGGTCCCTGCTCTGGCTGTGAGGAACTCAAGCCAAGTGTTATTATCCCCCTCTTATGGTTGTGGAAACTGAGGCCCAGAGGGGAAAAGTGATCTGCCCCAGTAGGGTACTCGGCCACACTCCCTGATCCCCAATACCCTGTCACAGCCCCTTTCTCATCTCTTAACATTCATGTTCTGGTTTTTCACCTTAAACTGTTATGAGGGTCCATTGTCCAAGGGTTGATTTGGAGCTGCATCTTAAGACAGAGTCATGGGAACTGCAAGCTCCTTAACCCCGTCTGACCTGCTTTCCTCCTCTGTACAGAAGGACGTTGAATTGGGCCCCGTCTGGCTCCCAGGGCTTCAGGTGGCCTGTAAGAGATGCAGTCGCCCAACACAATGCATCACGGCCACTAAGAGCCCCAGCCCCTGTGGCTGCCCAGAGTTAGAGACAGGTGGCCATGGCTGGGCTTTGCTGGGTTCAGGTGGGCCGCCCTGTGGCTGAAGTGCCACCTTGTGGCTGATGAGCATATTGGCTTCACCGGGGTCAGGAAATGGCTCCAGTCCCCTTTACCCAGGATCCAGATTAGGAAAACATACCCGACATTCCTTGCATCAGACACAGTGCCTTGGGATGAAATTATTTAACCGAGTGCACTGCAAGCTTCTTGGCAGACAAGTTCCTCCCCGGGACAGCACAGCCAGGAATTTGGTCGATTTATTAACCCCTTCCCCCCAAAAAAGTGTCACCGGGGGAAGGGCTGCGTCTCCAGGGCAGGTTTTCCAGCAGGGCGCAGGCCAAGCTGCCATGCAATCAATAGACTGAGACTGGTGGAAATGGTCTGCCTTTGCGTTCCCAGTGTTGTATTTATGTAATCATTTTGGTCAAGTACTGCTACAGGCTCTGTCCCTCGGCCTCCTCGTGCTGTTGCCTCCACTGACTGCAGATGACGGCCTGCTTTTTCATGCTTTCTTACCCATCATTTTCTTTCTGTCGGCCACTAGCTAAGGAACACATCCGGCGTAATCGGCAGAGTCGGACCTTTTTGGTGGAGAATGTCATAGGAGAAATCTGGTCCGAGCTGGAGGAAGGTAGCGTCCTTGAATGTCCTTTGCCCTTGCTGGATTTGTTTTGCGCGGCTGGCAAAAATGCATGTTCCTGTTTGTTCCTTTTGCACTTTTGGAAAAGGTTGGTTTTAAAGACCCCTCACCCCAGGGTGGCTCTTCCGGAGCTATAATTTTGCATGTTTTAAAGCCGTTCAGACAGACTCTTTAGAAGACAAGTAGGAATGGGAATTCCCCAGTTCCGGCGTAAGTCTTGTGTTAAACAGCAGGTCATTTTTACGGCGCTATAAACTTGGCAGGAAGTCATCCGCCTGTGTGTGCCAGGTACGCAGCGGCGTGTGACATGAATGCTTTCATCTTAAAGATTCACTCATCTGGGTTCCCTATCATCCATGCTAATGACACTCCTGGCCAGACGTTATTGCATTCTCTTCAGTCATGAATAACTTTGCTGTGCAGCCAATTAGCAAAATCACGGTGGTAATGAGAAGTGTGCACGGGTGTTGAGTCGGGTATACCAAGTCCTCACCCTCCAGCTTGTCCCAGGAAGGGGCTGACAGGCGGTTTTATGTAAAGGATGGCTGTCTTTGTACCAGGTGACAAGTATGTGGTTGTGGACAGTGGCGGTGGCACGGTGGACCTGACCGTCCATCAGATACGGTTACCGGAGGGTCACCTTAAAGAACTGTATAAAGCAACAGGTGAGTCCCTGCATGGCTGATTTTCTCATTCCTGAGCCGCTTCTCTCGTGTCCGATTTCTCCTCGTACTTCCTTCCCTCGGTGCTCCCAGGACAGGGGACTCGAGGCCCATCTACTGATAGCTAGATGCCTGTGTGGAACCAGCTAGCAAAACGTAGCTAAGCGTTCTTTAAAACACAAACCACCATAACTGGGGTTTTGGCATAAAACGAGCCTGTTTTAGATCCTGGCCAAGGGAATTTCTTTCTGAAAGTTCTGGAGGGATCAGATTGTCACCTGATCATATGTCACTTGTGATTTAGCGCGATGGTTAAGCTTTCTAGAGAGGTCTCGGGACACCTGGTCTTGGATCAAAGTTGTCAAAGCAAGCAACAGGCTCTCTCTTTCAGTGGGGGGTGGGATGATGAGTAATGAACAGATCACAGGGTCTGGGTGGGCCTACTGATTTTCCAGACCCTATGCTTGGATTTCTTGGGTGGGGAATACTATGATGCCCCTACATATTACACATATCCATTTTATTTAAAATGAAAGTGATGATACGGGGCCCCTGGCTGGCTCAGTCCATGCAGCATGCAACTCTCCATCTTGAGGTTGTGAGTTCAAGCCCCACGTTGGGTGTAGAGATTACTTTAAAATCTTTAAAAAAAAAAAAAAGAATGTAATGGATTTTAAACAGCTAGTTGACAGGTTATTCTGTAGGAGAAAGTATCTCCACCTGGGAGGAGAAGAACTGAAGGATTTTAAAGTGTTAGTAAAAATGTATAGCCACAGTCAGCTTGCTAACTGGGTCTCAGCTGAGCTACTCCATATTTCAGGGAAGAACAGCGGGTACGCTGTTCCTCAGAGTTTGGATTCAGTTTCTGGCAGTTTTTAACATGGTGGACTCCCATTTTGTTCTTGACCCAGGTGGACCCTATGGATCCTTAGGAGTAGATTATGAATTTGAAAAACTTCTGTGTAAAATATTTGGAGAGGATTTTATCGAACAATTCAAAATCAAGCGTCCTGCAGCCTGGGTTGACTTAATGATTGCATTTGAGTCTCGTAAAAGGGCAGCTGCTCCAGATCGAACTAACCCACTGAACATCACCCTGCCCTTCTCCTTCATTGACTACTACAAGAAGTTCCGTGGACACAGTGTGGAGCATGCCTTGAGGAAGAGCAAGTGAGTTGGACTCACCAGGGGCTTAGGCCATTCTAGAGGGTGGCTCATGTTGATGGGAGGGAAGAAAGGGGTATGGACTCTGAGTTCCAGTCCTATCTAAAAGCTTGGGCAAGTGACTCAACTTCTCTGTTTCTCAGTTTTTCATCTAGAAAACAAAGATGATGGTTCCACTTACCTCAAATGGTTGTCATGAGGATGAAGTGAATTCATATGTGAGGCACTTAGCACAATGCCTTGGACCTGGAAAGTACTATTTTTGTGTTAGCTTTTATTATGTGCTAATAATTATAAGCTTTATGAAAGCAGGGACTTTTGTGTGTTTTGGCCTCTGCTATATCCTCCATATCTACAATAGAATCTGGTGTGGACATAGCAGGTGCTCAGTAAATATTTGTTGAATGAATCCTGTGGGATCCTGGGTTTCCTGCTACTCTGAGTCTCTTGGCTGCAGGCAAGTGTTTGTAGTTCAGCTTGTTGCAAAATGAACATTTGGAAGCTATTTTAAAGCTGAAGTACAAAATTAATAGACAAAAATCATAGGTTTCTAAAAATCTTTTTTATAGTGGAAAATTTCAAACATGTACTGGGCAAATGAATCTCATTATTCAGCTTCAACAACTGTCAGTTCCTGGCCAATCTAAATCCTCATGTACCCTTCCCCAAGCATTTTAAAGCAAATCTGATCATCATCTAATCCATAAATATAACAGTATATCTCTAAGGGAGATAATTTGAAAATCAAAACCATGACACTTATTCCTATCACACTTAAAACAAGTAATTCTTCAGTATCCTTCAAATATACCCAGGGAACATTCAAATTTTTCCTATCGTCTTATTTTTTTTTCAGTTTGCATTACTATCTAAAAGATGGCTATTCATAGCAATGCTCTGGCATGCCTGTATGTCCCACTTAACATATAGGATCACCCTCCTGTTTTTTCTTTAGTTTATTAGATGATAAAGCTGATTGTCCCATAGAGACTTCTACAGGCTGGGGTTTTTGCTCATTGCATGCCCACATAACATGTTTGGTCCCCTGGTATTTTTTATAAATTGTCAGACTGAGCTAGAGATTTGGTCAGATTCAAGTTTGAGTTTTTGGCAAACCTACTTCATGGCCGGGGCTGGGGATAGTATTTCCCTTTGCATCACATCAGGGAGCACATGCTATTTGCTGGTTGCTTCTTTTGGGATGCTCGCTAGCCATTGTTGCCTAGGCCCACCAAGCTAATGGGTGACCTCTTCGTCTCTCACTCCTCCTCCACTTGTTAGCTAGCATGCTTCTGGAGAGAAACTCTTCTCCTAAGTGGTTTGGTTGCCCACTGAAGTACAGTTCATATAGAGAAGACAGGACAAATGCTTGGTTCTTTCCTTTCATTTAAACATTTTTTGTTAAAAAACAACAACAACAAAAAATTGTGGATTTCCTAGCATTCTCCTAAGTGACAAATGCTTTTTTTCCTTTTGTGGGGATACCATTCAGACTTCATGGATTTAGGCATATTTGGTGTATTTTAAACCATGGCAGTTGTATCCTTATTGATCATCACAATGTCCTGTCTTGGCCAGGAGGAGCCTCTTCAAGTTGGCTCCTGAGTCCCATTGATATGGTATTTTGGTCTGACGTCTGGTTTGAGAAGACTTATCTTGTATGCTCCCCATCCCAGACCTGCAATCGGCCAGTTCTCTAAGAAGCTGGGCTTTGTTTAGCAGGAAATAAAGGAGATAGGATTTTGGGTCTTCTTGCCCTTGGAGCAGGGTCCTGGTTGGACTCTTATGAGACTCTAGGCTCATGGTCTCTCTGTCCACTGGCCTCCCACAGAGGTGCTTGTTCCCAGCTGAACCCCAAATCCTGCTCACACAGTTCTGGGGCCTGTCAGCATTCCTTCTAGGGAGACTGGCTACAGCCAACCCATGGATCATCCCATACCATCCCACATTGTCCTTTGGCCGAGGCCACAGAAAGACTGCCTGGTCAGGGAGACCTGGAAGCATCTAGAAGGTGATGCTAGGAAGCAGCTGGCACATGCTTTGCTTCAGGGACAGATGCCATTTGCTTGGTCTTTGAACTTGAGAATGAGCAGGTACAGGCTGCAATAACAGTCCCTGGCATTTCCAAAGTGTTTTCACAAATGTGATATTTAACTTCATCTTCACAACAACCCCAATGAGGGAGGTAAGATAAGTTGTATTATCTTTGATTTCCAGATAAGAGACTGGGGCTCAGAGAAATTGCAGCCCAACTTTCCCAAAAGTTCCACAGGTTCTGAGGGGCAGAGACCATCCTGGAGCCGGGCACTCCTGACTCCCCATCTAGTGCTCTTTCTGTTCCATGCTGTTGCTTTGCATGTTCTGTACCTTTGACAGAGAAAGGGGCATCCTAGTTGGATTAGGCCTGTCACTGTCATAGGACAGGTGCCCACAGGGCTTACGAAAAGGCACCTGAGCACACAGGCTTGTAGCCATAGACCACAGCACAGTGGACACATCATATGAGCATTTAATGGACTCATTAATGAACTCAAATCTGACTATCACTCGACTGAAAAATGTGGACATTCAAACCAGAAAGATCCCTTTAATTCTTACCCTATATTTTGCACTAGACTTTGGCTTCTGCCATTCCAAGGGAAGGTTGGCCACAGCACAAAGCAAAGAGAAACAGAAGAGGCTGTGTCTTGGCTTTTGAGTGTCTCAGGGTCCAGGTTCTGGCAGTTGAGGATATTTCCAGGGACTTTCAAACCCTTCTGTTCCCTTCGATGTGACAGCTGTTCTGCTAGCACCCATGTCTGTACACATTAGCCTGGGTATCGTTCACACACTCACTACCTGTTTCTCTCCATGCCACACCCCCACAGTGTGGATTTTGTGAAGTGGTCCTCACAAGGGATGCTGAGGATGAGTCCGGATGCCATGAATGCCCTTTTTAAGCCAACCATTGACAGCATCATTGAGCATCTCCGTAAGTATCAGCCAGGGCTCAGCCACTCAGTAGGGCAGAGCCAAGAAAGGGGACCGACTTTTCTAGCATCACTAGCTGGTGCGTGTGAAGTCAGGTTGGCAGGGGGTCTGGGGCTGGGAGCCACAGGTCGGGGCCTGGGCAGGAGTAGACAGGGCCTGGGCATGTATATGGGGAGCTTTCTGGGGATAGGCTGTCCAGATCCCTCCCCTCAGGTACTGTAAAGCAGCCCAGAGCCTGTCTTTACCTGGGCCTTGAGTTTGACTTCAAAAGTCAAGATGCTGGGAGCTCTGTAGCAATATTCTCCTGGACTGACAGGGCCTCGGGAATGTATAGTCTTTGCTTTATCAGGATACATTAGGAACTGTAATCTTTGCTGGGGAGGAGGAACAGTTGTGTGGACCCAGAGAAAGTCTCCGGCAGGGGGGGCAAACAGAATCTGGCCATGCAGTTCTTGTGCGCCCTCAATGCCCTCACTTGGGGACCCGCAGTAAACTCACCGGGCACCTTTTGCAGTATCCAGGCCCCCCATCCACTTCCCAGCCCACACCTCCCACATCAGAACCCCTTTGAAAACTAAAGAACAGTTTTGAGAACAGCCTGCCTTTACTGATTTAATAGGACCACAGGTTTGGAGAAGGTTAGGAGTATTCATTTATGCCTAACAAATTACTAGTGAAAACCATCACCATCTAGCTGTAAAAATGAGTTTCTACTGACCAAGAACTTTGGTGTTCACTTCTTGAGCATATTAGTGTGCAAACCCCTCTCTTTCAAAGACCAGCTGTACAAAAATTCTGTCCAACCAGCATAGCCACATCTGCCCCCGCAGCGGGCCCAAGTGGTTTGGTCTGTGTTCCCCATGCTCTTGGGCCACCAGTCTCCCTTGGTGGTGTGGCTTTTGGTGACAGCACATTGTCCCTTACTCTTTGTTTTCAGGGGACCTGTTTCAGAAGCCCGAGGTGTCCACTGTCAAGTTCCTCTTCCTGGTGGGAGGCTTTGCGGAGGCGCCCCTCCTGCAGCAGGCAGTTCAGGCCGCCTTCGGCGACAAGTGCCGCATCATCATCCCCCAGGACGTGGGCCTCACTATCCTCAAGGGCGCGGTCCTCTTTGGCCTGGACCCCGCGGTCATCAAGGTGCGCCGATCACCGCTCACCTACGGGGTGGGCGTGCTGAACCGCTACGTGGAGGGCAAGCATCCTCCTGAGAAGCTTCTGGTGAAGGATGGGACTCGCTGGTGCACCGATGTGTTTGATAAGTTCATTTCTGCTGACCAGTCGGTGGCCCTGGGGGAGCTGGTGAAGCGTAGCTACACCCCGGCCAAGCCTTCCCAGCTGGTCATCGTCATCAACATCTACAGCTCCGAGTGCGACGACGTGAGCTTCATTACCGACCCGGGGGTGAAGAAGTGTGGCACGCTCCGTCTGGATCTCACAGGGACCAGCGGCACGGCCGTGCCTGCTCGGAGGGAGATCCAGACCCTCATGCAGTTTGGGGACACAGAGATCAAGGCCACGGCCGTCGATATAGCCACCGCGAAGAGTGTCAAGGTTGGGATTGACTTCTTAAATTACTAACCGGCCCGCCCCGCCGCCTGCCCCCTTGGACTAAGCTCACCTGCATCTGCGGACCTCCCCCCTACCCCTTGACTGTCCTTTCCCCCTTGTCCTTGACCCTCAGCATTGCTCACCTGAATTTCAGCAGGGAAGATGGGAACAACTAGGGCTAGAAATAATTAGGGATTTTCGAGGGCACACTGGAGTCAGAAAAACTGTTGGAAATTGAGGTTGAGGTTTGGGGATGAGAAAGCTGAGGATCCTGGAAGAGCAGCTAGTTTTCACAGGTACAGAGTGGTGAAACACACCCACCCGCACAAGGGAATCAGTCTGTTTCTGCAGCAGTGATTCAGCCTCATTTGCACGGATCTCCGTTAGGTGGAACGTAGGAGGCCCTATTGCTATCTTTCTAGATTTGAAATGAGATCTTTGAGCCAAGAGGAGATTCTTCATCTATTTGAGACTTTTCTTTTTACATTTTGTGGATGGCAGTCGACCCAGAATGCTGTCCATCTGCAGTTAATTGCTTTTCATCATGTGATTAAAAGCGATGATTCACGAAACTGGGAGCATTTTCAGCTGGTGGGAGAGGACTGGCCCTGCTGGGCACTATTTTAGGGTCTCATAATTTCAATTCTGAATAGGTTCAGGGAGGAGTAACGATAGCCTGAGCTAATCTACTAGGATTTGAGTGAGTGGGAGAGCTGACACCTTAGCTTTTCGGCAGCGAAAGCTTGCTTCGAGGGAAATGGATAGTCAGGCACTGCTGACTTATACCAAATCATATGCTGTGTGGCATCTTTCCCCAGATGCTAGATCCTGATTTCTGAATTCATAAATAATTCAAGCCAAGTTTAGTGGGCTTCTGCCTGAGGAAATGGGCTTGCGGTTTGCCTTGTTCACATCAGCAAGCCCAGGAGTCTGGAACAGCCCCTCACCCTGACAAGGGTACGTAACTTAACTCCCTCCTCATCCTCATCTCTCAGAGAGTTTTGGCCAGCACTCCCACATTTCAAAAAGAATACATTGGTTACACATGGATAGAGAATCTGTACGATGAAATGTTTCATTAAAATCTTCCGTTTTTAAAGCGTATCTGAAAGGAATTCATAGATCTGTACTCAATGAGTTAAGCCAGGTCTTCTCAAAGCTGATCTGTGGATCCCTCTCGTCAGCACTGCCTGGGTACCTCTTAAAAACAGGTTTCTGGATGCTGTCCCTCTTAAAAATTGAAGCTGAGTCTCGGGGAGGGCGACCAGCATTTGCATTTTCAGTAGACACCACAGAGGACTGTGGCTCCAAGGGAATCTGAGAACTAACTTTAGGTTTTGTTGGAAGCTGAGGCACAGACCAGCGACCAGCGCCTGCAGTCTTCCTGTTTGGGGCTCCCTTAGGGAGAGGATTTTTCTAGCGAAGAGCCAGAGTCCCACACCCTGCCCTCTGTGAGTGGGGCTGGGGCTCCACCTGGCTTGGGGACATGGCCTGTGAAGGAGACAAGTTGGAAGAAAGACACCCCGGTAAGAATGAGGTGAGGAACCAACTGGTGTGTCTGCTGGAACTCATTTCGATTTTAAAGATTTTTAAATCCCTGGAGGCATGCATAATGAATGAAGGGAAGATGAGCTAAGGAGCTAACTTCAGGGCAAGCTGGATTCACAAACCCATTCCCATAGCCAGATATGCAGATTCGAAAAAGCATTTCCAGTTTCATTTGCACATGTCTTTTCACACCGCCTGCTGCAGAATTCCCTGCTCGAACGTGAAACACGAACAAACCCCTGACCCAGAGAATGCTAGAACGCTAGTCACGTTAACTTTGCCGCAGGATTGCGTGTCCAGGCACAAAGGTGTGCTTGCTAGGGTTCTGGTTCTCTTGCCTGCTCTGCTTCAAAAGCTATAAATGTTCTTGGATCTCTCTTTGGTGTTGCCAGCCATATTCTGCAAATAAGACTTCTCAACTTAGTTATAAGTAATATAATTTTATGTACATACGATATTAGAATATTGTACAGAATCTTTATTTCTACAATGTGCTGCTTTACTTGTTAAACAACAACAACAAAGGGAAAACGCACTTTGAATTTTGTTGATGACATTGTTGCCTTTGATTTCCCATGGCTTCATTTTTTAATTGCGCTTACTTACCTATTTGTACTGATACTAAGCTTACGGACTATGTATGCGAGGCTGAGCAAGAGTCAGAGGTGCCCAGGCTCCCCATACTCTGGAAAAAAAAAAGGGACAACAGCTGGATCGCCAGCTTCATCAGACCTTGCTTCACTCACATCCTTCCCAAAGGCTCACAGTTTATATTGAAGGGAGTGTAATCATGTGTCGGTTCTCCTGTCCCGTCTTTGAGAGCTGAACATCCTGGCTATTCTGTAAGCCGCGTGACTGTGCAGGAAAACTCTTTGCGGCCCTGCAGGGCTGTCAGCTGCTTCTTGTGGGGCAGAGCGGTCCCTCTGAGGGCCAAGTGTGGTCTGTCTGCAGTGTTGACAACAGGGTTCCAGGAAGGAATCGAGGGGTACGCAGATTCCAGCTGTTCCACTCGATTAAGTGTGTGAGTAATTTAGTCGTTTTTTTTTTTGTTTTTTTTTTTTGCTGATGTAAGGCTTTTCCCACCTTGCACTGAGGATGTCTCCTTGCCTGTGATTTCTCTTTAGCAAATTGGTTGACTTCTGCACTGTTGGCAAACCCATGATGGAGAGGGAGTGATAGCTTTACTGGACTTTCTTCTGGCCCCAGAAATGCAGCCCCAATAGCTGATTCTTAAAGGGAATCCCCCAATCCATCCCTCCTCTCTCTCCTGCCCACAGAAATATTCTAGAATGAGAACACTGGATAAATATACTCAGACACATTTTCTAATCTTAGGAAGTTTCTAAAAAGCCTGTTGTCTTGACCATTACTCAACCGTCCCTGGGATATTATTATCTGATGTTCATTGTTTTGGAGGCAGAATTGTCAGGGAGGACTGCCTTTAGAACTGCCCTGTCTGTACACAGCAGGCGTCAATAAATGCTGAATAACAGACAAGTTACAGAAAGACAAGATAGGCAAGAGAAGGAGACACATAGGCACTTGCACAACGTGATGACTAAGACTGAGTCCAGATTGCAGAGCCTGCCCGCCCCCTAGGATGTTATTTAGATCAAGTTTAGCTTTTAGAGTCTAGGTCTGGTTAATTGCCAGGGTGGCAAAGAATCGCATGCGTCAATATAAGCAGGAGTCCAAATGCATTATTAGTCGAAGATCGAACTTCACATGTAGAGATGAAGTAGCTGTAAGCTGCATATTTACGCTGGGAAATGACTAAGTGGATGACTAGTATAAAAGTCGTTGTCCGTCACACCTCTCATCCGCTTGGAACATGGAACTTTATTCTAAACTATCAGCCATTGGGGTCTTGTTCACTACAAGATAAATTCACACTCCACCGAACTTTGCAGCTGTTCACAACTTGACGAGATTGTACTCGCAAACTCTGTCTTCACAGATGTCTAATAAAGCGAAACTCTGGATCTTGTGTGGCCCAACTTTTTTTTTTTTTTTTTTTCTGTATGAATCTGTGAATGGAATCGCGGATGCATCATTGCTGACTTCCCCCTCAGCTCCATCTCGCTCAGATGGAGACAGACTTTTAGGTTTTTTCCTAAATGTTGCAAGCAAGCTTTTTAAAAAAATGTTTTTAACTTTCATTCCAACAAGACTGGCTCCTCTGTTTGCTGGGAACCAGGATTCCATCCGTGTTCATGAGTCCCTTTCCCCTCCAAGCTACAGAAAGTGGCTTCTAGCCAGACAGAAGGCAGGTGAGCCGGGGTGGCCACTGACAACTCCACGGCACCCACGTACATGCAGGTCATTGAAAACAAAGCGGAAGGGCCCAGGACTGGCACCTTGCCCGAGTATCCTAGCAGGCAGGCCAGGCTGCCTGCTGCACCTAGAGCCTCGAGAGTGTTCCAGAGCTCGCTTTAGAAGCTTCCGGGATCTGTGGTGGAGTCCTGGGGCTCTGAGGGGGGTACAAATGGGTTCCTCCTAAGTGAGTAGTTTCACTAGCCTTCATCTGAGGCTGAACTCCCAGGAAGTCAGGTAGGTAAGGCTGGGAGATGCAGTGAAACACACCTACCGGGAAAGAGTGCCCTTGGGTGGTCAGCTGTTACAGGTTTTTGTAGATACAGGGCCCCACTGGGACTAGCAGCCTTGAAAGGCCCTCATTGCCTCTGCCTGGGTCACACAGTGGGCATCCTGGTTTGAATCCAGGGCGATGAAGGCTCAGGCCCCCTTTAGCTCCCAGAAAATGAGGATGATTAGAAAGGAGTAGGGCTCCACTTCCTGGCACCCTCCCTCCCACTCTTCATTTTGGTGCACTGCCCCTCTCCAGCCCATCCCAGGCTGCTTGGTCCCCCTTCCCCCAGGCCAGCCCCTCCCACAGCCCTGACTCCCCGCAAGAAGGCCTGTGGCCAGTGGCCAACCCTCCTCCCATCCAAATCCAGGCCGCCCCAGTGTGGACCCGCAGAAAAGGCAGCTTTGACCTAGATCCCCTCACGTCGCTCTCCCCCCAGTTCCAAAACCCAGGGGGGCCCAGCTGGGGGGACCACGTGTGGAGAACAGCTGCAGAAGCCAAATATTTGTTGGGCAAATCACTGAACAGGCCCCGGGGCCCACGCTGAGCCGGGAGAAAGGGGAGGCGCCCCCACATCCACTGGGGTTCACCCAAGCGCGCCCTGGTCGCGGTGGGGGAGGGGCAGCGGGGCGTCCGGCCCCTCCTCGCCCCTCCTCCCGCCCCTCCCCCAGGACGGTGAGCGCACAAAGGCTGCGGAGGCTGGTGGGCTGGGAGGACTGGGAGGACTGGGAGGGCTGGGAGGGCTGCAGGCCGCGCAGGTGAGGACGCGCCCCCGGGGAGGGGGTGCTGTGCCGCGCTTTCGGCCCCTCCGGGGTCCCACCCCCAGCACACCCCCTCTCCACCTTACTCCTGGATTCCACCTCCTCCAGGCAGCCGCCCAGGCTGCCACCCACCGCACCAGACACAGGCCTCTCCCTAGGGCCACGCTTTTGGGTAACATAAGCCTGCCGTCCGAATTTAGACGTCCTCCGTGCTTGCCTCCTTGAATGACGAGTTACTTAGCCTGTCTGTGCCTTATTTTTCTCTTCCGTAAGTGGAGGGCTCAAATGGGAGCTAAGCCTTAGGGCGGCTGTGAGGATTCACCAAGACAGGTAGTCCTGCATCAGCTGCGTCCTAGCAAGGGTCCTGTACGTGTGTGTGTTTAAGATTCCCATCACCGCTGAGTAAACACCACTGTGGCCCTCCCCGCCACCCCTGAGACCACCTGTCCTGGCCGCTAAGGACTTACTTTTGAGAGATGAACTGGCTTGGTAGTGTAGCATTTGGCAGCACCGACAGATGCCCAGATGCAGGCCCTGGCCCCTTTGCTGGGACCATTAGCCATCCTGGAAGTGGGGAGGCAGCGTCCACATAAACCGATGTGGTGATGATCTCACCCCCCTCCCCTGCTCGCCCATCTTGGACTCCATGCCAACCTTTGGGGACTTCTGAGCCCTTCCAGCCATAACTTATTCTAATTCTCTGTCACGGGGCTGCCCTGTGTGTTGTAGGATGTTTAGCAGAATCCTTGGCCTCTGGCTCCCTAGATACCGGTAGAACCCCATCCCCTGGTCGTGACAACCAAAAATGTCTCTGCACACTGCCAGGTGTCCTGAGGGTGGTGGTGGGGGTGGGGACACCAGTGCAACCTTTTCCTGGTGGGAAAAGAAAGGCTCTGGGGGTGCAGATGCTTCATCTCTTCCCTCTTTTGAGGTTCAGGGGCTTCACACAGGGGCTCCTGGGTCCCGCTCATTTTTACGTTCCTCACCTCCTCACAGTTGACCACAGTGTGTATACAGTTCATGATTGCTGGCTGGATGCATGGAAGGTTGGGTGGAAAGTTGGGTGGATGGAGGAGTCGCAGGAGGGGAGACACTCATGGGTGGTGATCTGCACACCTGTTATTCTAAGTTCATGTAAAAGGTGAGCAATCCTTGGTATTGGGCCATTGGTTTTATAACTGACGCCAACTATGTCTGCTGGTTCTGTGTTAAGATGGCGGTGCTGCCTCTCTGTCCCAACCCCCTGGTAGGCTCATTCGAATCCCAAGGGCTCTAGCCCACGCATAGTGAGTTCTTGAGGCAGGGACATTTGATAAGGTAATTTCATCCCCTCTTCCCTTCATTAACAGCAAGTGAAATCATGGAGTCTTCCAAGATCTTCATGAGACATCTGCCAATCACACCAGGCTACAGTGGTAAGTGGTGATGTGCCCTGCAGATGTGCATGACGGGAGATCCACGGTCCTGGTCACTGTCCCTGCCTTGGTCCACCGTCCATGTCTTTCTGGCCTACTGGGCCAGTATGGCCCTCTAGCCTTTTAAGACACTTGTTGAAGGCGCTCCCTTGCTGACGATGGCTGATAACTGAGTTCTGATGAATGGAATGATGTAATAGGCCAGATCTCCCAGGACATGGCCTGGTGTGCAGGAAGCACTTCATGTCTTTTCAGCATATTTGGACCAAGGTGGACACAGTGCTATGGGGATAGACACAATGAATAATAAGGCCAAGTCATTTTTCCCAAGTTGAGCTTTCTCAGGTCTTGCACTAGGGCTGTTTGTATGGTCCCATTCCTGTGTCCCTGAGAGGGAGAGTGATCAAGTGCCCTGGTTTGTCTGGAATGGCCCTGATTTTGGCACTGAAAGTCCTCACCCCCAGGAAGCCCCTAAGTCCTTGGCAAACAGGGATAGCTGGTCACCCTACCTAAAGGTTCTCCTCCTTGGGCTTCTGGGCTACTGAGAACTTAGTCACATCTCTGTGACAAATCCAATGGTCTTCATGGGCCCTCAGCTCTCACATAAGGTGTTCTTAGGAGAGGAGATGCATGGGGAATACTCCAAGGTTGCCCAGCCTCACCCCTCCCTGGTCCTTCTGGCTGGTTAAGAGAACAGGTTCTGAGTTCTAACAAACTGAGGTTCTAACACCCTGCTTGGCCACGGTGTAGGGTACTTTCTGTGGTAAGTAAAAATGTCTATTAAATGGGGGTATTAGTCTCTTAGGGCTGCAGTTTAAAACATTATGGCATTTAAATTTAAACAACATTTAAATTTAAAACAGGCATTTAAAACAACAGCCTCAGTTCTGGAGGCGAAATCCAGGTGTTGGTAGGACCCTGCCCTCTCCGAAGACTCTAGCGGAGGGTCCTTTCTCGCCTCTTCCAGTTTCTTGTGGCAGCATGGATGCAATCTCTGCCGCTGTCTTCACATGACTGTTGCGTGTCCTTCTGCCCTGCATCTCTGTGTCTCTTTCTCAGGTCCCCCTCTCCCTTATCTTATAACTGAGTGCTTTCAACAAGTGTCCTAAAAAGCTAACATACCTGTACTGGCCCAGCCAGCTGGCCAGACATAGACAGTGGACCAAGTGGACTAAGGCAGAGATGGTTAGATTTGGGGCTCATCCTCAATCAAGGATAATCTCATTTCCAAATCCTTAAAGACGTCTGCAAAGACCCTATTTCCAGGCAAGGTCACATTCATGGGTCCCAAGGGTTAGGACTTGGACTTGTCTATTTGGGAGACACAGTTTCAAACCTCTATGCAGGATAATGATAGATTTCTCCTAAAATTAGTCCTGGGCCTTAGTAAGACTCAGTGAAGGTAGCTTGTATTCCTCTGTGTGTGTACATATATACAGTTACATAAAACCCAACCGGGCCAAGGTAGGTCCTGGTGGCAGGCCCCTCTGTTTCTACCATCTTCGCCCGCCGCAACACGAGGGTATCTTTTAATTGCCCCAGGGTTGAGGAGACTGGTTGGTGGGTGGAGGGCTCCAAGAACAGTCTAGTAATTAGATTCTTCCAGAAGTGGCTTCTTGCAGGGCGTGGGAGGCAGGGTTGCTGCTTTTAACTCTGCAGTCAGATTTTCTTTAGGGAGAAAGGCAAAATGTTGGGCTTCCATAATGAGCGGGAGGTATTTATTTATTTAGCCATTGAAAACCAAGTTCTTAACCAGTTTTTCCTCATTTGTTCTTTCAAAAAATAGTTTTATTGTGACAATAGTATAGTCCCTGGGATTCAGCATCTAGTTTAAATAAATACTTGTGTTTTACCCATACTAATTGTAATGATTATATGTTATTTTGTGGGAAGTGGTAAAAATTGTTCTAGGGGGTGGGCCTCACAGATAATGAATTTACCTTTTTTTGTGTAATAGGTCTCAGCTTTTAATAAGCCCGCAATTTCCCGATGGTCCGACAAAAAGGATCCCAAATTGCATTTGGGAAGTGTCAAGGAAAATAAGCTTTCTCTCTAAAAAGATGAATAATTTCAATTACTCCTCAGACTATCATTTTGGCCCATTAAATGCTTTCCCCATTTGCTGTTCAGACTGACATCAGGGGCTTTGCTATCAAAGAATATTACTGTCATCGTCTTTGTTGAAATGGGCCTTCCCTCCCCAGCTCCAAGGTCACTTTTCATGGCCTTGGGAGGGCCCAGCACCGCCGTGCAAACAACAGCCCTGCTTGTATTAATGGCCTTTGGAAAAATGCAGTGTTGTGGGCCAAGGAAGAAATGCCAAGTAGTGGGCTGAGGTTCTGGGGAGCTTCTGCAGGTTCTGACCGCCTATGATTCGTCGGCTCTTGCAGGCTTTGTGCCCTACCTTAGCTGCCAGCAAGCCACCAGCAAGGACAGTATGTCCCACTGTCTGAAAATCTTCCAGGAGAACACACGGCGATATAAAAACCAGCTGGAGGAATTTCGCTGCTCGGTGGCCACTGCCCAGAAGCTGAAGCCCGTCTGCTCGGAGGAGACCGTCCTGCAGGCGCTGCACCAGTACCTCCAGCAGTACCACCCCCTGAGTCTGGGTACCAGCCCCCAGGAAACCAGTCCCCTCCTCCTGGGGTCCAAGTGCAGGCAGGGTGGGCCTGCTGAGCCGCCCCAGGGAGCACAGACTCCAGCCCCCCTCCAAGGTCCAGATCCCCGGGCGGTGTGCAGCAGGTCCCAGAGGCTTCGGTTCATGCAATGAGAAAGAAACATTTCCAGGGGGAGAGGGACACGGCCCTGGTCAGGCAAGAGGGTGCTGCAAACTGAGACCCCCCTCTCCCACTCCCAGCCCCTCAAGTCACCAGGAACGTCCACATCTCACCTGCCGCCATGGTCTGTGCACTTTGTGGTTGTTTTCTCTGTGCCAAGCACCATTATTTCCATTTTAGAGATGGGGTTCATGAGTCTGCAGAGGTAGTGGCCCTTGTCTGAGGTCAGACTTCAGCTGGAACCCAGCTCTTGCAGGCATTGAATGACAACCACTAACAGCCACAACACCAATGACAAAAACAACTGATGATGTGATTCTATAATGCTAATTACAAGCATGATTTGCCCTGGACCATTTTGTTTTTGTTTGTTTTTTTAAGATTTTATTTATTTATTCAGGAGAGACACTGAGAGAGGCAGAGATATAGGCAGAGGGAGAGGCAGGCTCTCCTGTGGGGAGCCTGATGAGGGACTCAATCCAGGACCCCAGGGTCACTACCTGAGGGAAGGGTGGATGCTCAACCCCTGAGCCACCCAGGTGTCCCTGTTTTTTGTGTTTTGGTTTTTTTTTTTAAGGTCTAAAGGTATATAGGAAGAGAATTGTCTCTATTATTATTCCTGTAATTGTTTGGGGTGGCTAACTCACACGTTTGTTGGGCTTTAAAGTTTTCTGAGCCATAACACAGAACATCTGCCTAAGAGTTTGAGATTTAGCCCAACTCTGACTATTTGCTGTGTGACCTAGGGCACATGGCTTCCCCTCTCTGGGTTGTCGTTCCTTCATCCAGGGCAGGGAAGGATGAACTAGATGCTCCCTACCTGCGCCTTCCAGCTCTGAGGTTCTGGGACTCGGTGGCCTCATTCTATTCTGACAGCAGCTGGAGGAGGCGGGCGGGCAGGAGTCTTTCATCTCCCAAATGTGACAATGCCCCGGGTCAGCCAGCCAGAGTCATTCATGACCTGAAAGCAGATTCCTGGTGCTGTGTGTGATGTGTTTTCTTCCCACCTGGATGCTTCTCCTGCTTCCTTTATGTAAACTGTGAAAGAGCAATGTGTGAAGCTTTTTTTTATTAGTCTGAAAGAGGAGCAGGGTCTGTTAAAGAGAAAGAGCTTGAGACTCAGACAGATGCAGGTTTGAAGCCTGGCCCTACCACTTCCTTGCCGTGTGACCTTGGCCAAGACTCTCTTAACCTCTTTAAATTTCCCCATCTTGCTCTGTAAGGTGTAGGTAATAATGGTGTCAACTTCTCACAGTTTGTGAGCGCATGAAATCAGAGGGTATTTGTAAAGTCCCTGCCAACGTGCCCAGAGCACAGAACTAACCAACCCATGGTTGCTGCTCTCAGGGCATCTAGAAGCCTGGGGTTTGCCCGGGGTAACTTGGGGTGCCGGCTAACTGGGGAGCATCACCCCCTGTGTGGCTTCCCGGAGGCCTCAGGAAGCACTGTGTCTTTTGACAGAACACAAATACATAAAGAAACCTCTCCAGGAGCCCCCGATCCCTGGCTGGGCTGGCTACCTCCCGAGAGCCAAGGTCACTGAATTAGGCTGCGCCACACGATACTCTGTCATGGCCAGAAACTGCTACCAGGACTTCCTGGACCTCATGGAGCAGTCCAAGAGGGCACACCTGAAGTCATACGAGTAAGTCCAGCTTAGGGCGTAGCCACGGGGGACCAGAACCAGGACGAGAGCTGATACTGGGCCCAAGGGGGTTTGCAGACACCCCATCCCAGCTCTAGGGCTGCCTTTATGGTTTTGTTGCACAGAAGAGGCCTTGTTTGTAGTTGCAGGCCTGTCACCGTAAGCAGCCATCCGCCCTCCCCATCCTCCCTCCACATCCCGTCCAGCATTCTCCAGAAGACTTGCCTATAGTCTGTGCTGGTTTGCAGGGAGAGGCCGGGAGTAAAAAACCAACAGGGCCTCAGTCCTAAGGCCTGAAGGCGCTGAGGATGGGGTATAGAACCACTGAGGGCGGCTCTTTGGCCTCAGTTTTCCCTTCCTTGAAAGGGAGATGTGATAATGCCTTAAATTTAGGATAAATTGTCAGGATTAGAAAGAAACCTGCTGTGCTCACACAGGATCTACATAGATTATATTTTTCTTTCTTTTTTTCTTTTTTCTTTCTATTAAAAAAAGGAGTAAGTCTATGACTTTTGTTTTTTAGAATATATGCAGATGGGTCCACACAGCTTCCTTCTGCCCCTTCTCCAAAAGTTTTGCAACGTGAAGGGCTGCTGCCCAAATATCTGGATTTTTCTAACCCAGGTAAGGGAGTACTCTTTCTTTCCTTCCTACTACTTTTAAAAACGGGATGATATGTTTGTAGTAGCCTCTCTGCTTAGCTGAGCCATCTGCCTACAGCTGGTTAGGGTGGTTTCTCTTCCAGGTGGTAGCTGTCTGGCCCATAGAAGACCCCTGACAGAGGACCCCAGACTTCTGGTGACACGTGGCTGTAGGCAGACGTCAAATATGTCATGCAACGGGAAGATTTATTTAGAGCCACTGTCCTCAGCAAAGTATGCAGAAAGCTGACGCAGACAGCCTCCCAAGAAGAGGTGACCTCAAAGGGGGACTCAGAAGCTCACTGTTCTTTCACAAGAACCAGCCCCTCACCCACACCCAACAGGCGCTAGGGAAATTTCAAAACCTAAGAATCCTTTCAACTGCCACCTGCACCCTGTCTATTTGGCAATAGCGTGTCATTGATGATAAAGACCTTTTATTGTTGTGTGGGGATAAAAGAGGTTACTGCTTGCATGCTGAAGGTTTCTATGGGGGGATGTGGTTTCTACACATTATGTTGACCTTGAGAAGAGCCAAGGTGAGGCCCATCTCCTGCTTACTTTGAGGTAGTGTTGTGCACCTGGACCAGGCTTCTACTGAAGCCCTAGCCAGCCCTCTAACCAGAGGTCCCTGGTGTGGTGATTCCCAACACTGGCACGGAGCCATGCCCATCCAGCCCTGGTGTTTCAGAATCCCACTTCTCAGGAGATCCCAATGGGCAGACACGAGATGTATTTGTTTCACAGGGCCACTGTAACAGTACCTCGAACTGGATGCCGTAAGACAATAGAATTTTATTGCCTCACAGTTCTGGGAGCTAGAAATCCAAATTCAGGGTGTTAATAGGACCATGCTTCCTCTGAAACCTTAGGGCGAGAATCCTTCCTTGCCTCTTTCCAGCTCCTTGGCCTTCTTGGTGCCTAACTACAATCTCTGTCTTTATGGTCACATGGCGTCCCTCTGTGTCTGTGTCTTCATATGGCTGTCTTCTTTTAAGGATGGCAGTCACACCGGATTAGGGCCCACTGTTTTCTAGGATGAGCTTGTCTAAACATGGCTAATGACACCTACAATGAGCCTCTTTCCAAAGAAGTCATAGTCTGAGGTACCCGGGGTGGGGGTGGGGGGTTCGGACTTCACCATAACACTTTATGGAGACACAATTCAACCCATAGCACTAGCTAACCTGTTGGCACTAACAGGCACTCTCTCTCACCTCGCTCTGTATCTACTGGCACTCAGAGAACATTAAATGCAGCTCCCAGAGCAGCGAGACCATTGGAGGCATCAAAAGGCTCAGAAATGGGCAGAGCCAAAATATATAGCACTCTACTCCTGAGTCTTGCCCAGCATGGGAATGTTCATCAGGGTTCTCTGGGCAGAAAGATCGGGTGTCAGATCTTTAACTCTGCTGAGCATAAAGAACTTTGATAAGAAAAAAGTTACGTAGTCATTTTTACGAACCTCCAAGTGTGATTTAGTATTCCCTTTATTTATGTGACAAACCATAGCCATACCTGTCACCTTGGTCTAATGGAAGCCACAGATCTGTTCATATCATCTGACATTTGTTGCACACAGCTTAGAATAATATTAGTGTTGATCACTACTTCATAATTATGTTATTAAAGCTACTATACCTGCACTCTAACATATTGTTGTTCAATCTATGTATAAAGAAACACATGGTTAGTTCACAAATTTGTCCTGTTTAAATACTTTGATCATATTTCAATATAATTAGTTTCCCTTGTAATGTCACATATTTTGCTTCCTGCATTTAAATACATTTATTGTGAGAAGAGGCCTGCATATTTCACCAGCCAGCCAGAGGGGCCTGACACAGATACGTTTCCTCATTCAGGGAGACAACCAAGGATGTAGGTACAGGGTGACTGTCATACAAAAGAAAGCAGCAGGGATCCCTGGGTGGCGCAGCGGTTTAGCGCCTGCCTTTAGCCCAGGGCGCGATCCTGGAGACCCGGGATCGAATCCCATGTCGGGCTCCCGGTGCATGGAGCCAGCTTCTCCCTCTGCCTGTATCTCTGCCTCTCTCTCTCTCTCTGTGACTATCATAAATAAATAAAAATTAAAAAAAAAAAAGGTTTAAAAAAAAAAAAAAAGAAAGCAGCAACCCAAACCTCACAGGACTTGGGAATACAGTCTATCCCATCACTAAAAAATAATAGAATACTGTTATGGACAATTATTTATAATATAGGACATGAAAAACAGGCATAAAACTGTACGATGACAGCAAACCCATGTGTATACGCACACACACAATATGATCTTGTTTTTCATTTGTAAAACGGTTGGGGGAAGGGAGAGGATGCTAGCCCATAGTGCTACCGATGGTTATTTGGATGATGGTGTATCATGAGTTATTTTTATTGTTTGTGTGCTTTCCAATTTTCCGCAGCCAACAGCTATTGCTTCATAATAATGCAAAAATGTTACTTTAAAAAATCTTTAGATATTTCAATCTTCTTGAGATAGTATGTTTAGAGGAAAAAAGCCACGTCTCAAGAAAAGGTAGCTGGCATCTTGTTCAAAGGGTTGGGACAAACCTCAGTGAATATAGTTAAGACTTTTTCCAACTCTCTTAGAACCCTGGGAGCTTGCGTTCCTACGGGTATAATGCTGAGTGAAATAAGTCAATCAAAGAATGACAGTTATCATATGGTTTCACTCATATGTGGAATATAAGAAATAGTACAAGGGACCACAAGGGAAGGGGGCAGAACTGAATGGGGAAAAAATAGTGAGGAAAACAAACCTTGAGAGACTCTTGATTCTGGGAAACAAAGAGAGGGTGGCTGGAGGGGAGGTGGGTGGGGGAATGGGGTAACCGGGTGACAGGCATTAAGGAGGGCAGGTGATGTGATGAGCACTGGGGGTTATATGTTGGCAAATTGAAATAGAATAAAATAGAATAGAATAGAATAGAATAGATAGAATAGAATAGAATAAATAAAATAAAATAAAATAAAATAAAATAAAATAAAAACCCTGGGAGAATGGAAGAATGACCCTCTGTACCCCCTCCCCCTCCCACCCCGCCTCTATCTGGAAAGGACAGGAGGAGATAGATGAGTCACCTGCCTGGGCTGGTAGTCCAGCCTGCCTCAGCTCTGCTGGCCCCCTCAGAAATGAGAGAGGCGGAAGCCTTGTCGGCCTGGCCACCTCTCCCAAACCCATAGAATTTGTAGATGACTGCTCTGGACTCAAGGTTATTGAGCTCTTCGCCTATGAAATTAAGGGGTGCCAGGATTGAAACGATTCCCTGCAAGGAGCTCTCATCTTGATCTTATCCATGGGATCATATTGCGCATCGGTGTTTGTCACCCACTAATCCAGTTGGCACTGCCTTTGAAAATTGGCTCGAACTGTAAAACGAATGCAAAAAACAGCAACCCAGTGACAGAGGTAACAAACCTGAATGAAGGCCATTAAAAACGGTTTTCGTAGTATCTCATTCTTCTACAACTTCATGATTCAGATCACCAATTTCAATGTGCAAATCTGTAGCCCCTTTGGTGGAAGCTGCAATTCTTTTCCTTAATCTTGACTCTCGCCGTTTCCCCCTAGCCTGTAATTTCTGGAGCGTCGTCTGTCCGGGGAGGCGGAGAGGTGGTTTTACTGCAGAGCACATTATCATTATTAGCACAAACTGCATCCATAATGAGCTCACTCTTGCCACTAAAAACAATTCCATTACCTGATAAGACAAATGTCCCTGAGTCTGGAGACACTGAAGAAACTAAGGATGAGGGTTTGCATGTTCGCTTAATGACAAAGGGGCCTTTTGTCGGGGTAGTTTGACTTCCTGGCATTAAAGTGCTCTATTGCGGTGACTTCTTTATCTTCTGTGCGAGAATCCTCTGGAGGCCTGGCTGTCGGGAAGGAAGGGATGCTGGGTCTCTTGTCCTTACTCCCCACCCCGCAGGGTGGTGACAGACTGACTCTGAACAGGATCTCAATCAAGGCTGTAACTTTGCTCCAGCTCAGCTGTGCAGCCTGTGGCTAGGAGCCAGACTCCCTGAGTTCAGACCTCAACGCTGTGTTTTTCTGGCTGTGTGACTCCGGATGCTTTCCTTAACCTCTCTGAGCCTCAAATTCCTACTTTGTACAATGAAGATAACAAATAGCCCACTCAGTAGCCCGGTTGGTTATGAAAATAGAGAGCCCACACGTGCTCAATAAATACTGTTATATGTCAATCACTATTGGGGCAATGGGACCTGGGAACGTTGCTGACATAGGTTGGGGTTGGGGGCATTATGTCTCTGAGCTCACACAGTGAATTATTAACAGAAAGCGGTTCAGAACCCTGGGCTCCTGGCCACTAATGAAGTGCTCTTTACTGCTGCACGTTTCTTCCAGGGATTGTACCCCAGGAGGGAGACAGAACTAGCACGACTGGCCAATAGTAAAACCAGCAGCAGCTGCTAATGTGCCTGCTTATGTCAGGCTCTGGCCTAAGTCCTTTACCTGGAACAGCTTATTTAAATAGTATTCTTTATTATAAACATTGTCCCCTTACGGAATGAGGCACTTTGCTCAGGGTCACACAGACAGTAAATGGCAGAGTCAGAACTTGAACCCAGGCCATCGGAGGCCAGAGTCTGCACACTGGCCATATCCGGTGCTCCCCTGAGGCCCTTGTCACCATAACATGAACTACTGTTACATGAGCTGTGGTTTCAACAGTGAATCGATTCAGAAAGAAAAGAGATGAGAGGATAAATGAGAAACATGAAAGTCTACTAAACACGAAGGAGCCAGCATAATGGGGTTCAGCATGTGGAGAGTTGGGTTTGGGGGCCTCACACCCATTTGCACCATGTGACTGCTATATGAAACTCAGCCATTCAAAGCCCCAGTTTTCTTTTATAAAATGATAGTGCCTTCTTCATGAGGTTATTTGAAAGGATTAAATGGAATCATGCACACAAAGAGCATGGCCTGGCATTTTGCTGGTTCAAGACTCAGAGGCTTCCCTTGATGGAGCTAAAGGCTGTAGAAAGGATCCACCAGGGGGATCCCTGGGTGGCTCAGTGGTTTAGCACCTTCCTTCGGCCCAGGGCGTGATCCTGGAGTCCTGGGATCGAGTCCCACGTCGGGCTTCCTGCATGGAGCCTGCTTCTGTCTCTGCCTCTGTCTCTGTCTCTGCCTCTGTCTCTCTCTGTGTGTGTGTCTTTCATGAATAAATAAATAAAATCTTAAAAAAAAAAAAAGGATCCACCATGAAGTTAAGAGGTTTGCTTAAGGCCAGAGACTGGAGGCTCTCATGTCCCTGCCCCGTTCTAGCCCTGGCTTCATCAGCCTCTCTCCCATCCCCAAGAGCTTCAAGAGCTGGGGTCTTGGCTCCTTTCCCAAAGGGCCTCTGAGTTCCTTAAGCAAATTATCGCCATGCCCACCACTACACCCGACTTCTTCCCTAACAAATACCCAAAGATTGCCCTGAGGCCCCATCCAGGTGCACTACAGTGTGAGCTGCCATCAGGTGGGAAAACCCAGCAGGCAGAGTTCCCATGTGCCCTCTCCTTGAAAGCCTCTTTTTCTCAGATGACGGAGGTGGGCTTGGTGGGGAGAGTGGGGTACAGCAGCCTCCATCAGTCCTCCAAAAATAGGCTCCCCCAAAGAAAGCTGATATGTCTCCAACAAAAGCCCATGTTCATATTTGGATTGGAACCAGATTTGCTTGGATGCTCCAAAGGCTGCGTGGGAGCATGTATGTTCTCCACCTTTCCTGACCAGCCTGGGGTACTTTCAGGAAGGGGTACCAGGCATTCCATGACCTGAAGGGGCCAAATACCCAGCCCCAGGGTCCTTTAGGCCTTGTTGTCCTGAAGGTCACACCAATGGCAACTCTCCCCAGGCCTCTCCCTCTGGCTGAGGTACCCCCTGCCTTTCACAGTCCGGGTGACTGGAAGGTGCCAACAGACCTCTGGATTAATGCCATATGACCCAAAGCCACTTATGTTTCCTTAAATCCAACATAATTTTGGTGGCTGCTTATTTTTCAACCCATTTGGCTAAGGACATTTTTGACTTATTTTATAATTTGTGTACACGTTGATCACATCTGTGTCTTTGTGATGGTTGGGACTGTTTTATTTCCTTTGATTATCCTTTTTTCCTTATTTTATCTAACTGATTTTATCTAACATTTTGAGGACCTTTTAGCCAATGTGTCTATAAAGCTTTCCATGAAATTTATTGTCACAGATGCAGCTTTTTATTTGAGTGCTACCTCTGTCTCCTGCCCTGAAGGTGACAAGCCTTTTAATAAGACATAAATTACTAGGGCCCTCCCTCTTAAACCAAGGTTTGAAGACTTTCTGAAAGGCCAGATAGTTAATTTTTTAGGCTTCGCAGGCCATCTGGTCTCTGTCACAAATATTCAGTTCTGCCATTTTAGCAGGAAAAAGCAGCTCTAGATAATATGTAAATGAACGAGTGTGGCTATGTTCCCATAAAACTTTATTTATAGGTACTGAAATTTTAAGTTCATATAATTTTCATGTATCATGAAATAAATAGTATTCTCCTTTTGATTTTTGTTTAAAAAAAAAAACCTTAAAAATGTGAAAACTCTTCTTCCCTGAGGGTCGTACACAGATAGCCCATGGGCCCTCATTTGCCGACCTCTGCCCTACACAACAAGTTAACCCAAGGGGATGTTGCTAGCTAGGATCTAATCATAAGTGATGCATCTTTTAAGTAATTTGGGTCAAGCAGGTGCCCTCTTAAGAGAAACCCCTTTGGAGGCTCTGGGAAACAGAACCACGGTGCAAGTGGAACACAGAACATGGTCCAAACTCACTGTGGAAAGAGAGCAGGGTAAGGTGATATGGAGCTCAGATTAGCTGGAGGAAGCGCGCAATGCATAGAGAGAAAAGGTAGAGACAAAGGCCTAGCAGAGGCTTTTCATACCCTGCATTACAGTTAAAATCTAATTTAGATGAAAATAGCACAGAAATTAAACGTGCATGTGAGGCTTTGGTGGCTAAGTTGTGTACTCAGTAATGATAGCTTCACCAAATCTACTCCCGTGGCTGGAAAACAAAGATGCTTTTTGAAATTTGATTTTGTTGTTTTACAAATTGTTTGAGCTTTGTGAATAGAGCAAACCCCATTTCTGATCTGCCTGAAACAAAAATAGAACATTAAAGTGTTTAAGATTCAATCAAAGCCTTGCTGTGAGCGGCACAATATTAAAATAACAGAAAAATCAATTCGATTTTTATTTTGTACATGATTTGTCACAAATAGCATTCTAATAGATAACACTGATTATATGGTAGCAAATGTAATTTATATATACCGAGCTCTACGCCTTTGTCAGAGTCATCATTAAGAAATTTGACACATATGCAGGAGAACAATAAATGTCAACTGAAATATATACCAGTTAGATATAAATGGGATGCTGAAATGCGTGATGCTGGCACACGCTATACTTATAAGTAATAATATGCAGCCTAAAGTAGCTCGCGTTTTCAAACAAGAACTCTTTTTATGTTGTCATTTAAAATATCTCATATTTCTGAAGGTCAGGAATAAATGGCACTATTAGCATTAAAAGCTAGTAAAAGAAAAAGTAATTTGTTGTTCATTTAACATAACATGTTATGAAATAGCTTTGTAAAGTATTCATTATTTTTCCCCCATGGAGAATGAGAAGACAAGACGGAGACGCCTGGTTCTTAATGGAGGGCTTTGTATCGCACCTTTGTTACCATTAAATCTTGATTCAGTGAGATCTTTGTAGGAATTACGTGGTTTGTGCCAGGGCAGATAAATGCTGAGAAATAAAGCTGTCTTTACATCTGTGGTCTCTGCTGGCTCTGGCAGGGTATTGCCCAGGTCCTGGGTTTTGTCCTCATCCGTATTGCCAGTTGGTAGAGGCACGACAGCATGACACTGGGTACAAGTGACAAGACTACCAGAGGCTGAAGATGGAGAGTTTTGATGTGACAAGTGCAGGTTCCCAGGATAAGGAGGAGGGAGGCTCTTGGTGTGTGTCTCCAGAACAGTAGCTGATAAATCAGAATTTGAATATAAAAAGAGGCATGGGACCATCTTAGGGTCACCTCTCACCGGCAACCCCTCCTACCAGCCACAGGTTCTGAATTCCAAAATATTGTAAAGCCTTAACTCTCTCCTTTTTCTTTCACAACTGGATACAAAATTAAAACTACAAAGAATAGCATTGACAAACACCACTGTGACCACCATGTGGAATGAGCAAAGATGAACTTTTTGTCATATTTGCTTTGTGTCCTATTGTAACAAAAATAAATGACATTGCTGAGACAGAAGGATTCTGAATGTCCAGGTTTTGATATTTTGTAGCACGTATGCAGGAGGTAGCAGTATTTTAAGAATAATAAGGTAGATAAATGGTAATTTCTGTTTCTAAATGCTATCTTCCCAACATTTGCTTTTCCCCCAACAGGACATTTGGGGGATCTACCCATGTTGGTATATTGAGCTACCCATATTGATATATATGGACGCTTCATTTCTTTTTTATTGCTAAAAGCAGTCTGATGGGTTCAAATGTCATGTTAATTTCATTTATATTCTGCTCATTACTGGTGAAAGTAACTCAAATATTTATTTTTTAAGGATTTTATTTTATTTACTTATTCCAGAGAGAGAGAGCGAGCGAGCAGGGGGAGAGGGACAAGCAGACTTAGTACAGGATCTGATACGGGGCTTGATCTCAGGACCCTGAGATCATTACCTGAGCAGAAATTAAGACTCCAACACTCAATGGAGTGAGCCACCCAGGCACCCCAGTAACTCAAACATTATTCAGATCCCCCTTTGTGCATTCCCTGCTCGTGTCCCTTTGTCCATTTTTCTATTGGGCTGTCCTTTTCATTATGTATAATTCTGTTGTATCCCCTTCAAATACCTTTTCTGAGGCTGCACCTGTCTTTATTCTTGGTCATGGTGACTCTGACTCTTAAAGAATAACTCAGGCCCACCTGCTCTTCTTGCTTCCTTTATTGGCTGTCGATCACGCATTAGGCACTGCACTGAGGGGTTTGCATGCTTCCTCTTACTTAATCGTTACAGCAACTCTATACTGGAGGGCTACTGTTTCTGGGGAAGCACTGAGGTTGGAGATGTGCAGTAACCCACCCAGGTAGTTCAGATAGAAAGACAAGACACGGAGACTCAAAGCCAGCTCTGCTGTCCTGTGCAGCACAGTGTTACGGGGTGAGAGGTGGTAAGAGTAAAAGATTAGCAAGTGTTCTTACAAACTCCTAAAAGGAAACCTACAGAGTACTCAATCCTGGCTGTACATCTGCAGGAGAACTTTAAAATTACTTGTACGGGGCTCCACCCCAGAAATTCTGACTGCCCTAGAGTGTGGCCTGAACATGGAGTTTTCTTTTAAAGCTACCAGGTCAGGAGGCCTGGGTGGTTCAGCAGTTGGGCGTCTGCCTTTGGCCTGGGGTGTGATCCTGGAGTCCCGGGATCAGGTCCCACATCGGGCTCCCTGCATGGCGCCTGCTTCTCCCTCTGCCTGTGTCTCTGCCTCTCTCTCTGTGTCTCTCATGAATAAATAAATAAAATCTTAAAAAAATAATAAATAAAGCTACCAGGTCAGTTCTGATATGCAGCCAGGGCTGAGAACCTCTGCTCTATAATTTGTAGCTTTATTGAGGCCTAGGGAGCCTTGTAGATCCCTCATATGGACTGTTTCACTATACTAGGGCAAGATTGCTGGATAGGGTCTCAAGAAAAGAATGTAGAAAATACCAAGAGAAAAGGCTAATAAAGAAAAACCACTAGGTGTTGAGCTCAGGCACTGCTGTTCTGTTGTAAGTTAGAGAATGAGGGTGGAGCTCCTTCCACCCTCATTCTCGGAATCTCAGAATGAATCACCTGCAGTGCTCTGCTACAAAGTCATTCCCAGAACTGCTATCTGAAGCCGTTTCTGGATTCTAAGAATTGAACAGTAAATACCCCAAGTCCTGTCCAGCTGGTGTACCCTGTAGCACCACGCTTCAGGCTCCGAAAGTAACATGTGCTACCTGTCACCAGCCTTCCTCTTGCAAGGCCCCAGGAATAAGTGGACAGGCTGGCCAGGGGGTGTGGGAGGCCACGTGTGGGCAGAAGGCCAGCCAGAAAGGCTGTGCTCCACACAGGCCCCCACTGCTCTGCCTGGAGAGGCACCAAGACTCCCAAGATCTGCGCACCTACTCCATTTGCTCAGTGGCCTTAAAAGACCATACAGACCAGGCTTGGGAGGGAAAGCTGGAGACCTGGGCCTGCCTGCACCTCCTGGCCTTAACTTAGTGTGAGTTCAGGTGGTTCAATCCCTCTGGGCAGCCCCTTGGATGATGGTACCTGCAGAACCTTCCCTGTAGGAGCCAAGTCCAGGCCCTGTGAGGAGACACCCAGGCCCTTCAGCTGACTTACCATTTCCTCCCAGTGAGAAGGATAACCTGGGAAAAAATATTTGCATCTGACATAATATTTAAATTAAAAAAAAAGATTTTATTCTCAAGAGACACACACAGAGAGAGAGAGAGAGAGAGAATGAGGCAGAGACACAGGCAGAGGGAGAAGCAGGCTCCTCGAGGAGCCCGATGCGGAACTCAATCCCAGGACCCAGGATCATGCCCTGAGCTGAAGGCAGATGCTCGACTGCTGAGCCACCCAGGTGCCCCAGAATATTCCAATTTTCTTAATTTTAAAGTGCTCTTTAAAGTAAAGAATTATATGAAAAAAAAATGCCTACAATTGGCAAATGACTTGGACAATTTACAGAGAAAGACAAAGAGCCATTAAACACTGAAAAGATGGTCACTCTCATTCATAGTAAAACAAATACAAATTACAATTTAAGGAACGGCACTTTAATCTCCCCAGTTCAAAAATTGTTAGACAATTCATCATGCTGGTAAGAGTGCAAAGCGCCCCCGTCAGAAGGAACCACATGAAACACCAGGATTTGGCTTTCTTACAAGGTTGGCCATTTAACATGGGTCAGCTGACTGTGGTGTTGGGGGGTGGGTGTAAGTTGGTACATTGGCAACAGAGGGCAACCTGGCATGTCGACCAAAGGAAATATATCTAAACATTTACTGAGCAAATCTAGATAATGTAAGACGATCATAAAAGATTACTGTGGCATGAATATTCATTATGGGAAAATTCTGGAAAACACTTAATACACCCATCAGCAAAAACAACCACACCACATGCATCCCTCGGTGGAAACTACAAAGCTGTAGGAAGAATGAAGAGGCTCTTTCTGTACCATTAGAGTATATAATGTCCAATTTATTGATACTGCAAAAAAGCAAAGTGAGAATGGCACCCATTGTGTGCTACCATTTGTTTGAAATAAAAAGGTCGGGAGTGGGGCTGGGGTTGGATGTGTGAGATAGGAACATGTGTGCACATGTTGAATATTTCTGGGAAAAAAAAAAAAAAACAACTCTGGTTGTCTCCAGGAAGAGGGAGCAAAGAGGGTGAAGGTGGACAGACATATGCCTTGTGTAAGAATCCTCTTCCGGATCTTTTGCATTTTGTACCATGTGCATGTATTTATTCATTTTTTTAAGCCTCTCTTCCTTCACACCACAGGCAGGTTTTTTAAAAAAAATTTATTTATATATTTTAAAGATCTTATTTATTTATTCACAAGAGATACTGAGAGAAAGGCAGAGACATAGGCAGAGGGAGAAGCAGGCTCCCTGTGGGGAGCCCCATGTCGAACTTGATCCCAGGACCCAGGGATCATGCCCTGAGTTGAAGGCAGACCCTCAACCACTGAACCACCCAGGCACCCACATAGGCAGGTTTTAATCTAAACAATAATTGCTCTGAGTTTGTCCTGCTATAGGCTGTTCTTATATGGAGTCAGCTTCTTACCCTAGCATGTGAAAAGTTGGGTGGGTGACACGTGGAAGCAGTGATGACCCTATCAAGTAGGATAGAAATTCATTGTCTAAGGAAATAAAATATGTTAGAATGGGCCACATAATGTGCCCCGAAAGAGAGAGACGGTGGCAGGGGAGGGCCAGTGGGAGCTTTTCAGGCATTACCTCTGGTCACACGTGGTTCCAGTCCCACCAATCATTTCTGAAATGTGACCCCAGAATGTGGAGAATGTCAAATGAACACCTCAACGTCAAACTGAAGGCATTGAAAAATTTATTACAGCAAAGATACAAGAGGACCCTACTTTTTAACATGGGTAAAGAGACTGTAAAACATCTTCTCGCACCATGTCACTGCTACAAAAATTATACCTGTGGAGGAAAACATTTTCAGCATGAGACTCATGTGCTTATGGAAATGTGACCTCAGAGAAGCAAACAGCAGGTAGCCAGCTCCCTGGAATTCAGATCCCTTTGACCAAAAGGCTCTGCGACACCCAGTGGAGTTCAAGTGGATTCTCTCTAAGCAAAACCACTCAAAGAATATCCTCCTCTCCTGTGGCTTTTTAATGAGCTGACAGTGAATCAGCTCTGTCAGACCAAGGATTTTTATTTTTTCAAACCAAGAGAGGCTCTGATGGGCCTGCAGCTCTGGGCCTGGCGTTGCATTACCAGGGGCACCCCGGCCTGCCCCGAAGGGACTTTCCCTAGAGAGTCAAGGTCACGAATATACTTCGTACACTGCTTCTGGGAACCTAAAATGTGGCAGCCACTCTGGAAAACAATCTGGCCGTTCTTCTAAAAGCTAAACCGAGGGATCCCTGGGTGGCGCAGGGGTTTAGCGCCTGCCTTTAGCCCAGGGCGCGATCCTGGAGACCCGGGATGGAATCCCACGTCGGGCTCCCGGTGCATGGAGCCCACTTCTCTCCCTCTGCCTGTGTCTCTGCCTCTCTCTCTGTGACTATCATAAATAAATAAAAATTTTTAAAAAGTAAAAAAATAAAAATAAAAAAAATAAAAGCTAAACCGAGAGTTCTCATATGACCTAGTGATTCTGCTCCTATATACACAAGAGGAAGGAAAACGTATGTCCACACGAAAATTAGTATATAAGCAAGAGTATCATAACAGCCCCCAAATGGAAACAGCCCAAATATCTGTCAGCTGATGAATGGATAATTAAAATGTGGCCTACCTGTATAATATTACTTGGCAATAAAAAGGAATGAATAAAAAAGAATGATACAGGCTACAATATGGCAAAGCCTAAGAGACGTTGTGCTGTGAATGGAGCCAGTCGTGAACGACTATATATATGTTACATGATTCTGTGTGTGAAAATGTCCAGAGCAGGAAAACCTACAGAGACAGAAAGTACACTAGTGGTTGCCTAGGGCTGGGTAACGGGATAGGGAGATTAGTGGGCGATGGCCAATGGGTGTGGGGTTTCCTTCTTGTGTAATGCAATGTTCAAAAATTGATTGCAGTGATGATTGTACAGCTCTGTGAATCTGCTAAAAGTCATGGAAGTACATACTTTACATGGGTGAATTATATGGTATGGGAACGCTATCTCAATAAAGATGTGGAAAAAAAAAGATTGGGAAGGGTTGTCACTCCTCAGAGGCAACCAGCCATGAGTTGCAGGGCACTTCTGGCCTCCTGCTGCCTGGAGGTGTCTCTAGATAAATGAGGATGGTTGACCATGCCTGCCCTTCCTCAGGGTTCAACTTCAGGATGCAGCTCCTTGACGAGGGATCTCTTATGTGAGGGGATGACTTTGGTCATTGCAATCTGTCATGTGTGGACTCTACTATACTTGAAAACCATAACTCTACCCAACCCCACCTCACTACTATGGAATCTGGACTGTTCCACCATGCATTCCACCACCAGGTCTGACAGAGCTTTAGCTCCACATCTGGCTGCGAGAAGCTGGCATCATGGCAAGAGGACCAGACTGACTATCAGAAAATCTGGGTCCAAGTCTGAGCTGCCCTTTATGCTTGTGTTCTGCTCTTGAGTATACAAAGGAAGGGCACAGCCAGAGTGATATCTGATCCTTCCAAACACACGCAGAGGAATTGGGCTTATTATTAACATTATTAACAGCCAGCACAGTTAAGTGATGAGGCTCAGCATGGTCTTGGTCTATGTTTTTGAACATTTTGGGGTCCAGTATTCTTTCTAGCTTCCCTGTGTGGACTTAGACAAGTTGCATGGCTCTCTGTATCTTGCTTTCGTCATCTTAAAATGAGAGCAGTTGAGAGGTGATAGCTAAGTTTCCTTCAGACCGTAAGAGCCTGTTATTTTATGATGATCTTCCTTGAAGGTGGCCTTCTTTCTTTCATTATTTTAAATAACAGTTATATCCTCTCCCAGCCCCTACCTTGAATGAGAAGAGAATGCCCCTGTGAACTAGATCTCAATGCAGTTCCTATCATTTTCATGAAACAGTCTCTAAACAAACCAGTTTATGTCAGTAATTGCTCCTCAACTGGAATTAACTTAGTGATTACCAATTCTGCTCAGGTGTTTTCCTCATTGTTTGAGAGAAAACAGCCTCATGTTTGCCTGTTTCTCAAATCTATGCCTTATAACTAACTGATGCCTTGCTCCTACCAAGTTCAATTTGGCTTAAGGAAAATGATATTTGATTTTTCAAAGTGAATCAGTTGGATAGATGGGGAGTTGAGATGAATAGTTGGGTAGATAATGGCTGGATGGCCAGAAGATTGGATAGATGGCTAATGGGTACATGGATAGGTGAGTGGTTAAGTGGATGGACGGAAAGGGACAGATGTATGGTTGGGTAGATAGTTACATTGTAGGTGACTGGATGGTTAGATGGAAGTGTAAATAGATTAATAGGTAAATACAGACAATGAGACGTAGGTGGAATAAGAGATACGCACTTGGTCCCATTTTCACCGCTTTGCACTGTGATTTGTGAAGCCCCCAGCTTGGGCCGGAAAAGATTTATCACATGGTTGTTCCAGAGGAACTTAACCTTCTGGATTTTTCCAACATTGAGGTCCACATCAATGTCACGCATATGAATTGCATGTGGTTGGAGGGATCCTCTGAAAGCACAGACATAAAATGTTATATCAGCTGGATATATGAATACGCAGGATGATAATAATCTATTGTTTCTCCAAATAATGGCTATTGTTTTTTTTCTGCAAATACCTTGAATGACTCTGTATACATTCAGGGGCTGCCAAAACACAAATGTATTTGTGAAGAACACGTCTTCAAAAAAATATAGGACTGTAGAATTCTACAGTCTTAGTTTGTCCTTAGGGGAAATCAAATATTTGGGGAGCCATGTTAACCTTATAGTTACACTACAAGACTAATCAATATAATGTCTTATTTTAAGGATGCATGTGGCTTCAGAGGTCTTCTGTTAGGATTTCATATGGAGAATAGAGAGTTGTGAAAGAACTTGAACTTAACATGAAAAGCATTCTGTAAAAGTTAGTAAAAAAAAGAATATTATTTTATAGCACACTTATGTATTCATCTGGCATATATTTACCAAGCACCGCATATGCCCAGTAGAAGCTAGGTGCTGAGGCTACCGCAGCAATAAGAAGCTTAGGTGTGCAAGTGTTGGGGTGGGGGGCGGTGGAGAGTGCATGTGTGTGGGGGGGAGTTGCTACATAAACATGCCTTGCGGAAGGAGAATTTGATATCTATAAAACCCAAGTCAGAAAGCGATGACTGACATTCCAAAAGAAGTTAGCAAATATCTGATTTTAAATAGTGAATTCCCCCTCTGGGCTTCACTCTTCTCATCTGTAAAATGGGATGATCGGCTTAGAATTTCCTCCGGCTCTGACATTCTAGAATTCGGTGCTTCTCCAGAATAGATGGCTACATTTATTAAGCATTTTTATACCCAATTCTTAGGAATACTCTATTATGAATATTATGAGTATGAAAAGTATGACCATTTCACTTTACTGTCAAACTTACTTGAAAATTTCATATTGTTTTGAGTTTGCATTACTTCCATACAAGGCAATCCTAAAGTACCCACTCGTTTTCTTTTTTCCAGCCAGTGTGACTGATACCCTGTATCTCCAACCTGTCCAAAGACACATAATCAGTTCAATTAACTCACTTTGTTGGAAAAAAAAAAAAATCATCCCATGGAAGCATTCTTGTTCCTAGCTCTGAATCCCCAGCCTGAAATGTCGCTAGTACCGAGGTCAAGAAACCCTAATCTGGAGCTTTCTCAGAGCATTCATACATATACAGATAAGTTTATAAAAGAATATCCAGGCTTTTTTCCCCTTCCACAAATAGGATGCGCTGTTATTCTCTATGGTCTCCACCACTCCCCCACCCCAGACTGATTTACCACCTCTCTCTGTCCTGCTGTGTTCTGGAACGCTACCCCCACCAGGGATCTTGCCACTGGCATTCAATTGAGTTCAGCTGATAAGAGATGTGCACAGGAGATCAGAAGGCAAGATGAAAGGGGCAGGACCATCTCTCCTGCTCCCCTGGTGCCTCCCTGGTTCCAGTACCAAGTGTCTGGCAATAACTACCCCCTCTATGATAGCATGCCATTCCAGGAGCCCCACAACCACCAGATTCTGGGTGCCTCAGCATTCCTTGTTTGTTCCTTTAACCCTGCCCACACCTCTCAAAGTAGATCCTTCAATAAAGTCTCTTCATTTGAACCACTTCGATGAGTTCTCTGTCCATCGGGCCCCTGACTGACACACACTGTAATGTACTGATATGTGGGGTTTCTGCCTCTTGTCTTTTCATTTACTATGCATTAGAGGATTTCTTTCTTTAGTACATGGAACTATCCCCTTGCTTTTTATTGGTTATTGGTTATTTACCAATTTGCGGGCACCTAGGCTTCTCCTCACTAAACTTTTGGTATTAAAAACAATGCTGCATTGCACATCCTTGAGCACATCTTCTTATGCAAGCATTGTCCTAAGGTATGTCTGAGAAGTGGGGTGACTGGGTTGAAGGAATATGCATATATGCATATCCAGATGCATCCGGATCCATATCTGCATATCCAGATGTTATAGTTACTCCAAACTGTTATCTTCCATCATAAGTATAGTGAGGATTACATGAGATACTACATGTGAAAAGTGTTTTGTAAAGTGCTATATATATACTTTTTTAAATTTATAACTTCCTTGAAAAATAACACTCTTCTATTCAGCCACCATGTGCCAATACTTATGACAAATGAATCTTGATGATTTTACCAACTTGTACTTTGTTGGTAAGAAGCGGGGCAAAATAACAACACAAACAGTGTGCGTGTGTACGCACAGGTGCACATATGCATGCACGATGGTGTCGGGGAACTAGTAGGACAGATAATCACAGGCGTGACCTCTTGACTTACAGTGACTTTGCCTCGTGCGACCCTCTCCTTCCGTTAATGGATTCATCCTTCCTGCCACCGGGGTGGGTGAACATAGGACCAGCCTGTGCCAATCATCATTGTACTTCACTCTACTGATCAGGATTGTTGGTTAGATAATGTCCTTCTATTACATCTAAGCTGGTTGGTGTTGTCCGTTGCCAGGGGCCCTGACTAATTAGGCTGATAACACCTTCCAAATTACTTGCAAGAGGTTTTAAAGGAGTAAAATGGAAACTTACAAGTAAAGTTACCACTGTCTCCCGTGTTCAGGAAAAAGGTTTGTCCCACAGCACTGGTATTCCTCTGAAATCGGTCAGCGTAGTGCCCCATTTGGGGACATCCTTCAGCTGGGCAAGGGAAACAGCTATCCTAGTGAAAAAAAAAAAACATAATTTGCTTGTTAGGAGTAGGCTTTGAGTGATTCAGACAATTAAGCAAATAATTCATCTTTCCATCCTATTAATCTACCCATGCACCTATCCATCTCCCATCCATTCTCTCATCCATCCAACCATCCTCTCATCCATCCATCCATTCTCCCACCCTCCACTGACATGCATGCATTCATCTACCCATATATCCATGTCTTCTTCCTTAGTGTTATGCAGGGAACTGTATGAAGCCCTGCTGTGTCCCCAAAGACATACCCAGAAAACTTGGAGTATAGTTGAGTAAAAAAAGTCCTATCCAGGAAGCAATAATGCTACAATATGGAAGGGAAATGCAAGACATCTTCTAGGAGGAATAAATGGGACATGTAAGTTATTTCAAAAGAGCAGAGGAAGAGAAGGTCTGGGACCATCTACGCTTTACTGTGAATTATATAATTGATCCCTCTTTGATGTTCCCCAAATGGTAGTTCATTCATTGAGTCTGGAGGATGTGGTTTGTTCTGTTCAGATCAGACCAACATTTTATGCTACCATGGCACTGGTCTTCTGTTCTTTGCTCACATCCATCTTCCATGGTGTGCAGAGCTATTTTGCAATTTGGAAAGCACAAGACAAGTACGGGAGGCTGTGTATATTATTATCCACCCCCTAACAATACCTAGGATGGTCAAGGCTACACAGTGAATACTCACAGACCCTGGGGATTGAACATGATATCCTTTGGATCTTAGTTCAACCCAAAAACATTAAGGTCAAAATCAGTTTTGAAAGGAAATATGTGAGTATAGATGTATTTTTATTTTTACTTTTGAAAAAAAATATTTTGAAACTTCAAACTTTTGCAACCCCAACATACTAACTAATTCAGGCAAAAAGCTCAACCTTTCACACTGGTTTGTTGTTGGGGAACAGTATCCCCTCATAGATCACTAAGGGGAAATGGGACTTCCATAATGGAGAAATTGGGTAGATTTTTTTTTTTTATCTTAAACAAGTAATCAAACTGTAAGTCATCAAGTATTAAGATGATGTGCCACTAAATGAATGCCAATGCCTCTGGTTGCCATGCACTGAGGACTCAATAACACCCAGTGAATCATGAAGAAATAACCCGACAAGTTCAGATTGTGGAATATTCTAGCAGACACTTGGTCTGGAATATAACTGTCAATGTCTCATAACTGTCTTGGACGACCAATGAAAGATGTAGAGCTGTTCTAGATTAAAGGAGACTCAGAAAGGGACTCAGTCAGTTGAGTGACTCTTGATTTTAGCTCAGGTCATGATCTCAGGGTCATGTGATTGACCCCGCATAGGGCTCTGGCTCGGAGGTGGAGCCTGCTTAAGATTCTCTCTCCCTCTCCCTCTGTCCCTCCCTGCCTGCTCATGCTCGCTCTCTTAAAAAAAAAAAAAAAGAAAAAGAAAGAAATTAAAGGAAAGGGAAAAAATGCAATTCAAGAAGAAGAAGAGAAGAAAGAAAGAGAGGGAGAGAGGGAGAGAGGAGAAGAAAGGGAGGGGAGAGGGAAGGAGGTAGAATGAAAGAAAGAAAAAGAAAGACAGCTAGAGGACATTATTTGGATATTTGGAGAAGTTTGAATATGAACTATGTATTAGAAAATATTAGTATATCAATGTTAAATTTCTTGAATATTGTTCTATAGAATGGTCTTGTTCTCAGGAGATAAACATATTTATGAGTAAAGTCTTGAGTTTGCTTTCAGATAATTTAGAAGTAAACTATACATATACACACATTCAAATGTTAACAATCGGTGCGTGTAGGTGATGGGCGGACAGGTATTCATGTACTCTTGTAGATTAGGAATTTTTAACTCCTGTGTAGATTAGGAATTTTCCAGAATAAAAAATTGAGATCTAGGGAAGGCCTAGTAGTCAGGTCCCCTCCTTCCCACCCTGCTTCCAGGAGAAGGCTCTATGAGGCTCGGCACGTGTAGTACCTCCTCCCTTTAGTCATGAGGCTAGAGCTCTTCTCTGTTCCAAGCCATAGGGACAAAATCCCTACCACCAACAGGGCCACCAGCATCTTCCCCCAGCCCTGGGGTGACCTACCTCCTGAAACTCATGGTAAGAGGCACACGGGTAGCCCAGGAAGCCATCGGGGCTCAAGATGCTGCTCGAGTAATACTTGTAGCTTCTTAGGTGATTGCAAGCCACAAAGTCTCGGGCTCCTGGGGGAAGCAAAGGGCACGGGAGCTCGCAGGAGGCATTTTACTTCTGAAGGCTGAACCATTCTGCCTGAATGAGGAATCCTCTCCCCTTCCCGCACCCCCCACCCTGCACATTTCACAGATGGGTGTCAGGGCACAGTTTGGAATTTCGGTGCCTGACACTTTGACATACTTAGGGGAGAGCAGAAAATCTGGGACGTGTTTAGTAGTGGTGGTTGGCCAGAGTGGTTTTTCCTCTCCCCTATACTGTGTCCACTTGCTGGGAAGGTCCAGCTCAAGGGCTGGCAAGTGTTGGGGAGTGACAGGTGCTAATGAGCACATTTGTACAATCCTCTGAGGGTGGCATGTAATGTAAAGGGATGATGAGGGCTGGGGGCCATGCAGGGGGCAGTGAGGAATGTCTATGCAGAGAGTGAGAGAGAGAGAGGATAGCAATAGATTTTAAAGGGATCCTACATGGCCCAGTCATTGTATGGTGAAGGCCCAGATTATTTGTTCTGAATTTTCTTGAGAAGCCAGTGTCTTGACTTTCACATGAAAATCTTTCTATGCTTAAATGATAGCAGTACATTCCCACGTTTTTATTAAAGATTTTATTTATTTATTTATTTGTTTATTTATTTATTTATTTATTTATTTATTTATTTATTTATTTATTTATTCATGAGAGACACAGAGAGAGAGAGGCAGAGAGACACAGGCAGAGGGAGAAGCAGGCTCCCTGTGGGGATCCCAGTGCAGGACTCGATCCCAGGACCCCAGGATCATGCCCTGAGCCAAAGGCAGACCCTTAACTGACTGAGCCACCCAGGGCCCCTCATTCCCACTTTTAAAATAGCCACTGTGAAAGCCAATTACACACTGTTGTGGGCTGTATTCTGAGTCTGGGCCTCAGTTTGTGAACTGTACACATGGGACAGGCCTTTGGAATGAAGCAGGCTTATTTGTGGCTTTGGCCCCAGGCTGGAATATAACTGTCAATGTCTCATAACTGTCTTGGACGACCAATGAAAGATGTAGAGCTGTTCTAGATTAAAGCTGTTCTAGATTTAAAGATTAAACTTCTTTCCTACTCTTCCAGGCACAAGGTAAAAGCATCGGACAGTATGATTACTGTGGCCTCCAGCCACTCTATCACTGCATTTTATTTACCATCTTTTTCTTGAAACCAAAGTCTTCTTGTTTGGAAAATTATTTTTTCACTTCTCCAGCTACTGGGTACCAAACTTCTAAAAAGTGATCTGCAGCAACATCAGACATACCTGGAGGTCACTTTGGGGCTGGGGCTCTGGTGGGCTTCACCCACTGCCCAGGGAGAAAGGCACATTTCCCTTTGCTCCGGGGAAGCAGCGGTGGGATTACTTGCCCACAGTTCTGGGCTCCACCTGCCCCAAGGCCCAGAAACTTCCTGCAGAAGCTGGTTCCGTGTGCCCCACACCAACGCTCATTACCAGACAACAGGAGGAACTGTTTCAAACTTAGTTTCTTTCATCCAACACTGCTGCCCTGGGATCCCAACACAGAGGAGCAAGTGGATTTAATTGTTCCTCTGCGCAGCGCCTGGGTAACTCGGAGCTCCACACAATAGGTACACACTCCAGTGTTCATGGGCTTGTTCACTCTCAATTGCCTTTTAAATTAAACCTGGCACCTATTATGTGTACCCTGCTCGTCACTGCTGGGAAGGGGCAGCCCTTATTGTGACTCTGGTGGTCTCTCAGGGGGCGGAGAAGCTGCGTCTTCCCTGGAGTTACCTGGTGCAGAGCCCAGAGGAGGTTAAAGCCCCACTTACTGCCAGTGGATATTGGCTGTGGCTTTAGCAACCTGCTATTTATTTATTTATTTATTAACATTTTATTTATTTATTTATGAGAGAGAGAGAGAGGAGCAGAGATACAGGCAGAGGGAGAAGCAGGCTCCCTGCGTGGGAGTCTGATTCAGGACTTGATCCCAGGACCCCAGGATCATGCTCTGAGCCAAAGGCAGATGCTTAACCACTGAGCCATCCAGGCATCCCTATTTATTTGTTTTTTAAAGGTTTTATTTATTCACGAGAGACAGAGACACAGGCAGAGGGAAAAGCAGGCTCCTTGCAAGAGCCTGATGTGGGACTTGATCCCAGGACCCCAGGATCACGACTTGAGCCAAAGGCAGATGCTCAACTGCTGAGCCACCCAGGTGCCCCGCAATCCCTACTTTTTAACCTCAGCATATGAAATATAAAAATGGCACCAAAGGTCACTGAGCTTTGTGTAATGGACTGGACTGCTTGCTTTGGGCTAGACTTTGGTGTGTCTGGGAGGCCCTGACACACTCCCTGGCTTCGGAGAACTCTCAGCTCAGACAAGTAAGGACTAAAATGAAACAATCACAGACTCGAAGCCTCCACTCTCACGGAGGACAGTGAAGCCGGGTCTTGCAGGGCAGGGTGGTGATGGGGTGGACAGGAACAACCAAAGGTCAGAACAAAGGCAGCTAGCACAGATGATGACACAGGTCATCTCATACTGGGGGCACTGAGCCCACCCTCTCACACGAACAGAAGTCCACACAAGGTGCATCCCTCAGAGCCTAGGTCCTCCTGCTCCCAGCTCACTCTCCCCAAACCCACAGAGCATGTTCTGCACCTCCACCTCTGTCTCCCTACCAGCTCAGCTCCTTTCTGTGCCTAGAACTTGACCACAGCAAATGGCAAGGACGTCTAACCCTTCAGATCTTTGCTTACGCCCAGCAGTCCTTCAGGGAGCAAGCACAGAAGACAGAGGGTCAAAGCCCAAGCTGGGTCTTTGCCGGTGGACTGGTCCTGTCATGCCTCAGCATCCTGACAAGGGGGAGATGGTGCAGGATGGGGCACGAGATGCGGGGGTCTGCAGCTAGAAATTGGGCTTAAATCTCGAGTAGCCTTGGGCAAGTTTTATAACTTTACTGACCCAGTGTCCTTGTCTGTAAAATGGGACTGATCAAAGCAAAGACCTCATGACATTGTTGGGGAAATGCCTGGCACACACCACGCACTGTTTCTCCCCAAGTGGAGCAGCCGCTGTCTTGCCTCCCTAACTCACCTACCTTCCCATATGCCATTTATGTCAATGATGGTTGAAAGGGCATTCTTCTGACATCCAGGCATTTGCTTTCCTCCATTTGGATAGAAATCCAGATGACCCACCTTTTGGCTCATTCCAAAACCTGAAATATTGTAAGCAGAGATGATCAGGGAGGTGAGTGGTCCCAATGTTAGGTTGTGGTCACAGACAGCATTCGACTCCTTTCAACCACATGGAGAACCTTCTTGGCAAATTCTCTTCTCGGCAGAGCCACTGTACCGTGCCTGTGGCTCTGCAGAAAGTGCTCAGAAATGGGCATGTGACAAGACAAGAAGGGAGGAGAGCACACAGGAAGACAAATGGGGGGAAGGTAGGCTCTGGGTGAGCATGCACACATGTATATTTGTATGTGTATGTGTGTCGGTCTGACGTGGGGAGACCCTGAACAGTCCTGACATGCCCTGACACCACTATGTACCTGCAGATACATACCAGGACTGGTGCAAGTTTTATTACTATATTCATTCAAAAGTTTTGACTTCTATGTTATATCATTAAATTGAGACCACATGCCATTATATTGCTATCTTGAGAACCCAGTACAATGGTAGGAGTTTTGGTTTTTGAAGCACGCAGACCTGTGATCACAACCTGGTTCTACTTATAGACTCCGTAATGTTGGGCAGTTCCCTCGGCAGTGAAATTGTAATAATAATAATACCCACTTTTAGGGTTGTTAGGATTAATGAGCTAATGTATGCAAAAGGTTCAAAGCAGCACATAGTAGATACTCAATGACTGATATAATGATCATTAAAAACAATTTTCTATTGGCACGTTTCACGAGTGGTTGTATAAGAAAATAACCAAGAAAAGAACATTGACTTAGAAGAACCAGACAACAGGATATATTTAATATCCAATAAAACAAACTGCAGCCAGAGCTTTGACAAAAGAAGTAAAAAAAAAATTCAAAAATTAACTTTTGCATTTTGCAAGTACAGGTCAAATGTCAATAAGGACACATCTATCTTTGGATATGAGCAGACTGGAAAGGATGCAAGATTTGTTTTTTTTTTATTTTTTTATTTTTATTTATTTATGATAGTCACAGAGAGAGAGAGAGAGGCAGAGACATAGGCAGAGGGAGAAGCAGGCTCCATGCACCGGGAGCCTGACGTGGGATTCGATCCCAGGTCTCCAGGATCACGCCATGGGCCAAAGGCAGGCACCAAACCGCTGCGCCACCCAGGGATCCCAGGATGCAAGATTTGAAAACTAGTGACAGCCTTCCAGGCTGTAGAAGAGCTTCTGGTTCTACCTGGGGTGGTACCGGCTGATACCACAGGCACTGTCCTGGCTGGCACCCAGTTCAACTGCTTGGTGCCCAAGGTATTCGGAAGGTGCGCCTTTTTGCATATCCTCCTTGTAGTATGTGTGTGGGACCCACTCTCCTCAGTTACAGCTGGTCACCAAGAGGTAAGGTGGGGAACTCACCTAGGAAGGGGATTATGGGAGCACAATCCGTGTGAATCACATCCACAAACATGGCATCAGACGGGTCCAGTCGAACCTCCTCAGGTGTGCCTTGGAAGCATGGCTGTGCTGGATCCAGTCCTGAAATCGGGCGGGTGGGTAGTTAGGCCACACTCTAAGACAAACTAGGATCTAAACTCTTTATCCACAAGATCAATGGGGATTCCTGGGCAGAGTCCCAGATCTCAGCAGCATGATTTAGGAAATTGGATCTGTAGCTCCTGGTCTGCTTAGGAGAGAGAAGGTAACATGGAAAGGCTAAAAGTGGGGTCACTATCCACAAACCTCCAAAAGACCCCAGTTTCTGACTTCTAGCAGGATCTAGGTGACCCCTGGCTCCTTCACTTCCTTTGTCCTTTTCCCCCTCATGTGTTACTATTTGGCCACTGCTCTCCAAGACTGCAAGCTCCCTGACCTCACCCAGGTCCAGCCAGTCCCCAGGCCCCAGGCCCCACACTGCTGGTCCCCTCTGGCTGCTTATGCTATCCCCAGTCTGCTGCTCACCTTCCCATACCCTCCCCTAATAAATCTGTTCTCTCCAAGACCAGGCTCAAACACCACCTCCTCAGGGAAAACTTAGCCTCTCCTTCCTCAGTCCGCGCTGTCCCCATTGTATAGGATTATTCTGTGTTTGATTAATTCGGCTCTGAATTTTACTTGCCTCCTTTATGGTCTGCCTCCTGGACTAGACTGTGGGTCTCTTGAAAGGAGCTGTGCCCACTTCATCTTTGGGGAGACACAGAGGGTGGAAGCAGCAGGGCACCCAGGACTCGGGCACCTGTATTTAGCCCTGGTTTTGATCAAGGTCAAATACCTGTCCTCGCTGAGTTTCAGTTTCCTTGTCCAGAAGGTGGGAATAACAACCACCTCTCCTACAGGGTTATGATGAAACCCCCATGAAAAGATGGAAGAGAAGGGACTTTGCAAACTGAAAAATTCTATAGAAATATGAACTACAATCCCCGTATCCCTCACCCGATGCCAGCAAAGAGCCCTGAGCAAAGGAGACATTCATTACATGTTAAATTGAACTGTTTGCCAAAGCCACATAATGATTTGCCCGCACAAAATAAATAGTTGTCTGTGGCTTGTGTGCGTTCATCTTGCCAAGTAATTTATTCATTTATTCAGTATTTACTGAGCACCTCCAATGTGGCAGTTTTCAGGTGACCACTTTTCATTCTCTGCTTGTGCATGGCACAGCATACATACTTGTGGAGCTGATGACTCAATTTAAAAACCTCAGCTTATTATTATTATTATTATTATTATTATTATTATTATATTACTCTTGCAGTAATAACCCTGAAGTCGTGTGCCTAATATGCCAGTTGTATTTTCCTTTAAAAAAATGTATTTTTATTTGCAATCAGGTGTTTTCGAATACGCATGAATACAGGGACAGCTCCTTTCGGATTCAAGTCGGGGCAGCCCCTGCAGGCTGCACCTGGGGGCCCGCCCGCCTCTCCCCGCACCCGCACCGGCGGGCGGCGCCGCGCACCTGTGATCCTGCCCACGTGGCCGCCCAGCCTCCTGCCCGCCTCGGCCGCTGCGTGCGCGCCCAGGCTGTGGCCGATCAGGTGCGCGTCCTCCGGGCGGTAGCCCAGCTCGGTCTGCGGACGGGTGGCGCGTCAGGTCCCGCCCGCGCGGGGGCGCGGGGGGCGCGGGGCCGTGGGGGAGCAGGAGGCTCGGGGGGCGCGGGGGGCCGCGGGGGAGCGCGGGGTTGCAGGGGGCGCGGAGGGTGCGGAGGGCGCGGGGGGGGGGGCCGCGGGGGCGCGGAGGGCGCGGGGGGTGCGCGGAGGGCGCGGGACTGCGGGGGGGCGCGAGGCCGTGGGGGAGCAGGAGGCTCGGGGGGCGCGGGGGGCCGCGGGGGAGCGCGGGGTTGCAGGGGGCGCGGAGGGTGCGGGAGGGCGCGGGGGGGGCGCGGGGGGCCGCGGGTGCGCGGAGGGCGCGGGGGGTGCGCGGAGGGTGCGGGACTGCGGGGGGGCGCGAGGCCGTGGGGGCGCAGGAGGCTCGGGGGGCGCGGGGGGCCGCGGGGGAGCGCGGGGTTGCAGGGGGCGCGGGGGGTGCGGGAGGGCGCGGGGGGTGCGCGAAGGGCGCGGGGCCGCGGAGGGGCGCGGGGTGCTGCGGGGGGGCGCGAGGCCGTGGGGGCGCGCTGGGGCGTGGGGGCGGTGGGGCGCGGCCCGCGGGGGGCGCGGGGGCCGCGGGGGGGCGGAACTCGGGAGGAGCCGACTCCAGGGAGGAGTCCCCTGGAACTCGGGAGGAGCCGCCCGGGATCGCGCTACCGGGTCCGCAGCCTGCGTGGGCCGTGCGCGGGGCAACAGTGCTGACCAGTGGCCACCGCGTCAACTGCAGGCTGCCCTGGAGGGGATGGGACCCTTGCGCTGCCTGCAGCCACCCACACCCCGCGGGGGTGGGGGGGACCTGGTTCCCGGCTGGGGTCGGGCCTGTCTGGGAGAGCGTGGGTAGTGGGCCTGGCTCTGGGATTCTCCAGAATAGACCTTCCAGAAGGCTGTAAGGGGCCTTTCCTCCTGGGCTGTCTGAGAAAGAAGACTCATCTGGAACTCTCAGAATAGCCTGCAGGAGAGACTTTCTTTCCAAAGAGGAAACTGAGGCTCAAAGAGGTTAGTTTGACTCAGGCCCCATAAGCAGGAGTCTTTGGGACAGTCCAGGAGGGAAGAAAGGTGCAACTTCACATTAGGAAGGCCCTTCTTGGGCTTCCCGCCTGGCCCCAGGCCAGGGAGCCTTAGGCTGCCTCTTAGGTACAAGGGAGTGGTGCTTGGGTAGCCCCTTCTCTGCCTGCTACCCACAGGATGTGCCCAGGCAGGGTTTTACCGACAGCTGTTGTATGAAGAAAGCTATTTGAGCTCCCACAACCCGAATGTTCTGGGTAGCTTGGGAATATCGTGTCTTTGCCCCACGTTTCCAGTCCACACAGATGCAATTCACCTTCTCCACTTTAAACATTTTCTGGGGAAGACAAGAGAGAGAAACCAATTTATTAACAGCCACAGACTGTACACTCCAAAGATAGGAATTCACACCCATGGAGCACCTAGTTGTGCCAGAACTCTAATATTCCTTGCACTTGTCCAAACTTTCACCACGTCACTATTGATTGAGTGTGCTTATCCCCACTTAACAAATGTGGAAACCGAGGCCCAGAATGGATTAAATGACTTGAGCCTGAGGTCTCACAGATGTGACACAGCCAGATCAAAAAGTTCACTTACTAGATGAGGGGTTAGTTAGCAAACTATTGCAGTAGGGCCAAATCTACCTGCTTTTATAGATAAAGTTTTATTGGAAGGCAGCCACACCCATTTGTTTACTTATCTGTTATCTCTGCTTCGGAGCTAAAACAGAGTTGAGCTGAAACCATATGACCCAAATCGAACACAAATGCAGGAGGGTTGAAGCCCTGGGTATGTTGCTTTTATGTTCCCAACAATGCTTTGGTGGGAGATCTAAGGTATTAAGGGACACGTTTAATCAGATGAAATTTAGACTGAAATAAGATAGGACCCTCTCAGATATGCACATCTTTTACACCTGGGCCTGTGACCACAGTCTGCTGCCCAAGCAGAGATACTGGTCCCTTGGCGTAAGGGCAGGGGGTAGGGAGTAGGGGATCAGATGTCAGATAGGGCCACTCCATACACTTTGTTCATTTGGGGATGCCCTGGACTGAGACTTGGTTCAAGATGGGAAGGCATTGGCTAGAGATCCGGGCATCATGTTGGGTGGCGTATACCTGACTCTTCCATGTCCAGGTTTACACAGTTTCCTTCTGGGGCTCAGGGGGCATGTGCAAACACCCAAGAAAAGAAGAGAGCCCTTGGAGAGAAGCTGTCGAGGTTGGTCCCTGTTCAGACTAAGGCCCAAAGAGCCATGGCCCCCGGGCACCAGGTTAAATCTGCAGACACACAGCATTGTGGTGTTTTATGGACAGAAGACCTGGTTTTGCATTCCACCTCCAGATTCAACGTTGGGCAAATTCTTTGTGCCTTAGTTTGCTCATCTATAAAATGGGAACATAGCTATACCTTCCTCACTCTACCTGCACGGTGTCAGGTTCGTGGTAAATGCTCGGGAAATGGATGTTATAAATAATTCATTACTAATATTCATGATAACTTTAGAGCTGTATTGTCTAGTACTGTAGCCACTAGCCATGGGTGGCTATTCAAAACTAATTAAAATTAAATGAAATTTAAAATTCAGCTCTGTGGTCACACTAGCCACATTGCAAGTGTTCATTAAGCATAGATGACTAGTGGCTCCTGATTTGGGCAGTGCAGATACAGAACATTCCCATCAGTACAGAATGTTCTATTGGATAGCAAAGCTCTAGAAGTTAAATTTAAGCACTTTTCTGTCACTCAGGGGTTTTACATAAACCATCCAAGACAAATGTCAGGTAATTTGCTATAGTTTCCACCTCTGGGACTTTCTGATTAGAATCTGGTTTTTTTTTTTTTTTTTTTTTTTCAGCCTCAAGAGCTGGTTGGCTAGAAGTTGTTGGGTTAGGAGAACTTGACCACACTTGCCTTGAGAACCTAGGCTTTCCTCGGTGGTTTTGGGAAGATCACTTCTCTCCTTGGGTGTTTCCTTTCCCAGCCTCAGGGATACGGGGCTGCGGTGTTTGAATCTGGGTGCTGGGTGCTGGGTGCTGGAGGGCTAGACGCTGGGGGTTTGCCCCTACCTTGCACATGTCAGACAGCCAGTTCTCCTCCCCCTTGTCTATGAAGCCGTGGATGATGAAGCGTGTCTTGCGGTCCAGTTGGAAGTTTGAAGCCTCAATGGTGTCTAGATCGGTGGCAGTGATCAGCTGGTTTAATTACAAAACATGAATTTGAATGTTGGCCTTTCCAAGCCATGGACTGTTAGAGCCAGCTCCATCCAGTAAGACTGAAATTGGATCGGGCTGGAGCAGGCCTTCCTGACCTGAGGTTGGAGGACAAAATTCATAATGCCCAAGGGCATGGACTTCCTGTTTTCATTAACCCCTAATTGAAATCTAGCATTTCTGTTAATTATGAAGCTAGGCAACAAACCACAGTAGCCTTATACCACTCAGTTTCATGGCACGTCGCTGTTGTTAATAGGTATCTTAAAATAATTTATACTCCTCACTATTTAAGATTGCAGCAGTTGTTAGACCAACTGCTAAATCTTGTTTAGTGAGATAGTAAAGCAGCACATAGGTCACTGTAGCACATATTTATCTTTTTAAATGTTCTGATAACTGTTTTTCAATACAATTGGTGTCCTTTGTAATCTTACGTGTTTTACTATATGCATTTAAAAACATCATCCGGGGAACGGGCCCTTAGGCTTCCCCAGATGCTGAAGAGATCTCTGGCCCCGAAAAGATGAAGAACTCATGCACCCAGAAGTACCGGGCTTGAAGGGGAGGTTCAGCTCCGTGGAGCCCTGAGGGGCATCTCCACCAGACCCCCTAGGCAAGATTCCATGAAGAAGAATCTCATTAAAACAGCACAATAGCTATGTCTAAGCAGATGCCCCGCTGGAAGCTCAGAGTGGGGTGCTGGTCCCCGAAAGCCCCACTGTGAGTGACCTCAGGGACCTATAGATAGACACCTGGCTCTCTGAACTTTGACTGGAGCTGTGAGCTGCTTCGATTCTGAGCAAGTCCTCCTTGCCACTTCTAACCACCTGCAGACAGCCGGTCCTGCTTCCACCTAGCAGGCCCTCTGGGAACTGGAGGGTGCTCCCAGGGTCCCCACCTTTTGTCTTTTGTGGCTAAGCATTCCTTCTTCCCCGTCTGTCTTTTAGCCCCTCAGGAAGGATTTATACTTCCACACCTCTACCCAACTGAGGGGCTTCTCTCCTTCCACTGCCTGGTGCAGAAAGAAGACAGACCCTCCCAGGGAACACCAGGCCTGGGCTTCTCCATAAATGCTGCTTTCCCAGGAACAGGCTGCTGATGCAGGGAAGCTCCTGAGGTTCTATGCACAAGTGTGTGTGAATGTGTTAGTTTCTGGTTTGGGCGTCCATAGATTTCATTAAATGTGCATAATGGTTTATGATCCCGAGAGCTAGGATGGCTGCGGGTCTAACATTGGTGGGGAAGCATCACCTGCAAAGTTTCAAGGCAGTGCATTTTTCCTTAGACAACCATGTGAAGGGTCCAACATGGGCACCCACATCTGCCCACCTTACGGTGTTTCCATCCCACACTTACTTGGAAGTTGTTGGGATTCTCATTTGTGTACAGAAGAAAGCGAGTGTTGATGTCCTTGGGATTCCAGGGAAATAACTTGAAAGGCCGCTGAAGGGTCCCACTCCATGGTTTGTCATCGGGAAAGCAGCCAAGATGTCCATAACAGATCTCCTTTCCTGGGGCAGGAAGAGCAACCAACAGGGCACTCGTGGGGTTCTGGAAAAGAGCACTGTATTCTCAACTACACAAGAGGATTCTTCAGGATGAGCCCGGGCTGACTATGGCCAACGCTAATCTTCACCTATGCCAGTCATTGTTCCCCAAACTTCCTGGTTATAGGGAGTCACCTGGGGGCTGGGAGTGACTGTGTGTCATATACACCGTTGTCCCCAGGCTCCTCCCTCAGAGGTTCTGATTCAGAGGATCTAGGGTGGGGTGCTGGGAATAGCATGTGTAATGCTGTTTGACCCTTATCATCCCACTTGTTGGGGAATCACTGAGAATTCCTGGGACCCTTCTGCCTTGAGCCTGACGTGGGATTCGATCCCGGTTCTCCAGGATCACGCCCTGGGTCAAAGGCAGGCACTAAACCGCTGCGCCACCCAGGGATCCCTTAAAACTACTTCTTCCAGGAAACTCCCAGATGGCCTTGGATGTATATTCATCAAGCATCAGGTATTTATCAAGTGTGATATCTGTGGCACGGTACTTCTTGAGTCACCTTCCTCTCTCCATTACATCAACCACCAGCCATGCATTCGTGGGTAGCTGCCCAGTTCACATAACTTCATGTCACCCTTTTGCACACACTTTTGCCCCAAATTATTCTCTGCCATTTCAGATTTTCCCTGTCTTTCTTTGGAAAGGTAGATTTTTAAAGAACAGAGATAATTTATTTTTGCATCAGTACATGCAACTAACCGATGGACCCAAATGACCATAAGTGCCCGGCCTTTCTCTAATCTACAACACGAACATTTCCACAATGAATTGTCACTGAGGATGACATAATCCCATCTGGGGGATTGCAGTGGGTCTCTCTTCTAGGCTTCCTCACCATCTAAACTGGTGTTGCCAAATGTTGACCGTTTTTTGAAAAGCTGGTAAGAGTTAACACTTGTTTCCTGTGTGCCAGCTATCATGCTAGCACTTTACCAGGATTATCCCATTTAAGACTCAAAACAGCCCCATGAGTAAGGAGTTTGTATTATTACACCCATTTTACAGATGAGGAAACCAAGGCACAGAGAGACAGAGCAAGTAGCTCGAGGTCACAGCCAGTGGTGAAGCCAGGATTTAAACTTGTAAAGTTTAATTGGGAACATAGCTAGGTGCTGAGGAGATATGGAGACAGATCAGATTAAACCCTGCCCTGAAAGAGAGAGAGAGAGAGAGAGAGAGAGAGAGAGAGGAAATCTCACAGGGAAGGAGTAATGATGGAGTGAAATTCACACTGGAAAGACAAAAGAGGAAGGGCTGCAGGGAGATGAAAATGATGCTTGCCTCTGGTGGCAAATGCAGGGGCTTGGGGGCCAGGTTACCACACCTGGGCTGTTAGGGGGAGACGGAGAAGTGCTGGAGGGCGTGAAGCTGGTGAGTGGTGTGGAGACTCCTGTAGGTGGCTCAGAGGAGGGAGAGCCTGTGATTGGTGTGGGGTGGGGGGGGGTATGGCATGGGACAGTGCAGGGCCAGTGAGCCTGGGGAGGTAGGTCACAGGCATCCTGACCTCCGATGACAGTGGAAATTAAGGCACAGGTGGGGAGATGGGGGTAGGAGGTGGCTTCTGAGCCTTGTATGGGACAAGTGAGTTTGAGGCATGGTGGGAGGCCCTGGGCTTCAGGAGGGTGGGCAGCCAGGCCAGAGGCGAGGCAAGGGGGAAGCCCGACGATGGAGAAGGAAGAGGAGGAGGTGCCTGGGAGTGACTTTTGGGGGCTGCCCAAGTCTGGGGCAGGAGAGGCAGTAAATCAGCAAAGGAGACCAGAGGGGTCAGAAAGGCCTGAGATGCAGCCACATCTACCCCAGATTCTGCTGTCGGGAACCAGGTCTCGCTCCATTCATTTTTGAATGAATCAATAAATAAAATACATTTTTAAAAGATTTTATTTATTCATGAGACATACACACAGAGAGAGAGAGGCAGCGACACAGAGGGAGAAGCAGGCACCATGGAGGGAGCCCGACATGGGACTCGATCCTGGGACCCCAGGATCACACCCTGGGCTGATGGCAGCACTAAACCGCTGAGCCACCCGGGCTGCCCAAATAAAATTTTTTTTTTTTTTTTTTTAAAAGATGGTGACAGCATCCTCACCTCTGACTGTGGCCAGCAGGAGAAGGCCGACGGTCCAGGAAGGCAGCATCTACGTGGATGAAAACAGGGACTTGCACGGACACCCTGGTGCACAGCTCCGAGGCCGCGGTAGCAGAGCCGGGCAGGGCAAGAGGCCCTGGAGCACAGCGTGTGAAACCAAAGCCCAGCGCCTGGGCTCCCCGGGCTCCCCCCAAGGCTGAGGCCTCCGCACGTGTGCACGTGTGCACACACACACACAGGGCACCTGTCTGAGCCCCCCGCCCCCGTCTCTGGGTCTCCCCACTGCAGTGCCCCCCCCACCCAGCTCCCTGTCGCCACAGGGACCATGACTTACTGTGCAGCACTGGAGCTTCGTCTCTGAGCCCAGTGGGTTGGCTGCGGCTTTTATACGCAGGCCCTATCCTTTGCCCTCCTCGAGGAGAGAATGGGGAGGCCAGCCAGGGCTCTGCACATGCGTGCTCGGAACGTAGGTTACCACAAGCACATAACATAAGCGCATAAACACGTACCGCCTGCTCAGCCATATGACCAAGGAGCTCAAAAGACTAAAACGAACACTACTCAGTGATAGCTTTGTTTAGAAACAGTCTATCTTAAGACCATTTCTGAGCTGTGCCAACTGTACCTTGACCTGGAGATAAGAAGGTCACTGGCTTCACTGCTGAGAGGAGGACTTGGGTGAGGAGCCAGGTGCCGCCCTGCCATTTTTTTTTTAATTGACATATAATTTAGATATACCACAGTGCACAAATCTTAAGTTTAAAGTACAGTGTAATGGGTTTTGACAGATGTGTGTATATGCCCTAGATCAACATATGGGACACTTCCAGCAGCCAGCAGTTTCTCTCATGATCTTTTACCATCATGGCCCCAGCAGTGCTTTGGTTTCTGTCACCATGGGTTAGTTTGACCTGTTCTAGAATTGCTTGGATAGTATGTGCACCTTACATTTTTGCTTTTCCCACAACCCATTTTTTTTTTTTAAGATTCTACTTATTTATTCATGAGAGACACAGAGAAAGGCAGAGAGACATAGGCAGAGGGAGAAGCAGGCTCCTCGCAGGGAGCCTGATGCAGGACTTGATCCCAGGACCCTGGGATCATGCCCTGAACTGAAGGCAGATGCTCAACCACTGAGCCACCCAGGTGCCCTCCCACAACCCCCCTTTTTTTTTTTAAGATTTTATTTATTTATTCATGAGAGACCCAGAGAGAGAGAGAGAGAGAGAGAGAGAGAGAGGCAGAGACACAGGCAGAGAGAGAAGCAGGCTCCATGCAGGGAGCCTGACATGGGACTCGATCCTGGGTCTCCAGGATCACACCCTGGGCTGAAGGTGGCCCTAAACTGCTGAGCCACCCGGACTGCCCTATTTTTTTTTTTTTTTTAAAGATTTTACCACAACCCATTTTTGAGATTCATCCATGTTGTTACATGTGTAAGTAATTGGTTACTTACTTTAATTGGTTACTTTATTACTTTTAATTACTTTTTTATTAGCTTTTTATTACTGTGTCATAACTGATTTATTTCCGTGAGTACACGCCAGTTGGGTTATCCATTCTTCATTGGTGAACATGTCAGTTCTTTCTAGTTTGGGACCATTATAAATGATGCTTCTAGGATTGTTCTGGCCTGGTATACATTTTTAGGAGGACACATATACTCATTTCTCTCAGGCTTATACCCAGGAATAGAACTGCCTGGTCCTGCGGCGTGTGAATACTTAAACACTCTCCCAAAGTGACTGCACCCATAAAGCCCCACTGGCAGTTGGGTGACAGTTCTAATTATTCCACATTCCACTTCTGCCTTTTGACCAATCCCAGAAGCCCTGAGGTTGCCATCAATTTCCTGAGGGTTTCAAGTGTAGAAAAATGGCTTCTTTTTTTTTTTTTTTTTTGATGACGCTCCCTTCTGAGAACTCTGAGGTGAGCAGTGTGGAGTTGAGGGAAGCTAAGGAATGAATTGGCTTCTGAGAAGTTTTTTGAACAAGTGAAGTGATGATGAAGCCTGACAGGGTTGCCTGTGCCTCAGTGACCTCAAAGCTTAATGTTGTCCAGCAGCCGAGAGAGGAGGTCAGCTCTGGGGCTCATAAAGGACCCCACTGAGGAGCCTGGAATGACATTAGGCTGAATGGAAACCCAAAATCCATGACATGGCGCCAGTGTGGCTGCTCATTGCTCTTGAGAAAAGTCAAACTCCTTACCATGGACTTTAGGGCACCTGAAGCTTTAGGTCGTCCCTCCCCTTCCTCACCTTGAGTCTTGCTTATGGAACTTCATGCAGGCCAGGCATGTGCTGCTTCTCTTGAAAGTGTCCATCTTTGGGGGGAGGGTCTTTGCATATTTTGTGTCTTCTTCCTAAAACACATGACCCTCGCTCTTTCCCTTCCCAAGTCAGTTGTCCCTCAGGGCTCCACATCAATGTCACATTCTCCAAGATGCCTTCTTCAATGTCCAAAGCAGAACCAGATCTTTCTTTACATCTATCACCGCCCTGATTTTTTCTTTCATAGAATGCATCCCAGTTGGTAATTATATTTCCATGATTATTTGTTTGGATCATACCTTCATGTCAGGGTCAAGGTCCCTACACTCATTTCTGCCTCCAGAGCCTAGCAAGTACCTGGTAGATACTAGGTAATCAACAAACATTTGCTGGGTGGAAGAATGGGACATTGGAAGCTCATGACTCACTGGGTTGTTGAGCTAGGTAGCTCCTAGATGTCTCCTGCCATCTCCTCCCTGATCTGTGCCCTCCTCCATGGACTGCCTCCCTAAGCCACATGCCCTTGGCCTTCTGGTTGGGTTGAGCGAACAGGAGGCACCACAGGAAGATCAGAGGGTAGGAGGAAAGAGAGTTTGGAGTATTTCTTCCCAGGCTGCTGTGCTGTGGTTGGACAATATCTGCACTGACTTCTCAATTTAGGGACATTATCTCTGCACTAAGCTGCCCCTCAGGGAGTGCTTGGGCACCTCTACCACAGTTACCAGTGGCTGAGGTGGACTCTACTGGGTGCTCCCAAGCATCCAAGAGCCTGATTGGTTTCTTTGGGAGGGTGGCCCAAGGTAGGCCAGTGCAGCCCCTGGCTGCCTCCCACTTGCCCCCACAGGGCAGGGCCAGCTCAGCCCCCCATTCTCTCTGGGGGCCTGAGGTTCTGAAGTTCTAACATTCTGCCAACTGTCTGTCCTGGGAAGGAAGGGAAGGCCAGCACCTGTGGGAAAAGACATTAACTGGCCACATGTTGGCAGGCACCAGGGTCAGGGCTGGGGGTACCTCCAGCTGGTACAGTAGCTGCCCAGGGAAGGGGGCAGCTTGGGTCCTCCTTCTCTGCCCTGAGATCTCTTGAAACTTATCTGTTCCTCTCCTTCGACACTTCTTTCATCTGTTCCCTCCCCTCTATCCCCCCTGCTCTGGTCCTGTAGCAGTTGGCCTCACCTCTCTCTAGCCAATGCATCTCCCCTCCAGTCATCTCCCCCAGCTTCCTCCTGGCTTTGTCCTGTGCATGGCCCCTTGTTGCCTTCAGGTGCATGTTTGATGGGTTGTCTCATGTACTCATGCTCATTTGTATGTGGCTACAACATGCTGGATGCTCTTCCAGGCTTGAGGGGATAGCAGTGAACAGAGCATGCTCCTTCCCTGCCCTCACGGGGCTAATGGCCCCAGGGGGCACAGGCACTGATTGCCTACAAGTAAATACACAATTAGAAATGAATGCCTGAGTGGCTCAGTGGCTGGGCACCTGCCTTCGGCTCAGGTTCTGATCCTGGGATCTGGGATCTAGTCCTTGTGAGGAGCCTGCTTCTCCCTCTGCCTATGTCTCTGCCTCTCTCTCTCTCTCTCTCATGAATAATTAAAAAAATCTTTTAAAAAATGAACAAAGACACTAGAATAGAGGAGAAAGCCCACAGAGGGCATTGTGTACCAGGTATGTAGTACAGAGAGCATCCTGGGGGTATCTGGTGGATGGGGGGGAGGTCAGCATTTAGCAGAGTCTAAACTCCGAAGCGGGGGTATGAGGTTATGGGTTGAACTATGTCCTTCACCGAAAAGATATGCTGGAGTCCTAACCACCAGGACCTCAGAATATGACCTTACTTGGAAATAGGATCTTGACAGGGAAATGTGAGGGAAGTAGGGTGAGTCCTAATCCAGTACGATTACTGTCCTTACAAAAAAGGGGAAATTTGGACAGAGAGACATGGATGCACAGTAAGAATCCTGTGTGAACACGAAGAAGATGGGGTGACGTTTCTGCAAGCCAAGCATCGCGAAGAGTGCCAGCGACTGCTGGAAGGACGGATGCATGAACAGATTCTGGATGGCTCAGTAGGTTAAGTGCCTGCCTTCAGCTCAGGTCATGATCCCGGGGTCCTGAGATGGAACCCCGCATTGGGCACCCTGCTCAGCAGGGAGTCTGCTTCTCTCTCTCCCTCTGCTTTTCCCCCCGCCTCCTGCTTGTGCTCTCTCTCTCTCTCTCTCATAAATAAATAAATGAATAAATAAATAAATAAATAAATAAATAAATAAATCTTTTAAAAATAAAAACACAAAATTAATAAATTCTCAGAGAAGAATCTATGTCTGGAGCCTTGAGAGCCAAACAAAGACTCCTGTTTATCATGGAACTATTGTGTCAGGGTGGAGTTTTTTTATTTTTAAGGTTTTTTATTTACTCATGAGAGACACACAGAGAGGTAGAGGCATCGACAGAGGGAGAAGCAGACTCCCCAAAGGAGCCCAATGTGGGACTTGAGCCCCGGACCTCGTATGGTGCCCTGAGCCAAAGGCAGAGGCTCAACCACTGAGCCACCCAGGTGCCCCCAGGGTGGAGTTTTATAGGCTGCATATGAGAATCACCTGAGAGCTTTTCTTTCTTTTTTTTTTTTTTAAATGCTTGTGCCTGAGATTATTCTCAGTTAGGATGGGGCCTGGGATTACCACCCCCACCCCTCCCTTTTTTAAGCTCCCAAGTGAGCCTATGAGTCTGGTTTGTAGCCAGGATGCAGTGGACCTTGACGGCCCTTTGCCCATTGAGTCCTCGGAGGCCCCAGGGGACACAGCCAGCCTCCCCACCTTGGCATGTGCATGCAGAGCCAGGGTGCGTGCATGCGGAGGCCGAGCACTGCTGCATGCCCGCAGCCTTCTGGTGGCTCTGAGTCCAGGGGCAGACGGTGACCACATTCCTCGGGTTGCCTTGCTCACTTTGCAGGGCACTGGCACTAACTTAAGGACAGAACCTTCCTTCCTGTGGAGGTGTTATTCTCTTGGGAGATCCCTAAGACAACAGCACCAGGAAGGCAGGGCTGGAGCTGTGGCCTCCCTGTGACAGGGGAGGAAGCTGACACCCAGAGAGGTGGAAATTGTGGGGTGCTCTGTGGGCTGGGGGCTGGTGGTGCAGGGCAGTGAAAGACTCCCAAGGTGGAACAAAAGAGAAGTTTATTGAATACACTGCAAGGGAGAGACTGTCTGCACAAGGCGGTGGGGAGGGAGCCACGGTTATAGGGCAGAGTGAGGGAGTTTGGGGAACAATAGAATTGGACCTATTTTTGGGTAATCTTAGGAACTGTGCCTGGTTGTAATTGGCCAGTGAGGGCCCATGGCTGTTTTGAGGGGGGTCGCTGAATAAGCCTGTGTGCATTCAGCTTGGTGGTCAGTGTGGGCCTGTGGGTGTTGATCAAGTTTCCATAGCTGAAGCCTGTTGCCTTAAAGCAGCCTCTACAGAAACCCCTTGTTCAGGGTCACCTGGCTTAACTGGAGCCCTGAGCGGGCTCAGTGCCTTTTCCCTTGCTTCCAGACAGACTGAATGACCTTTATGCTAATAAACTGAACGTGATGGGACATCTGGGTGGTTCAGTGGTTTAGTGCCTGCCTTTGGCCCAGGGTGTGATCCTGGAGTCCCGGGATTGAGTTCCACATTGGGCTCCCTGCATGGAGCCTGCTTCTCCCTCTGCCTGTGTCCCTAAAATCCGGCAAGTGGACCAGATTTGGCTTGGGTCACAAGGACACTTCAGGTGGGACCCCAGGGGAACTACAGAGAGCCCCAAACTCACTACCATTCCAGGAAGGTGTGTTTGGATTGTGGATCTGTGTGGCTGAGCTTGGTCCCCTGCCCATGGTGTCAGGAAGTGGATGCTCCAGAACCACATCGATAAGTAGCCAAAATACACAGCAGTGATCTTGGAACCTGCTGTTCTCTGCCTTCCTGGGAGTTTTCCCCAGCTGTGCATTTGATAACAGGACATGCATTTGAGAGAAAGGATGTGGGAGGAGAGAGAAGGGGCCTAGCCCCCCTCCACTGGGGTCTCCACCAGCTGCTCCCCTGCCCCTGGAGCTTATGGCCACCACTGTACCTGCAGTTGGGAACCAAGTCACCCCAGGTTCCCTGTAGCTCAGGGCCGGGCCTGGGCTGAGTGCTCGTGTCGTGGCGCACAGCCTTGGGGAGTATCCCCAGCTGCCTTCCTCCCTCTGTACCGCAATCTTTAAAAATCATTTTCCCCAAGTCTTTGGCCATGTCTGTCAGTCTGGGGAGCAGGTGAACCAGGTTGTCCTTGACCAGAGAGAAGGGCTCATGGTCAACCGAAAGGCTCACCCTTTCTGCTTTAGTTCCACTCGCCACCTTCATGGTCCTCATCACCTCGTGTCTGCATACCTGCAGGGCTGCCTCCTCCTAGCTGACTACCAGCCTGCAGTCTCAGTAGGCCATCTTCCTGCAAACATGGGCCTCGAACCAACAGCTCTCTAGAGCCTTCTTCATCTTGGTTGTCCCTCTCCTGGACCGCCCTGTCCTGGGACATGCTTCTTTTTTGTGCTATCAGGTGGCATGGTGGTGTTTATCTAGGTGCTGGGCTCCCTTATGAGTGTGCACACCTCTGGGACTGAATTCAAGTCTTCTGCTTCCTCAGGTTCTAGAAGGTGGTGCAGAGCTGGCATTTGGTGGTGTTTGCAGAGTCTGCATTCCACTGATTGAGCTCTTCTGCCAACATGGTGCTTCCTTGCTCAGGGTGTGGGTTCAGGGCCAGCGCTGGGCAAAGCCGTGGCAAAGGGGCCTCAGCCCCAGGCCTTGTGCTCTCCTGCTCAGTGTCCTGACCCAAGGTCCTTCCTGCAAGTCCCCCTACCACCACCAACATCTTCAATACCCTCTTCATTACACCATGATTGACCACTGACCTTGTGCCCTTCACTGTGAGACCCTGACTACAGTCATTTCCTTAATCCTTACCCCAGGAGCTGCTTTCAAGGAACAATCTGGAGTCCAGTCACATTCAAGTTTGAAGCTCAATCACCACTTGACGTGCCACCAATGGTGAGGAGCAGAGTCCAAGGCAGCAAAACTGTTGTGATGTGATGTGAGGCCTGGTGACCAAAAGGGGAGTCACTTAGGGGAGGTGGTGACCTTTTTGGGCCTGGAAAGCTCCAGGAACTGCTTATGGGATGGGCTGGGCCACCTTGAAGGACACCCTCTACTTCCAGGTGAAGAATACCTGTGTGGGTGGGGCTCATGGCACGTCTGATTGGTTGAGAGTGCCCTGGTGGCCCCAGCTGATTGGATGACTGAAAAGTCCCTCCTCAGCAGGGGCCAGTGCCAGGCGTTCCTCTCCGAAGCCATCCCTCCTCAGTGCTGAGCGCAGTGTGGGGATGGCACCTACTGGAGCCCAGGAAGAGTAGGGGCCGGGAGCCTATCAGTGCGCAGCAAATAGGCCACCAGAGACAGGACTACAAGTGGTTTCATCATCATCGCAGAGAGGCCACATCGTAGCACGGCCTTTCCACGATCCCTCAGGGTGATCAGAGTCAGGGATGAGCTCTAGAACCAGAGTCAGGGGAATGGGCCCTCAGTCCTCAAGGGACCCTGACTCACTCAGTACTCGAATGCTTGCCTCCCCCTCCCTGGGCCTCCCTTTTCTCACCTGTAAGATGAGGATCAGGGCTAAAGGCCCTGCCGAGGCCCCTGGAAGCCCATACTCCAGCGGTTCTATGCCACCCCCTGAGGTGAGGAGCAGACAGTGAACATGAAGGCCACAGAAGGTGAGAAGAAGTGCGTGTGTGGTCAGAGTCATAGCAAGAAACCCCAAAGCCTGGAAACACTCAGAACTTATTTAAATGATCTGTTCCCAGATGTCCCCCCAGAGGTCAGCTGACAGCAGCGACAGACGTGGGAGTGGGTAGATGCATCAGTGGTTTTTATTGCCGTTAACACAGTGGCCGGGTTGCGCCTGGACGTTAACAGGGCGTGAGGGTGAGCAGAACATCCTCCCTCACGGTGCTTTCGCTGCAGAAGCTGTGCCTGCAGACCAAAATGAGGGCTTTGTAAGTGTTGTGAGCTTTACGTAGAGTTGTGAGTCGTTAAGAGACGGTAATGGCTGGTTTACAATTCACAAGGAATGAGGGAAACCCTGTTCCTGGAGGACCGATTGCCTTGGCGCTTCCAGTGAGACAGGCAGGTGGCTGGTGTCTGCCACAAGGTCCCCTGTCGGCTGTTGCTCAGAGCAGCCCTGGTCTCTGGGGCCTCAGGCTGACAGGACCGTTGGGCCGTGAGGCAGTGACAAGACCTCTCACTGGCCTCCTTCTCCACAAGGACCCGCGGGCCCTCCTGGAGCACCGCACACTGGTTTACAGAAGGGCTCGCTCTGGCCTGAGCCACTCTGGAGACGGGACTGAACCTTCTACTGGCTACAGTAAATTGGGCTCTGACTCGCCCCGGCCCTGGCACTAACTGACCCACTTGTGCAGACTCATCCTCACAACACGTGTGAGAGGAGGTATTGCTACGAGCCCCCACATTATAGGAGGAGAAGCTGAGGCACAACGGGCTCTCAGTAAATGGAAGAAGGTGCAAATACAGGTCTGTCCGATGCCACAGTCCACATTGTCCAGGGCAGAGTCACACTTCACACCTCCCTGGACCTTGCCTTCCACACCTGGAGTCCGTGAATCTTTCTCTTTGGGCTCCCCCCACCGCCTACCAGGGATTACTTGAGTCTCTCTGAGCATCGGTGTCTTCATTTGTAGGAGAGGGCATGGTTCCCTCTTGTGATTGCTGAGAATCCCATGTTAATAATGCAACATCTCATGATGGTAAATGTAAAAAAGCTTTGTAAATTGATTTTTTTAAAAAAAACAATGCAGATATAAGGGGCTATCATCATTATTATTATTCCAAGAACCACGAACTTCTTGGGCCTCACGATCTTTGATCTCTGAGGCTTTGTCAGGCTTTCATCCTCATCTTCACCACGGTCCCTTTTGTATCTCATTTGTCTTTCCTAGCTGCCCTAACCCTGTCTCCAATCTATTGCACCTTGAGCCCTGCCATCTGTGGTCTGGGTGCCCCCTGCCCCTCACACATCAAGCCCATCGCCGCTGCTTACATTCTTCCCGGTGGAAATCCCTCAGCCCAGGAGATCCTCGTGGCCTCCTCTCATCACCACCTCCCCACCCGGCCCCCTGGCTCCCTGCCTTTCTCTCCAGCCACACTCCTTGGGCAGCCTCAGGTGAGTCCTTTGCCTTTGCACGTGAGCTTTAGGTCCAGTTGAGCTCAATAGTTAACACGCTAACTTTTCAAGAGCAGGATCTGCCTTTGCGTCCCCTACCATTTTGTAGACATACAGTAGGTAGTTTATAAAGTCAGAGAGGAAAGAGGGAAGAAGATGCTGGGAGTGGGAAAGAAACGAAGAGAGTGAGAACTACATTTATCTTTTGATGTCATGTCACTGGGGAGGAATTCTAGTCAGCAGGCTACTTAGCTGGACTTGCGACCTTAACGGGGCAACTAGAAGAATTTGAAGGGTACCTGAGAAGCGCTTGGATTAAAAGCTTGATTTTCTGTTGCCTCCCAATGACGATGATTATTTTTTTAAAATGTGCTTACTAGCCATACTCCTAACAGCAAAATATTTGAGTAATTTGACAAATTCAGCTTTTTTTACTCCCCATACTAGTTTGTGATGTTTGATGATGATTTTGATCTGACTCTATCTTAAACATCTGATGTCCAACATCTAGCTTCTCTTAAGAGAGATTTCCTCTGCAGTTGACAGGCAGGGGAAGAAAGGACTCAGGGACTCAGGCCACTGGAGGGTTCAGATGGCAGCTGGTGGACTCAGGGCCTCACGGGTGGCCCCAAGTACATTCTGCTCCATTTTTAGAAAGTGCATAAAGTCACGGCCTTTCCTTTGAAAACCTGGAAGTTACAATGCCCTGATTTGGTCTTGTATCTGTGTCCTTCTTCAGATCTGCCTGTGAGCAAGTCATCTCTTGGGAACACTCTGCATTTTTAAGGCTTTAATGATACCATCTTTTTCCGACACCTTTTTAACCACACAATCCCAGGATTCAGGCCATGGTCCAATTCCGACTGGGGCCCTGGGCACTGACTTTAGAGGCTCATTGTCCTCTGATGGGGGTGGACAGGGAGGCCCTGGCTGCATGCACAGCCTGCAGAGGGCTCTCCACTGGCTCCCTCAGTGCTCTGCTCTAGCTGAGAAATCCTCATTCTGCTCACCACCTGGCTGGGCCAGCCCCTCTGTCCTCCCCGACTCATAGGGAGTTGGAGGACCTCACAGGAGTCATCCAACCTGAGATGCAGCCAGGAGGTTGACCAACCCACCCTCCCTTCCTAAGGGAGTCCCATTCTCTGAGGCCTGAGTTTAGCAACCTCATCTAACCTCCCAAATCCCAAGACCATCAATGACCGTGTTCCCAGATCCCTTTCCACAAAGCCACCCCAGGAGGGTTCTGCTGACCACAATTCTGGTCCCAGCCTTGGGGACATTAGCTCTACCCCCGTCGGGTCACTGTGCCCACATCCTTCCAGCTGCCACAGCAAAGGACACTGAAAGTCAAGCTAAAGATCCTATAAGGATAGCTAACTCAGCTCTCTCCTGTACTATCTCAGATTTTATATCTTTTGCTGAAATTGCTTTTTTTTATTACCCTGAAATTTTGTGATCTTCCCCTCTTTAAAAGGCAGCTACTCTCCAGCTCATACTTACAACCTTATACTCTCAGAAATTATTTCTTTCTCTCTTTCTCATTTTTCTTCCTTAGTTTTCCTTGAAGACAGGGTGATACCATCTGTATCCTTCTCAGATAAGGCTGAGACCACTTAATAGAAATGCTTTATGCTGTCTATCAGTAGCTTGTTTGCCCATAATGGATAGATTGTCTTGGCTTTTCTGGCTGAGCCATGACCAACTTTCTGGGGTGAGTTTCCAATAAAAGCACCAATCTCTACCAACATCCTTAGACACAATCCAGCAAAGATATACATACACTGTTTTCTCCTCTCCCTTTTGCACGGTGATCTTGGCTGCACCCACTTTGGGAAAGGTTGGGTTTACCACGTTGTTATTCCAAAGAAATTTGACTTTCTCAATTGTTCCAACATCAAGCTTTGCATCAAACTCATTGGAATGAGTAGTGCCTGGTTTGAGAATCCCCCTTGAAATAAAGAGATAGAAACATTCTCATGCATAGAAACAAGTTCCAATGGCAGTTAAGGCCATACCACTTTTTTCTATTGAGATTAATGAGATCATTTTTCTAAATTAATTCTCAAAGGATGGAGAAACAGAGAAGCCAGCTCTATGCCAGCAGCCTGACACTATTATTTGAATATTGTTTTCTCAAACTCAAGTTAATTTCTACTCAAAATATTCATATAGAAAACTATATAATTCCTCCATAGGGATGCCTGGGTGGCTCAGCGGTTGAGTATCTGTCTGCCTTTGGCTCAGGTGGTGATCCCAGGATCCTGGGTTCGAGTCCCACAACAGACTTCCACAGAGAGCCTGCTTCTCCCTCTGTCTGTGTCTCTGCCTCTCTCTCTGGGTCTCTCATGAATAAATAAAATATTTTTTAAAATTCCTTGATATTATTTTTTTTCTGGGAGGAATTATTTGTCTAGTAATAAGTTATCTACTTAGTTTAACAAAACCAGCATGTGTTACTATACTAATCAGGAAACATGACACCTGGGGTAATATTAGATATATTCTTCTAAAAATCCATTTTTAAAAATGGATCTATTGAAAGAGAAAAATCTAAATGTGTGGATTTATAATTTAGAAAAGAAAATTGTCAGCAGAAGTCTGAAATTGACTTTATCACATAAAGTAAATAATTTTAAATCAATTGATAAGGAGATGATAAGCATTTCAGTACATCGACTTGAAGGCCATGTATAGCATTTAGTGAGATGTGATGCTGAAAAAGGGAACTTACTTGAAGATGTTGAATTGATGAGTATTTCCCTTACTTCCAAACAAAGCAACTTTAGCCTGACCAGTAGCTGTTTTCCCAGACAATGTTATAGAAACCCCGTATCTCCAGCCTGTACAGGGGATAGAAAAGAGTTCAATTGACTCATGCACAAACCAGTTGACCCAAACTTCAGAATCCTGTCTCCATATCTTACATTGAGGCATCAAAGTATGAGAAATCCTACCTGTTAATCTACAACTCAAACCAGGCTATAAGGAGAAGTATGTATCTAGTAGTATCCCCTCTGGATCTGCACTGCCCAGTAAAAGGACCACTACCCACATGTGGCTGCTTAAATTTAAATCCAAATTAAGTAAGACCAAAAAGTAATTCTTCAGTTGTACCAGCCACATTTCAAGTGCTACATTGCCACATGTGGCTACTGGCTACTGTATTGGACAGCAGAGGATATTTCCATCATTGCAAAAAGTTCTGTGGGACAGCTCCACTCTAGGGGCACCACACTATGAGATAAGATGAAAAGAGAAGGGACAAGGACTTGTTCCCATGTTTGGAAAGGTGGCTCAAGACTGCAGTCCTGCGAGCACCAGAGCAGGGTCTGTGTCCTATCTGTGCATCCCCAGTACCCTGGGCGGTGTCGAGAACAGAGTGGGACCCAGTTGTTACCCAAATCTATTCCAGGGGTACTGTCTGTGCCCATGAGCACAGGTGCATACAACCTACACACATATAACCACATACTCACAATACATATACTCACATACATATAGACATATGCATACAACCTAGACACATATAACCACAACCCCCCCACATAAACACATGCACACAAGCCCACACACACATGCACATACCCACACACATATGTACATAAATGCACACACACATCATTTGTCTAACTCCTACTTGGCTTTCATGTCCTCAGAGATATTGCCCCTGCCCCTTCGTCTGGGCAGGGTCAGGTCCTCGGTCCCAGAGTGCCACAGAAGCAACCCACCAAGCCCAGGCACACTAGCTGCTTGCTCAGTTTCTGCTTTCTCTGCTGGGGTGTACATTTCACACATGGAGTGTCTTGCTCATCCCTGTAGCTCCAGTGTCTAGCATAGTCTGTGGTTCATAAATAAGTGTTGGTTGAGGAATGAATATGTGGTTTTTGAATGTTTAATTTGTTGTTTTAAAATATGGGCCAGCATTTTATGCATCCCTACAACAGAAGAAGGATTGATTAACCAGTGTCTTTTTTTTTTTTTTAAATATGTATAGTGTTAGAAGTGTTCTACATCTGGATTGCAGAGATGGTTACATGGCTCTTCATCTATCAAAACTCATAGAACTCTGCACTACAGAGGGTGAATTTTGCTGTATATAAATTGTACCTCAATAAACCAGACTTAAAAACCTAGATAAGACATATGTTATATTTATATCTTTATATAAGCACAGTGTCTTTTTTAGTGCAACTTCTTAGGGAATTGTCACAGGGCAGGTTGGCACAGAGTGGCCCAACTGCATCCTGTCTCTATCCTACGTTCTAGATGATTCAGAAGAATTTGGAAATAAATCAACCCTTCCTTATGCCCACCCACTCTCCACCATAGAGGGACCCCTACCAGGGGCATCAGGGAGGGACAGAGAGAGGGAATGGAGAAATAGGAACTGTGCTTCTTAAGGGACTCAGCCCAGCAAAGAGCTGTACCAAATAAATGTTTGATGAATGAATAGAAGAACAGGTGTGCATGACACAATATTAAAAATAAAAAGAATAATGAACTGTGGAATGATAAAAATTCAGTGGTAAAAATTGCCACAGAGGATATGTAAGTTGCTATTATCTCATTATTTATGCTTCTATTCATTTCATGCTATAATCACACAATGGAAGAAATGCAGACTCTTCCTAAATCCTTAGTTGAGTCTTCAATAGGATTATTTGGACAGATGTGTCATTTCACTAAGATAGAATGTGCTCACAAATATTTCAGGTTAGAGATAAGCCCTTCTTGTCTAACAGAAGCTAAACTTTCTTGACATGGGTGAGCAGGGTCAAAGTAAAACTTACGAGCAAAATTGCTGGAATCTCCAGTGTTCAGGAAGTATTTCTGTGTCTCATCACTTGTCTTGAGAGCAAATTTATCAGCATAGTGACCCATCTGTGGGCACCCTTGATCTGGGCAGGGGAAGCACTTATTCTAAGGAGAAAAGAGAGAGAGCCAGCTGTAAGATGTAAATCTATCTTTTTATGACCCACACATCTAGGAGAGCAATTCTACAGCCTGAGTTCCCTCACCTGTAACAGGAAGGAGATTGAGATAGATGATTTCTAACTTACTTTCACCCAGGACAGGACCCCCAAGCCTGAGGTACATCACGTTAGGATATACTGATGCCTGGGCCCCGCATTAGATCAATGACACCTCCCATCACGTAATGTGCTCTTGAATGATTGACAGCCAGCTCTGAGACAAAAAGCCCTGAGTGTAGCATTTGCCAATTTCCGTGGTGTAAATACTCTGTGGCCAATTTCAGAGGCCTGAACCCCAAGCCTGGCATCCAGAACCCGAGCATCCACCTTTCCTTCTCTCTAGTGTATGAATTTTTCTCGCATATGTTCTTCTGTTCTTGCTCTAGTTTTGCTCTACCCTCAGCAGAAATGTGCACTCCTTCTCTTCCTTCTAAACTCTTAGATTTTTTAAGCCAGATTCAAACATTGCCTTCTGCAGGAGACCTTTCTAGATCATTGAAATGATTATTCTTCTGGTGCCCCAGCGATTTCCTCACCCACATGACTTATCTAGAATTTTAGCCACCTCCTGCCTCTCTGTTTCCCAGGATCATAAACTCTGGAGGGCAATGCAAAACAAGTAAGAGATGGTCAGAAACTGCAAATTCCCAACACAGCAGGACAACCGTCCCACAGAGGGACTCAAGGAAGGACGATAGCTTACAGATTCAAAGGCCCTGTAGGAAGCACAGGGGTAGGAAGCAAATCCATCAGGGTTGAGGATGCTCTCTGAGTAATACTTGTAACTTCTCAGGTGATTGCAAGCCACGAAGTCCCGAGTTCCTGGAGAAAGAAACAAGGAAGTCTGCACGAGTGGTTGAGGGGCCAATGACTTCTCTCTTTCCATGTCGAGAGGTTCTAAAGTGGAACCATATTTTCAGAAATTTAAAGTAAGGTAAATTTAAGGTAAGTCCAAAATAAATGACAGCTGACATAAAGAGGCAGCTTTCTGTGTGCCAGGCAATGATCTGAGTACTTTACATGCATTATCCCTGTAATCCTCACCGTCCCTAAGTGCAGAATGATATACAGATTACAGCCTCAGATGTACAGATTATAGCTAGTGAGGGGCAGAACTGGGAGTTGAAGCCAAGCCTATCTGGTGCTTGAGCCCATGCCTCTAAGCCTTGTGCCATCCTGTGTCCCAGGCACCAGGCTGGAGGTCCTTGAAGACACAGCCAGATGTGACGTGACCTCTCAGACATGACAAAACCAAGGCAAGGACATCTTCGTGCTGTGTTTAGGCAAATAGAAAGGAGAGTCGAGTGGCTTTAGATGGCTTTTCTCTCTCTTTCATGGCATCTTGACTTTGCTGATAGCCATCTTTGGCCCCTACAGTTCCTGTCAAGTGACAGAGGTCATAGCACACCTGCTAGATGCGACCATTACTGATGGAGACTTTGGACAACTCTATCCATGTAAACCCACCTGAGGCTGTAAGAAACAAACACATAAACCGGCATACTTAATGTTTGCTTTGATGGCATCCATTCTTGTTGAGCCATTTTGATCCAATTCAATAAAAATATTACTCATTGCATTTGGTCAGACCACCAAAGTTTTAAATCTGTGTGGTGCCAACTGATGAATCGGGCTGAAAAGTTCCCTTATCCCTTGTCCTTTTGACCAGATAGAATCTGTATCTGAAGGCGCTCCTCCTCCCTAGGTGTGCTCCACCAACAATGAAGAATAATCACATCGAATAGCACAGTCTCTGCGTAGCCTTCCCTACAGGTGATAGTTTCTTATCCTGACCCAACATAAAGGAGTAGTGACTCTCATTGTGCAAATGGCTTTGCCATGGAATGACTGGTGAACATTCTCTTTTTGGCTATAGAATTGAACCCAGTTACATGAGCTTAAACAATATCACTGACTCACGAGGGAGAATTGGCAGAAAAATTCTTAGAGCCAGGATATTTACTTGTATGGTATTTCTTTTCTTCATTAGGTAGCTACCAGTTGGTTGCTGGAGTAATGGCTTTAAGCAAGAGTTTTGTCATTCTTTGTTGCTTGTACAGTCTAGGACACCCACGACTGTGTTTTAAGGAAGTATAAAATCAGTAGATTGAAGATATAACAAATAATATGCAGGCATATTTTTTTCAGAAGTAAGATCCAGAAGGGGGAATCATCTATTTTTAAAGAGTGATGTGTTTTCATTTTTGAAGTTTTTTATGCAGAAGATACTGCTCACCCCAGGGAAGTGACGCCCTATTCTGCTCAGGCTTTACCTTCCCAAATGCCATCTAGGTCCACGATCTGTGACAGGGCATTCTTCTTGCATCCTGGCATTTCCTCTCCACCATTGGGGAAGAAGTCAAGGTGACCCATCTGTTGGCTTGTTCCAAAACCTGAAATGTTTGGAGCAGCAATGAGCTTTTCAGCACACAGGGCTCTTTTGGTTCAAACATTATTGCACGTGTTTGCAACTAAAGCATCATTGGGCTCACCCAGGAATGGGATCAGGGGAGCTGCATCTGTGTGAATCACATCAACAAAGTCAGCATCAGTGGGATCAAGTCGAACCTCTTCAGGAGTGCCCTGGAAACTTGCTTCCACAGGATCCAACCCTAAAAGAGATGATCAGTGCTGTAGACTAATAGACTTGGCTATAGGTACCAGCAGGACCACAGTGTACACTTGTTCGGGTTCTGCATTGCACAACTCAAGGGATGCTATACTCTGAAGTTCTGAAATGCCATGGCCCTGCAAATTGTATATGGGGGTATAGAGTTTCGATGTTGCTCCTCAGAGGAGAGCTCCAGAGGCATGGATAAAGAAGGGCAGGTGATCCAAGAGATTTAAATTTGTCTGACCAGGGCACCTGGGTGGCTCAGTGGTTGAGTGTCTGCCTGTCTGACCAGGGTCCTGGGATCAAGTCCTGCACTGGGCTCCCCAGAGGGAGCCTGCTTCTCCCTCTGCCTATGTCTCTGCCTCTCTCTCTCTGTGCCTTTCATGAATAAGTAAATAAAACCTTTAAAGAAGAGATAACATAAATTTGACCAAGGATTTTTTTCCCCACATTATTTTCTCCCATTTACTTGCATATCTTTCTTCTTTAACATTCTTTTCCTTTTCTCAAGTTTGAAGGAAAAAGGGACAAAGCAGTATGGTATCATAATTAAGAACACAGATTCTGGAACTGGGCAGCCTGGCTCTAACTCCCTATTCAGCTATTTCTTGGGCAAGTTGCTTGACCTTGGGCAAATCACTCAACCTTCTTGGTGTGTGTGCGCCTTGGTTTCCCCATTTATAAAATCTGGGTAATAATATGGTTATAATAAGATTAAATGAGATTACAAATATAGCTTTTAGCACAGTGCCTGGCATATTATCATGGGAGTTTAAGTAAAATATTGATGATTATTATTTCCTCCTTCTTGGCAGGGCTCCTGAATTTATGAATAGCCATCTGGCCAGAGCAGCTGAAAAGGCATGAACATAATTGTCTGTTGAAAATAAAAGTAAGAGGTCTTAGAAGCTTGAGCCACATGACAGCAGAACTGGGTTTGAATCTCAGTTCCGCCATGATTTGGGGCCAGTTACCCAGTTACCTGAACCTGTTTCTTCAGTTCTGGGGATGAAATGAGAAAATGTAAAGCACTTGGCATAGTATTTGGGATAAGTAGGCACTTAATCTATGCTTACTATAATAATGATAATAGCATTACATTATTATGATGATATATAGATACATTCTGTTGCTGCTGTTACACGTTAAAGGCTTTGCTTGGGTTAAGAGAATGACCTGCCGGACTGGTGGCTGGGTTTCCTCTACCAGCAGAGGCAATGGATGTGTGATTTTCATGTTCCACCCTGCCCTTGATTTCAAAGAGAAAGGAGAAGGGAATAACAATGTGGACTCTTAATTATGTTTGCTCATGTTCACACTAGCCTTCCTCTCTGTTTCCCTGGGTGCCCCGTTCTGCTGAATGACCCAAACTTTCAGGAAACATGGATCTAGAGAGGAAGGATGGGGACAAAAGTGGAAGAAGCAAATGGAAGCAAAGGAGAATTAAAGCACTACCCCTTCTTCCACAAGGATGGGCCTCTTGGAGTCTTCCTAAAATGTCCTGTGCGGGCTCTAACCAGCTCCACCACAGCGAGGTCACAGACTACTTTGGGCCAGCTTCTAGCTGGGCAGCAGGCTTGCACCGTGTTCTGGGGTTACTGGGGACAAAATCTGGAGCCTGCCCCTTGGGTCTTACCTGTAATCCTGCCCAGACCTGGAGTCCTGCTCCCTGCCTCCCCAGCCACGTGGGCTCCCAGGCTGTGGCCAATGAGCTGGACTTGGGAAGGTGAGTAGCTGTAGTTTGCCTGGAGAAGGAAGATTATATTTTCAGAACATTTTTGTGGTGTGATTTTTATAACATGCAAACCTAATGTTGCGCCTCTGCTGAACACCTTCTATGGCTCCCATCACTCTTGAGATCAAACCCAAACTCATTACAAGGGCCTCAGAACTTTCCTGACTCAACACCCATTTTTCAAGATTCTTGCAAAACCCTCTGGGAACTTTCAGGCCTCAGATACATCATAATCTCTCATCTCTGGGTCTGCTCTGGGCTCCTCTTCCTCTTGCTATCCATTCCCCAACCACTTGCCCAGCTCATGTCAACGCAACCTAGATATCAGCTCTCAACTTAAATGTCTCTCCCTGGGAGAAATCCTTAATCACTCCCCAGCCCTCCAGCCTGGATTAGCTGCTCCCCCATGTGCTCCTATTAACCCCTGTAGTCCCCCCATTAGAACCCTGACCACACTCTGTTGTCATTGCAAGTCTTCACCGTGAGCTCCCCCAGGCCTGGAATGCATCCTCTTGACCTTTTAGCAGGGCTCCTGACACTGTGTCCTCCCCATATTGGAGAACAAACAAATGTCATGAAGCTATGAGTGTTTGCACATGTTAGTCTCAGAGGTATCCACCCATTTGTACTCATTCATCGATCTTCAGTGCCTCCAGAACAAACCCCACTGGCTTTAAATCTTGTAGGGATGCAGAAGTAGTTAGAACCAATCAGTTCTTCCACAGACCCTTTAACTAGAAGACAGAAGTGGCTGGGGCCTTTATCTAGTACATAATAGAGTCATGAAGAGTTAGTGACTTCACTGAAAGGACTAAGGTCTTAAAGAATTAGCCAAAAGGGAAGGCCAGGGTAGATAAAAACAGCTGAATTGATTGTGACAAACAAAATTCTCCATCAACAGGACCTTCAACAGGGCAAATACCCGGACAGACACCCATTCTTTCTATATCTTTTTTCAATATATAACTCCCAGCTGCATCTTTGGCCAAAAGAGACCAGTGGGCGCTGCCTACCTCAGCAGGAGCCCGGCCGGCAGACTCACCGAGAGCATGCTGAGCATCTGGGCCACCTGGGCGCCCACCACCCGCACGTTGTTGGCAGCCTGTGTATATGAGGTTTGGGAACCTTTCTTCCAGTCCACGCAGATGCAGTTCACCTCCTCGACCTTGAACATGTTCTGATGTTGGAGAGACACCAGGATGTCATGACAGGGGCACAGAAAATCATATCCAGGCAGGGCTCAGAAGTGGTTGCTAACAGTTACTACCTGTCTTTGTGTCTTCCTTGGTGGGGCCTGAGATACACTAGGCTTTGTTAGGAATCCTGCGGTCAGTTAGGAGTTAGTCCTCGGGGTGCGGGCTGTAGAAAAGGCAAATCCATTCCCGCTCTAGCTTGTAGATAAATTAAAAGCTGTCCACTTTCTGGTTTTCTTTGACCAGATTCAGTAATATTGATGGGGGTGGGGGGTAGAAATCAAGGGCATCCACAGAAAAGCCCTATTTTGAAGAGGAAAGGTCTCAAGTGCCATCTCTGGTGACCAGTGTCTAAATGACCTTGTGGACTTGAGCCCTAGCCATCTTACAGATTTGAGCCATAGACTCTTGGCAACACTGCCAATAACTGGCCTTGCTTTCATCCCAGGCTTCTGGGCACTTACTAAGTTTTTACAGTCAAGTATTTACAGTACTTCGAGGAGGAAATACACTCAGTGGATATTCGAAGAACAAAACTGCACTGATTTGAAAGAGATTGAAGAATCCTGAATGGAAGACTTCTTCTAGGATGTCAAAGAAACTCATATATCCTTAGACATTCTGCCAAGGAGGACATATGACCAGCTTGAGTTTAAAATGGAGCAATGAATTTATCATGCGCTTAGAATTTTTCACATATGTGATACTAATATGTGTGATCGCACACACACACAGACCGAGAGTTGTTTCTCGGGACCTTTATTTTTAAAGCAACCCTGAGGAATCTCTTAAAAACCTGAGGAATTTGGGGTGTAAATTATGTCTTACAGTTTTATCCATTATGATATTTATTAATGAAGGGCACCTGGGTGGCAGTGGCTCAGTCAGTTGAGCGACCGACTCTTGGTTTTGGCTCAGGTCATGATTGCAGGGTCATGAGATTGTGCCCCACCTGGAGCTCCACGCTCAGTGTGGAGTCTGGTTGGGATTCTCTGCCTCTGCCTCTGCTCCACCCACCCTCAAATAAATAAATAAAATCTTTAAAAAAGATATTTCTTAATAAGGGGAACAAAGAGGTAGCAAGAGCTAAAAGCCTGGTAAATCAAGGCCACCTGCAGAATGACTTTGATTGTCTAGGTTTGTAACTTTCCCTGTTGGCATGATAGGTGGGAATTATTAACGTGTGTGGGAAAGGCAGGCTGATCAGGTAAATTCTTAGGTATCAGAAAAATAGATTGCATCGGTGTACACATAAAAAGAAGGATGATGGTATGTTGCATACGTGTGTGTGCCTATGCACGTGTGTGTGCATGTGTGTGTGTGTTCCTCTATTGTCTGCCCTTCTAACAAATAGATGCTGTATCACATATAATTTTGGCACTTTCTATTCTGTCATTTGGTCTCCTGGTGCATCTTAAGTTCTCCGTTTCTCAGATAAATGGTCGTAGCAACACATCATCTCAGGGATGTAGAAGAAGCTTGAACAAAAATAACATAATCCCTCATTTACTGGTAAACGAAGTGCCCTCCCTAAAAATGGAAGCAGATCTTTGGCCTTGACTTAGCCAGAAGATCATGGTCACGTGTGCCAGCACAGCAAATGCCACTGCTTCAGGCTAGAAGGTAGTCCAGAGGTGTGGAAGTAAATTCTTAGTATTGCAAAGAGAGGCATTTTAATTGCATAAAGGTACCTCCTAGATAGGGATTTCGTGTTTTCAAGCTCATCTGCTGTGCTTGCTGAAAGGAGATGGAGGTATTAGTGGGGAGCAGGGAGCAGGGAGCAGGGCAGACTATGAGTGAGCCTGGGAGCCGGCCCCTACCTTGCACATATCCAGCAGCCAGTTCTCTTCTCCCTTGTCTATGAAGCCATGGATGATGAACCGGGTCTTCTTGTCTGTTTGAAAATTTGATGCCTCAATCGTTGATGGATCAGAGGGAAGGAGAGTCTGTGACAAAAGTGGGAAAGGGTCGCATTATTTTGTAGCCCAGCCACTCAGGCCAGCCTCTCCTTCCCCATCTCTGTTTGTCCCAATGCCATGATCTTTCAAAGCTCAGCACAATAGCCACCTCTTCCATGGAGCCCGCCCTGACTCTCCTTTTCCCGTCTGTCCCACCCCCATCCCACCCCCGCCTCCGCCCAGTCAGGAGTTCCTACCTCCACTGGGGCTGGATTACAGTTCACAATCTTACCTTCCATAGGTTTCTTGGTAGATGGCAAGCTCTTTGCCCCAGACCAGAATCACACAACCAGTGAGAGGTTTTGGCAAATGCAAACCATTCATTCTTTTGAGCCAACATTTCACAGAAGCCCTACTCTGTCCAGATCTGGCTAGGCCAGGGGGGCAGCTGGAGGGTAAGGCGGGACAGAGCATGGAGGAGGAGGAAGGTACAGAGACAAGGAGCCTCTAGCCTGGGGGGTGAGGTGAGCACAACCCTTCACCCACTCACAATGGCGCTAAAATGACAGAGGTCTCACTTGAAAGTTGTTTGGGTTCTGGTTGGTGTAGAGCAGGAAGCGGGTGCCGATTCTCTCGGGGCTCCAGGGGAGAACTTTCAGAGGCCTGATTGCTGTCCCGGCCCAGGGCTCCGCATCAGAAAAGCATCCGATTTGTTCATAGCAAACTTCCTTTGCTGTAGAGAAAGGATGACTCTGCTCACGGCTTAGCTCCCCAGGCTGGGCCCTGGGAGGTCACAGCCATTCAGGTCCTCACTCCCCTGGCTGGGGACAGTCTGAAGACAATGGAGACACCCTGCCTCTCCCTACAAACTCTCTTCTTACTCCCAGTGCACCTTCTGATCTGGGACCAGTCCCATTGCTTCCCATAGAGACCCCAGCTGTGCCACCACTCAGAGCCACCATCAGAACTGAGAAGCGGTGTCCCATCCCCAGCAATTCAGATATATTTATTTAACTAATATGATAGTCACTGATGAGCTAAACTGTTAACCCAGGCAGGTGTTTAATGCTTTACCTAGAAAAATCTAGCCTAGAGAGCCTGGAGATGAAGACAGGCCAGAGGGGAGATACTCTGAAGTGGGTCCCCCTCAAAATGCCTTCTCTCCCTGGGCAGAGTGCCAGCACCCGCCTCCCTCTCTCTGGAACCTCAGAGTTGTCCGGACCTGTTAAAAGCCCTGCCACAGGTAAGGCTCTTTCTGGCCAGTCCTGAGATACTGTATTTAAGTCCTTCCCGAGGGGCCGGTGTGACGTTTCCTACCTTTGGCTGCTCCCAGCAGAAACAGCGCGATTGTCCAGATGCTCATCATCTACAATAAATTCGGACATTCTCAGTCTCACCGATTATTACAGCAATGAGCACAGACCCTCAGAAATTCAAAGCTATCTGCTTCAACCCTGGTGGGAGGACAGAAGAGGTGACTTACCCTGTGGGATGTTCTGGGCCTTCCCTCCCTTTCAATCAAGTACCCAGGCCCTTTTTTTTTTTATACTGGAGCCTTATCATTTGGAGGCCGCTTCAAGGAAACAGCAGGTGATGATAGAACACGCTGTGTGCACTTAATATTGTAATCTGCTCAAATACACAAAACAAGACTAATTATAGTAGTCAGATCTTCCCACAGTCTGGGAAGATGAAAGAATGCTTGATTAAAAGGAGGTAAAAGATCCCTACCTTTGTACCGATGTACCTGTGCATGTAATTCTGAGCCAGTGGGGCCCCTCTTTCCCATTTTCTATTTTATCATCAAATAGTTTACAAGTTCCAGTAAGAAGACAGCAGCAAAAGCCAATGATGGAGGGTAGTATTTCTCACTTAGAATAGGTGGAAATAAAAATAAATAAATAAATAAAAATAAAAATAATAAAAAATAAAATAAAATAAAAAAAGAATAGGTGGAAATGCCCTCCAAAAGCTGAAAGTTCTGATCAAAAAAAATCTCTTTTCACTGTCTCTTTGTCTGTCCTCTCTCTCTGTCTCTGTCTCTGTCTGTCTCTCTCTCTCTCTTTCTGGCAGTCTAATATCCAAGCACATGAGCTTTGGAGACAGATTCCTCAGCCCCCACAATAGCCTATACCATAATCCTCCATTAACTACCTGTTCCAGTTATCAATTGCTAGATAAAGAATCAACATAAAACATAATGGTTTAAAACAATAGTTATTCTATCATCCTACTAGAATTTTGAACAGCTAATCTCAAGAGCCTCTAAAAGCCCACGTCATCAGATCACGTCACGTCTGTGCAGTTTCCCCAGACTCTCCGAAGGTTGCACACCTGTCCTATGAGACGAGGCCCCCATGAGGCCGTCATGAATGACCCACTGACCCGTGCATCTGTGAGCAGCCCGGCCAGTTCACACCACAGGCAGATAAGCCTTCACATGGCAAACACCACTGGTTCTCTATCCCACAGTGCCCCCCGTCTGTGTTTCCTGAATTAAATATGCATCAAAGTCAAAGTTCATGCCTGAATAACCAAAATTCTGGAAGACAGCCTTCCTGTTGAAATGCAGAGGACTTTCCCTGGGGTTGTAAAGAATAGCAGCCAATAGCCACTGAGGCTTACTGGGTGCAGACAGAGCACTTGGCACCTATTACCGAATTTGTTTTTTATTTTTTTTTATTGGAGTTCAGTTTGCTAACATTTAGCATAACACCCAGTGCTCATCCTGCCAAGTGCACCCCTCGGTGCCCATCACCCTGTAACCCCTATTACCAAATTTACGTCTTACAACAACCCCACGAAGCGGGTACCATTATTTGTCCCCCTTTATGGGTGTGGAAACTGAAGTACAGAGAGATACGTAAATTGCTTAACTCTGATAAAGTCACACAGGAAATGAGTGACGAGATGGGATTTGAATTCAGACCAGCGTGAAATAAGGATTTGCTGAACATTCAGTTAATCTGAACAAGTTGTCTATCAGAGTTGTTGAAGCTCAACCACAGAGAATAAGGGAGATACCTACAGAGAACAAGTTGAAGTAGAAAATAAATTTTCCCCCACGGCGGCAGACTTGTGTCATGTGGTTGACCTAAGCAAAAAGATATTTAAACTTTGGAAATCAGCTCATGTGGTCTAGGAAAGTGCTGTAGCAATTTACAGACTGTGGGCAAGTCAAAGATGTCTATGCTTCTCTTTGACATTGTAGTGAAGAGATTCATGATACTCTAGTGGTGGATGAATAGGTAAATTGGTTGGTAGGAGATGTCAGATGACCCACTCTGCCTCTTGGACCTTTTCTCTTTACCCTCCACATTGGCCTCATTGACCTTCATCAAACATGCCAAATCCTTTCCTATCTCAGGGCCTTTGCACTTACTATTTCCATGTCTTAAAACTCTCCTCCCTAGACTTTCACTGGGCTGGCTCCTTCTTGTCATTCAACAGTTAGTTTAAATGTCACCTCTTTAGTGAGGCCACTGATGAGCATCCCTGAAGCCCTTTCACTGACAGCCTCCTACCCAACCCTGGACGTCAATCCCCTAGCACCTTATGTGTTTCCTTCAGATCATTTGTCACGGGTTAGAATTATTTATCTTGATTATCTGTGTGTTTGGGTTTTTTTTTTTTTTTCTGCAATCACTTTTCCCACCTTGGAATGCATTTTCATGAGGACAGAGGGACAGAGACCTTATCTGTTTGGGCCACTGCTCTACCTCCAGCCTCTAGGACCATGCCTGGCACTGAAGTGGTTATGAATTATTGAAAGGATGAATATACACACAAATGGAGTTCATTGGCATTTTATCCTTATTCTGAGAGTGAAATTCAGGGCTAGGGAAGGGTGATAGGACAACGTTCAAAGGAGGGGAAAGAAAGAGACGTCAGTCTTCAGATGAGCAGTGAGAATAGAAATATTTGATTAGATTTAGGGAAAACAGTCATCACAGGATGTGCCATGATTTGCCTGAGGGTCAGTCCCCCAAGCCTGTTCCCTAGAAGCTCACCTCACCTCACTGCCAGTTCATCTTTGGGCTCCATGCTCACCCCAAGGGAAAGGCCCTGCCCCGTGGATTCGATGTTTGAAACCACCTCAGGATGATCAGAGTTGATGGAGAAATTCTCCAAGCAGGACAGGAGGGTAGGGTTTAATCTGCAGCAGCCACATGGGTCTGGTCAGCCAGTGTGGGCTCCCGACCCTGGAAGATAGGAGCACAGACATTCAGAGAGTAGTTTTCTTTCTTAAAAAACTTTATTTCGCTCATGTTTGTAAATGGGTAATGCATGTTCCTACACATCTGATATGGTATAAAGTGCTTCCTTTAGTAGCTCTTTGTGTGTCCTTCCAGAGATATGTATATATACATTATATTTTACTAAAAAATATAAAGTTTGGGGTGCCTGGGTGGTTCAGTTGGTTAAGCAACAGACTGTTGGTTTCAGCTCAGATCATGATCTCAGGGTCGTGAGATCAAACCCCGCTTTGGGCCCTCTACTCAGTGTGGAGTCTGGAATTCTCTCTCTTTCTCTCCCTCTGCCCCTCCCCTCTCTCTGCTCATACATGTGCATGCTTGCATGCTCACTTTCTCTCTCCCTCAAATAAATAAATAAATTTAAAAAATAAAGATAAATAAACAAAAATATAAATGGTTAGTATGTACTACACACTATTTTGCAAGCAGATTCTGAAAAATTAACCATGGTCCTGAAAATCATTCCTTGTCAGTGCATATAGATCTGTTCCAATATTTTTTCCAGCTGCATAATATTCTGATACTTGGATATTTACTTAATTAGTCCTCTTCTTCTTCTTTTTTTTTTTTAGAAGCTTTACGTACTTATTCATGAAAGACACAGAGAGAGGTAGAGACATAGGCAGAGGGAGAAGCAGGCTCCCCGCAGGGACCCTGATGTGGGACTCGATCCCAGGACCCGGGATCATGACCTGAGCCAAAGGCAGATGCTCACCCACTGAGCCATCTAGGAGCCCCAATCAATCCTCTTCTGATGAACATTTGATTGTTTTCAATCTTTTACTGCTAAAAGCAATGCCTCAGTGAATATTCTTAGACATTTGTCATCTGGAAGGACGGCATATCTGTGGGATAAATTCCTACAAGTGGAATTTAAGGGTGAAAAGACATGTACATTTAACGTATTGATAGAGGCTGCTGCCTCAGGTCTCATTATCAAAAGTCCTTGTGTATGTTGGCTAATCTCCCCACCCCACCCTTTTTATTTTATTTATTTTTTATTTATTTATGATAGTCATACAGAGAGAGAGAGAGAGACAGAGACACAGGCAGAGGGAGAAGCAGGCTCCATACACTGGGAGCCCGACGTGGGATTCCATCCCGGGTCTCCAGGATCGCGCCCTGGGCCAAAGGCAGGCACCAAACCCCTGCGCCACTCAGGGATCCCTCCCCACCCCACCCTTAAAACAGTAGTGAAATAGAGACCATGAGCTATTTGAACAGTCTACTTTTGGAGGTATGCTGGTCATGGTTCTTTTGGTGGTAAGCAACACAAATAAATTCTGACTAGCTAATTTTTTTTTTTTTAGAGGAGAGATTTATTGGAAAAATATTGCGGCTTCTCATGGAATCCATAAGTTGTTAAACCATGAGACCTAGGGAAGCCCCCCACCCCCCTCACCAATGGAACCACCCTAGAGACCTCAGCAGGTTGTCCTCCGATCCTCTCTGCCCTGGACCTGATACTGTTACAGACTGTGCTTGTGAGCCCAGAATTTTTATTTACCAATTGGCTTGGTTAGGTCAAAGGCTGTCCCTCAATTAATTAGCAATGGGATATGCATCCTCTTGGGTGTTCCTGGGCAAGGGGATCCCCTGTGCACCCAGACATGGAGGTGAAGTTGTGAGCTGGGCAACCACCAGAAGAGGTGTGTGGTTCTGAAGTAATAACAATCGTAAATCAGCTGGCTCTTCTTGTTTTGTACAAAAGAGCAGTTAGTGGCTCAGTGATAATAGATGGGAGATTTCTTTAAAAGTATTGTATGGGGGCAGCTTTGCTTTTTTTAAAGATTTAATTTATTCACGAGAGACACACTGAGAGAGAGGCAGAGACACAGGCAGAGAGAGAAGCAGGCTCCCTGCAAAGAGCTTGATGTGGGACTTGATCCCGGATCCCACCATCACACCCTGAGTTGAAGGCAGACTCTCAATTGCTGAGCCGCCCAGGTGTCCCTAAAACAACTTTTTTTTTTTTAAGTATTGTTTGTGTTTGTCAGGCCTTACAGTCATGATCTCTATGAATTATCAAGAGTGAATGATGACTATGGAGGCTTGATTGCCTGATCAGGACACTTGTGTTGTTTTAAGGTAAGAAGAAGCAGCTCTGTGTAGATACGCATCAGTTGTTTAAGACAGCATGTACTCTACTGGAACACTCTGCTTTCCATAAAAGTCAAAAGCAAATGAACGAAAAAGGTGCCCTCACTTCTGACAATAGCTGTGAGGATAAGGCAGTCTAGAGACAAGGTCAGCCTGACCCATTGCTAGGAAAACCTGTCTGACCCCACAGGGGTCAGAAGGGCCAGAAAGACAAGCTAGGGATGGTGAGATGGAGGGTGAAAATGGCCACAGTTCTTCACCTCCTTCCCTTCTGTACGCATGCTCTTCACAGGTGATCTTGCAGCTCTTCCCATTAACAATGGGAGTCTCTTTCCCGACACTTGTTACCTGGGCCAGATGTGTGACTTGATTTGTCATTAAATGTGAATGCAGCAACATCTTGGATCAGCTCAAAGCCACCCAACACCAAGTCTGTGAGAGACCCAGCCAAGATTAGCACTGATGACTCAACTCACTCTGACCAAAGACATGTGAGTGAATCTAGCCAAGAACAGAAGAAACATCCAGCTAACCTGGAAATTCATGAGCACTAATGTATACCTAGTGTTTAAAGCCATTGACTTGGGTGGCAGGTGTGTTTTGCAGCAGTGGCTAAGTGGTACAGGAACTCTGCTCAGCCAGGCCAGAGATTTGGAGAGAGTAGTTCTCATTGAGTTCACTGGTGCCATTTTGGGGCACAAAGCATCAGATGAGGGCATATTCTCTCCTAAGACAGTGAGGAAACTCTCACATCTGTCAATAGACACTGCGTTCTAATGCACTGGCTCCTATTAAATGTCCTGGGGGATTTTTTTTTTAATTTTTATTTATTTATGATAGTCACAGAGAGAGAGAGAGCTTTTGTTAATAACAGTGCAAGAAATATGCATGAACTTTCTATCTTCTCAGTCGGCTTCAACGAATTAGGCAGGATCCATATGCACACAAATCTATGGATCTTTTTTAAAACTGTGACTTCATTTCTACTAGACAGCTCTCTTGTCTCCCTTGTGTATGGTTCCTTGAAGGTCACAAAGTAGAGGCTGAAGTGGCCAGCTATCATCTGCCATTTCCACATGTCCAGACGGAGCCAATTAGCTGCTTTTGTCCAGCCAATCCCCTCTGTCCTTGTTTTCTCCTTCAGTCTCAAGTTCAGAATATACAGATACCTTGTCATCTTGTAAGAGAACAGTATTCTGAATTTGGGGTGGGGGGAGGAGTGGGGTTGGTTCAAATGGGATTTTCAGAGTCCTTTAAGTTCAAAGAGGTTTTTGTCCTGAGAAAACTGTTTTCTAGGTTTTCCCCATGGCCAGGACACTCACACACTCAATGGAACCACATTTTTAAATATTCTCTGTACTGGATCGCGCCCTGGGCCAAAGGCAGGCGCTAAACTGCTGCACCACCCAGGGATCCCTTTTTTTTTCTTCTATCAGAGATGGTCTATTGGTAGCACATGAACTCAGCTTTTGAGTGTAGGTCAGACTTCTCAAGTCCTTTCCAAAGCCATTGGTTCCTATGGGCTGGGTAATAAGGAAAAGTCTGAGGCCACACAGACCCTGGTGCCACTTGAGGAGCATTGGGCCCCAGAGTCTGGACCCCCCATGTTACCTACTTTAAGAAGCCTTTCTCTGTCCTCCCTATTCCCTCAACCTCTCTCCTCAAAGTAACGCCAACTCCTCAGTCTTCTCAAAGTACCTTATACCTCTTAATCCTGCTTCATAACTGGTTCACTGTCCAGTTCCCTTATCAGATGATAAGTTCCTGGGAGGGTGAAGAATATATTATTTATTTCACATCCTTAGTACCAAGAGCAACGTCTGGAGTATGGTTATAGAGATTCCATGAATGTTTGTTAAATTAAGCAACATACTCAATTTCAGTTTTAATGAGGAAGTGACCAAGCTGGCATCACTTCCAGAGAGACCTAAAAGGGAACAAGATGAGACCCTGTGGTGGCCACAGTGGTGTGCCATTCAGATTCCTTTAAGAGAACCTGCTGCAGGAGCAGAGATGACGGATAGCCTGTATGCCATACACTGGCCCACCATGGCACTCTTGCAGAGGCCACACTTCCGCCAGCTGCCCGAAGCCAACGACTGAGCATAGCATAGGTACCGGATCCCATCCACTCCTGCTGAAGTAAGATTCCTGCAAAGGGCCACCTTCATCTGGGGACTTTCTGTGAACCTGGCCAAGACTTTCTCAGAACTTTGCTGAGGCCTGAGACACGTACAACCCCATCTTTCCTTCCCTTTCTCCTCTCATGAGTGTTTGACCTGCATTGCAGTATGATGGTTTTCCCTATCAACTCTCGCTTTCTCCTCTTTTATTCTTCACAGACATTTCCCTGAAAACATTTTTTGCATGTCTGATCCCATCTTGGGTTCTGCTTCTCAGAAGACCCCACTGACACAGGCATAGAAACAGACAAGGACAAGCAGTTGAGAGAGAACAGTTCAGGCTAACACTAGAGACAATATTTAGCCACCCCTGACTAAAGTCTCATCTGTACTTTAGAGCAGAGAAGTTGGCAGTAAACCTTACATGAAACCTACACTAGGCCTGAATATGATTCACTACTTAGAGCGTGTATGTGTGTGATACGTGTGTGTGCATGTGTGCCAAAGTGAACTGTTTGTTGGGTATAAATTTATGTAATTCATACCATAAAGTGGATTCCCTTTTCAGCTAATTTTTTTTTTTTTTTTTGCTGTTGTCTTTGCATCTTAAGCTGAAAAGAATAATTTTGAATCTTTTGAGGAGGGATACATAAGTTAGTTTGGATTCAAATGATATCTAAAAAGTAGAGGTAAGAAATCGTTATCTTAACAGTTGGAGTCAGAATTCCTCTTAGGGCAGGACTGCCTTTATTTAGGAGAACATTCTATGGGGATCCACTTTGACTAGAGGGGACAAGGCACCCAAAGTGTGGTCTCTAATCCTAGAAAACCATGGCATAGCTAAGTCCCTCTACACAAGGAATGCTCAGGAGTTTGGGAGTGGGGTAAAAATCAAAAAGATGTCTAAAGAAGTTGAGAGGACATTTTTAGGCAGCAGGACAGATGGGGAGCCTGCAGAAAAGTGACCAGTGGGGTTTCCAGGGGCAAGTTGCTTGTGTTGCTTCAAAAGTTACACTCCTCCATCTCCACAAACCTTCTAGGACTTATCACCACATAAGTGACTTGTTTAAATTAGGAGACAGGAAAATCGAGGTGAGAGCAGATAGCCCTAGGAGATGAGGGCCCTGGGAGCACAATGGGTCAAATGTGCAATTGCCATTAAGTCAGAAACTGGGAATTCTCAGTGCTCTTGAGTTAGCACTGCTGTCTACAGTGGTTCAAGTTGGGTCTGCCCCAGGGTTAGGGAATAAATTTTTATTTGGGTGACTACACCTATTCAGGAAATACCAGCTAATTTACTCACCATGCAGCACCCTCCCATAGTCTGTCTCCTTTTAGGCAAACATTCACCCTATTATCTGCAATGAGTATCCCTATAAACCCTTATCATAGTACCATATGTTAGTCTCGAGGTGTTTTGGGAGTTCAAGGCCTTGCTCACAGCTATGTAGATAGTAGACAAAAACTTGTTAATTTTTTACTTGCTATCACTTGAGAGGTCCCCTTTGTATATTTCTCCCACCCTCTCTTTGATTATAACGTGGGTGTGTGTGCACATGTGCACATACATGTATTTGTGCACAAGAGTCCCGGGGCATTTGGGAAAAGAAGAAATGCCTTTGCAGAGTCTTGAACCTCAGCAGCTGTTACACAACACAGTGATGAATCCTAGCATCCTGGAACAGGAATGGTGAGGCTGGCCGAAGGCCACTGAAGAGTCCAGTCGACCAAGAGGGACACATGAAAAATTTTACATCGTGATGCCCTTGGGAAAACCTAGATCCGCTAAGAAATAGTCTGTGACCTGGGGCAAGTTGTGAACACTCTGTGCTGCAGCTGCTTCCCATGAAAATGGGGATAAGAGCACCGACTTTATAGTGTATTGTCAGAATTAACTGAGTAATGCACATAAAGCGCTTAGAATAATGCAGGGCTCACTGTAAGCAGAATGCATATGTTAGGGAAAAAAAAAACAATACAGAAGGGGCAGTCAGTTGCTTTCTGAAAGACCCTTTCAGAGCAGGATGAACCACAGAGTTGATGCAATCAGTTTTTAACATCTAACCTTGAAAAAAAGAAAGTCCTGCAAGAAATAGGTTAAACATCACAGACTCAAAGTGAATCATTTATACATGGACTGGTTCATCCTTTCAATGGATATCAAACTCCCACCTAAAGGGCCTGTAGAAATAGAAATATTTCCTAAAAATTTACTGAGATCAGATATAGGTAAATGATTTAAGAAAACAACTTCCCTGAAACAATTAAAGCAATTTGCAAACTGCTTCATTATGATGAAAATGGATATCCTTCCTAACAAAAGGGTTTTTAACAGATGTATTTTTAAAGATTAAATTCTTTTAAAACCCTTTGTTCCATCTTCTTACTTGAGTCAATTTGCAGGCAATCTTTTTATTCATTTATTTTATTATTCACTATTCATCATTATTAGTGTGTTATAGAAAAGTTCCAAGAGGAATTCATAGTAATTATAATTAAAAATATTTATTAAACACTCAACATGTATTAAGCATTGCATAATCTCTTTACAGGGAAATTCGGGGCTTAAAATTATTTCATTCATACACTGATGACATCAAAGTTTACATGTGTAACCCAGACCTCTACCTTCAACTCTGTGCTTGTGTATTTAAGTTCTCGCTTATATGGCAATTGGATGTCTGATGAGCATCTCAAAGCTGATGAGTAAATCTGACCTCCCTCCTGGAAACTGTTCCTCCCAATGTAGTCCTCATTTCAGCCAATGGTGTCTCCATCTTTCTAATTGCTCCAGCCAAAGCCCCAGGAGTCCTCCCTTCCATTCGAATTTTCATTCCTCCTCCACATACAGTATCCAAGTGTTGCAGGAGTACGCCCTGACTGGGTTATGCCAATGGGCACATTCCATTTCTCAGGCCACAGGCCAATCAGAGTAAATCTCAGAGATTTCATTTGGGAAGACAGGGAGGAAGATGCACTTTTTGTCTCTTACTGAATGTGAAAGAGAAGGTCTGTATGGTCTTAATTATGGTAAATTAACTGGGAGAGGAGCCAGCCTTGGTATAAAACTAATAGACACCATAGACAAAGAGCATGGGAATAGGAGAAAAATGGCTCTGAAGAGGTCATTAAGTTGTTGGCTCAACAAAACCTGAAGCTTCCCCATCTCTGGGCTTTCCAATCATGTGAGCCAATCCAGTTCCTTATTGTTTAAGCCTGTTTGAATTAGAGCTTTGAGTTCATGCAAGTGGAAGCATCCTGATGAGTATGGATTAATGATTCTCAGAACAAGTTTACCTGTGTTGATCAACTTGTGGGTACTTTGGTGAAGCACAGAATGAAAAGCATTTTCACATCTCATCTCTGTGGCTTTGTTCGCTCTTTCTGGAGTGCCCTACCTGCCATGTCCTCTTGGCAAATCCTCACAAACCTTTCAAAACCTAGCACAGGTGGCTCTTTGTCTTTTAGGATATTAGTGATTGGACATGTAATTTTAAGTGTAATCGGACATGTAATTTTAATGTAATTGGACAGTAATTTTAAATACCAGACTCTAGCGGAGTAATCATTCTTTCCATTAATAAGATGGTCATTGGCATCCCACTACATGCCAGGCATTTGCCAGCCACATACAACATGTAAACCCCTTAAGGAGAGATATGCAGACAAATAAATAGGCAATTACAGATTTAGAGAAATAAATGCTGAGATGGGGTAAATTCTGGGTGCAGCAGTAATGTAGTAGGGGAGCCTCTCATCCAGTCTTAGGGGGTGTGGAAATGGAAGTGAAGGAAGTCTTCCTGGAAGAAATGATGTCTACACACAGATTTAAGAAGCAAAAGGAGTTCAACAGGCAAGAAGACAGGAGATAGGACCTCCCGAGGGAGAGGAAGAGTTTGTGTAAAGGTCCAGCAGCATCTGAGATTAGGGAAGCTTTGAGGACAGTAATGGAATGTTTATTTCTAGAAGAAACGTGGTGAGAGATGATGCTAGAGTCCTCAGTTCAAAATTAGACAAGAGGGTCTCATAAGGCTCACTGAGGGATGTGGATTCTTACCTGGGGACCATTGGGAGGATCTTTGATTTGTGCTTTAGAAAAATTAAAAAGGCTGCGGAGAGGAGAGGGGCCTGGGGCCACCCCACTGTGAGCAGAAAGACTGGTCAAGAAGCATTGGATCTGCTCAGTCCTTGTCTCTTTATGCGTCATCTTTCCTGAGACGTCTGATTAGAAGCAGACACAGAATGTAAAGACAATGGGAAAGTGGCAACGGTTGCTACTTGCCATGTGTTCACCCCAAGAGGGGGTCATCTTAAGGAAGTCTGCCTTAAGTGATCAGAATGACACCAGTAATCTTAGCCATGGGCATGATGTCAGTGCCAAGTAAACAATATTCCCAAGCTCAAATGCCCGGAACATGTAGCAGACTTCAATAGTCATTTGTGGTTCTTTGGATCAACTCCAAATTTTGGATTTTAATCACATTATCCAAAAGTTACATGGGGAAAAAGAGACATGACAACAAAGAAATGATTGCTTCACCATGAGATTTTATTAGTAGTAAGATACTAGGTGGTCACAGGCCTGTGACTCTTAACATGGGGTAAGAGTAAGTAAAATATCTTCCCTCACGGTTTCTTTACTACAGAAGTTGAATCTGCAGAGAGAAAACAACAGAAAACTCAGCTTTTCTTGGTGCACAGCTTGTGCACTGAGCATAAAGACAGCTTCTCTTCTCCCCGGTCTGAGTGAAAACCGTTCCCTGTGCCTGAGACCAGACATTGGCCAAGGGAAGACAGACCTCTTCTGTATAAAGGACTGAATTCTCTTTTCCAATGTTCTTTCATAGCTGTGCAATAGCAGAGAGAGGAAGCATCACTGGATGCCCCTAAGGACGGGGAGCATTCATTTGTCATATCCTGAAGCACCTACTAAGCCCTGGGCACATTATTAATCAGTGCATGATAAGAAATCAGCCAGGGATTTCAGAAATCCGAGGGAAATTTCTGAGGTCCTGGCGTTACATTCACTAGGCTTTCTTATTTAATTCAATAATTGAGTTGAAATGACTAGCATTACTCATTAAGACTGAACAAAACTTAGCTTGCTTGGGAGCTAATTTTCTTTAATAACATATATGAACCTACGTAAAGTGCCTGGGACATAAAAGGTGCTCAGAAGGTGCTCTTGTCTTCTCATTTTCATTTCCCTCTCTGTGGTCTGATAGCTGGCACACTCACAAATAGGAAATTAAAGGTTAAACACTAATACTGATAAAGGACACAAGAAATGAAGGGCACACACGATCTATATATGAATAAAGTTGAACTGAATTTTTTTTCGTGGTAGTTAAGAACTTGCTGGAGTCAAATTTGCTGCCTACAAATTATGGCACTGAGGCTTCATTTAATTGTCTTTAATTGAGATAAGAATAGTGCCCCCATTCCATCACCACCATCAGTAGAGTAAGCATAGTCATTACCCCAATTTACTTTCCTGTTTCTTCATAATCTCTAATCTCTAATCCTTCTTGTCCCCTCCCATCCACCCTCCCCACCATACAACCCATGACTTGCTGTCAGACACGGAACACAAAGCACAGTTACCAAACAAAATCACTCTTTTCACCTTAGTGACATGAAGCCAGATTCTCAACTTAACACTTAACTTGCATCAAATGACACATGCTCATAGACAAATCTCCCAAAGTTATTTCCTGAAAGTTCTACTCTTTTTTTTTCCTAAAGAAACAGAGGTAGTAGGGAAGCAAATGTGGCCATGGCTTTGGAGAACTATCATCAGAGGTTTAACCTAACGTAGACTTCCAGTGGGAGTAACAAAGGTGACTTGTTCTCTTTGGATTTTTGTTTTATTTGGGATCTTTGGATTTTTATTACTTACACTTTTCCATCATTTCTTTCCACTGTGATCTTGGATGCTCCCACTCTGGGTAGAGTTGGGTTGATCACATTGTTGTACCAAACAAATTTAACCTTCTGCACATCTCCAACTTCCACATCAGAGTCAAATTCATTGGAATGAGTGCTCTCTGGTTGGAGAGTGCCCCTTGGGAATTGAGAAGTTAATGAAAACATACATGAAGATACAAAAATATACATATATATCTGTACATATACGTTTCTAAAACCAGGTTATGATGCATCTCTAGTAGGATGATTGACAGTACACTTGCCACTCTCATGTATTAAATAATTTTTTTAAATTTATTTATGATAGTCACACAGAGAGAGAGAGAGAGAGGCAGAGACATTGGCAGAGGGAGGAGCAGGCTCCATGCACCGGGAGCCTGATGTGGGATTTGATCCCGGGTCTCCAGGATCGTGCCCTGGGCCAAAGGCAGGCGCCAAACCGCTGCGCCACCCAGGGATCCCTCATGTATTAAATAAATGCAGACATGCATGCGGTTCAGTGGCAGGTCATTTGCCAACATTAAGTTGTATTACCTTAAAGTCATCCTTACTATAATAAAACTTAATACGTTTTAGACACAAACCTCCCACAATTTAATAAATGGTGACATCATCGTATCATCTCTTCCTAGTTGTTTTGTGGACAGAATAATTATTTACTGATTATAAATCAGATGCCAGGGATCAAAGCAAACATCAGTGGTTTTCTCAGGAAATAGCAGAGAAAAAATTCAGAAACAGAATTCTGAAATGTATTAAGGTGCAAGCTAAAAAAATTTCTTCCTTGAAATGACATGTGGTGGTACTATATTCCCATATAGTTATATGTACAAAAGATTACAGCATTTAAGAAGTGGATAATATTTTACTCACTTGAAAACTTCATACTGTTTAGAATTTCCTTTATTTCCAAACAGAGAAACTAGCACGTGTCCTGTAACCCTCTTCCCAGACAGTGTGACAGCTACCTTATACCTCCAACCTGCGGGGGGAAAATATTTGCAAACTGTCAGCTTATAGAGAAGATATGCTAAAACCAGGCTAACTTGGATGCCACTGCTGCTGATTTTTGAGTAATTTATATATAGTATTGGTTGTTCTTCTAATCAAATAGTGTCCTTCCTCTCAATGTTCAAAAGACAGGTGTGGGGCCTCGGGAGGAGCATAGAATCTTTCCAAAGTCAATACATCTCAAGTTATATATGCAAGTCATATATTTTGCTTTCAATTTCTTAACTTAACAATTTATTTTTGAATATTAAAAGAATCTTATCTTAAAAGAAAGTAGGAAAGAGGTGCCTGGTTGGCTCAATCAGTTAAGCTTCCAACTCTTGGTTTTGGCTCAGGTCATGATCTTGTCACAGCCCTGTGTCTGTCATTGAGCTCAGTGTTGAGTCTGCCTGGGTATTCTCTCTCTCCCTCTTGCTCTGCCCCTCACTGGCTTGTTCTCTCCTCCCCCCCCCCCTTCTCTCTCTCTCTCTCTCAAATAAAATAAATAAAATCTAAAAAAAGTGGGAAAATGATAGAGTATGACATTTTCATCAATTTATTTTCTTTTTCTTTTTAAGATTATATTTTTGTGAGAGTGAGAAAGAGAAAAGAAGTGGGGGATAGGCAGAGGGACTAGCAGACTCCCTGCTGAGTAGGGAGCCCCATGTGGGGCTCAATCCCGAGATCATGACCTGAGCCAAAGGCAGATGCTTAACCAACTGAGCCACCCAGAAACCCCTCAATTTACTATTTTCACAAGTTATCACATTTTAGAGTCTTGTCTTTTTGTCTAAATGGTCTACAATTACTTTTAAAATTCTGTAATTCAGCTTTCCCTTGCCATTGGAAATATATTAATTTATGGCAACCACTTTGTGGTACTAGTCAAGATTTAACTAGCAGTTTATGTCATTTAGAGCTAGCCTGGGCCAAATTGAGAAGGGGATAAAACTGGACTTTAGTTTTTACAATGCAGCCAACCCCCCTGATTCCCATCTAAATAGTTTCTTCCCTCTGTGACTCAGGAAGGAACATGCCTCACCATCGCTGCAATGGTGATCAATTCCTATCACCTCCAATTCCTATCACCCACAGAGTCTACTACCCTAAATAGCTCTTAAATCTCCCTGCCATTCCCACAACCTCTCCCATCTCTCTCCTGGATTACTTCTGCTTGTACAAAACCTCAGAATTTTGCTTTAGTGAAACTTCCGACTGAATTGGAAGAGTCTGGAGTGGAAGAAGCCTCCCGAATTCAGCACCAGAATTAAATATGAAAAAGTTAATTTTTTTATCATTGTTAGTTCAGGTCTCCAAATTCTGCTCCATTACCTCAATTAGCCAGAGTTGCATTGAGCACGACAACTTTTGAAAATTTTTCCATGTTGGGAAGGAGTGTTTACAACTTTTGTACAAGGGTGAAGCGGGACCCCCAGGGGATGTGGGGGTAGGGGGTAGGGGAGGGGGCCCCCAGATTTTTTTTTAAATAAATAAAAAAGAACTTTTGTACAGAGGAGCAATTTCACACATTTTCACCAAACATGATAAAATACAGAGCATTATTAATTTAAAGCAACTACAGTAGAGACTCACGGGCAAAATTGCTGGCATCACCAGTGTCTAGATAGAATATCTGGTTCACTTTGTCAGTTTTTCCAGGAAATCTGTCAGCATAATGACCCATCTGTGGGCAGCCTTCGCTTGGGCAGGGGAAGCACTTGTTCTAGGGAAAATTAGCAAATGATGAATGAGGACACTCTTTCTTTTAATAGTGCACCATCTTTTTCCACATGTTGTTGTAGTTCGAATATTCTAAAGCCACTTGTGTCTTAATGGCAAAAACCAACTTTCATTATGTCTCAGCAAAAATTAAAAATGCATTTCATTAGTTACAGTGACAAATCAGAGACTTTACTATCAAATAACACAATACTAACAAAAATATAAAAATCTTACAAAAAGGGAACTTAAATATATATTTATACAGATATTTCAATCTTTTCTCTTTTGCCTCTGTAAGCTGCTCAGACATCCTCCTGCCTACAGGTGGTTAGAATTTATTTTAGAAAGATTGCCAAAGAAATAGCAGGAAGTGATATGCAAAATAGGACCCATTAGAAGTCAGGTTTTTCTCACATTTTTTTAGCTCTCACTTAGCATATTAAGGTCTGAAGGATTCAGCTCTCAGAATTCTCCCAATGTGAGCAGAAAATGCCCCAGTTGGCCCTTATGTCTTAGCTGTGAGGTTGGGGTTTGGAGAAGATATATAGAACTTAAGAACATGTCCTCTTTGAGGGCCAGGAGTTATGGGAACAAGAGAGGAAAAGGGAGAAACAGAGTTGGAAAGACATCAAAATTGCTTTTATGGAGGGGCAATCCTGCTCCACAATGGAGACCAGGGCAGATTCCTGAATCAAAGAACTAGATGAGGACTGAGCCAAGTCTCAGAGTCTGCATCCAGCAAAAGCTAAGGAGAGACTGAGCTGGTCTAGGAAGAAATGGCCAGAGCTATATGGGAAAGTTGGCCAAGCCAGAAGAGTAGATGCGCCTAGACATTATATGCAGAAATCAGCCCCATATCTGTCAATAAGCAGGCCCCCAAGTCCTTCCCTCTGCCCTACACACTCACTGACCACCACCACCATGATCATCGTGCCCAATACCAGCTTAGACACAAGATGATGAAGGGAGTCCCAAGGCTGAGAAATATGCAAAACTGAGAACTTTTTCTTAAAAAGTGTCTAAGCATCACCTAAAAGGACTATTTCTATTACTGAATCAGACTAAATTTTAACTGAATGAAACTTAAAGTTCCTTTGCTTATTTTTCCCATTACCTAGAGATTGAGGATCCAGGAAAAGATAAAAACAAAGTTAGACCAAAGAAGAAGGATGGTTTTCTTATGTACACAAGCTATACTGTAAATAAACTATGCACTTCCCCCCAAATATATACAGTCAACAGTTGTTGAATGCTAATTATTATATTTTAGATTCCGAGCTAAGGTATTAAATCCTCCTGCCAAACCTATGGAGTCTACCATTAATATTCACATTCAGAAATGAAAAAACTGCCTTAGAGAAGTTGAGCATTTCGCCCAAATCATTCAGTCATTTAATGATGAAATCAGATTTCAGATCTTTTCTCTTCATCACTAAGTTATACATCCTTGATAATTATGTCTTTACCTGGCATCTTACTTAAAATTTTACTTATGAAATGACATAAGTTGTGTATTTTTATTTGAAAAAATTATAGTGAAAGAAAGATCAAGAAAAAATAACAGGCAATAGATACATCATTTTCAAGATCACATTTGAGGATTCTAACCCAGATACCTAGCAAATACCAAACAAGATGAAAACTCAAAAGCAAGCAAGCAAACAAACAAAAACTTAGCAATTATGAGATTGTACAGAAATATCCCCGTGCCCATAATGATATAGTTTTGTATGGTCAGTTTTAAGACAAGTTTTCCATATTTATTGGCATCCTGTAGCCATAGCTCAGATTTCCATAGCCTTTTTTTTTTAGTTATAGTTATTTCTAAAACAAGTTTAAACATTTGCCTGATACATACTGAAGTGATGAAGAAGGTAGACATGGAACATTTCAGAATACAAGGCCATTTCTCTGAAGTTCTCCAATGCCTCATCACTATTACCATAAATATGTATGTCAACTATACTTCAATTAAAAAAATAAAAGTATGTATAATTAAAAGTATAAATAGTGTGGCAATCATATAGAGGCATTCACTGAATGCATGTCATATACAGTGAACTACACCCGTCATGAGAAGTGATGGCCACAAAATTCTTTAGGTTCAAAGTGGAGTCTACTTACTGCAGTGAAAACACTGTAAGAGGCACAAGGGAATCCAGCAAAGCCATCAGGGTTGACGATGCTATCAGAGTAATACTTGTAACTTCTTAAGTGATTACAGGCCACAAAGTCACGAGTCCCTTTGAAATCAGACAGTATACATCAGCAACAGATTTTATTTTTCCAAGTTAATGTTCTGATTAGAACATGGTTGTTGAATAGATTTTTCTAATTAGTGTGAACTCATGGTGGTCACAGAACAAAATCATCTATGAAGCATATTTATGATTTGTGATGCAATTAGAAGTTAAATACTATTTAAGATTTTAATAGTAATTCCATAGATAAATGAAATGGAAAAATAACTTTAAAAGAAGGAGATTGGTCCACATAGGTATAAGTACAAATTAGTAATGAATTCCCTGAATTAGATCCTTAGAAAGTTGGCTATAAATACATTTTCTTCCTATAATCTCCTCATGCCCACTTTCCCCAGTGAAAAGCCTGCATTTTGGGTTAAAAGTCCTTTGTTATAGAAAATGTGAGACCCGTGCCAAAATATTCAGCAAATTTAGCAAAAGAGTGAAACAAATTTTCCCATAAATCTCTTCATGTACGTAATGGTTTTACCTTCCCAGATCCCATCTATGTCAACAATCTGAGAGAGAATATTCTTCTGACATCCAGGCATTTCTTTTCCTCCATTTGGAAAGAAATCTAGGTGGCCTACAGTTTGACTCATTCCAAACCCTGAGGAATATTAAAATATGAGAAAGTTGATGTTAATATATAGACTCAAAACATTCTAAAACACTCTAATATATGGACTCAAAAAACACTCACGCAAGATGAATTGAAGAACTCACCCATGTTGGGGATTATAGGGGCAGCATCTGTGTGAATTACATCCACAAACTGGGCATCGCTGGGGTCCAATCGGACTAATTCGGGTGTGCCCTCAAAGCAAGGTTCAGCTGGATCCAACCCTTAAGTAAATAGGACATGTCATGTTAGTATCAGTGTACACCCACATTTACCTTTCTTCATTAATTACCTACCCAAGTGCAAGCACGGTGGGAACCATGACTTATGCCTGGAAAGAGATAAGCTAGTTCTTCCCTACCTTCTCATTTTCTTATACTTTCTGTGCCTAATTTTCTATTTGCATTACAATGAGTTTTTCTCGAACCATGGAATTTGGCTCTACTTATAAATGCTTAGTCACTGGGACAATCTTGGTTACTAGCTGCAGTTACAAGGAAAGAGATTCTGGGAGACTCCTAAAAGCTGTTCAGGATAAAAGAGTTCCTTCCCATTCCTCTGTAAGATCCTGTGAGGGCAAGAACTTTGATTGTCATGGTCGCCAGGACCATCGCTTCACAGAGAGTGCCTGGCTGAGCAGTCTCTTGTAAACATCCACAAATAATGAGAAAGAATGTTCTCTCCAGTAAATTAATGATAGAAATCCAGATGTCCCCAGCAATCCAAATGTGACCAGTTTATCCAAAGTATCAACACAAAAATCAGAAGGTCAGAGACAGAGTGGGAAGATGGAAGAGGAAAGTGGTTGCTCCCTGAGATGATCACCTCTCAAACCCAGGATAACAAAGCCTACAAGGTTGCTTTAGGGCCTGAGTATACAACATGTGAGCCCATTGACCAAATGCAACCAGTCTGGGATTTGTGAAATGGTATTTTTTACCTAACTAGCAGCATGCAGAATCAGTCAGCCCAGCCAAATCATGTGTCCCCTGCAATTCTTGACTTGTGGTGGATAAGGATTGGGCTAATTATCAATTACTATCAAAGTAGATTATAATTAATTATATATTTTTGAGCTCTTTGAGTTTAATTCTATGTATTATCTCTTCTGTTATTTATGCTATTTATTCTATTTTTTAAAAAGATTTTATTTATTCTTGAGAGACACACAGAGAGAGGCAGAGACATAGGCAGAGGGAGAAGCAGGCTCCCTACAGGGAGCCCGATGTGGGACTCGATCCTGGGATTCCAGGATCATGTCCTGAGCCAGAGGCAGACACTCAGCCGCTGAGCCACCCAGGAGTCCCTATGCTATTTATTCTATTCATGAAACTTATCGTTTGTGAATTCCTGACAATAGGGAAATAGTGTAAATAAGACCCCCCAATGCTGTCAATTCAAATTTTAGTCACATGCAGTATTTATGTGTGTGTGTGTGTGTGTGTGTGTGTGTGTGTGTGTATATATATATTAGGGCTCTGTAGGCCAAAGATCAGTATTTTAAAAGTTCACAAAGCCTCAGAACACACTGGCTTCTGATCATGTGGCCTAATCCAGAAAATGCCAAATTTCCAAACTTCTAGATTGCATAGGCTACATTTAGCCCCAATGTTTCCATTTTTACTGTTTTGACCAACCTGTGATTCGTCCTGCGGTGCCATTGAGCCTCCTTCCTGCCTCCCCAGCTGCGTGGGATCCCAGGCTGTGGCCAATGATGTGGACGTCGGAAGGCGAGTACCCAAATGCTGACTGTTGAAAGAAAACTTCTTCAGAATGTTTTCTAATATTGCAAACTTCAGGAAGGCCAGAGAAGGAGATGTTCACAAAACTTGAGTTTTAGGAAGACATGCTGCCCCTTCAAGGCAACTAATTTTCATGACATTTTTTCAGGTATTATAGAAAATGGCAGTGGTCAAATGCTTAAGCTGATGGAGGTCAGACTCTCTTTTGTTGTTTTATACATAGAGGAACCCTTGCTGGGGTTGAGGAATTACTATCCAGAGGTGGTGAAGCAAGTATATGGGTTAGCAGATAAAAATGAAAGCCATTACTTAAACACATTCCAGTTTAACATTATTTTAAGGTTTTAGTTACCAAATCAGGTTAGCTTGTTGTCTTTGTGCTTCTATTAAAAAAATAAAAAACAAAAACAAGGCAATTTCGTCTTGAAGTTGACATTACCAGACCAAATTGGTATTATAAATGGTAAAATTAAAAGGAATACTGATGGAATTCAGTGGAAACAACCTATCTGTTTGATTGAGTAACATCACCTAAAAAAACTAGTTTATTGGCTTTAATAGGCATATTGATGAAGCCCAAATCTAGATTGATTGAATGGCTAATGGAATGATTTTGCTTTTTTCTTTTCAACCACAGGGAAAGTCAAATCTCAGTAGAGGGATGTCTTCAGCAATTGTCATACCTGCAGTACTTTTTTCTTTTTTGAAGAGACTTCAGAGAGCAATGTGCATGGGCTTTTATAGAACCTGGAGATAGTTACCTGAAGAACTTCAACAAAATATGCCACTTCTGCCCCCACGATCCGGACGTTCTGCGAGGCCTGAGTGTAAGCAGTTCGGGAGCCACTCTTCCAGTCCACACAGATGCAATTCACACTCTCCACTGTAAACATTTTCTGATGCAAAAGACACAATAAATAGGTCAATAATTCTGGATCTTTATTAATTAGATTTAACACATTTGAGAATGAAGGTAAATTCCCTCCGTGACCTTTACAATATCAAGCTTGTTTTAACCCCAAAATAATGAACAAAACTTCTATTCATGAAACTTACCCTTTGTGAATTCCTGACAATAGGAAAATAGTGTAAAAAAGACCCCCCAATGCTCTCAATTCAAATTTTAGTCACATGCAGTATTTATGTGTGTGTGTGTATATATATATATATATATATATATATATATATATTAGGGCTCTGTAGGCCAAAGATCAATATTTTGATCTGAAAATATGGATATGAAATCCCTTTTAAAGTTTAACACTGGCTCCAAGTTGAATGTTTGGCCATAACGGGAACTGGATTCTTGGGATCTCTACTGTAATAGAGGTGTAGACATTTGTTGCAGGAAAAAGTGTATAAAATGTGGTACAATGGATTGTCTCATTAGAGCATCATAAATGTCATAAGCCTACATTTTCCCTTACTAGAATGCACCCCAGGATATTGCCTGTTTTGCTTACTGCTCTATCCTCAGTGCCTCAGTGCTGTATCCTCAGGCTATGTTAGGATTCTTTCAAAGAAATATACTGAAGGTAAATGAGCAAGCTTTTCCATGATGGAAAGACTAATCAAAGTGTTTGGATGAACATATTTTACTGTACATCAGATGAGTCATAAAAGCATAACCTACCAGATATCTACTTGAAGCTTTGGCTGATGCAGGTCAATGATAGTTTCATGAATGTTAGATCTGGCAGGAATTTGGTTTGTTTGGGTATGTGTATATTTATACATATCTCCACCTTTTTTCCAAGAGGACTTTCAGAAGAATGAACCAATCTTACAAATCATCTCCAATTCTTTTATTCAGCAGATAGAAGTCTCCAAGAGGGAAAATGATGTGCTAATGTCATGGTTAGCTAATGATAGAGTAAGAACTAGAGTCTAGGACCTTTAACTTTCTAGGTCAATCCATTCGTTTCTCTATCATAAAGCAACCATGTTGTCAAAGCCAAATCATGCAAGAAAAATAAATCTGCTTTGGTGATTTCAGAAATAAGTTGTGTACACATATCTAAAAATTTACATTCCCTTTGAACTAAGAATCACCTAGTCTTTTTCTTTTACTGTTGTATGAAAATCTATTACCACCCTCTCCCCAATAATCATCAGCTTAAATTATTTTAGAAGACAAGTTAGGGTTTTACTGATTATTCTTAAACTTGGGAAGTGAAGCCTGTTTATTTTGACTGTCTTCAGGATCAGCGGATAGTCTCTAGGTTTGATTCAATCTAGCCTTTGGCTTGAGTCATAGACAGGTCTGAATTTAAAGTGTGTAGGAGGATCTTTGTGAAACAAGGATAAAGTTCCTCAAGCACTAGCAATTGCTAGGAAAAATTGTTCTATTTGATTTTTTGTCTTTTAATTCTCCATTATCATGGGGCATGTAGCCAAACACAAATTAAGGAAAATTGGATCCTGTGGTTGAAACACCAGAAGCTGAAAATGAAAACCAATAGTTTTCCTAGATATTGCTACAATAGGAGATCAAAGAGTAGCAAGTGAAAGTCAAAGGAAAACAATTAGTTTGGGCAAAATAAGTTATCTTAGTTCTTCACATAGAAATGAAATCCTACTGAAAAAATTTTAAGTTATTAAAAATACAGTTAATATTGCATCAATAAGGCAATATTTGTTGCTAAAATTTTGAAATATCTCACCATTAGTTATTAAATAACCACTACTTAAAGCCACCAAATGCTTGCCAACCTTGCTGCCCTGACTGTTCCAGGATTCCTCCACCCCTTACTACCTCTTGTACCTCCCTTCAAAACCCCAGGCCCAGCAGAGTCAGGTGATCCTCCAGTGTCATGATGGCTGGCATTTGTTTTGACTGGTTGGGGCCTGTGCCTTCCCCATTCCTAATCATCACTCTGGAAACAACCTTCCCTTAATTGATTACCTTGTCTCACCTTGCACATGTTGGCCAACCAGCTTTCTTCTCCCTTGTCTATGAATCCATGAATAATAAAGCGGGTTTTTCTGTCTGTTTTGAAATTGGAACTTGTGATAATTGATGGATCTGCAGTAAGTTCCTATTTGGGGAAGAAAAGTGTTTAATGTCAAGTTTCTTATGGTGTGCAATAGAACCATTTGTACCTGGAGGGAGATGGCAGGTAGGGGAAGACCATCAAGACTTGAGATCCTTGTGAATAAGGATCCTATTATAGGGAAGCTATTTGCAATCATCAAGTTCTAGACATCATAACATTTCTGCAGTTGCCCCACTCAGGATAACTGTCTGCTATAATGTTGATGCAGGGGTCTTGTCTTCACATAACGGAAGGCTTTGTGTGTGTAGTAATACTTTTATCAGACAAAATAGACTTTAAAACAAAGGCTAAAATAAAAATAAAATTAAAATAAAACAAAGGCTATAACAAGAAAGAAGGATTTTACATAAAGATAAAGAGACTTATCCAATAAAATACAACACTTGTAAATATTTATGTACTCAATATAGAAGCATCTAATTATATAAAGCAAATATTAATAGATGCAAATGGAGAAATTGACAGTAATACAATCAGGGAACTTGAACACCCAATTTACATCCAATGGATAGCTCTCCCAATAGAAAATCAATAAGGATTGAGTGATCTTAAAAGACACATTACAACAGATGGATTTAACATATATTTACAGGACATTCTATCTCAAAAAAGCAGAATACACATCCTTCTCAAATGCACGTGGACCCTTTCAAGAATGAGTTACAGGCTAGGCCACAAAACAAGCCTTGATAAATTTAAGAAGATTGAATTCATATCAAGCATATTTTCTGACCATACTGATATGAAACTAGAAATCAATTACAAGAAGAAAAGTGTTAAAAACACAAACATGTGGAGACCAAATTCTGTGCTACTAAACAACTGATGGGTCAAGGAAGAAATCAAAGATATAGTTAAAAAATTATCTTGAGACAAGTAAAAAGGTAAAAACAATGTTCAAAAATATATGGGACACAGCAAAAGCAGTTCTAAGAGGGAAGTTTTCAGTGATACAGGGCCACATCAAGAGATAAGAAAAAGCTCAAATAAATAATCTAACTTCATGCCTAAAGGAACTAGAAAAAGAAGAACAAAGTTAGTAAAGGAAGGAAATAATCAGAGTGAAAATAAATGTAACAGAGACCTAAAAAACAATAGAAAAGATCAGTAAAACTAAGAGCTATTTCTTTGAAAGATAACTAAAATTGATGAACCTTTAGCCAGACTAAGAAAAAAAAAAGAGAAGGCCAATAAATAAAACCAGAAATGAAAAGGAGTTACAACTGAAACCACAAAAATACAAAGGATCATAGGAGACTACCACTAACTGTTATATGCCAACAAACCGGACAACCCAGAAAAAAATGAACAAATTCCTAGAAACATAAAATCTTTCAAGACTAAATCAGGAAGAAATATAAAATCTGAACACACTGATGTGTAAGTAAAATCGAATCAGTAATTAAATTTCCCAACAAACAAAAGTCCAGAACCAGACAGCTTCACAGGTGAAGTCTACCAAACATTTAAAGAAGGTAATACCTATCTTTTTCAAACTCTTCTAAAAAACTGAAGAGGAAAGAATGCTTCTAAACTCATTATACAAGGTTTGCATTATTCTAATACCAAAACAGACACACACCACAAGAAAATTATAGGCCAATATTCCTGATAAACATTGATGTAAAAATCTTCAACAAAATATTAGCAAACAGAATTCAACAATGTGTTAAAAGGATCATGTACCACGATTGAGTGAGATTTATTCCAGGTATGCAAGGATAGTTTAATAGCCTCATATCAATCAATGAGACATATCATACCACATTTAGCAAAACAAATAATGGATGGATCGATGGATACAGAAAAAGCAGTTGATAACATACACCATCCATTTATAATAAAACCTCAATAAATTGGGCATAGAGGAGATGTGCCTTGACACAATAAAAGGCATATATGATAAACTCACAGTTAACATCATACTCAACAGTGAGAAGCTGAAGGCTTTTGTTTTTCTAAGATCAGGAACAAAACAAGGATGCCCACTCTTGCCACTTGTATTCGACATAGTATTGGAAGTCAATAGCCACAGCAATTAGGCAAGAAAAAGAAATAAAAGTCATCTAAATTGGAAAAGAAGAAGTAAACTGTCACTATTTGTAGATGACAGAATATTATATATCGAAAACCCTAAAGTCTCCACCAAAAAAACTACTAGAACTAAAAATTGAATTTAGTAAGTTGCAGGATACAAAATCAATATATAGAAATCTTTTGCAGGGACACCTGGGTGGCTCACCAGTTGAGCGTCTGCCTTTGGCTCAGGTCATGATCCCGGGATCCAGGATCAAGTCCTGCATCTGGCTTTCTGTGAGGAGCCTGCTTCTCTCTCTGCCTGTGTCTCTGTGTCTCAGTCTGTGTCTCTCATGAATAAATAAATAAAACACAGAGAGAGATGCAGAGACAAAGGCAGAGAGAGAAGCAGCCTCCCTGCAAGGAGCCTGATGTGGGACTTGATCCCAGGATTGTAGGATCACACTCTGAACTGAAGGCTGACACTAAACTATTGAGCCACTGAGGCGTCCCCATCTATTGCATTTCTATACACTAATAATGAACTATTAGAAAGAGACATTAAGAAAACAATCTCATTTATAATTGCATCAAAAAGAATAAAATACCTAAGAATAAATTTAACCAAGGAAGTGAAAGACCTATCTTCTGAAAACTATGACACTGATGAATAAAATTGAAGGCAACACAAATAAATGAAAAGACTACGATGCTCATTTATTGGAAGAATTAATATTGTTAAAATGTTCATGCAACCCAAAGCAATATCCAAATTCAATGCAATCCCTATAAAAACATCAGTGACACTTTTCATAGAATAGAACAATAATCTTAAATTTGTATGGAACCACAAAAGATCCTGAGTAGCCAAAGCAAATCTTGAGAAAGAAGAACAAAGCTGTAAGTATCATGCTTTTGTTTTCAAACTACATTTCAATGCTACAGTAGTCAAAACAATACGGCCCTGATACTACTACAAAAACACAGATCAATGGAACAGAATAGAAAGTCCAGAAATAAACCCACATTTTAGGGTTAATTAAACTATAACAAAGGAGGCAAGAATATGGAGTGGGGCAAAGACATACTCTTTAATAAATGGTGTTGGACTGCCACATGCAAAAGAATGAAACTGGAACACTCTCTTATACCATATACAAAAATACACTCAAAACATATTAAAGACAAAATGTAAGATCTGAAACCATAGACCCCTTAGAAGAAAACATAGGCTGTCAGTTTTTCCATTTAGTCTTAGCAATATTTTTTAACTGTCTCCTCATGTAAGAACAATAAGAGCAAAAAGTTTTTAAAAATGGGACTAGAGGGATCCCTGGGTGGTGCAGCAGTTTGGCGCCTGCTTTTGGCTGGGGGCGCGATCCTGGAGACCCGGGATCGAGTCCCACGTCGGACTCCCGGTGCATGGAGCCTGCTTCTCCCTCTGCCTGTGTCACTGCCTCTCTCTCTCTCTCTCTCTCTCTCTCTGTGACTATCATAAATAAATAAAAATTTTAAAAAAAGGATTAAAAAATGGGACTAGAGAAGAATAAAAAGTCTTTGTAAGCAAAGGAAACCATTGACAAAATGAAAAGGCAATCTACACACTGGGAAAAGATATTTGCCAATGATATATTGGATTAGGGCTTAGCATCCAAAGTATATAAAGAACACATACAACTCAATATCAAAAAACAGATTAAATAATAGGCAGAGGATCTGAATAGACATTTCTCCAAAGAAGACAAACATATGACAAAAGGCACAGGAAAAGATGTTCAACACCACTCATCACCAGGGAAATGCAAATCAAAACCATAATGAGCTATCCCCTCACACCTGTCAGAATGGCTGTTATTAAAAAGACAAGAATTAACAAGTGTTGGTGAGCACATGGAGAAGAGGAACCCTCATGCACTGTTGGTAGGAATGTAAATTGGTGCAGTCACAAATAAAAAACAGAATGGAGGTTCCTCAGAAAATAAAAATAGAACTACCATATGATCCAGCAATTCCACCTCTAGGTTTTTATCTAAAAAAAATGAAAACATTAATTTGAACAGACATCTGTACCCCTATATTCATTGCAGTATTATTTACAATAGCCAAGATATGGAAGCAACCTGAATGTCCATTGATAGATGAACTGGATAAAGACAAAGAAGTATATATAGGAATATTTCTCAGCCATAAAAAAGAATGAAAGCTTGCCATTCATGGCAACATGGAAGGACCTAGAAGGTCTTATGCTAAGTGAAATAAGTCAGACAGGACAGATACCATATATTACTTACATGTGAATCTAAAACACAAAACAAATGAATAAACAAAACTCATAGATACAGAAGGCAAACTGAAATGATAGCCAGAGGGGATGGAGGTTGGGGGGGGGGTGGTTGAAATTGATGAAGGGGATTAAGAGATACAATCTTCTAGTTATATAATAAATAAGACAGGAGGATGCATGGCATAGGGAATATTGTTAATATTACAACAACTTTGTATGGTGACATGGTAACTAGACTTGTTGTGGGGATCATTTCATAAATTTATATATTGAATCACTATGTTGTACACCTGAAACCTGTAATGCCATAATGTATATCAATTATTCTTTAATAGAAAATAAAATGAATCTAAATTAAAACAAAAAGAGAATAATATCGAGTTAATGGACCTTTTATAAACAAGTTAAATAAAATAATACTTAACCTCATTGTCCCAAAAGTTTACAAAGATGCAAATTCCACTAATTTGTTCACGTTAGAAAACTTAAAAGTTTAGTGTTCTTATTACAAAAAATGGATAAGACTTAGTTCTGAAAACATTGAGTTCTCTTACTTGAAAGTTATCTGGGTTCTCGTTAGTGTATAGGAGTAAGCGGGTATTGACATCTTTTGGAGCCCAGGGCAATATTTTGAGGGGTCTCTCCACAATTCCTGCCCATGGGGCGTCATCACTAAAACAGCCAAGTCTTGGGAAGCAGACTTCTTTTCCTGCAAACACCCAGAAGCGTTTCAAGGATGTTAGTTTAATCAGGATGCTCTTTTTAATAGTCTTTCTGACAAAATATGAGTTAAATTACATCTTGTGGGATATTTGCTTTCTCCGCATCCCCAGACATCTTTCTATCAATGTACTCACAAAACAGCTAAAAATAGGCTTCCCAGCTAAAAATAGGCTTCTGCTCCTCATTTTTACAATGTATGACCACCTCACTCCCCTCATCTCTGTCTGGTCCAATGTTGGGACCCAGTTTAGCTCCTCAATGTGAATATCTTCCTTGGGCCAATGGTGCCCAAGCAAAGAGCAGCCTTGTGTCCCCAGGTGTTGTTAGAAAGAGGTGAAGATTTCAATTCATTGCAGTCATCTTGTGTGTTGGTTAAGTTTCATGCAAATGCCAAAACTTTATACCTTTACCTTGCTGAGTATTTAGGTCTCTGACCTATGTTTGAGGAGCATCTGGATTCCCATGATGAAGAAGCTGCTCGTGAATAATCAAACAGAAAATCCATGGTTTGACACAACTCTACGCTTGAATCTTAACCCGTAAAAGAACAACACAAAGGAAGGGAGGTCCAAGAGGATAAAGTCTGTATTAACAGTAGGAGTAGGAGTAGTAGCTGTTGTGGGTGTGGCATTATCAAAAAGTTACGATGTGCCAGGGGCCAGGCAAATGATTTACAGGACTTGTTTCATATAAGTCTCACCGTTGTCCTACGTTGGGGGTGGTAATTATGTCCATTTCACAGATGAAGATAGTGAAGCACAGAGAGGCTAAGAATTTGGCTCAGATGTGGCCAGTGGGACCAAGTTTCAAATCCCACACTTGACTCAAAACCAGGGTTGCTAGATTAATAAAAATCAAGGTCAAAAGTGAGTTTCAGATAAATAATGAATACTTTTTAGTATAATATTGTCACATACTCATTGTTTATCTGAAATATTTGTTGTTTATCTGAAATTCTAATTTAACTGAGTATCTTAGATTTTATCTGCAACCCTACTCCAATTGCCCCTGCTTTCCATCATGCATCCTTTTTGCTCTTCTCCTGATCCCATAGTGGCTAGAATTCAGCCATCATAGACTTTCTTGAAAGCAGGAAATCTCTTCCAGCACTACATGAGTATCTTTTCTTACCTACTACTGCTCCCAGCAGCAGTGATAGTGTCCAGATTAGCAGCATCTAAATAAAGTTAAAAATATGATTGAGCCAGACTAAATAAGTTTTTAAAAGATTGGCATAATTCAAGTTCAGTTAGACCTCTGGGGGATAATTGGTAAATTCTCATCAGTTAGGTTTGGAAAACATGTTCCTGACTCACCGTGGCAGTTCCGTTGGGTTCCACGCACAACCAGATAGCACCCGAAAGTTCCTTTTATAAGCAAACCTTATCTCTTTGAGAAGTTCCGTGGAAAAGTGGCATGAAAAGAGAGGAAGTTCCAAGTGTGTGTTTCTAATTTTAATCATAAATAAACCAAGACTGATAGCCTAGGTCAAGTTTTCCACAGTACTTGTGGGAAGATGAGAAAAGGGTTCATACAGACTGTTCTCTTTCAGTGAGGTTACATAATGCCCAGAATCACCATAATTTCATTGTAGTGAAGGATTCTGGTCTGCCTCTTTTTAGTTTACAATTCTCTGTGCTGCTCTGTGGATACATGTAGAACTAAGTTGTTTTCACAGATTTGATAGCAGCAGGCTTGAAAACAAATACTAAAAGCTTACCAGCTCAAGTAGTTTTTGTATAACCTTGCCTTACCCTCAAAAGCATGAAATTACAAGCAATGCTTCAAGAGGGTTCATTCCTTTTAGGAAAGCAGTTGATATTTTATTTTGATAGTCTATAGAACTAGTTTATTTCTCAACAATAAGACAAAGAAAAGAATAAATGAACTGACAAAAGGAGCTGGGGGTGCTTCAAGGAGCAAAGAGGTGGAATTGGTGATCTCACCATGAAATACAATTGAGAATAAGAGCGAAAAATAAAATTCAACTTGGAAAAAATGGTCTGGGAAAAATAATCTGAAAGAGAAGTATTTGATAGAAAAGAATTGAAATGTTTTCAGTTGGTGATAGATTGCTTAAAATAAAATTTAAAACTACTGCAATAGGATACCATAATTTTAAGAGATTGGAGCCATTCAGCCTGATACCATCACAGATATAAGCTGAATCATATGAAATTGCCACATTTGCAGGTCAAAAATGGTCAAAGAATAATTCAATTCCTTGACAAAGTTTACAGGTACAGAAAAAAGCAAGGACATTGTTTGTGTATGAGGGAAGTTCAAAAAAGTTGGGCAAAGAGGTGTTAAAATCAGGACAGAAGACATCAGGAAGGGATTCCATGGATGCGAGTCAAGCCAACTCCCCACAGAATCCTTTTGTCTCAGCATTTGACCTCCTCCTTGGGGATTTTTCTGATTAAGTTGTTTCCTTCTCTCTTCTGAGAACATCTCTTTTTCTGAACTTCCCTCATTTGACACCCATCACAATCAACTATGGGCCATAAACTCTGAGAATAATAGAATTCTCTGGGTCTTGTCTCTCCTCAACATGGAGCCCACTTGGTACATAGCAGCCCTTAACACATCTCTGTGGGATGAATGAACAAATGAAGAAATGAATATGAAAAGCAATCTAGTTTGTGTAATTGCTCAAGGATAACTACCTCCACTGTAAAGAACTATAATTCTCTGAACCTTTTTTTATTCAAAACAAGCAAGCAGACAAAAAAAAAAAAAGAAAGAAAGAAAAAAAGAAAAAGAAAAAGAAAAAGAAAGTGAGCCAGTGTTTTTTTGTTTTTTTGTTTTTGTTTTTGTTTTTGTTAGAAAAGTCTCTTTAAGTTTTTATGGTGAGCCAGTGTTAACTCTGGGTTTTACTATGAAGTAAACTACATTCTGTGTGAATTACCAAATAATTCACTCTAGATTTCCAGGTTGGTATTTTTGATAATACAAAGTTTAATCCATAATTTGAGTGACCTTTATTCAATATAGGCTATAGAATTAGGACTAAAAATTGCCAAATTCTGAAAGTGAGACTACAGTTCGGGGGGGGGGGGATTATTTTATAAACTGAAATAGGTTGAAATTTTAGAATGTTTTGGGAAGATCCAATTTCCCAAACCATTATACAAGTTACAAAGGGAATTGTATCAGCAGTCTATCATGCCAGCTCTGGGAGAATGACTTCCCTTAAACTCAGTCTGACTGAACTCTTAGGCTGAGTTATAAAATTTAATGAACCATATTGCTTCCTTGAGATCACTAACATGTGATCTAGGAACGTCTAGAGTACATGGCGGAGATTGCTTGCCTCTTCCTACAGAGAATAACACTAGACTTTATTACCTGATCCCCTTTGCAGGGAGATGGGCCACATCATCAACTTCTGGCCAACGGGATGAGAGTGCACAGATGTGTACCAGTTCCAGTCCTGTTCACATAAACCCACTCATAATGCTCCATGTGCCTTACCTTTAATGGCTTGATGTAGACAAGTACAGTGACCTTGAAGGCCGTGTATGGAAGTTGGCAGAGCCACGAGATGGAAGGAGCTTGGTTTTCCTCCTTAATGGAAAGCCTCCTACAAATCACAAATATCCATTTTGACATTTACATGAGCAGGAAATAAGTTCCTATTGTTTTAAGCCACTGATATTTCAGGTTATAACAACTAGCATTAACTTAACCAATAGAGATTATTTTGTTGTACAATGATTTCTACTTTCAAGGACAGTTCAGGTACCAAACATTGAATTCTTGGCTGTACATTTTACCATGAGATTTGGATGATATTCATGCATAGCATATTTTTTCCTAATTTTTGGCTTTAAAAATCCCTTTCCTGCTAGTTCTTGAATTATAAAAATGATTGCTAAATTCTTCACTCTGTTTTTGTAGAATTTTAATTCTAATGGGCATTTTCAATTTAGTCCTTGATGGTGACCATTGTTTTACAAGTAATATGAAGCCACATAATATCCCAGGGTTTAGTGAAAATTTACCCAGTATTGCCTGGGCTTCCAGACACAACTTAAGTGTACTTGGAGCAGTTCAGTTTGCTGAATACATAGGAAATAATCTAGAACTGCTAGATTGGTGGGTGGGTTGGAGTTGTCACCCAAACTCTGCTTTCCATCAGCCTTTGCTACTCCTTATGTCTCGGGCCTGTGGTCTAGGAGGTGGGTCCTGTAAAAGGATGATGGAGATTTGGCATTCCTCCCCAGATATCTCATGACATTGAAAGTGGACTGTAATAGAAAACTAATCTCATGTCTCTAGAATTCACCAGAGCATTACCTAACATTGACTCAACTTTGACTCTAAAACCTTGGACATTTAAAAATAAAAATGTCAAACTTGGAAGTTTCTAATCCAGTAGGAATGTTTGCAGAGGAGTTAAATATTGACATATGCTTAGGCTCTGAGTCTAGGAACCTTGCGATATCCAACTCAACTGAGGGAAAGAAAAGCCCCAGGACATCTGCGTGGCCAGATAGCCAGCATGTTAGGTGAACAGGGTCTCATTTACTTAACCTTCGGAGAACCTGTCCTGTCCTGACTTATCCAGTTCAGCCTATGGCCAGGGCCATCAATGGGAGGGAGAACATGCTCACCTGAGGATGTCAAACTGCTCTGAGCAGAAGAAAAATGTCTCATGCTATCCAGAGCAACCATCTTGCCAAGTGTTAGGGGGTTTATTTCAGACAGACCCAAAGGAATGAAGTTATAGTCAGCCCTCCTCCATTATACATGAAGATGGTTTACTTTGTGGCATAGAATAACAGACATGCCTAATATTTTATAATGTTAATTATTTAGTTTTACATACAAGTTTTTTCCTTTATTCTCCCATAGAATCTGTGTGGAAGCTTTAGTTATTTTTCTTGTGAAAGTAGTGCTTAAATTCAAGAGAGTTTAAGCAAACTACCCAGGGTCACACGGTTGATAATTAGTGGAGCTAAGTCTGGAAGGACAAATTCTTTCCACCAGCTCTAGATTACTTGTTTGTGTGAATTCTCAGAAGGCCAAATTCTCCCAGGCTGTATTAGTCTAGAGTCGATCCAGATAAAGGTCAAGAATGGGTACAGTAGGAGGTGTTAATGTGTGTGTGTGTATATACATGTCTGTAAGACTGGGTAACTGCTTTCTAAAACAAAGTGACTCACATATATGTTGAATAATCTATTCTATTTGTACTTTGCTTTCCCACTACTAATGCAGCAAATGGCAACTTTATCAAATACAAATGCAACTTTTGTGACATTGAACATGATAATCATTTCTTTCCTGAATCATCACAGCAGTTCTCATTTTTTTGGTCTTCAGGCTGTCCCATCTTTTTGTCAATCTTCCATACACTGCTTGACAATCAGGTTTTCAAATGCAGACTGGCCATGCTATCGTCCTTCTTAATACCCCACTCCCCTTCCCCTGCTCTGTTTTCTAGATGATTGGCACTGCCCAGTAGGGAATATATAGTAAGCCACATTTTAAAAAGTAAAAAAGAGACCTCTGTGTGGCTCAGTGGTTAAGTGTCTGTCTTCAGCTCAGGGTGTGATCCCAGGGTCCAGGGATTGAGTCCTACATGGGGCTCCCCACAGGGACCCTGCTTCTTCCTCTGATTATGTCTCTGCCTCTCTCTCTGTGACTCTCATGAATAAATAATTAAAATTTATTCTCATGAATAAATAAATAAATAAAATCTTTTTTAAAAATTAAAAAAATAGATGAAATAAATTTTAATAATTTGTTTAATTTAAAATACCCAAAATATTATCATTTCAACATGTGGCAATAGCCACATTTCAAATGATCAATGGTCACATGTGACTAGTACCTATCATATTGGGTAACACAATTATAGATCATATTTACTCTTCACATCACAAATAAGCCTTTAAAGATCCGGTTAGCTTCTCTGAGGTTTATAACCTTGTTGCATATACATTTGGCTTATTTTCCAGCCACTCTAAACTCCTTTCATAATATAAATTCTCAAGAACTTTGAATGGGATCCAATTTTTGGGTACTTAGAATAGGATAGCTTGATTTTCCAGATGTCATCAAACAGGAAGAGAGTAAATAGATAGAAATGCAAAATTCAACAGACCTAGAGATCATAGTTTGGATACTGGGAGCTGTGATGAAAGGGGGAAAAAGACAGCAAGCAAAAGAAAAAGAAAAAAAAAAGAGTAACAGTTCATACTGCAAAAACCACAAAAAACGTTTTACTCTATACCTAAGATATTTTGGGGATAACACAATTGTAAATGATTTGAGGATCCTCACAGAAAGGCAGGCAAAACCAGAGACAAATACACATGTGTATTTCATAACCAACTGTGTGAAACAAGTAGTAAAGTCCATTTCAAAAATTATAAGCTGAGGGACTTCTACTTCCAGCCATGATGGAGCGACTGGCATCAGATCTGCCTTTTTATAATAAATAATTAGAAGACTAAACAAAACATACAAAGCCATGATTTTCATAGATTGGGCAATAAGTAGTACAAGATGGTAATAAGTGTAAAAAAGGAAAACAAATGAGGTGAGACCCTTAGTCACTCTAGATATATGTCCAGAGGCATTTCCTGGACCCCAATACAGGGAGGGAGATTCCAGGCAGAACAAGGAAGACTCACCAAACTGAGGAAATACAGATCAGGGTTCAGGGACACTAAAGCAGTTAGAATTTACAGAGTCAGGGTACTGAAGAGGAGGAAACTACAAAGATGAAGAGTTTAAGAAATTGACATGGGGTCCACCTGAGTCTTTAGATGAATGCTAAGCTGTGTGTATAAAGAGTAAAATTCCATGAGGCTGATCAAATAACAACTATTGGGGATCAATAAACCATTTAGAGAATTTATCATCAGAACAACTCCTGGAGTTCACACACAACTGGGAGATGTTCTGCCCAATGGAGTAAGGGATTTCATTGAACAATCAAGGCATTCAGCAGATACCCCGCAAAGGCCATGCCTTAGAAGGAGGGCTAATTTAGCCCAAGAAAAAGCTAATTCCAAACTAGCTTAACAAAACATAAGAACAAACTTGAAAAAAGATCAAACTGATCTGCAAGTAAGTTAGCTGCCTACCCTATTAACTGAAGGTAAATAAGTAAACTCCTACAATTCTCTTTAATATATGATAATAATGATCTCAATAATGTAAAATTATAAATGCCTAGCATCTAATCTCAAATTATTAGGATGCAAAGAAGCAGAAAAATATGGCTCATCAGTTAATAGAAAGAACTCCAGAACTGAAAGAGATGATAAAAGTAACAGACAAGAACTTTAAAATAGCTAGTATAGTTATTATAAATATATTTAAGTTTCAAAGGAAAACATGGACACAATGAGTTGAGGAATAGAAATTATTAAGCATGGATTTAATAGCAGATTATACGCTGCCAAAGGAAAGATCAGTAAACTGAAGACACTGCGATAGAAACTATCCCAACTGATGTACAAAGAGAAGAAAAGGCTGAAAAACTGAATAGAGCTTTAGTGACCTGTGGGAAAAGAATAAGCAATAGAATGTACACATAGTTGGATTCCTAGAGCAGGTGGTAAGTAAAATATTTGAAGAAATAATGGCTGAAAATATCCAATATTCATTTTAAAAAATGAACCTACATATCCAAGAAGCTACAATCCCAAGCAATATAAATCAGTGAAAACCACACAATGCAATAAAATTACTGAAACCTAATGATTAAAAAAAAATCTTAAAGGTGGAGGGGGAAAAAGACATATCATACGTAGAGAAAACAAAGATGAGAATGACCACAGACTTCTCAACTGACACAAGCAAGTCCTGCAGTGAAATGGCTTATTTAAAGTGCTAAGAGGGATGCGTGGCTGTCCCAGTCAGTAGAGCATGCAACTCTTGATTTGGAGGTCATGTGTTTGAGCTCTACTTAAGGTGTAGAGATTGCATAAAAAAATAAAAAGCAACAGAAATAAAATAAAGTGCTGAGAGCTAGAGCTAAATGCAAAAGCTAAAATTAAAACCCTTTGATAGAAAACATAAGAAAAAAATCTTTACTACCATGGAGTAGGTAAAGATTTCTTAGCCAGGAAATATCTATTTAAACAATAGATAAACTGGACCTCATGAAAATGAAAAACCCTGCTCTTCAAAAGACATCCATGTGAGGAAAACTACAAAACTCTAATGGACAAAAGCAAAAAAAGAACTAAATAAACAAATAGGGAGATAGTCTGTGTTCATGGACAGGAAGACTCAGTATCGTTGGCTCTTCCTAATGTGATTTATCATTTCAATGCAATCCCAATCAAAATTCCAGAAATTTTGTGAATATTGACAAACCAATCCTGAAATATATAGAGAGAGGCATAAGACCCAGAATAACTAACACAATATTTGAGGAGAAGAACAAAGTTGGAGGACTGACACTACTCTATTTCAAGACTTACTACAAAGCTACAGTCATCAAGATAGTGTTATCTTGGCAAAAAAATCTACAAATAGATCAATGGAACAGAACAGAGGGCTCAGAAATAGACCCACAAAATATATAGTCTACTGATCTTTGATAAGAGAAAAAGGAAATAGAATGGAGAAAAGATAGTCTTTTCAACAAATGGTACTAGAACAACTAATTGAACTGTACTCAAAATGGGTGCATTTCCTTGCATGTAGATTATACTTCAATAACATCAAAAAATTTACATGCCTGGCCCATAGTAAGTGCTCAGAAACTATTTGTTGAATTAAATCTAATGAAACATGGCTGTGAACCAGATGGTTTTGTCAATTAACATACTCTTGATATTTTGATTCTCATAATGCGCTCATGCATTTTCCAGTAGTTAGGTAGTTATTGCATGCACACCTGCAAGGTAGGTGCACATTTCCTAGCTATTGTCATAGGTTCTGGGGATGAATAAGACCCAGAACCTTCTCATATTAACAACTGAAATAATGAGACTTGCCCAGATTCTAGATCTATTTTGAAGGTAAGACTAATAGGATTTAGATGGGAGTATGGGAAATGGAGATGAATTAAGAATGACTCCAACATTTTGACTTGAGCAACTAGAAAGCTGCAGTTGGATTAACTAAGATGATTAAGACTGCATGTGAGCCAAGTGGGGCTGGGAGTGGAGGTGCTACCTTTCATAGCTTGAGAACTACACCCTGCTGTCTACCATGTAGTGTTCTGTCCTTCCTTAACTCAGTGCATCTTTTCTGGTCTGTGTTACAACTCACAAAATAACCACTTTGTGGAAATTCAGTGATAAAGTAGGCAAAGAAATGTGTAAAGCACTTTTCCTCTTGCCATGTGTGCCAGGAACCAATCCCTACTCTGCGCACAAGCAAGGGTGTCCAGTTGTAATGTGAAACATGTCTCCAGCACTTTCGGAATAATAATTTCACATAATTTGCCATTGATGCTACATAACATTCAACAATGTCACCTGATAAGGGGATTTGGCTGGTAGCTCATTCTTTGTTTTCTCTCCAGAAATAATATGTATCAATATTATTGTGGCTGGTGGTTTGTTTTACAGCCTCCTCTATAATTGTGTGATTTGAAACAGCTTTTGCTACAAAAAATGCAATTTTAAGTAATAACTGAATAATCTTGAGTTAGTTTCTGCCTTTTTAAAATTTTTTTTTAATTTTTATTTATTTATGATAGTCACAGAGAGACAGAGAGAGAGGCAGAGACACAGGCAGAGGGAGAAACAGGCTCCATGCAGCGGGAGCCTGATGTGGGATTCGATCCCGGGTCTCCAGGATCGCGCCCTGGGCCAAAGGCAAGCGCCAAACCACTGCACCACCCAGGGATCCCAGTTTCTGCCTTTTGTGGCAAAATTAATTGATTTCATCCTGGAAAGCACTACTTTTTACTTGTTCTGGGGAGGAAAACAGTTTATTTACTTGAGCACACCAGTGCATTGTTTGAAAATATGAAAACAACAACATCATCAATTCCACTTTGGGCAAAATATTCATGCTAATTCAGCTGCAGAGTGGAAGTCAGGGTGTACAGGACAAATGAATGCTGATCTAGTACAATCCAAGTTTTGATCATCATTGTATACCCTGATGGCACCATCACATTGTCACATTTGTTCCAAGAGCTCGAGATTCACGTATGAGATTCTCACTGGGTTCTTGTCTACTATTTACCTTTATCAGTTTATTCTGAACTCTGGTACTTGTGTTACTATATTCATCACTGCCTATTCATTTCAATGAATGACTTTTGAGCTGTTGATTTTTTTTTTTTTTGGTGTGTGTGTGTAAAAATGGGAATGTAACTGAACAGACTAGGAATGACATATAGGGTAAATTTAATACAAATTATGTAAAAACACATTAACCTGGAAAATTGTTTTCTGGTAAGGAAATGGTGTTGAGGCAAAAGGCAGGTGCCACCTGTACCACATTTGGCTGCCGTTATTAATAAGGGAAAGGACTGGTGTCTGGATGGCTCAGTTGGTTAAGTGTCTTGACTCTTGATTTCAGCTCAGGTCATGATCTCAGAGTCGTGGGATTGAGTCCTGCATCGAGCTCTATGTTTAGTGTGGAGTCTATTTGAGATTCTCTCTCCCTCTGCCTCTTCCCTGGTCACAATCGCATGCACTCTATCTCTTATATAAATAAAATCTTAAAAAAAAAAAAGGAAAGGAATTTCTACAGAATCCTAACAAATTTTATGCCTCAAATTTGTCAAAGGTAGGTAAATAAATTGTTTTATCACATTCTGTACTGAAACTGAAAATTACCTAGATCTATTACCAAATGGTCTTGATGTCCTATACTTCTTCTTATCCAACACTATTGAAACATAATTTTTTAGCTCCTTCCATTAAGAGGTAGAGTCTATCCACCTTGAATTTAAGCTTATCTGTGACTTGTTTTGGCCAATAGAAGTGGTAAAAATGACAGCTTGTTAGCCCTGAATTTAGGCCTCAAAGAGGCCTTTCTTGCTTTCGTTCATTTCCTTGAACCGTATTAAGCCAAGAACAGCAATAGGTTTTAATCTGCATGTCTGCTATAATCAACTGGTACTGACTATCTGGAACTCTGGGGTGAGGACGATTCTGGAGTTGAAATTCAATGCAAAGAGAATTGGAATGAATGAACAATGTGGGCTCTGGGTGGGGTGCATAGGAAGGCAGCAATCTGCTTTGTGCTTGCCCATCCCACATTAAGCTGGTTACTTACTAGAACACTAAAGTGTTAAGGGTTTGTTTTAGTTTACAGTTGTTTTTGTCACAAATTCGGTTGCTTAACACAATACAAATTTATTATGTTACAGTTCTAAAATTCAAAAGTGTCTTACAGGATTCAGATCAAGATGTTGGCAGGGCTATGTTCCTTCTGGAGAGTCTAGGGAAGAATCTGTTTGCTTATTTTTTTCCAGCTTATAGGGCACCCACATCCCTTGGTGTGCAGCCTCCTTCCATCTTCAAAGCTAGCCAAGTGGGGCCAAGTCCCTCTCATGATATCACTTCTCTGGTTCTTCCTTTTCAACCTTCCTCTCTTACTTTTAAGGACTCTGGTGATAAAATGGGGCCAACTTGTATAATCCAGAATAATCTCCCTTTTTTAAAGTCATCTGATTAGCAACGTTAATTCCATCTGCAACCTTGATTCTCCTTTGCCATGTAACATAACATAGACGGTTTCTGAGGATCAGGATGTGGGCATCTTTGGGTGGTGGGAGAGGCATTCTTCTGTCGACTGCAGGCTTCGTATACTGAAAGTGGAATCTCAGTCCTTTCTGACTAGGAGTTGCTGAGCTTCTCTTTGATGCTATTGGGACTTCATTGGCGATTATTCCTTTTTGAAGCTATTATGACTGATGTCTCCAAAGAATAATGGAAAAATCTGACCTACACATGGTTTGCTGCAAATTGTCCAGTAAGGTACTTAGAAAAATAAAAAAGGCATGAACCAGTGGCTTCAAGCCCTGAGGAACATTACAAAATTTTGGCTTTCTGGGTGTACCTTAAACCTACTGGATTAGACTTTTCAAGGGTGGCACTAAAGAATCTGTACTTCTAAAAATTTCTTCTGGTGACTCTGATGCACACACAAGTTTGGGAATCACTGATGGAATGTCTGGGTCGGTGGAGCTGACTTCCTTCCAGAAGGATGCCCAGATTATCTAAACAGTATTTTCCTAGCTGATACCAACACCCACTGGCACAGACATCTGAATTTTCTCAGCAAAACTTCTGGGCACCTCACAATCTATTCTGAAAAGAAAGGCTTAGAAACTGACCAAGCCTTGCTTAAAAGACATTCCCTTTCGTATCATTATAGTAGTTTAGACCCCCCCAAATCCTGCTACATTACCCAAACTGATGATATACACACTGATCATTATTTCCCCACTTCTGACAGACATGCTTTTTGTATGCACTTGGTATCATAGAGGGTATCTTTCATCGTTATTCAGAGCTTAATAATCTGAGAAAATATTTTGGCAATTATGAACAACATGACTGGCATCTCCAGTATTTTGATAATTGGCCTGACCCACTTCACAGGTTATGGCACAAATATATCAGCATGGCAGCCCATCTGGGCTAATGAAAATAAATAAATCTTTGGTATCGTATCTTCTCTAGGAATTGGAATATCTTCAAGTAATCTTTTTGGGAATGATCTTAATAATGCTAGGAAATATAAACTCTTGAAAGGCAATTACCGAATCAAGACACATAGTTTTTTAGAAATATTGACATTTTATAGCAAGGGCACATGGGTTCCTGGCTTCTTTGACACACAAGGGGGCCTCTCTGCTTTCCTCACACTGAACCTGGGCAGGCTGGTTCCCTACCCCACCAAGCCCATTTATCACCCCTTCACCCCTGACTCAGTCCCTGGGGAAGATCTCTGCAGGCCTTTTCCAGGTAATGATGGCCATAGGTAGATGAGATTTTTGACCTTCCTTAATTTACTTATTGGCTCTGGTTTTTAGCAAATCAGTGGGGAAAACAGCAGGTATATACTATAACTGGAAAATTGGGAGCACAGTCCTGCGATTCCTGATCTTATCCCTTCCTGTTGCCCAGACCTCCCCCAAACTCCTCCCTGTAGCTCCACTCCAGAAAGATCAGGCTACGTACCCATTTCTCTACTTCTGATTGCTATTTACTTAACTGCATGTGGGTTTTCTCATTAATTCTCATATTCACAGGGTGAGACCCCCCCATTGCTGGGTAATCTTGAGTGGCTCACTCCATTTGGATGGGTCCTCTGAGGCATTTGCTCAAATTCTGTGTTCTTAGTTTTATTCCCTCTTATGGTTCACAGCAAGTGCTGGTAAATTTTTTCTTTAAAGAGCCAGGTAGTAAATACCTTAGGCTTTGTGGGTCAGATAGTGTCCACTGCTACTACTCAACTTGGCTGTTAAAACTTGAAAAGAACCATAGACAATATAGAAACAAATGATTGTGTTCCAATAAAACTTTATTTATGGGCACTAAATATTTAATTTCATATATGTTTCATGTATCACAAAACTATAAGTTTTCTTCAGATTTTTTAAAATATAAAAACCATTCCCATTTTATAAGCTGAAGGTGGCAAGACAGATCTGACCCATGGCCGACAATTTGCAAACTTCTGAAGGACGCCTGGGTGGCTCAGTGGTTAAGCATCTGCCTTTGGTTCAGAGTGTGATCCTGGGGTTCTGGTGTCCTGGGATTGAGTCCCACATCGGGCTCCCTGCATGGAGCCTGCTTCTCCCTCTGCCTGTGTCTCTGCCTCTCTCTGTGTCTCTCATGAGTAAATAATTTTTAAAAATCTAAAAAAAAAGTTTGCAAACTTCTGGTCTAAATATAAAACCTACACTTCTTTGGTGAAGATGTGGGCTCAGAAAGCAGATTTCTTAGGTGTGGATCCCAACACTACTGTGTGCTGATGTGATCTTAGGCTTGGGGCTTATGTCTTTGTATCTTAGCTTCTTCATCTATAAAGTAGGAATGTTCTAGGACCTACCACATTGGGTTAATGTGAGGAATAAATGAGACAAGACAGGTAAAGCATGTAAAATAGAGCCTGGCACATAGTAGGCACTAAACAGATATTATTATTATTGTTATCTTGATGAACTTTTCCTGTTTTATTTGTATTTCTATAATGCTTTGCAGAATTTACTACCTTATTTCTTCTCATTAACTCAATGCATTTTCTTCTTCTAAGCCAGATCTCACTTCTGATTAATACCACATACTTAACACATAATTTAATATTTTAATTGTTAATGACATATATCAAGTCTGAGTTTAAGTATATATATTTTTTAAAACTTGATTATAAGAAATAATTGACAATTAATAGTACATAAGGAGAATCACAGTTAACACAACAACAGATAATTTAGTCAATTACATTTTTTCACTTGTATGATGACTATAACTTCAACTAGAGACTACTAAACACGTAGATGAAAAAATTTCAGGTGAGGCAGTCATTTGGATAATTGAAGTTAAATTAAATAGAGTTTAAAGTTAAATTAAATTACATCTTCTCTAAAATATCCTTTCCTGGATAAGCAGTTATGTAAAGTATTTCTTAAATGTATGGGAAAATTGTATGAGTCATAAGAATTACTGGAAATAATATCCAACTTTTTATGGGTGATATCATTCCTTAGTCCCTGCCATTTCATGACAAATACTTTTCTCAATTAAATATTGCAGGAAGGGCAAATATATCCTGCAAAAACTATCTGGGTTGAGAATGTTACTAGAATAACCACTTCTTAAATGTTCGTACACCATAACTTCTTTTATGAAATCAGACTTGATTATACATTAATGACAGTTATTTTTTTTTTCTAGTGAGTATCCTGATCAGAATATAACAATGGGTTAGATTACAGTTGGTTGGAACTGAATCACATTGAAAGACATATTATAGTCATGAAGGATAATCTGTGCCTTATGATTTATTTTTTAGTTGCCAAAAGCTGTTTTGAATAGTAAGATCATAGGAAAAGTCATGAAAATTTAGAAAAAAGGACTCCTTTAGATAAATCTAACTCATTAATGGATAATATGGATTAATTCAATGTTTGTAACAAATATGCTTTTCCCAACAGTTTTCTTATCTTCCTTCACCTTAGTAGAATCCTCACAGAGCACTGGAAGTCTTTGAATAGTGTTTGAAGTTCTACTGCATTAAAAAAATAAGAGCTAGATAATATCAAATATTTAGCAAGTTTGGCAAAACATAACATGTTCCCAGGGAAATCTCTCTATACACGTAATGGTTTTATGGTCCCAGACTCTGTCTGCAGAAGGTAGAGAATTCTTTTTTACACATGGTATTTCTTTTCCCTCATTTGTAAGAAATCTAGATTCCTGCTATTCAAAGTGTGGTCCATGCAGCAGCAGCAAGAGCATCACCTGGGAGCTAACTAGTTAGGAACACAAAAGCCAGTTGTACCTGCTGAAGTAGAATCTGCAATGTTGTAACAGGAGCTGCAGAGATTGTGTGTGCATGTTCAAGTCTGAGAAATGCTGATCTGGATGGCCCTAATTTAACTCATCCCCATACTTGATATACTTTAAAAGGGTGAAGGTTAAACTGCTAATCAATAATAATAATGATGATAATAATAATAATAACACCACTTTTGGAAACTGGGGTCAAATTTCATCCATTTGGAGATGATGGAAACTGCATGGACAAATACAGCATCAATGGCATCTTCATATTCTCTAAGTCTCAGATCCATCCCTTAAATATTTACACATCATGTTAATACCAAGGTGTAAATGCTCAGGCTTATTGCCTTTCAGAAAACAAAAGTGCACATAAGCACCAGGTTTACCAAGGGTCTATGTATAGGACAAAGAAACCCTATCTCCCCTATTATTTACTAAAGAGAAATTTCTTGGATTGTCATTTGCCTTCAGAAGAAATCCACAGAATATGCTTCAATGTCTTTTAACTTGTTTTGTTTCCTCTGTAAAATGGAAACAATGATGATAACTTCATTGCAGATTTAGTGTGGGGAGTATACAAAATAATGCATGTAGGGCTTAGCACAGTTTCTGGCACAGAGTAAGTTCAACAAATGGCAACTCTTACAAATAAGTAAGGATTCTGGCTCTGAGGACTAGCTGCCTCCTGGAGAACTGCTAAATCCTGCCAAATGGTGGGAGTCGCTGGCACGATAAAAACAGCTCAACTATGATGAAGAACTTCTCTCCAGCAAATAAACCTGCTGGAAATTCCAAAAACAAAATATCTCTTCTAGGACATTTGAATACAGTTAAATTTCCTTAAGTATTGATGAAAGCCACACGGAGAGGAAGTTGTGGAGAGGTGGCTGGTGTTTCCTGAGATGCCACTCATCTATCTGGGGATGTGGAACTAGCAAACCCTGGGCTTTCGAATCTACAAAGTTGACATTATGCATCATCAGGGTAACAGGACCATCCCAGGCTCTGAGATGCAGTCCACCTGCGGTTGAACTGATCATTGAGCAAACATGACCCAGAGAGTCTGACCTCTTTCCATAACTACAGTCGAATAATGGACACTACCTGGGGGCAGGTCTGCCTCAATGAGTGATTGCACTGGAACCTGGCTGTCCTTTGTTATGCAATTTTGAGCTCTGCAAGGTTAATTCCACTTACTCTGCATCATGAAACTGGGGAGATTGGGAATGGCCAACTGAATGAACATGGATGGGAAGGAGGTCTCTCTCTGTATCAGGTAAATCACTTATCTCTGTTTCAGGAAGGTTTATTTCTGGAATTTGATCTTGTTCTTTTGTTTGAAACATGGTCATCTGTTTTTCTAATTTCCTTGACTCTCTATGTTGCTTTCTGGGCGTTAGATACAACAGTTACTTTTCCCAGTCTTGACCAGAGTGGAGATAATCTTTCTCATTCAGCTGGGCCTTTGCTCTTGGTTGACCCTCAAACCTTTGTGATTATCCAAAGCACTTCTCTGTTCTTTAGCGGCTCCCAGTTGTTGAGGGTGTGCCAAGATCCATTTCCATGTGGGTTTTTTCTCATTCACCCAATGTGTAGGGGTTTGCTCAGCTAGTTTCTGGATTTCTTCCAGAGGGAATTGTTGCACATGTAGCTGTAGATTTGGTGTGTCCATAAGCTGTAGATTTGGTGTGTCCAAGTTCAGGAGTTTCCTACGTCACTGTCTTGAACCAGAACCTCCTGAATGAGGTCACAAAAGCACCTGATGACTGACGCTTGAGTCTCAGGTAAAGCTTGTATGTGGAACATGATCTGCCAACTCCAAGGTTGTATCAATAAAAAAAGAAAATCATGCTTACCACTAAACTCTCAACACGGAATTTCTAATCATGTGGTTTAGGACCGAAAACCCTTGGGAACTGTTCTCCCAGCCTAATGTGTAACTGTCTGAAGCTCTTTTAAATGTGTTGCTGTCCTACTAAGGGTTGGCAGGATAGATAGGCTATGGTTTGCTGTATGGCCCCGTCTGCCCTGTTTACAGCCTCTCCAGGTGTGCAGGAGCTCAAGAATCTCCAGTGATGTGAACCTCAGGAGAGGAGTGCCCACTCTGGGAGAGTAAACCACTTCAGAATGTTCTAGAATGAGTCAGCAATTATATATATATATATATATATATATATATATATATATATATATTAGGATTCTAGCATCTTGATTTGCCAAGACAACACAATAACATCTAAAGAGAAACAGTGGGATTTGGGCCCACTTAGAAAGATATGAAAGCATCCCAAATTTTCATCAGCCATGACTTTTTGATAGTTATGTAAGAAAATAAGAGTACATCTAACCCTGAAGGTAATTGTCATGACTCATTATTTTGACCCTCTATGAAAAGGAACTAAACTTAATGATGAGTCACTTTAGAAACTTGTAACTAGAAGAAAATGCATTAAAAATTAATAAGGAAGGTAATTACTTAACCCCGTGAAATGTAAGTCTAAGATGATTTTCATCTGTAAGTAAGTTTAGCTGTTCATTCACCCCACGAGGTTATCTATAGCACAACCAATGTGATGTTTTGGATGAATTATATCAGTTTATTAAAATTAAAGCTAGTAACAGGTAAAATTTAGGTTAAGGACCCGAGTAATTGCTTGATTAAATTGTTTCACATATATTTATCTTTTTAAAAGTAGAATTGACTAGCGAATGAAGTTAAACTGGCTTCTCAATGAAGTTTTATTTATTTATTTTTTTTAAGATTTCATTTATTTATTTAACAGAGAGTGCAAACAGGCAGAGAGAGAGAGAAGCAGATTCCCCACTGAGCAAGGAGCCCAATGCAGGGCTACAGCCTAGGACCCTGGGATCCTGACCTGAACCAGAGGCAGATGCTTAACTGACTGAGCCACTCAGGTGCCCCTGAATGAAGTTTAAAATATTTGTCATTTACATTACTTTTCTGATTAGTTAAGGAGAGAAGCATCCATATATCCATTATCATGCTGATGCAATTGTTTTAGAACAAATTCTGGAGAGCGGAGCACATGGCCTCCTTTGAATCTGGAGACATTTACCTGATCAACACCCACAAAAGATTCCTATCAGCTTTTTCTATCACTCTGTGGGACCGGAGTTTATTCCTTTAGTGTGCTTTCTCTGTGGTCCATGCAGATGTGTTAGACTTCGCCTGAAAAATGCGAGTTCTGGGGAAGAGGGAAAGCATTTAGGACCCAAGTACCCTCTCTTTTAATACATTTCTGGGCATAAAATAATGTTTTCCCTATTTTATACATTCTCACGCACGTTGTTAATCTAATGGCAATAAAAACTAATTGGGATCGATGAAAATTGAAGTGTTATAAGCCAATATATGTATTCTTTCATTATATTTTTAAATTTGATTCCAAACTAGAGGTGTAATCTGTGTGGTAACCTGAATCTTGAGAATTTTATTGTGAAAAGGGCACAGGCATTTTATTTTTTTAATATACAAGATGCAGTATCATAGGAGGTTAAATCTATAGGCCGCTACTGTAGTGGTGCTGTATGCAGATTCGACCACTAGAGGGCCCCTCAACTAAATATATTGAAGGGAGGTGAAAAGATTTTTTTTTTCATGATGAAAAGACCATTCCAAAAAATCAAAAGGCTTTTGAATATCTTTCATTACTGTATATTAATGGAAAGCTACTTCACATGCAAACATACAGCGACTCAGTTAGAACTTTATAAGCTCGGAGTCTATGGTCAGAGGAGAATGTGACAAGCAAAATAAAAAACCAGAATCTTTCAGTGTTAGTGCTGGATGGCAACTTTTTAAAAATCTAACAAAAGAATTATTTTAGAAATACTCTAACTTCATTTAAAATATTGTTTTTTGAGGAAACAATCTTAGAAATAAACTTTAAAATTCTCTGTTTTACTGAAATTGGAGAAATCAAGGACCAGAGGGCAGGGTACCACAGTCTGGATGAGGTGCCAGCTTCCTGGCCCCAGTTCCCTTGCTGTTCCCATTCTTCTCCAGTAAATGATCTTCTCTATAGATCTGTATCTGTATCTGTCTAGAATAAGTAACTGTCCTTTTGATTCTCAAGTCCTGAGAAAAGTCTCCACATCCCGTGACTTTCAGGCTGAGCATCAGGTACCACTGCAGTTTTCATCACTCCTGATGCCACTGTGCCCCTATTGCCACCTGCCTCTGGCTTTAAATTATATCCCAGGCTCTCCACTGGGTTGTGCTGCGTCCATTTCTGTGCACGTAAATTCACTGTAATTACTACTATTTTATTTTAATTTCTCTACTGTATTTTTTTAAAGATTTATTTATTTCAGAGGAAAAGTGCAGGTGAGTGAGCAGAGGGGCAGAGGGAGAGGGAAAATCTCAAGCAGACTCCCCGCTGAGCACAGAGCCCCACCTGCGGCTCCATCAGGAGCCCAGAGATCATCACCTGAGCCAAAATCAAAAGTCAGAGCTTGGGGATCCCTGGGTGGCGCAGCGGTTTAGCATCTGCCTTTGGCCCAGGGCGCGATCCTGGAGACCCGGGATCAAATCCCACATCAGGCTCCCGGTTAAGGACCAGAGTAATTGCTTCTCCCTCTGCCTGTGTCTCTGCCTTTCTCTCTCTCTCTCTCTCTCTGACTATCATAAATAAATAAATAAAAAATACCTTAAAAAAAGAAGTCAGATGCTCAATCGAACTGAGCCTATCTCTCTACTATTTTTTGAACTATACCTCTGGGCATTATATTTTTGCAGTTGCTCTAGGGACACATATATCCCAGTGTATATACATACACATTCACGCATTATCTGCTTATATATATGCTGTACCTAGATGCTATATCCTTTATGCTATAGTTATCCTGTTACATCTACATAACATCACATATCTCACACTATTAAAATCAAGTCACAGAAAAATAAAAATAAATAAATAAAATAAAGTCACAAAGCTTTAAAAAACGAAGAGTAAAAAGCTCATATTTCTTATTTGTCCACATGTTTACCCTTTCCAATACACTTCACTCCAACCCCCTTTGGGATTGTTTCCCACGGCCTGATGAAGTTCCTTTGGCGTATCTTGTAGTACAGGGAGTGGGCACACATTCACTTTGTTTGTTTCTGATTTGAAAATGGCATTATTTTACTGCATTCTTGAAGGATATTTTACTGGAGATAGATATCTGTTTTTTTTGGGGTTTTTTTTGTTTTTTTTTTAGATATCTGTTTGATGGCTTTTTTTCCTTTACCACTTTATAGACATTTTTTTTTTCCGACTCTTATGGTTTCTGCCAAGAAGTGAGCAGCCATTTAAATCATATGTAATATGTTGTCTTTCTCTGGCTGCTTTCGAGTTTTTATCTTTATTTTTTTAGCAGTTTGAGTATATGGTGTCCAGGTGTGGGTGTTTTTGTTTTTATCCTTCCTGGAGCTTTCTGAGAATGTTGATTCTGTAAATTTATGTCTTTAACCAAATTTGGGGATTTTGTAGTCATTATGTCTTGAAGTATTTGTTCTGTGTCATCTGTCTCTTCTCTTCTTTTAAGACTCCAATTATAATAGGTATGTTAGACTTTTGTCTTTGTTCCACAGGTCCCTGAAGCTGTTCATGATTATCTTTTTTTCAATCTTTTCCTTTGTTCTGAAGATTGGATAATTTCTGTTGATCTATCTTTGCATTCTTCTATTATCATCAATCTTCTATTAAACCTATCAGTGGATTTTTTAAAAAATATTTTATTTATTTACTCACGAGTGACACAGAGAGAGAGGCAGAGACATAGGCAGAGGGAGAGGCAGACTCCCAGCGGGAAGCCCGATGCAGCACTCGATCCCAGGACCCCAGGATCATGACCTGAGCCGAAGGCAGATGCTCAACCACTGAGCCACCCAGGCGCCCCTATCTGTGGAATTTTTAATCTCACATATTTTATATATTCATGCTGGAATTTCCAATTGATTCCTTTTTATGGCTTTTTATTTCCATGTTAAGATTTCCTTTATGTTCATTCATTATGACATAATTTTCTTTATACATAATGCAAATTAAGATAATAATGAGATACTACTACACCCTTCAGACTGGCTAAAATTTAAAAGACTGACAATACCAAGTGTTGGCAAGAACATGGGGAGACTGGAAAATACACTGCAGGTAGGAATGTAATAAGATATCACCACTTAGGGAAAATATTTATCAGTCTCTACAAGTTAAACATAGACCTACCTGATACAGTCATTCTATTCCTAGATATTTACCCAGGAAAAATGAAAACATGTATTCATATAAAAACTTGTCCATGAATGTTCATAGCATTTTTCTTCCCAAAAGCCAAACTTGGGATGTTCATCAATAGATAAATAGATAAACAAAATGGGGCATATCTATTCAATGGAATAACATCCAACAATATAAAGGAGAGGTCCACGGATATATGCAAATATGGATGAATCTCAAAATCATTGTACTGAGTGAAAGAAGCCAGACACAAAAGAATATATATGTCTTATTTCATTTATTTAAAATTCTAGAAAATATAAATGAATCTTTTGCACAAAAAGAAAATTGAGGGTTGCCTAGAGCCAGGGAAGGGGGAAGATGGACTGCAAAGGTGCAAGAGGAAACTTTTGGTAGTATATCTTAATTATGGTGGGGGATTTACCAGCTTATATAATTTTAGAACTCATCAAATTGTACACTTTAAGTGGGTGCAGTATTTTAAATAATAAATCTTACAACAAAGTTGGTTTTTAAAATAGCTTTTAAAATAGCCCTATGAGGCAAAAGCTACTAAAATCCCTATTTCATAGAAAAAAGTAATTAATAGTAGAATATATTTATTACGTGGGGGACAAGAATAACACCAACATAATATATCAATTAAAATTAAATTTGTAGATTATATTGGGGCTTGCTGATTCTAAAGATTGCAAAACATGCAAATTTCACTATCTGAAACTATCTACATTCTTAATATGCCTGTTTAATGTATATGTTAGTCATTTGTATGTCTTCTTTGGGGAATTGTCTATTCAAGTCCCTGATCCATTTTAAAATCTGGTTATTCATTTTTAAACTATTGAGTTGAATGTCCATTGTCAGATGAATTAGTAAAGAAAGTGTGACATACACCTGAATGGAATATTATTCAGCCTTTAAAAAGAAAAACATGCTGGGATGCCTGGGTTGCTCAGTGGTTGAATGTTTGCCTTTGACTCGGGTCATGATCCCAGGGTCCAGGGTTCAAGTCCCACATTGGGCTTCCCACAGGGAGCCTGCTTCTCCCTCGGCCTATGTCTCTGCCTCTCTCTCTGTGTCTCTCATGAATAAATAAATAAAATCCTTAAAAATAAATAAATAAATAAATAAATAAATAAATAAATAAATAGACATTCTGAAATATGTGGCAATGTGGATGAACCTTGAGGTTCATGAAATCCTTTATATTGTTGGGTATTATTCTATTGAATAGATATGCCCCATTTTGTTTAAGTGAAATAAGCCAGTCACAGAAAGACAAATAATGCAGGAATGCACTTATATGAGGTATCTGAAATAGTCAAATTTGTAGGAACAGAGAGTAGAACGGTGGTTGCCACTACTCAGGGGAGATGAGTGGGGAGTCCAGGGCCACATAGTTTCAGTTATGCAAGATGAATAGACTCTAGAGATTTGTTGTACAATACTGTACCTAGAGTCAGCTGTTGCATGGAGTTAAAAATGTGTTAGGAGAGATCTCATGTTAAGTGTTCTTACTACATGAAATAAAAATAATTTTTTAAAAGTCTGTACTAGGCATTTTTTTTCCCCTCCCAGCAACTTATATCTAAACATCTGAACAAATGTGTCAACAATTAACTTCAATACCAAAGGCAAGAATGCTCTTTACTAAGTAAAAAAAAAAAAAAAAAAAAAGTGTCTTATCCCTGCCATTTCTCAGGTCAGGCATACTTTCAGACTTTTTTTTTTTTTCCTTTTCACAGCTGGTGGCTATGACCATTCATTCAGAAGGAGGAGTAATACTGGTTTTCAATTTCTCTTGGTTTAAACTCTAGACTGAAAACATAAGCTTGGCCAGCAGTCTTTCATTTTATGCATAGCTGAGCTTGCCCCTGATGGCTTGAGCTGAGGGTATCCTGGATGTCAGTGCACTCTTGAACATGACAACATGTGAATTTCAAGATTCTAAAACTATTTTGTGGATACCGACCTCAAAGGAAAAATATTTGGCATATCCAAAATTTTACCTAATGAGTCATTCCAAAGTGATTCTTATCACTTTACAAAAGCTTTTGAATTTCTTTTAACACAGGAATTTTATTTATCTGCCATTACACCCAACATCTACAAAAAGACCAAAAAAAAATGTCGAATCTCCCTTTAAAAGAATGAAAAAATAACTGAGATAATTCAATTTAAAAATTGTGTTAAAACACATATCACATAAAATTTATCATCTTGACCATTCTTAGGTATACAGGTCAGTTAAATTAAGCGACATCAAGTGACATTCACATTGTTGTGCAGCCATGACGCCCATCCATCCACAGAACTTTTCTCATGTTGCTAAACTGAAACTCTGAGTCCATTTAGTAATAATTCCACACTTTCCCCTCCCACAGTCTCTGGCAACCACCATTCTAATTTCCATCTCTATGTATTTGCCTACTTGAGGTACCTCATATAAGTAGAATCATAAAATATTTGTTCTTTGGTAACTGGCTTATTTTACTTGGTATAATGTCCTCAAGTTTTATCCATGTCATAGCAGATACTAGAATTTCCTTTTTTTAAAGGCTGAGTAATATTCTATTGCGTATATATGCCACATTTTGCTTATCCATTCATCCACCTGTGGGCACTTGGGTTGTTTCCATCTTTTAACTATCGTGAATAATGCTGCTGTGAATATGGGCTTACAAATTTCCTTCAAAACCCTTCTTTCAATTTCTTTGGGTCTATAGAAGTGGAATTGCTAGATCATATGGTAATTTTATTCATTAACTCAATTTTTAAAAATTTAAAAACACTTGTAATACTATTGTATGATTCCTATTTTTTTTAAAGATTTTATTTATTCATGAGAGAGAGAGAGTGAACTAGGAAGAAAGCACAAGCAGAAGGAGGGGCAAAGGGAGAGGGAGAAGCAGAGCCCCCCATTGAGCAGGGAGCCTGATGTGGGGTTTGATCCCAGGACCCTGGAATCATACCTGAGCCAAAGGCAGACAGCACTGACTGAGCCATCCAGGCACCCCTGCATGATTCCTATTATAGGAAGGATAGAAGAGGGAAAAAACTATGTTATGGTGATGAAGTCAGAGATGTGATTACCTAGGGGCACCCGGGTGGTTCAGTGGTTGAACATCTGCCTTTGGCTCAGGTCATGATCCAGGGGTCCTGGGATCAAGTCCCACATCAGCCTCCCTGCAGGGAGCCTGCTTCTCCCTCTGCCTATGTCTCTGCCTCTCTCTGTGTGTCTCTCATGAATAAATAAATAAAATATATTTTTTTAAGTGATTGCTTCTAGCAGGGGAAAGGCTGAGTGAAAGAAAGTACCAGGAGGGAATTCTCTGGGATGATGGAAACATTTTACATCTTGATCTGGGTAAAGGCTATACAGTGTACATAAAAATGCATCAAACCAAACATTTAAGATATGTATATTGTACTATATATAAATTATACCTAAAAACCCTCAAAGCTGTGTAACAGTGATATTTTTAAGTAAATATGACTCAGAAAGCTCCAAGCCATGATATATTTAAACTTGTTTTAAATATAGATAAGTATGAAATAAATTTTGCATGTTTAAAAAACCATTTGTAATATCTCATTAAAATAGGGCACGTTTTCCAAACTCACCAGGCAGTTCTACGAAATTCTACATATTATGCTAGAGTATAAATGCCATTTAAAAGGTATATGTTTCCTTTTGCCTCTAGTTCCACAGAAAAAGAACACAAAAAAGAGAAAAGGTTCAAGGGCTATGTTTCCCATTTTAAAAGTTTATATCAATAGTATCTGAGGGAAGCTCATAAATGTATATAATTTATCATTAAATCTGGGTAATCAATGCTTAAATAAGTCACTCTACTAATGTGTGTGTGGGTGTGTGTTTTTTAATTCTGCAATTCTGAGTATATATGTGCTTACGGCTGAGCCAGCTTTGCTACCATACAACCTGTTAGGGAGCCTGCCAAACAAACACTAAAAATTACCTGCCCACATATTTTTTCTGTGAACAGCTTGTCTAACCCACAGCCAATTCAGAAGCAGAAAATTAAAGATTCTTCTTCACCAGCAATTTAATTCAATTATTCTAGAAAAAGGGATGAAAGAATAAAACATGCCTGGCCAATGGACCTCTCAACAATGCAGAAGAAAAAGGGAGCTAACTGAAGGAGCTGTGGGTAAAGCCTGGAGGAAGAGTAAGTTACAGGTTACCAGATGAAATTAGGTGAGAGAAAGCTGAGGTTCAATTGGGAAAATTCAATGTAGAGGAATAAAAAGTAAAGATCTATGGAGGAGAATCTGAGATCATGTGTCCAGTGTCTGACAGCTCCTAAGTTCCCTGTGGCAAGGGACTCGTGGCACATTAAGGGAGTCAGTGCCACCAATCCTGAATACGTGTCACTAGAAACGATGATTCAGTGCCCACGTGAGACATGAGGTGTGGGAATAAGAAAGCAGGATGAATAGAAGGGCAGAGAACTTTGTGTGCAATGAGTGATCAAGAGGCTTGGTGAGTGACTGCTTGTAATGACAGCGTGGAGGAAAGCACTGGTGCTGATAACATCCTGTTTTATGGATTGAGGGAGTCAGTTACCTTGTACCGTGGGACTCATCACACCAGCTGCCTGTAGAATCTTGCACTGGGATTTTCATGAGCTCTTGTTATCTCAAAACTGGGTTAAAACATCAGAGAACGGAAACTTCGAAGAATCAGAGTCCTAATTCTTCAAGGTGTTTGGTCTCATGAGCCTCCAGCCAGCCTTTGAGTCCCAGCGAGAGACTAAGCCTGGGCTTGCCACGAAGGGGAATCTGCACAGCATCTCTTGCCTGCTGCTTAGAAAACACAGCATCGAATCCCCACGGCAGCCTTTGCTATTCTTAATCGTGTTCCTAGCATATTTACTAATTGAACCATTTGAATTATATAATCACCTGTTTCCCCTTCTATTTGTTTTTTTTAATTTATTTGAGCACAAGTGAGGGTGGGGAGGGGCAGAAGGAGAAGTGGACTCCCTGCTGACCCAGGAGCCCCTTGTGGGGCTTGATCCCAGGACCTTGGGATCATGACCTGAGCTGAAGGCAGAGGCTTCACCGACTGAGCCACCCGGGTGCTCCCTCTCTCCCCTTCTATAAAGGAGACAGAGAGAGAGAGAGAGAGAGAGAGAGGCACTTTAGGCCTTAAATCACTTTTTGAAAAATTAATATTGAATTGTCACAGAAGAATACTTACAGGATATGTGTATGTTATAAAGAATCATGATTAAGTGTCTGTTCATCCTTTGCTCAAAAACTCCCTTTAGTGTCTCGTCTCCCTCACAGTGAAACCAAAATGTTCACTATGATCCTCCCAGACCTTGCCTCCTACTCCCTGCCCTCTGGGCTCCAGCCACCCCCACTTCCTGAAGGCTGCTCCTTCTCAGATCTCTGCTGCTCCTCGCCTGTCACTCACCTCCCCACACAGGCCACAGGGCCAGGCTCCACTTCCTTCAGGGCTTCCCCCAAATGCCACCTCCACAGGGAGCCCTTCCGGGGCCAGCCTGCATCAAATTTCAACGCCTACCCCAGTCAACACTTCTTTTGTGCTTCATTTTAAAAATCCCTTAGTGTTTATCACTATATAACATAAGTTATTTGTTAATTATATCCGTTGTCCATCTCCAAGCACCAGAAGTCACCTACAAAGGACAAAATGTCTGTGCTGTTCACTGCCATCTCTCTGCTACACAGGGGGCTCCAAATAAATATTTGTCAAATGCGTGTATGAGGAAACGCCCTTGTGTCCACCCAGCAGTTGAAAGCATAGGATTAATTCCCTGCATGATCCTCCTCTACTCCAGCCTCTTCCCTCCCCATCAGGTGACCACACATTCAAATTTATCCCTCCCCCACTTTGTGTTAAACTTTGTGTATGTGAAACAGTGTGTTTGTATCCCTAAAACTAGACCATTTAGTGTTGCATAGTTCTGACTTTCTAGAAGTGCAATTGTACCATATGCATTCTTCAGCAATGTGGTTTTTTTTCACGCAACATCCTATTTGGAAATCTGTCCATGTCATCTGTACCTTTGATTCAAATTTTCACCATTGTATGATGTTCTATTGTGTGATTTCACCACGGTTGATTTATCCATCCTGCTCTTTATTGATATCTAGATTGTATCTAGTTTTGGTATTATGAAAATCGTTGCTATGAACATATGCAATCCTGTCCAAGGATGTAAGTTGTTTTTTTTTTTTTTTTTTTTTTTTTTTAGATTATGTATCTAAGAGTGGACTTGATAGGTTGTAAGGTCTTTTGTTCATAGTCTTTACTGGATAGTATCAATTATTTCCAAGGAGATTGTTCCAATGTACACTTCCTTCAGCATTATATAACCATTCTCATTGCTCTGCATCCTCCTCAGAGTTTGAGGTTACCAGACTTTTACATTTTTACCAATCTATTAGCAGTAAAACAGCCTCGTGGTTTCAATGAGCATTTTCTAGATTATCAAGGACAGTGATATTCCTCTTCTTCTTCCTTTTTTTTTTTTTTTTTTTTTGCATTTGAGTTTCTTCCTCTGTAAAGTATCTCTTGACAGTTTTTTATTGGGTTGTTTTTCTCTTTCTTATTTATAAGCATCCGTTACATATTCTGAGCATAAATAACTTGTCAACTGTATGTGTTACAACATATTCTCCCAGTCATGAGACTGTGGGCTTTTTATTTTCTTTATGTTTTCTTTTCATGAAAAGGAAATTCTTTTTATTTTAGTGTAATTGAATATATGAATTTTTTCCTTTATGAGATACTTATTTTTATGTTTTTTCAAAGAAATCCTTTTAAATTCAGAAGTTATAAAGATATTTGACACTATCTTCTAATTGTTTTATAGTTCTTCTGTTTACATTTACCTAAAATCAATTTTTTTAAGTGTAATATGATACAGGAGGTTTAACTTCAGATGTATCTCCAATGTCCTGCTTATTGAAAAATCCAATCTGTTCCTGCTGGTTTGCATCTTCAGTTTTCATATTTATATAGGTCTATGTCTTTTGTTCCACTGATGTCTTTGTCTACCCTTTCATTCAATATTTATTCTCTTAATTTAATTTTTATCTTATTGTGGTAAGAGCATTTTACATGAGATCTAGGTGTACAATACAGATGCTTATCTATAGGCACAATGTTGTACAGCAGAGCTCTAGAACTTACTCATTTTGCACACCTGAAACTTTATTCCTTTTGATTAACAATATCCAATTAAAAGCACTTTAGGAAGTAAGAATAGAAAGCTACTTCCTTAATGTAGCAGTGATACTTCTCAGGAGCCAGTGCTTAATGGCTCCTAAGAAGCCATTTCATTTATACGAGAAAATTATGTTCATTATTTATTATAATTTATATTGTTCTGAAAGTGCTAAATAATGCAAAAATCTAATAACAAGCAGTCTACCAGCTGGGAAGGAGGGGGTCAATATTCCCTTATTTTCAGATGCTATCACTATTCTTATGAACAACCACTGAAAGCAGTAAGAGAATTCTGTAAGGTGGTCAGTCATAGAATCTACATGGAAAAGTAACAGATTCTTTTTAATGGAAACACTTAATATTATGAAAGAGGAGATTCCACTCGCAAAATCGACAAGGCACAAAATATCTAGAAATCCCAGTAGTAACTAAAACCAAATACCAGCTGAGGGTGGGGGAATTTTACCTTATCACTTAACCCTTAAAGCAAAATATGGGTAAGCATTGTTACTGTTAGAGCCATCTTGTATTGAAAAAACTGAGCTTCAGAAAGGTGCAGTAGCTTCCCAAAGCCATTCACAGAACACAGCAGAATCAGGATATTAACCATTAGGTGAGGTTCTAGCTCTACGAAGAAAACCAGTAGGACTCTACTAAAGGTTCATAAAACAACCAACTCAGTGGGGAGAAGCTTGAAGAGGATGATAGCATGTCATGAAGGATGTCCGTTCTTATTAGATTATATTGCAGTTAAATCACACCCAATAAAATCCTGACAGAAATTTGTTTTTATGCAGCAGATTTATTGATATATAATTAATTATTCATAGCAGGATTTTTCTGTTAATTCACAAAGTGATTCTAAATTCTGGAGTCTAAACATGGAAATTCTGAAAAACAAGTGGGGGGCTGGGACTTGCCTGCCCTAGCTATTACTAAAATATACTAGAAATCTCTAGTCATTAAAATAATGAAGTACTAGGGTAGAAATAGAGCAAGGTTCTCTATCTGGGGCAATTTTGTCCATCAAAGACATTTGGCAATGTCTGGGGATATTTTTGATTGTTACAATTGAGGGATGATGTGCTACTGGCATCTGGTGGATAGAGATCTGGAATGCTGCTAAACATTTCGCAGTGCACAGGACACCCTCCTTCTCCCACCCCTGACAATAATCTGGCACAGATAAAGAATAATCTGACCCCAAAATGTCAAAGTGCCAAGTCTTAGAAACTAAAACAGACCAATGAATAGAACGGAGAGAGAATGTAACCTTAGACCTAGGTATCTATTGAAATGTAATTTAATATAAAGATGGCATTAAATTGATGGAAAATGATGAATTTTAGATAATTAGTGAACCATTTGAGAAAAAAGGTAAATAAAGCTAATTCTGACCTTGTTTCTTTTTTTTTTTATAAGATTTATTTATTTATTCATAGAGAGAAAGAGAGAGAGAGGCAGAGACACAGGCAGAGGGAGAAGTAGGCTCCATGCGGGGAGCCCAACATGGGACTCAATCCTGGATCTCCAGGATCACACCCTGGGCTGCAGGCAGTGCTAAACCACTGCGCCACTGGGGCTGCCCATTCTGACCTCATTTCTTACACCAACTCTGAGAATGCATAAAAATTGAAAACATCCCCACTTATATAAAAAAAAAAAAAAGACAAACCACAACCTGGTGAAAACACTTGCACTATATGTGTTAGACAAAACAATTAATAGCCCTGATATACAAAGAGTTTTTACAAATCAATAAGGAAGACAAACCATATAGATAAAATAGGCAAAGTACGCAAATAGGATATTCAGAAATTGAAAAATCTATGAAATATAATGAGGAAAAATTATCTATAAAAAGCAAAATATTTAAAATGTAATAATAAAATAGAGTAATGAAAAATGAAAATTCAAATGAGATATAATTTTGATAAAAAGCCTGCAAAGACTAAAGGCAGATTCTTGAGTCACTTTGCCTGGGAATGAATCCTGCAGTGTCTTCCCTTACCGGCAGTGATAAGCATTACTAGCAATGCAAGCTTTCTATTCTCCGATCTCATCAGAAAGCTACAAAGGGCACTCACCGCAGATGTGGCTACATAATGAATAGTCTAAATTTATGTTGCCCAAATGCTGGCTAAACAGCATTCTTTTATATAGACTGACCTTATTTGACTGTATAAATCTGTACAAATTCAATATTCCTGGTGCAAATCCACTAGAGGCAATATCAGGAAATTTTATTAGCTGTAATGATTTATTTAGGCCTCTAGAGTGCCATTTATTTCCCAGTAGAAAAGTAGTTTAGAGTATTTCAGTATTTCATTATTCACTGATTTCCCCTTAAAGTCCATTAAAAGTTCAAGTTTAAAAAAATCTCCTACTGGGCTACAGACATCCTTTATGTTTCAGGCAAGAGTTTCGAATATTTCTGAAGACCTAATATTTGTACATAATCCTAGTCTCATGAAAGGAGCTATTCTATATTAGAAAATTCTTCCCATTTGCCGTTCCTAACTTACCTGGAATTCATGATTTGGAACAGCCCTCAAATATGACCATTGTTATGGAGCATGCCTAAGAAATTGTGATTCCCAGGTAGCTTGAGGTCAAGCCAAACCCAAAATCCCAGTGCAGATTTACCCTGGGCTGCCTGCCTCCCCAGACACCATTTCTGCAAGACTGAAGCTGTCCCATGGGCCAGTACTCAGAGGCCCTCAAACACCACAGCTGGGCTGCTTGGTCTTGCCACTAACACCTGTCCTCCAATGGCACACCCCATCTCCGGATGGCCTGGCCATGGCCACCCTTGCCCAGCTCAGGTCCCTGCCAGTCACAACTGCTGATGGAGGGGTGGGGAGGGCAGGCAATACTCATGATTCTGTTCTCCTTCCTGAGCACAGGGATCCTGCTAAGGCCTGTGGGTTGTGTGAGGGGGGGCGAAAGACTCAGAAACAACGCATTTAGGAAAGGAAGGAAGACTTATACTTGCAAAGAAATTATGCAAAGTCATTCTTTGGAAGAAGAGTAAATAAAACGCCCAATCGGAATTTAAAGGAAACACACACACACACAAGATTACCCGACCTTAATCAGCTTGTAAATGGGGAGGCTATTCACAAAAATTGGGAAAATCTTCAGCCAACAGCTTTGCAAACATGAAGGGTAAAGTTATTCTGTTGGGGAACTACCTTACAGGAGACGCTCAGAATCTTCCACTGGCTTCTCGATGCCCTTGGAATGAATTCCCAGTTCCTTACATGTCTTACAAGGAAGGTCTCTTTGCTCCCTGACACTTCTTCTCACTATGGCCTCTGCTCTGGACCTGACCACACTGGACTCTTTGCTGTTCTTCAAACAGACCACGCAGGCCCCTTCCTTAGGCAAATATTTGTTGGCTGAATAACCAAGCGTGAGTTTAGATGTCTGACAAAGTCTTACAGAGAAACCAACTACTGTTCCCGTGTCTTTAACGGTGGCCCTCAGGGCAGTGGGATGAGGATGGTCCCACAATGTGCTCAGCTGAGCAGTGAAATTCTCACAAGGCCCCGGGGACACACAGGGCTGCCTACGTCTCAGCTCTCCTGTCACCTCCACATTGTTCCAGCAGAAGCATCACATCCTACTTCCCATAGGCCTGCCAACACCCCGGAGCCTCTGGCACCAGCACCTCAGAGGGTGACACTGGCAAGCAGTGGGCTTCTGTACAGTAATTATTCTGGGCACAAAATCTTGTCCTGCACGACCCTCCAGTCCAGCACCCCCAGCCCACCCCCACTCATTCTATTTTCCCCTCAAAACTCCTTAAAATATCCTCTGACTGTTAAGCTGGCTGTTAACGTATCTAATGTCCGGACACATTCCAGACTCCCTAGGGCTGGGATGGGGCAGTGGGGAAGACAGATCTCAAACATCAGCTGCAGTTGGATGAAGCTGGGTACACCCTAGCGCCCGAAAATGGTGATCATATGACTTTCCAAATGCCACTAGATAGTAAAAAGGATAAAAAAGGAAAGACATAAGAGTTTCTCAGATCCAGTGAAGGCAACATGATTGTTGTGAGCCATGATGAAGGAGGAGGAAGAGGAGGAGGGGGAGGCGGAGAGGGAGAGGGAATCTCACCCAGGTAATCATTTGTGCCAAACTGTTTCTTTTGTTCCCTCCCTAAGATAGCTTTGTGACCAATCTTTGTTTCCCAACCTTGGCCACACGTTGGAATCACTTAGAGATCCTTAAAGAAAGTGTTGATGCCTGGGACCCACCCCCCAGTGGCACTGGTATCACTGGTCTGGATGTTGGGATTTTTAAAGCTCCCCACTGAGATTCTGCTGATTTTAGATCAGTAGTTAAAGTGATATGTTATAATCATTTATAATGATTTTAGCACAATGTTTAATTAAGTCACTTACCTCTATTAATAAACACAATGGGCAGGTATCTTCGGGATCACACAGAACTTACAGGGACATATCGGATCACTATGCTGTAGATATCAGTTTTTTAATGTGTTTCAAAGAGAGAATGAAGAGTATCTGAGAATCCAGCAATTTTTAATATTGTTGAGTAGAGGATGTTAAAGAAGTTTCTTCTTAATTCTTAAAAATGTGTCTATTTGATGGCAGGAGTAAGGGCACTGGGGTGGAGGGGGGATCAGCCAGTGACGGGAAAGAATAAAATCTTAGAGAGCAAGCAGTTTTTCACTACAGTTGGCTCTTCTTGAAAATTCTAAAATTTTATTGTCAGCATTAAAATTTGTATTTTATCCAAGAAATGAGAGGCTCAGGCTATGGCAGAAAATGAATATATTGCTGAGGTACCTCCCCTGAAACCATGAAATAGATAACATCAGAGGCATTGAAAATAGGCATTGAAAAGGCCCTTGTCTCTTCCTCAAGAGCACACTCATCCTCAGAACGTGACCACTGTCCCCACAGCGTGGTTGGTGCACATCCCGTGCCCTCGAGACCGTCAGAGTCCAAACACCACCACCTTTCCCGCACTGTGGCGGTATTAGATGGCATTTGAAAGCTGACCAACCATCCCTTGCAAATTCAGCCAGGCAGTCACAGGCATTCCAGGGCCACATTTGTCAGGTGTGCAGTCACAGCCTCTCCATTGAGAACATAGCTGGTGCTGATAGTCGTGGTCCCAGCACACACCATCTCTGTCATGTGATGGCTTGGGAACCCATCCCTCAGCTGGATGGAGGTCATGGGCTTCCAGCGATACAGGATGAGAGGTCACAGCATGCTTCCCTCACACTGCTCTCCATCTCCATGGTTTTATGCAGCTAGAGGCCTGGGGACCCGGGGTGGCTCAGTCGGTTAGGCATCTTGCCTTCAGCTCAGGTCACGATCCTGGAGTCCCGGGATTGAGTTCCGCATTGGGGGGTCACCACTCAGTGGGGAGTCTGCTTCTTCCTTTCCCTCTGCACCTCCCCTGGCTTGTGCTCTCTCTCTCTCTCTCTCAAATAAATAAATAAATACAAAAAATCGTATACAGCTAGAGGCCTGAGGCATGCACAAGTGGCAGCACTGGTATACTCTTGATACCGATGGGCTCAGGATATGTTACCCTCAACATAGGGCACCTTGGGGTATACTGAACATGTTTAGCTGAAGGAATTTGGAAATTGGCAGGTGCAAGGAGAGCTTTCTGATCTTCCCCTAGAGCAGGGAGTAGGAATGTCCAGTAAGCCATTGGCAGGGAAGGGGCATCTTCATCCCTGAACAGAGGGACCCAGAGAGGAATGTGAATGAACAGGTCTTACTGTGTCTCCCCCAGTTTGCTCCACTTAGTTCATACTCTGCCTTTTCGTATCTTTCCACTGTTTCCAGCTCCTCATCAGAACGAGCACACAACCCTCAGGTTAGTGGTTCCTTCAGGTCTTCCTTTCCTTACGAAGACGCCCGTGCCACATAAGCCTTAAATGAAATAAATCTGTAGACTTTCTCTGTCTTTAGCTACAGAGGTCCCAGTTGAGAACATAAAGGGTAAGGATGAGAGACGTTGTTTCCCCTTGACAATGCTACACACATCCAACAATTTCATCCGATAAAGGAGTTTCACCAATAGCATATTCTGTGTTCTCTCAAAAATATTTGTCACTGCCTTTGAGACTGGTTGTATAAGCTCCTCCATGAAGCTGTAACTTGCTCCTGTTTTTGCTCCAAGGACAGCAACATTGAATGCCACCGTCCTGCCCTTGAGCTCCTCCCCTATGAACAACCCCCGCCCCCCACGGAAAGTATTATTTTCCGCTTGTTTTAAAGAATACTCTAAAGAAAGAGGTCACTATATTTTGCCAAAAAATGTCATGAGAATGTCAAAAATCTATGCCACTTTGCAGAAATACTTGTATATTAGGGACCTGAAGGAAAATGGAAAAAGTTTTGCTCTTAAGTGTGTTCCTCTCTCATTCTTCCAGAGTCATTTGACCCGGAGCCAGTTTTAAGCTTATTGTTTTATTCGGTGCTGTGATATTTGCTACTCTTGTCATCTCTGATTTTCCATCTCAATGAACAACTCTTGAGCCATTGGTCCTTTTTAGTGAAATAGGGGTCATAGCAAACGCAGAAGTAACAACAAATTATTCAAATTAACACGTTCAGTTGGTGCATTAGACTCACAGAGGATGTGAGGATCTGAGGAGAATGCCCTTGCAAGTGCACTGTCTGCTGAGGCCAAAGGACAGGCTCTATCCTCACAGGGCATGCTACCCTTGTTAGGAAGAAAGGAAGATTTTGTGGAAATAAAAGCCCATGTTCCATTTCCTATTTGTCAGATTATGTGAACAGATTCGTTTCAACTCTATTCCTCTGAAACCTCCAAACCATATGCTCACCCCTTGACACAACGCCCTCTGAGAAATGTGGGACAGGAAGCTCCATGTGGATAGGACCGCCTCTGGATTTCCCCCTGTCAAACCCTGCTGCCCAGCCTGGGACCTGGGCATGGTCAGTTCTGCAGATACTCATTGAAGAAGTGAGCACCTCCACCACTACCGGCTGCAGCCACAGGTAGTGTCCACCATTTCTCCCACTTTATCACCTCTACTCTTAGGCCCTCATACCTGTGAAGAAGTAGATGCAAAGGAATTCTATTTTTCCATCTACTTAAAGTGCTCAAGGGCTAGCAGTCATACCTGGAGCTGAGGATGACAAATCGTTTTTGATTTGTATGTCAACAATAATTAACTGGTAGTGACTGCCTAGGGCACTGGGGTGAGAAGGATTTGAGGTCACATCTGATTTCAGTGGGAAACAGGCTGGTGATTGTCGTGGGGTAGCGGGCTGGGGTGAAAAATGATATCGCTTTGGCCGTGTGTTTTCATTCCCATCTTTACTTCATTACTCTGACAACAGAAAACTAAACTCTTTGGGTGCTGATGGTAGAATTTAAGGTGCCAGCAATGAGCTGAAGGAGGGATTGAGGATATTAGCCTTTTGATGGATTCTCCAAATATCCCAAGGCTTCATCCTGCCTTCAACCGGCTCCATGCAGAACGGTAGATGAGGTTTTGGGGACCATCAGTGACACAAATCAGTGGTTTTCATACTTGTCTGAACACCTGAAATACCCATGAAACTTTATAAAAACCAGTTCCTCAACGGAGGATTATTGGATCATATTTTCAGGATTCAGTATTAAAAAATAAATCCTCTGATGACTCCGATGCACACAAGTTTGGGAAACGGGGATAAAATCTGCTAGGGGGAACTGAAATCTGGCTTCTTCCCGGCACAATGCCTAGGAAGCGGTTTGTCAAGGCTACTGCTCGGGGATTTTACACAGCAATGTGAGGTGAAATAGTGTAATTCAGACTTAGAGGTCTAGATATCTGGTTATCCCAGTCCTGGGGATATTGGCAGTCACTGAAAACCACTGCTTAGATCCTTTAATTCAGTAGGATTTGAAAATAATAGTATTCTAATTATATCTTTCCTCTTTTCATATTTTAGCTGGGTTATTTCTATAAAGAGATCTTTATTTCTTTGTTTCTATTATTTGCCTCTTTAGTAACTATTTAATTACCCTGAGCTATAGTTCGTACAGGAAAGGCAAGATAAATGATTGATTTTCCCATTTATTTGTCAGTTTTCAAAGTAATGAGGTTAGCATCCTGCAAAGCTGATCAATGAAATTTTTGCCTTGTTTTTTAGTATCATTCTGAGCTCATGGCTAAAGCCATACATAAAGCGTTTCCGTGCATTGTCATGTGACTACTGTTTACTGAAGCTCATCACATTGTTCCCTCTGCAACCAGTGGGAATCTCTTTAAGCCAATGGCTCCTTAATCTTTTTGACATGACTGTACTAATCTTTGACAGTTTCCTCAGTTTCCTTGCTTTTAGGTCTGACAAGAGGTTCTAGCTTCCTATTTTACCTAGAATCAACCATTGCTCCAAGGAGCCTTGTTTCTTTTTGGTAGCAAAAGGCATTTTAAGGCCATCGTCTGGATGCCAGGGGTGCTCATCATTACTGGGTTGGTCATCCTTAATTGGTCGTTTAAAAACTGACTTGAAAAAAAGCTTTTTTAAAAGATAAAATTATGAGCTTACCTTGGAACTTCCAATTTAAATTTAATACTTTAGGATTTTACTCAATCTCATTAATCTTGCATCAGTATATATATTTTTCCCATGCCCAAACTATTGGTTCTCAATTATACCAACCTAATTTTTCCTTCATTTCATCCTGTAATTTCACACGTCTGCCTCAAAATAACATCAGTAGTAGTAATAGAATGAATATCAAAAACATCAGTAATAATATGAATATCAAAAACAGTTTACATGTTTTTATTTAGATTTCTTTTTTTCTTTATTGAGAGAGAGAAAGAGAAAGAGAGTGGGGTGGAGGGGCAGAGGGTGAGGATGAGAGAGAGAATCTCCAGCAGACTCCCTGCTGAGTATAGAGCCCGATGAGGGGCTTGATCTCAAGACACTGAGATCATGACCTGAGCCAGATCAAGAGTTGGATGCTTAACCTGATTGAGCCACCCAGGTGCCCTTACATTTTTTTTTTTTAAGTTCTTTTTGTCCTTTGGGTTATCCCACAGGGATATGAATCAAATAACTATTATAAAATCACTTGGAGTAGTTTTTCTTTGTGTGATTATGAAAATCAACTGGATACACACTAAAGTTCATTTATTTGATTTTGCTTTTGATATTGAAGGATTGCTTTTCTATTAGTTTATTCTGTTATGTAATCACGGTAAACAATGATTCCAAAGTCAAACCCACAAGACAAAGTTCATTCAGAAAGCCAAGTTTTGTCTCTGCCTTCACTGTACTTCCCTCCTTGCCATTGGTAATCAACTAATTTTTTTAAAAGTCGACCTTCTATTTTTTTAATGCAGTCAAGTTGATGCATTTATGTATCTGCCTTTTTTAGTAATAATATTTTAGAAATGTCAACCCATCAACTGAAATATAAAAGGCATTTATTTAAGTAAAATATATGTATAATGAATAAGCTTTGTTTTCAGCAAATATTGCCATTTGGCCACAAGGGCACAAAGCACCATATTGGAGAGTCATCCAAGAGGCATGCTCATGTCTCCAACCTCCACTCAGTTTGCACAGGCCACCTGGAGAATGAGTTTTGCAATCATCCCTTCTAGCAATGATGACACACAGAAAAAAAGTGAGACATTGTAGATTTTTACTTTTTGCCTTTTTTCTTTTTCTTTCTTTCTTCTTTCTTTCTTTCTTTCTTTCTTTCTTTCTTTCTTTCTTTCTTTCTTTCTTTCTTTCTTTCCTTCTTTCTTTCCTCCTTTCTTTTCTTTCTTTCTTTTTCTTTCCTTTTAGAGAAAGAGAGAGAGAAAGAATGAGCAGAGGTAGACGCAGAGGGAGAGAGAGAATCTCAAACAGGCTCCACACCCAGCCTGGAGCCTGACATGGGGACCCTGAGATCATGATCTGAGCCAAAACCAAGAGTCAAAAACTTAGCCAACTGAGCCACCCAGGTACTCTGGTTTTTAGTTTTTGATTTACTGGATCTTTGCTGATCAAATCAGTGAGAGAAAATGGATATGCCTATGTGTTTTGGAGCATAACAGTTAATTTTAGCCTCATTTTTTGGAACACGGATTTTTCTCTATAAGCTGCCTTACCATGTTTGCTGCACAGTCTTCCCCAAATGCCTCCACACATATTCCCCTCCAGTAGAGCTGTCTACTCCCCCTGTTTCTCTGCTGCTTCTACTGTTAGTAATTAAGTAATTTGCAAAATATTTTGCCTTCATAGTCACCAAAGTGGTTCATTGCCAAGGCAACCAGAAATGATGAGCCCTCATTTCAGGGTTCAGTGGGATTGTTTGCTCTATTTGGTTAAGTTCCAAATGTCTTTTTGGTTCATCACGGTCCAAAATGTGTAAAGCATTCACCTTTTGCAGTACTGCTAAATGACTTTAGAGTCAGACTTCTTGAGTCTGATTCCTGTCTCTGCCATTGACTAGTAGTGTGATCTTCAACCAGTAACTTAACCTCTCTGTGCCTCTATGCCCCATCTGCATAAGTACCTATCCCATAGGGTTGTCCTGAAAATTGAATCAGAAAATGTACAAAGTCCTTGGAATTATAGTTGGCATACAATGTGTGCCCAGTGGATTTCAGTTTTTATTATTATTCTGCTGATTTCTTCCTAATTTTAGATTGTTTCTGCACAAGATCATGTCAACCTGTTTAATCTTCTGTAAATTCCCTAAAATGATTGCCAGACTTGAGTTTAATTAGGCCTAATAATTAGGCCTTGTACAATGCAAATGATCTGATCGATACCTCTCACTTAACATATAATCCAGTAATTTACTTCTTATATGACTACATTGCTAGACTTGAGTTTAATAAATACTGAAAAACATATGATTGATATTTGATTTTCAATATTACACTTAAAGATTCTGGACTAGATATGAGCTTATTTTAAAAATTTATGTATGGTATTTTATAATTACCACAATTATGTCTCTAATCATGCAGGTTTATACAAATTTCAGATAAAACTGCTTTCAGATATAAATAATAGTGAAAGGGAATATAAGGGAAGGGAGAAGAAATGTGTGGGAAATATCAGAAAGGGAGACAGAACATAAAGACTCCTAGCTCTGGGAAATGAACTAGGGGTGGTAGAAGGGCAGGAGGGCAGAGGGTGGGGGTGAATGGGTGACAGGCACTGAGGGGGACACTTGACAGGATGAGCACTGGGTGTTATTCTGTATGCTGGTAAATTGAACACCAATAAAAAATTAATTTATTAAAAATAATAAAAATAAATAAATAAAACTGCTTTCAGATTAATTCAGTTTAAAAGAGAAGTTTAGAATATACTAATTCTAGTTAGTTATATAGCTACATATTTTGAGTACTTTGGGGGATTGGGTGAGGCTTTAATAGTAATTATGATTATTTTTATTTTTTTTATTTTTTTTTTTTTTAAATTTTTATTTATTTATGATAGTCACAGAGAGACAGAGAGAGAGGCAGAGGGAGAAACAGGCTCCATGCACCGGGAGCCTGATGTGGGATTCGATCCCGGGTCTCCAGGATCGCGCCCTGGGCCAAAGGCAAGCGCCAAACCACTGCGCCACCCAGGGATCCCAGTAATTATGATTAAAATTTTTAAGAGACTAGATAAAGGAATGGAGTGTTTCACTAGAAAACTGGAATTTACAAAGAGGAACCAAGTAGAAACATATAGAACAAAAAATGAAGTAACTAAAATTGAGTCCAATGTATGGATTTACTAGCATATCAGAAATAACAGAAAATTAGTATAATAGAAAAAAGGGCAGTAAAAAGTATTCAGATTAAAGGACAGAGAAAAAACCTGGTAAATATAGAAAGGCCGTAAAGAACATATAGTACACAAAGACAAAATCTAGTACGTGTGTGTGATTTCCCAGAGGAGAGGGAAGAAAGAATGAGGAAAAAGCAACATTAGAAAAAGTACTAGCTGATAAGTTTTCAAAACTGAAAAGGCCACTAAAGACCCTATATAAGCAAAGCAATCTTAAGAAAGAAGAACAGAGTTAGAAGCATCACACTTCCTGAACTCTAATTATATTATAAAATATAGTAATCAAAACAGTATATGATACTGGCATAAAAACAGACATTTAGACCAATGGAACAAAAGAGAGAGCCCAGAAATAAACCCAAGCATAAATGATCAGCTAATTTTGACAAGGATGCCAAGAACATACCATGAGGCAAGGACAGTTTTTTCAATAAATGGTGCTGGGAAAACTGGATATCCACATACAAAAGAGTGTAGCAGGACTCATATACCATATGCAAAAATCAACTCAAAATGTATTAAAGACTTAAAGACCTGCAACTGTAAAACTCCTAGAAGAAAATAAAGGCAGTGAGTTTCTTGGCATTTCTTGGTGATGAGTTTTTGGTAGGAAACAAAGACCTCAGGCAAAAAGCAGAACTAAACAAATGGGACTACATCAAGCTAAAAAGCTATTGGACATCAATAAAATGAAAAGGCAACCTATAGATTGGAAGAAGATATTTGAAAATCACATTTCTGATAAGGTGTTAATATATAAAATATGTGAGGAACTCCTACAACTCAATAACAAAACCAAAGGAAACCAAAACAACCGGTCCCTCCCTGCCAAAACCCCAAATAGTCTGATTAAAAGATGGGCAAAAGACCTGAATAGACATTTTCTAAAGATGGCTAATAAATAGCCAATAGGTATTTGAGGATGGTGCTCAAATCATTAATCTTCATGGAGATACAAAACAAAACACAATGAGATACCTCACATCTGCTAGAATGGCTATTACCAAAGAGAGAAGAGATATCAAATGCTAGTGAGGATGTGGAGGAAAGTGAAGCCAGGTGCACTGTTAGTGGGAATGTAAATTGGGACAGCCATTATGGAAAACAGTACATCAAAAATCTGAAAATAGAACTACCGTATAACCGAGCAATCCCTCTTCTGGATAGATACCCAAAGGAAATTAAATCAGTACCTTGGAAATCAGCACCCATCAAAGTTGAATACAAGCCTACTCTGTCAATCTGTAATCCCAAATTAGGTTTATACTCAAAATAAATGCATACCAAACATATGTTCAAAAATATCTGTACATACAAAAATATTCATAGAAGAGTTATTTGTAAGAGCCTAACACCAGAAACAACTTTAGTGTCCATCAGCTATAGAAAGGATAAATAAACTCACATAAGTGTTCTAGACAGCCCTGAAAAAGGTCAAATGAGTGTTATTTGCAACAGCTGTAATAGACATAATATTGGACAAGCCAAGAATGAATAAATACTGTATTGGTGTCCAGGTTAAACAACAAACAAAACCAACCTGTGGTAACAGAAATCAGAATAGTGGTTACTTTGGATGAGTAATGATTGGGAGGGGTACAAAGGAGACTTCTATGATGGCATTAACAGTCTTTGTGAAAGAATTTACATGGGTGTGTTTATTTTGAGAAAATACATTGAGCTGCACCTCTATGATTTATGCCCTTTCTTGAATACATTGTTATACCTCAATAAAAAGTTCAAATGAAAGCAAAATTTGGCAGCTCTGTCCTAGCGGCTTCCTTACTATCTGATGCTTGGGGGTTACACCGTGTACATTTAGCATCGATTTCTAGCATTTGCCCTCTTTACCAACCCAGACTTCACCCACTGGCCCCATTTATCCTCCTTCTAAACCTCCCCAGCAGTGTGGGGTCCCAACCTGTTGTCAGTGGAGTGAACAACCAAAGGAGAGGGCATGTGTCAGAATTGAGGATACAGCTCTACAAACATGAGTTACTCAGATGACAAGGGCTGCAAAGAAACGGCAAGGTTTTGCCCCATTTGATGCAAAGTATCAGCACCCCAAGGTTTCAGTAGTCATAGAATTTTTCCATCGTCACATACAAATGGAAATGCACCTAACTTTAAATCAGCTGCCAGGGGGCCCCCGATTGTCTCTTTTGCGATGAAGAGGGACCTAAATTTAACTCGAAGAATAGAAACTTATGTTGCCTTATAAAATACTAATCAAGGTATTTATTTAACCCATGGCATTCAAGTTGCTGTACCTTTTTCCTAGCTTTTTATTTCCTCCCTAACACTGTTTATACACACAAGCAATGTGATATTTCGGATGAATTGGCGTATCAATACAGTATTAAATTGAAATCAATAGCTAGTGCAATTCTGTTAAAAAAATAAACTTTGTCGCTTGACTAAAACACTCCTGTCACTTTTTAAAAAACAAAACCTACCAGTTAATCGTGTTAAATTGGTTTGTCGACAAAGCTTAAATGCTGTCTGCACACTTGGGTGATTGCTGTTCAATCAAGGGGAAAGTTCAGTCTCTGGAGAGAAATATCTTTATTGATTACTATACCAATGGCAATTACATCAAAACCAAGGCCAGTGGGTAAGACCTATAAGTTCTTATATAACCTTGTGACAGATGCCGAAGAACATCCACAACATGTGCCCTTTCTGCTCCCATGCCCTAGACGTTCTGTGAAGTCCAAGTATCTCCATTACACTTACTGGTCACATGCCCTGGCCCACGGGTACAGTCCTCGTCCCACCCGAAACATGTGCTAAAGACAATTCCCAGTACCCCGGCAGAGTATGGTCCTCGAGCTTCTCTTTCTTTACTGATTGCAATTCATGCATTTGGTGAACACAGTGAAATGTGCTCCCTCCATGTGTTATATAGCCTGACACACACTGTTAAGACTCCAAGAGCAACAATCATTTTTTTTAAAACAATATTCTCTCTTTTCACATGCTGTTACTCTTAAATTTCAAGATTGGTTCCAAGCCAGAATTTTAACCAGAGTAAGACATTAAGAGCTTGAGAACTAAAAGCTTCACTGCATATAGGCAGAAGTTTGATTCATTAAAAATGCATACAATGCTGTGGTTTGTTGATCATAAAGCTGGCACCAGAAAGACACAATATGCTCACTCTTCCACTAGAGGGCACCTTTACAAATATACTAAACCAAGCGAGCAAGGCTTTCCACTACAAAAAGACCAATCAAACTTAGGAAAACATGAATTTATTGTGTATAGTCAGTATACATCCTAAACACGTAGAAATAGGGGTGCCTGGGTGGCTTAGTCGGTTAAGCGTCTGCCTTTGGCTCAGGTCATGCATGATCTTGGGGTCCTGGGACCCAGCCCCATGTTGGGATCCCTGCTTAGTAGGGAGTCCACTTCTTCCTCTCCCTGTGCCCCTCCCCCTGCTCATGCTTGCTCTCTCTCTCTCTCTCTCTCCAATAAATACATAAAATCTTTAAAAAACCAAAAATATATAAATACTGAATTAGGGCTTTTATATGGTTGGAGAGAATTATAACCACACAAGAACATCCAAATTTTATTTTTTATCAAGTGATTCACCCATCTATTCATTCATTTATGTATACATATCATCACCTAATTAACCAAAAGTTTTCAGAATGAAAAGCAATCTCAGAAATCATAAATAGTATCTTCGTTTTAGGGATGAACACACCAAGACCTAAAGGGGAGAAATGATTTATCCTAGTCCACACCATTAACTGATTCTAGGATCAGGACCAGACCTGAGATCCTCATATTCATAATTCCATGCTCTAGTCTCTATTTTAAGTTTTAAAATACTGTAGAAGCTCAAGAAGGAATAAACTTGTTTCTGAGATGGCAGAGAACATCATCTTGCACAGTTGTTACAAAATACTTTGTCCCATATTCCATTTGTCTTCTGCATTTTGCTTTTTCCGTGTTGTGTGTTTTGGATTCCTTAGGCCTGTCTCCTTCTCTCTGTGATAACCAGTTTTCTGGTCTTGAAAATCCAAGAGCCTATGTCAGTGCTGACAAGAGAAACCTCTGTAAATAAGACAGAGATAATGTTGCATTTTCCCTTGAGCTTCAGAGAAAAAGCAAAGGGCGCTGCGCATGATAAAAATGTTGTTAGTAAAACACTTGGAGTTAGGTAATGATGCTGTATTCTGTGAAAGTAACCCTGGTCCTGAGAAAGGTCTAACTCTGGTTAGTTGACTTAAATATGTTTTGTCATGGAAATAAAATCGAAATTCCTGTTCTCCGGAAGCTATAAATACACATGTCTTTTCAGTTTTAAGCCAGAAGGGAATCACTAAACTTCCCTTTTCTTACACTTGCATGTGGAATAACGATTTGGTTGGAGCTCTTCCTTAAACATAGAGCTTGAGTGTCTTGAACCCATGAAGAGTGTCCAGAAGCGTCGCCTACTGTTCTTTGAGCCATGAGTGTTCAAGTGGCATTCTCTTCCGCCACACACTCCCGTGTCTCTAGTCTTAAATTCTTTTTCAAACTTAAAAAAAAAAAATCTTGTAAGTGTGGGGTTTCCTGTGGTTGCTGAGAAATAACAGACTAAAGCTTGCTAATTCCATCTGTTTTCGTGATCAACAGGCATAGTTCTGCCCTTGACTTAGGGCCACTGCCGTGTGTCCTGAGGTGAGCTTGAGGTGAGCGTGTTGGTCACACTCTAGGTGATGTCATCCTAAGTGTACTGGGCATGGCGTCTGGTTCCTCTGCCTGGGACCCTCAAGGGAATGATTGCCCCTCTGGTCACAGCACACAGTCAATAGATCCTTAATGGATAGATACGTGTGTGTGTGTGTGTGTGTGTGTGTGTGTGTGTGTGTAAGCAAAATTCTATTTCTCCGGGGTCGTAGCCACTGCAACCATGAAGTACACCAAACTCCAAAAACAGAATCACTTGTAACAATCTATGTGATGACCACAGAATTCATAAATGAAAGCTGGCTGACTTCTCTCTGCTATTGTCACTGCCACGCGAGATCAATGAGCAGAGGGCGAAGGTGTGAAGAGCACCTTGCTTGCTTTGCTTCTCCCACACTCTGTACTTTCTTCCATCGCAGTGCTTGCCAGGATGTAGGATAAGCAAGCATTTCCTCTCCCGTGTCCTCCTTGGTGCTGTGCAGAGCGCAGGAGCAGGGGCTATCTTGTGCTTTTCGTATAACCTGGTTAACTTAGCACAATGCCCGGCACCTGAGGATAATGGGAGGATAACTCAGTAAATGTCTGTTCAATGAAAGGAAAGTCTCTGAAAAGAAAGGAAACATATATGAGTAGGTAAAGGCTAAATGTTTGTAAAGCGTAACTATAGAAAATAGGCTGCGCAAGGAAGAAAATCTTTGCCCCACATCTTTGGCTCAGTCGACCCAGACACTCAGCCTCTCATGTTGGAAAGAAATAGTAGAAACTCCACTCTCCTAAGTCTTAAATCACTTATAGCGGAACTTTTAGAGAAGCACACGTAAAATAAAAAGAAGCCCATCTGGTGTTATGAGTATGTATTTGGGGGGTGGGGAGAGAAAGCATAACACAAACAGCACACCTATCATTTTTATTACACAATCCATAGAAAGTGAAGATTTACAAAATCTTTTTAGTCAGAAGGTTTATGAAAAAAGATTGATTTTCCCAACTGGAGGAGTAAAGACCCCAGGAGGGACATGAGTTTTTTATGTTTGTCTAACACAAGCTGAGGTTTTAAGAGGCTGGGAAACAATAACTTGGCCTACGTTTCTGTTCCCGAGGCCCTGGGCTTGTTCTGGAGAGCTCCAGAGTCAACAAAACCCGAGGGCTCTGGGAAGCAGGGTAATAATTCCTATTACTGCTTGGATCTTACAAGCCTGGGGAGAGAGTCCCACAACTCAGCCGGGTATCTGAAGCTTCCTTAGCTTGTCTTTCTCGTCTACCTTCTCTCGCCCCAGACAGAGTGCAGAGTTCGATGCCTCTTCTATAACTGGATCTTCACACAGCCATTTGCTGTTTCCTCCACTCTTCCCAGAGCACAAACTCTTGCCAGCAAACTTTTCTTCAGGCACTCTCTCCTCTTAGCCTATGCATTAATAACCAGGTGCACAGCCATCTGATATTCTCTTCTACCCACAACTCTCAGTGGTATAGACCTTTCAACTATATAAGGTGCTAATACATTCACAACTCTTTATAAAGAGAGAGAAAGAGAGAGAGAGAGAGAGAGAAAGCATGAGTAAGTGAGAGAGAGCTACAAGTCGGGTGCAGAAATGGCCCATTCTGCAGGCCATGCAGGTGGGTGCTCAGATCCCTCTGCCCAGGAACCTGAGTCTCATCATGTCTCTTAACATAAGAACTGGTTTACAGGAAATACACAGGATTGAGAAATGTGGGAAATGATACTAAGAGGGTTCCATCAGCTGAATGTGAGAAAATTTCCAGGATGGGTGGCTTGGTTTCTTTAATAACTGGTGTGTGAGAAGAGCAAGGAGGAACTGGTATAAATGAAACGAGATTTAGGGACAAGTCAATCAGAGGCAGTGTATGGATTTTGCTTGGCTCCCAGTTTAAATAAACTCACTGCCAAAAGACATTTTTCAGGCAATCTTAGAAATATAAAAACAACCTTAATATAAGATGATATTAAGTAATCTTAAATCTAAGATTTTTTAATCTGAAGTTCATTTAAAAATGATTATTGTTGGGGGTGCCTGAGTGGCTCAGTCAGTTAAACATCTGACTCTTGACCTCAGCTCAAGTCTTGATATCAGGGTTGTAAATTCAGGTCCTTCTCTGGACTCCACATTGAGCATGGAACCTACTTTAAAGAAAAAGGATGATTATTAATCCTTTTTTTTTGAAGTATAAATGGAAGAAACAGTATTATGCTTAGCATAATACTATTAAAAATATATTAAAAATAAAATATTCCAGGGGTGCCTGGTAGTTCAGTCGGTTGAACATCCATCTCTTGGTTTCAGCTCAGGTGGTGATCTCAGGGTTGTGAGATGGGGAGCCTGAGTGAGGCTCTGTGCTCAGCATGGAATCTGCTGGAGATTCTTTCCCCTCCCTCTGCTTCTCCTGCCCTCTTCTCTTTCAAAAATAAATAAATAAATAAATACATACATACATACATACAATCTTTTTAAAAAAATTATAGCAAAAATACCCACAACAAAAACATGGAGTGTGTGTTTATGTCCATACTCATAGAACAGAATTGGCAAAATCTGAAAATTCTTAAACTGTTTGACAAGAACTCAGAGGTTCTATTTAACTAATTTCTCTGCTGCTGCAAATATTTCAAAATTTCTACAATAAAAAGTAAAAAGCATTTTTCTTTTATTTTTATGTATATTTTTAAATATTTTATTTATTTATTCATGGGAGAAGCAGGCTCCATGCAGGAAGCCTAATGTGGGACTTAATCCGGGGACTCCGGGATCATGCCCTGAGTAAAAGGCAGACAGACGCTCAACCGCTGAGCCACCCAGGCGTCTTCTTTTAATTTTAAAAAGTAAGAGAGCAGGAGGTAGTCAATGACAGTGTTGAATTCTAATGAGGGATGGAACAAATGAGTAAAATCTCTGAATTAACTTAGTGATTGGTGGTCACTGGGAATGTTAGTGAGAGTTGTTCCGTGGTCAGATGGGAGTAAAGGGCAATTTAGCATTGAAAATAATTTTTTTACCCAGTGGAAGAGACTTAGACTTCTAAAAATCTGATGCAATGAAATGTTGCATATACAAAAGAAGGAGAATGTTACCAATAGGGCAATGTTCCCAAGAAAGCAGGAGATGGTGAGAGCCAATGCATGGGGTGGGCATTGACCTTGGATGGGAACAGGGCTGCTTCCTTACTAGAAAAAGGATGGAATGAATGGATGCAGATGTAGGCACCTGATAGACTTGATCAAAAAGAGAGGAGATTTGCTCTCTGATGTCCTCTGTTTTTTTTTTTTTTTTTTGTACAAAGTAGAGGGAGAGTTCAGAGTGGGAGACCCCACAAAAAAATACGTAGAATTTCAGGACTGTTGATGGCTGACTTATAGTTACATCAGCCCTCCTGTGATGTGACCTTCTCGGTAGCACTCAACTGTTCAGGTGCTGGCCTAGAGAAAGGGTGCTCTCAGGTAGAAGTTTTACTTAACAGGATACAAAAAGAAAGAGAGAAAAATGGTGTTTAGGGCATTTTAGGCATTATTATTGATCTAATTACCAACCAGCTTAAGCTGGGTATGAAAGGAAATTGGGTTGGTTGGTGGATTTAGAGAAACTAGATGGTAATGGAAATAGATCAGAAGCCAGAATGTCTGAGAATGTCATTGGGGAGCCTGAAGAGACAGAGTTGTGGTCAGAGAACGGGACGCTCATGTCAACAAGTTTGGAGCTGAGCATTCGGGGTGATATGATGACAAGACATCAGCAAATTACTGGCAATGAGGGGTGGAGGAGGCCTAATGGCTCACTGGATTGGAAGCCACTCTCACCATAAATGGCAGACCATTCAAGGAGTAGAATTTCCTAACAGTCCTTGCTCCAACATCTGCTGCCTCCAAATACTGAGTTGCTATAGTGCAGGGCACTCAGGGAGAAAGGACATCATTTTTTAGTGCTTTCTTAGGGAACAATACACAAGGAAAACAATGTTGTCATTCTAAACTTTCAGAACTCCCTTGCCTAGATACTCCATGCACAATTTTTCATCCCCGCAACATTCTTACAATGCAAAGAAGAAGAATAAAAAGAACAGATAGTAAGATCTATGGAACAGAAGTTTGTGTTTTATTAAAATAGGTTTCCAGAAGTTAATTGACTCTCATTTGTCTTTTTCAAGCTTAGAAAGAGCCAGCCAAGAGGCCTCTTGCGCTAGGAGGCAGGCCAGGACTCACAGAGCCTAATGCTGCTTCTTGATCCATAATTCTTCCCGCTGGTGGCCAAGCCCTTTTCCAAAAAATCCAGAAAGGCTGAGCAGAGAACAGTGCAGGGTCAGGACAGTTGCTTGCACAGGAAAGTTTCCTGACCCCGGAGGCCTGGGGCTGACTCCACCACCAGGTTGCTGAGAAACTGGGGCTGCCATACGGTCACTCAGGAGGACTCAGACCCTCCCACGGGGCTGCTCATGGGACTCCTGCTCCTGGGCGGGCCGAGGCCCAGGGTGGACAGGCCTACCAGACAGCAGACAATCAGCCAGATCATGCCAAAATATGTCCGCATCTCCTTTCCTCCTTCCTCCTTGAGTCTCATCCTCAAATGTGAAAGAGCCATGCCACTTGGATCTCCGATTTCTGCCCCAACACAAGCTCAAGAACATCCAGGGGCCTCTTCTTGAGGTTCATTTGGCAGCAGGGCACCAAGGAGAATCAAGAAAACTTCTGCAAAGGATCTGTCATCATTTCTTTTCAGTAACATTTATAGTGCGGTGTTGTGGGCTAAACACTAAACCCATTAGAAAATAGAGCAAATAAAAACAGTCATCTTTGATTTGAACTGGATAAGGACAACTGGATTACAAAAAAAAATTGAAGCAAGGTTTTAAAAAATTGACATACTTAAATATTACAGTACTACTACTGCAAACACAAAGGGATAGTCAAGTGCTTTACAAATGAGACCGTGCCTTTAGGCAAAATGCAAATTTGTAATGGGGCTTTCAAGGCCCAGAGAGGAGTAATTCTCTCAAGGCAGGGGTGCTTCTAGAGAAGGGGGCTGATGATCCTCAGGGCCTTTTGCTAACTGTTGGACAGTCACAGATAAGCCCCCCTTCACACATATCTGAAGACCAAGGAGCATCTTGGAAATACGAAAGTACACTCATCGGTTTTCACTATTAATACATAGACATATCAACCCACAGGGTTATCATCACCTACATAGCACGAACGGGAGCCATGATTGGTCTTAGCAGGATTTAACAACATAATAAATATTTTTTAAATCACTTCAGGACGATGATTATGCTACCTGGAAATATTCAATATGTACTTCAAGTACTCAACCAGACAGAGTCCAACTTTTGCGCAGTGAATTTATACCATCACGCTTTGGCATCACCTCCTCTCATTCAGGAAAATTCCAACAAGGCTTTATTTTGTCACCGATATCCAGATTCTAACAGTTACCATACTGTACCCTGTCCTAGGACTCAGTCTGTTTTCAAGGCACTTACAAAGTTTATCAATGAGAAAAACATTCTATATAGAAAACAGTAACAACTGTATTTTTCTATTTCATTCACCAAGGCCAAGTGTGGTTCAGATACCAACTAGAAGGAAATTCTTTCTTTCATTGCTCCCATTAAACAAATCCATCAAGACTGTATCTGAGATTAGCATGGGTTCAGGATCTGGGCAATATTGGGTCCCATAATGTCCTGGCTACAGAAGGTAGATCTGAAAAATTTTAAGGGGAATAAAAAGGATATTAATATGACTCTAGGAGGTAAAAGAGACATGCTTGATCTAGTTTAATGAGTATTATTTTATGAACACTTTTGCAAATATAATGTTGATTTCTTACATAAGTTTTCTTTGCAAGACTTCAAGATGTACAAATTTTTATACTAGTTGCAAATTTCAAATTAAGTTTTAAATACTATTAAAAATTTAGACTCTGTTTGAAAATACAAGAGAAAAAGTACTACTTACTCGTATCCGTATTTTCCAGATATATCTGTCACCACTTCTGCTCCCAACTTATTCTGAGAACGTCCAAACAAATGTTCCTTCCAAATGAACTCCATATTTGTAACATTTCCAACATTAACGTCTGCATCAATTAATTTTGTATAAGTCATGCCTGGCTTAAGTGTTCCACTGTAAATAGAGAAAAAAAAAAAAAAGATTCCTAAGGTCACACTGGGTATTCTTGATGCTGAAGTGAAGCCACATCTGTGTGTACCATGAAAAAGGTAGTTATATCCGCTGGCAGTTGCTTACAAGAGATTTAACCTTTTCGTCCACATCAATCAGCCTCTTGGAATAGCAGAGTTCTGAAGCTTGAAAGGAAGGGTGAGGTAAATGGGAAGCCTGACTAGTTGATGTTGCGGAATGTCTACAGAGGCATTATCTTGATTGGATCTCCACAATGAAAGGTCTTGGACGTGGCTTTATAGTATCAGAAACCAGATTTTACTGACACCCAGAAATGATCAAACTGTCAACGAGGAGCTAAATTCACAGAAAACTCATCTATCTGTTCACAATGGAGAAATGCTTTCTCTTTATTAACTGAAATGTCCTCCGACTCTCTCTCCCTGATAACTTCTTTATCTGGATGAAAAGAACTGTGTAACCAAAGTAGTTATCAAAAGATGTTTTGGTGAGCATGGCAATAAAACAGAGAAATGAGGCATAAAGCATCTCTTTTCCAAGGCAAAATTATACCAGATGTGATTTCCCAATTCCTGCTGTTTCCTTCTTCCATTGTTCATTGATTGTCTAGCTCCTCTCACTGCAAGAAAAGCTCCACCAGAACAGGACCTGTGGCTGTATTCCTAGCAATCAGAACAATTCTTGCCACACAGTGGGCATTTAAATGTTTGTTGAGTGAATGAATGAATGTTGCTATTCCTGGGGACTTATTCCATTCCATATAGAATTAATTGCTTAAATTACCAGAAGGCAACTTTCTTTCAGCTTCTTAGCGGTAATCTCCCTATTGCTCCCTGAACTGCCTTCACTCGGTGAACCTATTGTGCAGACCTTCATAACAGTGTCATTAGAAGCCCACATGACTAAACTATAATCCACAGGGAGGGGCCAGACTCTTGACGCCTGATTGAAAAATAGGAATAGAGAGCATGCAGATGCATTTATCTGACTTCATTTGGAGATGAGACATCTCCTGTGAATCAGAAATGCTGACTTATTCCTAAAACAGGATCAGATGGCTATGCACCAAGATGACAAACAGCTTCCTTACATATACGCAAAAGAAATGCAGGGATCTCAAAATATTCTTATACATTTTAAAAACTATTTTATTTATTTGAGAGAGCACATGTGCCAGTGTAAGCACATGGGAGGAGCAGAGGGAAAAAATCTCCAGCAGACTTCCCACTGAGTGTGGAGCCCCAAGTGGGGCTCCATCTCACGACACTGAAATCATGACCTGAGCTGAAACCAAGAGTTGGATGCCCAACTGACTGAGCCTGACTCAGGCACCCCAAAATATTCTTACACATTTTTAGGAGGGTGGGAACTGCCTATTTGTTCCCACCTGCCCCAGGTCGGAGGCCTTTCTGCAAGGCTTAAATTGCCTAGCCTTAGGCAATATCCTGTGGGCCTCAGAGCCACAGGCATGGGATCCATCGATTGTTTTGAACTGCTCTCTGAGAACTAGCTTAATGGAGACATGAAGAACATGTGGAAATGAGATATGCTAGGACAGGGAAGGGTATTGGAACAGAGCAACAGCATGAGTGAAGCCGGGAAGAAAGGGAAGGATGAGATCTAGTCAATGCTGGGTCCTGCAATCAGGGTAATCTAGTTGAGCCAAAGCTGAAAAAGCCAGATGGTGGGAGACCAGGCTGGAAAGGCAGCTGGAGCATATGCACGAACCAGGGTCCAGAGGATCACAGGCTGAACTGTTAGATCAGGCAGGTGCACTGAGAGAAGGTGAGGTGCACAATTGGCCAGAATGATTAATCGAATGCATCCTTCAGCTGACAAAATAATCACAGAAATCTCTTGTTTTTCATGCCTTTGTCTACTCTTTGAAGATGATGGAAAGCAAAGAGGCAAAAATCGAATCCATTCATTGGTTTGCAAAAAGGCAGCCTCTAATTAGTGTGCATAACGTTAATTCAGAAATGGATTCAGAATTAAACAACATAAGTGGAATCTGATACAAAAATGCTAAGGCCGACCAAAGAAAAGAGAAAAGGGGACTTTAGCCAAAGGTACACAGTGAATGTCTCTGCTGAATTATTCCCACCTTTGACTATTCCAACATGTGTCCTATGTGCATGCTATTCAAACAGCTTATTAGAAATCTGGCTGTTTATATAAATGTTTTATTCCATAAGTAATTGGAACCTAAAACAAAATCTGTATAACGTTAATGGACTGGATTAACAATATCTGTTTATTGCCTGCTTGCTTTATTATCTGGATCTATAATTTTATGCCATCATTTTCTAACCTTTCTGTTTGTAGGTGGAGCCATAAAGAAAATAGAGCCTATGATTTCAATTTTATATCTGGAAAACCAGAAGCGAAAAGTCAAATATGTCATGACAGCCTGTGGCATTCTGCTTTGGGAAAAGATGGAGTTGCTGAATGATCCAGGCTGCCCGAGTGCCCAGCACTGTGCCACCTGCCACTCTCTAGTCTGGCACTGGCCTACCTGGCCATCACGAACTCTTCCATCTTGCCAGCTGTTCCACCTACACGGAGAAATATGCTCCCCTGAGTGACGTTGTTCCCATCAAGTTTGACAGATAATTTGTGCCTCCAACCTGGAAATGCAAGAAAAAAAATAAGAGAGAGAGAGAGAGAATGAGAGAAAATGAGGAGGTGAAAACATGAGAAAAGCATGACCTCCTGGGCACTTTGACGGGAACACAACTTTCAGCCTTGAACAAGGTAGTTTGTGTTCACTAAAAAGTACAACTTTATATAGCTTGTGTGAATTTGGTTTAAAACTACATTTAAAAATACATATAAATGTATGTTTTCATTTTACAAAAGTAAATAGTGTCATGATAGTCTTTAAAGAAAATTCTTTAATTTTTCGAAGCATTTTGATGACTTTTTAAAGTGGAAGTATGTGTTTTCTTTCTTCTACTACATTTGTATTCTGCAGCACACATACTTTGCACAGCCAGGTTTTTATTGGCTCTGGTTTGGCAGCTAATCCAGAATAAATCTAGAAAACCTATCAGGCAAGAGGGCCTGTGCTTTTATAATGAGAGGCAAAGAGAGTTGCCCCTTCCTCTCTCGCTCGCTCTCTCTATGTGCTCAGAATACCCAGTTAGCACAGGCCGGGGATAGCACAAATCCTAACAGAAGAAATCCTTTGCAAGTGGCCAAGTGTCACTTTGAAAAATCTGGAACGGAACAGATCTTTTACTGTGAATTCTGAAATTGTTGTATGTTTAATAACGCGTTGAACAAAACCGCAATTCTTCCTAAAATTGTTTGAAAAATGTCTGAAAGGAGAAAAAATCTACCAGAGAGCATTTTCAATTCCTGAGTTAATCGTTGCCAGAGTTCTCCTTCCCTCCTCAGCCTACCTCACTGCCCCCCCTCCGCTGAAACCCCTCTCCCCAGACTCCCCGTGATGGAATTGGTGCTTCATCCCATGAGCTCTCGGGCTCTATTTCATCTGACTTCTTAGTATATTTGGTGCAGTGTATGCGTCCTTCCCTTCCTCATGTGTCTTTTTTTTCATGACTCCTTTTACTGCTCTCCACACCTGTTTTCTTTTGTCCGTCTGAAACAGATGGAGACTTGCCTCAGTCTCCTTTGCAGGCTCTCTCTCTCTGCTCCCTTCTCCTTTGATTCACATTTCTTGGGTAATTACATCATCCACCTGCACAGCCCTGATTGCTGTCTACACACAGGTATATGTCTCACATCTCTATCTGTAGATCACATCGGTAGCCCATATCTCTGACTGCCTTGTGGGCATGCCCATCCCCTATCCCAAGGCATCTCAAAACCTGCTAAGTTAGAAACCGAGCCCATCAACTTCCTCCAAGCCAGCCTTTCTTCCTGTGTTATCAAGTACAGCGAATGGAATATCAGTCACCTAGCCAGAATCATCCTTGACTTCTCGACTCTCTGCATCCTTCAAATCCATTCATCAGCCAACTGTGTCTGCACTTTCTCCTTGTCTCCTACCTTTCTGTCTAGCTTTATTGAGATGTAAACATTGTGTAGGTGTACATCGTGATATACCTATAACAATATATTGTGAAATGATTAGTACTATAAGGTTAGTTAACATACCCATCACGTTACATGGTGGTGAGGCAACACTTGTCATAACAGGTCATTCTGCCTCCATCTTGTCTCCTTCTAATTCATGCAACAACTAGAATGACTTTTTAAGAAACAAATCTGATAATCTTAAGACCTTTCAGGCTTTCCATGGCTTACAGATAAAGTCCGAGCTCCCCACATGACACACAGTTTCATTATTTGACTTAATTTACTTCTCCTGCCTCATCTCCTATTACTCTCTTCCTGGTCTCCACAGTCCTGATAAGGTGTTCTTCTCTCAGATTCAGCTCTCTCTCGCCTCTAGGCACTGATGTGTGCAGTTCCTTCTGTCTGGAATGCTCTCATTTCCTTCTCCTACGGACTCATCTTTCAGGAATCTACTTAGAAATCACCTTCCCTCAGAAAGCTCCCTTGACTTGTGGCAGTCCCTCCTTTGCATGTCTCCTAGCAGAACATTTATGACCTGGGACTGAAACTCCCCACTAGTCTAAACTCACTGTCTTGCTCCTCACTGCATCCTCAGAGTCTGGCCCAATGCCCCATAATTTAGTAGACACTCAGTAAAAACTGTTGAATTTTTAAAGATAAGTATCTTAAAGCATTACAATAAAATAGAGCTACAATACTTACGGGCAAACGGGGAAAGAGTCCCTGTGTTTAAAAAATAATATGATCTATTAGGTTGCATATTTTTGAGGTGAAATCTATCAGCAAAATGACCCATTGTTGGGCAACCTTCTTTGGGACAATGGAAGCAATTTCCCTGATAAAGAAAATAGGAGGTAGTTAGAAATGTAATTAGAAATATTGATCTTCAATAAACTCTTTACATTATTAAACTACAATAAAGCTTTGAAATTTAAATAAAGCATATGCATTTAAAAATGACTAAATTGCCCGACTGTTTTCAAAAAAATAAATAAATAAAAACAACCAAGAGGGGAAAAATAGCCTCTTAGAAAAATAAGTAAATGCTATGAATAGATAATCCACAGAAGAGGAAAGTCAAATAGTTGATAACTATGTAAAAAGATGCTCAATATTACTAGTTGTCAGGAATGTGCTAATTAAAACAACATACAATTTTATACTCAGCAGATTTGCAAAAATAAAAACAATCTGCAACATCAAGTAGTGGTGACGACATGTGTAGGATTCTCATTTGATCCTGATGGGAATGTAAATGGACAGACATTGCAGATAGCAATTTGGTAATGTCTAACAAAGACAGAAGTGTGGGGCCCCTGGGTGGCTCAGTCGGTTATGTGTCCGACTCCTGATTTCAGCTCAGGTCATGAACTAGGGGACATGGGATCAAGCCCTGCATCAAGCTCTACTTGTCCTTCTCCCTCTGCTCCTTTCCCGGCTTGCACTCTCTCTCTTTCTAAGTGAATAAAATCTTAAAAAAAAAAAAAAAAAAAGACAGAAATGCACATAAGCTTCGACAATTTCACTTGTATTACATGACATAAACAAACTTCTGCACAAGCACACTAGCAGACATACAGAAGTGTTTACTGCAGAACTGTTTTTAATAACAAAAACTGCAAACAACCAAAACGCTTATTGGTAGAGAAATGAATAAATACATTGTGACTGATTCCTATAAAATAAATACATTAGATTTACATATATCAATGTAGATCTCAAATTTATAAAATTGAACAACAAAAAAGCAAATTCAGAAAGATACAGTATAATACTATTTATCTGATACATTTAGGATTCATTTCAAACCTTGCCTCGGGGGAGGGTGTGAAGGGAATGAGAGGTAGTTCAGTTTGAACCCTGTATTTTAAAATCTAAAGCGACACTAACAAAATGTTAACTTTAAAAAATATGGGTAGCTGTGTTTGAATATTTGTTATTTTAGGTTTTGAACAGATTCATAAACCATGAACATTTAGGCTAGGATTGTAGTAAAACATCCCATGTAAAACTCTATTTTTAACAAAGAAAAAATTTGTAATAATAATAAAAGGGCTCATATTTATTAAATACTTACCACTTGCCAGGCATTTTTAAGCACTTTACGTGCATTTAACTAATTAATCCTCACAAGCTCTTTATTATTGCAGTGCTTTTAGCCTCCTATCTAACAGATGAGGAAACCAAATGTGGAACAGTTAAACAATTTGTCCAATGATGGGTGTCTAGTAAGTGAGGGGACACAGATGTGAACCAGACAGTCTGGTTCTAGAATTCCTACTTCATCTTTTTATTTTATTTTATTTTATTTTATTTTATTTTATTTTATTTTATTTTATTCTGTTCTATTTATTTCATTTCACTTCCTTTTTATGGCTGTTTGGGTAGAAGCACAATAGAACACGTCAAGGAAATTGATGCAATGTTCTCTAGATTGTAGCCAGACTTAGCATCCATGTGGCACAGGAGCCTAAGCTTCTCCCGTTTTGCAAATTGTGCCCCATTATCTCTGAATATACTGTGATTCTGAGGGCCTCTCCTACCTGCCTTCAGTGTAAGTGCCAAGATCCTCTTTAGCCACACAGAGCAGCATCTGGGGCTGGAAGGAGGAAGAGGCGTAGAAGGAGGTTATTGGGGAAATGCTAGTGTTTGGCTGCCAAGCTTCCTGAGCATGGCAGGTCACCAGGCCATGCTTTGAGTAAGAACAACTGGCTCGGAGATGGAGAAGTTGGCCTGAGGGCATCGAGTCACATTGCTGTGTAAGAGGGGGGAAATGCTTATTCTTGTCCCGACCCTGCACTTATTCACAAAGTGCTATCACTTACAATACACTCGAGCTGGAGACCCCACATTTTTCTACCCTCATAAAACAGGGAATTAGGTCTGTAAAGCATAAGAAGGAAAATCTTTCCACTTCCCACTACAAAATAGATTTTCTTTCTCCTTTTCATAGTGATAACCAAATGAAAAATACATTTAGCTCAGATCTGGCACCGCGTGCTTTATGACTCAAGCAAAATCAGATTTGGTATTTTATCCTTTATTGATCTGTGTGGAACTCCTGTGAGCTATCCATGCCTTAGTTCTGCTCTGTATAAATAATTAAATTTTAATAAAATAATTTTCATGTTCCAAGTAAATAGTAATATGTTTGGTTGTAGCTATTGATTGGTTCAGGCTTCTTGGGGCATCTTTGAAGATGACATTTAAAATATATACACAGAAAAATGTTTGCTCTGGACTTATGCCTGTTACACAGTAGCATCTAATTACTGCATAACAAATGGCCTCAAAAGCAAAATTGGATATAATCTTCAAAAGAGCTGAAACAACCAGAATACAAATAGTTGGTTTAGTTATTTAAACCCTTCAGCAATCCAGCTACAGTTCAGTACTCTGCACAGAGGAAGAATCTATTATTTCCCAAAATGGCAGATGCATTTTTTTTTTTTTGCCACATACTCAAAGCACTAGTTTTTAGTTGGCTGATCATGGTTCAAAAAATGACTTATTAATTAAATTCCACTGCAAAATACTTTACTTACCACTTTAAACGATTTGTAGGATCTACAAGGATAAGCAATAAATGCATCAGGATTAAGAATGCTCTCAGTATAAAAGCGATGACTTCGGGCATGGTTGCACTCAAAGAAGGAAACCACCTCTGTGAAGACAATTTCCAATAATTGATTGATACCAATAAACCTATTAACCAATAACTAATAGTATCAACCATTTCTCAGAAAAGTAACTTTAAAAAACCTAGGAGGTCTAGATAGCCAGGTCTTGTGTGTAGACTTGGACACCACACAACGTTTATCACTATCACATACCCTTTTCTTTGCACCAAAGAATTCTTTGTGTGAATCTCAAGGGACATTCAAACAGGGTAAATAAACAAATGCAAATACAAATGTCTCTGTTCTGATACTAATATCTTCAACACTTCCTGGATCTTTGACTTAGGGCTTTAAAGCACTTAGAGCTTTTTCAGTATCTTGTGCATACAGCATTTCTACCTTAGACCAATTAGTTCTGTCTCCCTGTTTCTGCAGGAAGACTGAACTCCCTCCTATTTGATCACAAAACAGCAACGTTAGCCAATTCACACTTTCGACTGAGCTTCAAGGTGTGACAAGTGAGAGGTATTATAAACAATGCTAAAGATAAGATAGTTTTGTCATTGTCAGGCATGCTATTTTTGCCACTAATAATTTGGCTTATTGCAATAATAAATAAGATAGATCTAAATACGTTTTTGTATTCTGAAGTTATCATAGTATTCTAGTCATTTATGCTATTTATCTCGTATAGCAACATCTTTGATGTCTGCCATAGAATATTCTTTCAATGCCCTACACAGCTCATTTGATTTTTGAGAAACTAGATTTTATTTTAGTATGTGTGGTAGATCATTATACTATCAGAGTGACCTCTAATGAATCACTGTTTTTAAGTTCTTACCCCTTGGCAATAACAGATTATCTTTCCTCCCTTCAAGAGCGGGGAGCCTTTTTTTTTTTTTCCCCACTCCCCTACCCAACTCTGGATTATAAACTAGGCCTGTGACTTGCTTTGGCCAACAGAACATGGAGGAATTGACTTTAGGCAAGTTTAGGTCCTCAGAGTCTTAAAAGACTTTCTAACATCCACTCTTGCTTTCTTAGAACCCAGCTTGTCTGTTAAGAAATCCTGTTTAACTGGCTGGGAAGAAAGGCCCTGAAGGATAACATGCCACTTCACAAGGAGAACCAAGACCACAGACGTGGAACACCATGCTGAACCCTCACCCAGCTTAGTCTGGCGCAGCTCCCAACTGGATGCCATCACATGACTCACATTTCACAACAAAGTCTCTGCAGAACTCTGATTGCATCTTGAACCTCAGAACAATGGGCAATACCATTGCTCTTGTAAGCCATGATGGTTTGTCATCCATTAGATAACTTAGACAGGGTAACTTCAGAAAGCAGAGATCAATAATTGGCATCATCTTTTTTTTTTTTTTAAATGAGGACATCTCTTACATCAGGTCTCTTTATATTCAGATTTATATTCACAATTAATTGTAATGTAGACAAGATGGTTCATTAGCATATAGGGAAATAAAAATTTTAAAGTAAATGATTTCTTAGTAATAAATATAATGTAAAATAGAATATCTTAATGTCTTCAAACTCATCTAAATCATAAAATGAATGATACATACACTTTAAATAGAGTTGTAGGAAGTTTTATGTCTTAAAATGATAGTTTATGATCAATGTATTTTACTTGAATTAATTATTTAAGAATTTCAAACATTCTGTGTATGTACATAGTTATATAAAGAAATTTATGATCTATATTTTATCCTAATAGAAAGGATTTTAAGTCATAACATAGAAAGTAAGAAGAGAAATAAGTTTTATAATAGGTCTTATTGGAATGAATTTTGTTCATCTCTTCTAGGTGGAATTGGCTTTCTCATTTTGAGTATCTGTAATTTACCAGTTATTGTTTCTTTTCTTCAATAGGTATTGCAAACAGATACTTCTAATCACATTTACTTTACAGAACAGATATTAAAACTTTGCAATTTGTCTCTAGAGGAGAGGAAATTCCAGCTACTCTCAATGTCATGATCTGTGTATCTTCTCACTACAGCAGCCAATTGGAAGGTCCAATAATTACACCGTCAAGATATTCTGACCATGTGGAATCAGATGGTGAGATATTTAGGGTCATCCATTTATTACCATATCATCATACATTATATTATTATGCATTTATGTATTATGCATTATACGTTTCACTATTTACATCATGATGATATGTAGATCCAGAGAATAATGAAATTCCCAAATAATAACTTTTGGTGTCTTATTACCAGGGCTCTATAGATAGTATTGTCATTGGAAACTATTATAAAGGGTTAAATACTGTTTGTTTAATTTGTGATTAATGTGTGATCCATAGTGATTCTGTTAAAAAGTAAGTCAAACCGTATCTCTCTTCTGCTCCAAATCCTCCCATGTCTCCCATCTCACTTGAGTAAAAGCCGAAATCTTTACTGTGATCCATAAAGCCCTGTATTATCTCCCTCTGCCTCTTCTCTAACTGCATGCCTACTACTCTCTCCTTTAAATTCACTCCAGCCACAGTAGCCTCCTCACTGCCATGAACTTCCCAGGTAGGCTCCTATCCCAGGCCCTTTACACTGGCTGCCCCCAACCACTGGCCTGGAATGCCTTTTTCCCAGGTAGCCACGTGGCTAATTCCTTAAGGTCATCTTCTCAGTAGGAACTCCCTGGCCACCCTATCAAAAATCTCCTTTCCTCACTCAACCCCCATTATCACCAACACTTCATATTTCACTCTATGCTTTGTCTTCTTAATGTATTATTGTTTTTCCAGCAAATTAGAATATTAGCTCCATTATGGAGGGTTTTTTGTTGTTGTTGTTGTTTGTTTTTTGTTTTTTTTTTTTGTTTTTCTAGTAGACAATGATTTTATTGCTTGAGTACATAGCCAAATTTATGCGACCAGGGCAGAGGCTGTGGATGACTCATATTTCCAATTGAGGGGGAGGACTCATTTAATCTTATAATATCGAGCCAATCGGTGAATATGGCTCTCAATCAGAGTCAGTTGGAATTTGGCATCCTTATCCTTTCTGTTCCTCTTATTTTTTTTTTTTTTAAAATTTTTTTTTTTTTATTTATTTATGATAGTCACAGAGAGATAGAGAGAGAGGCAGAGACACAGGCAGAGGGAGAAGCAGGCTCCATGCACCGGGAGCCCGATGTGGGATTCGATCCTGGGTCTCCAGGATCGCGCCCTGGGCCAAAGGCAGGCGCCAAACCGCTGCGCCACCCAGGGATCCCTCTGTTCCTCTTAAGATGCTTTCGAACAGCAACAGCTTTCTTAATCAAATGGTACAGATCCTCAGGGAGATCAGGTGCAAGTCCCTTGGACTTAAGAATTCTCAAGATTTTATTGCCTGTCACAAAACGTACTTGTGCAACACCATAGGAGTCTCTCAGGATCACACCAATCTGCGAGGGAGTCAGACCCTTCTTGGCCAGTATGGAGGGTTTTTTTTTTTTTTTTGTCTTTTGTATTCATTCCTACATCTACTATTCCCAGAATAATGCCTGGCACATAGTAGGCACTCAATACATCTTGCAGAATGAATGAACATATCCTCCTTGTTTATATTGAGTGACTACAATATGTTAGATATTCGGATAGGCTCTGGGGATACAAAGATAACTAAGACACAAACCCTGATCTTGCAGAGCTCACAACTGGTGGGAGCTTTCTACATGTGACTGTGTTTTGCACTACCATATATTTTTATATTATATTATGTGCAAAAGAGTATGGATCCTGTCCAAGGCAGGAGCTAAGTGAATGTTATAGTAGCCAGCTTCATATTTTAGGAAGCATTTACCTTCCTTGTAAGCACTGAAATCAAAGCTAAATAAAGGTGTAATTAAGTCTTCACATCCTGGCATGTGCTTCCCTCCGTTCGGGTAAAAGTCAAGGTGACCACAAGCATTAATAGTTCCGGCACCTGAAATAGATAAAAACAGGATAAATGCTTCTAAAATTCTTTTCCATGCTTCAGTGTAGTTTCTGTTTGTATTAAAAACTTACCAAACTCAAAGAGCAATCGAACTGCATTTGTATGAATAACATCAACAAAGTTGGCATCCGAGGGGTCCAGCCTAACTTCATTTGGAGTATTATGGAAATATGGCCCAGCTGGGTCCAATCCTGGGAAAACGCATAAGCACCCATTAAACCAAGACATGTTCTATACAAGAACACATTCATAGTGTGGTTATTTTGGAAGATAGATGGTGAGGGCAAGGTATTCTTTCCTTTATGATTTATATAGGTCCAACACCACCCAAGACAAATTACAGACACATAAATTGAGTACATACATGCAGGTCTATACATTACAATGTCAGATTCCTATACAAGTAAGGCTGTGTCCAGACAGTGTCAAAACAAGTAACAAGGTCAGAAAAAAAAATCAAATTCTAGGGTCTGTACACAGATTACCGTATACATAATTAAGGTTATGGATTGCAGATGATCTCAAAAGTAATATCTGTATACAAAAATATAAATAAAAGTAAAAGATAAGAGTTCTTCAATATGTAAACATCAATCGACAAAGCAATACACTTAAACTTAGTTTTCAGCTATGGCTCACTTATTTCCACTTCATTCCATTACAAATGAAAAGCCTGATACCCAGTAAAGCGAAGTGACTTGATAAGGTCACCATATATTGGAGGCAAAATGAACTAAAAGCCCAAATGTCTAGACCTTCAGCTGACTGTCTCATTTTCAGACATCTAATAAAGATAAAGGTAAGACACCTAGAGGTCTCCAGGATGTTATGACCATTCACATATCCATTCATTTTTCACATTTGACAATTATTTTTCAAGCACTATTATTAGGTTCAGCATTTGGGTACAAGCTTAAGGAAGTTTCTGTTTGATGGGGAAAGCACCTTGATCTAGTGCACTCGGTGCAGACAGAGGTGAGCATAGGTATTATGCAAGCATAGGGAAGCAACAAGGAAAACAGTCTTAGAAAATTGGGGCATGCTTCTGCTGGAGATGGGAAATGCGAGTGGAGACCTGAGGAACCAGAAGAGTCAGCCAGGGTAAAGAGGGGTCAGCAGCATGCCAGGGGCGAGAAAGAGACTCTTCGAGGCCTGGTGTACAGAGTTTTAGAATTGGATGGAAGAGAAAGATAGCATCATAAGCAGGAGCCAGGTGTAATCTGAACCATGCAAAAGAGTTTGGACATCATCTGGTTGGCAATGCGAAGCTCTTACAAGTTTGCAAAAGGGAAGATTTACATTTTAGCAAAATCCCTCTGCTTTAAAGTGGAGACTGGATCCCAGAGTGGAGAGGACTCAGAGCAGGGTGGCAGCTGACCCCTGTGGAAATGTGGCAGGAGTGAGAAGTGAATGTTTGTGCACCAGGCTTACAAGACACAACAGTCTGAGAATCAATCTTCAACTCCAGGAAGTTTGTTTGGTTGTTTAGTGTGTAGTCACTGATTGACTGCAAACTTCTGATGAGGTCAAGAGCCCTGCAGAGATGCATCCAAATATAGGAGACACACCTCAGACTATTGATCAGAGGACAGGCAAACAGCAGGGAAGTGGGGTCCTGCATTTGTGCTTCTAGGACGTCTCAGGAGGAAAAGCAACAGAAGGTTCAACTTATTCATGTCCTAAAACCTATCATTTAATTTTGCTTTTAACTGATTTTATGATAAAGCTACTATCTCTTTCTTGAAATTTTAGTTCTTTGTTATTCAAGGAACATGACTGTTCAAAAACCAACCAATTACGAGGAATATAGATTGCAACATCCAAATAATAGCAACCTTCAGACTTTCAGAGAGCCTCTAAAAATGTATTGTTTTCTATTTACTCAATGGGATAATTCACTCGGAAGGAAAAATTGGGAGTTGATAGTATCTGATTTTTGAAGTCAAAATTGAGAAAAACAAAATCTTCACAAATTTATGGTAATCCTGCACAATTTTTAATACATGAACAGCAATGTTCCTCCCTTTCATTTATGGCTGAAATGCTTACAGGCTGTTCAGGCCCCAGGAACTCCCATCTTCACAAATGTGCCCATTTCTCCTTTTCCCTGTGCTTGAAAACTTAGAGCAAAGGGGGATTTTTGCTACCCGGCAACTTCAGAATAAAAACACAATTTTATGGTACCAGAGAAGAAAGGTGGCAGTCGGCTGGCATTGCGGTTGGGATTTGGGAGCTGGGAGAAAGAAGATGCTTTCAGCAGGAAAAGTCTGCTATACCAAGAGGCTGCAGAGGCAAAACATTCTGCATGTAATTTGGAGTTCTGAACTCTTTTTAGAAAAAAATACTTCAAGTTCAAATTTGAATTTAAAGCATAGGTATAGGGTAGCCCCCGTGGCACAGCGATTTAACGCCGCCTGCAGCCTGGGGTGTGATCCTGGAGGCCCCGGGATCGAGTCCCACGTCGGGCTCCCTGCATGGAGCCTGCTTCTCTCTCTGCCTGTGTCTCTGCCTCTCTCTCTCTCTCTCTCTCTCTCTCTCTCTCTGTATCTCTGTGAATAAATAAATAAATATTTAAAAAATAATAATAAATAAAATTCTTTAAAAAAATAAAGCATAGGTATATGTGTGTATATATGTCCACAGAACTGCAGTTTATTGTTTTAAGCAACAGGAAATGTGCACCTATTATGTGCCAGGCATGGGGAGGGGTGGTGGTAAGGGAGATTTTCTTAGTAGTTCAGAGTCTATCAAAATAAACAGATGAATACACACACACACACACACAAACACACACACATAACATGCAATACAGGAGTTGCATTTTTGGATACAATAGAAGCATATTTCAAAGGATATGGGAAGTACAGAGAATTAACTCTGCCTGAGGAAGGCGGCTTTGAAATAAATCTTGAAAGATGAACAGTGGCCTTTTAGGGCAAGGGGCAGTAACATTGCCAAGAGACAGAAATATGAAAAACCATGATGAAACATGAACCATTTATGTGAGAAGCTAAGAAGCTTTGGGCAATGGAAAGTTCCAGCAGTGAGTGACGTGGCCTGTGTTTGGAAACATGATGACTTGGTGTGGCACTCCCGGGGATTTGGGCTGGGGGACCAGTCAGGAGTGGCCAAACCCAGGCAAGTGATTAAGAGGGCCTGAACTGGGACTGTGGCCAGGGACAGACAGGCGCAAAGCAGACAAGAGGCCTGGTACCTGTTGACTGAATGTTGGTTGGGGATGCAGAGGAGAGAGAGGCCAGCCCAACTTGTTGATATTGGAGCTGATATTTTGGTCTCCATCCATCTGACTCAATTGGTTTGGAAGTCAGAATACAGGGAAGGGATATGAATAGTTTATCATTCTCGAAAATCTAATTCACAGTGAATGCTAATTCACAGTATATATACTTGACTCTCTGCAATATTTATTTATTTATTTGAGAGAGAGAGAGAGAGCACCAGCAGGGGGATGGGCAGAGGGAGAGGGAGAAGCAGGCTACCAGCTGAGAAGGGAGCCTGACGTGGGACTTGATTCCAGGACCCTAGGATCGTGACTGGAGCCCAAGGCAGACACTTACCCCGCTCAGCCACAGAGGCGTCCCTGCAATGAATTTTTAGACTTAACAGTATATTTATGGATAACATTAAACACTTTAGCAACTGGAACAGCATGGCACAGTCCTTAAACCAGTACCACATAGCCAGCATCTGCTGTGAGCTGCGACCCAGATGTGTCAAGGACATCCTTCCAGCACCATTAGCTGGGCTCTGTCGCATTCTTTGTATTTGAAGTACGGAGTTGCAAAGCCTGGCGTGCATCACAATTCCTCAGCCATCCTGTACCCATTGGTGGTCAGCTTCTATTACTTTGCTGCCACGGATAATGCCACAGTGAACATTCTGTAGAACTGTAGATCTGCACCCTCCGGCTTTGAAAACACTTTTACGTTTCGTTGGATCTCATTTTCTCCTACCTAACATTTGCCTCCTCTACTTAATTTGGCACTGCAGATAATTGATTTTGAGTGTAGACCAATGTGCAAGCAAATTCAAGGCCCAACTCCGGGGCGCGCTTACCAGTTATTCTTCCAAGGCCTGGTACCCTTGACCCAGCTTCCCCAGCCAGATGTGCTCCCACGCTGTGGCCAATCAAGTGAACTTTAGAAGGAGAATATCCAAATTTTTTCTGATAGGATTTTTAAAGGAAAACAGAACAAATATTTTTAGAAGACCAGGACAAATGCCTTAAATGTTCTTGACATATGCTTGACATGTTTGTCCCTCTCACATACAGGATGGGGACTAGTCAACGGACAAAGTGACCCCCACATCCCCCCTTGTCTGGCTGAAGGAGAAAGCACCAGGCAGGCTTGGAGGAATGCCTCCTGTCAGGTTCTTCTCCCTGTGCTAAGGGTCCTCAGGGTCCTCAGGAATAGAACAGCCCAGCCACTGCCTCTGTGGCTTCCAGCCCATGCCCATTCTTCCGGAGACCCAGCACACTTCCAACACAGGTCAAGTGTAGTCGTGCCCAGGCTGGTACCCATCTTACCTGTGTCCATCTCCTCCACTTGAGGGCAACTCTACACATGTCTGGGCTGACTTTGGTTTTCAAAGAGGAGTTTTCAAGAATATTCACAAAATGACTATATGCTTAAGAGTTCACACACACACACACACACACACACAACTTAAAGAGGAAAATAAGAGCAAGCATTTTTAAGTTTCATCTAAGCTTTGAGTTCTCTTGATGAGAACAGTGAAAATCAAGCAGTTGCCTTCACTTGGATGAATTTGTCATTTGATCAAATGTTCTGCCTTTTTCCCCACCAGTAATAACAATATTATGTGCTGCTTTTTTAAGAGTGTTTTCAAAAAAAAAAAAAAAAAAAGAGTATTTTCACTCATTTACACGTCAATGGCTGCTCAGGATATCTCCTGGTCATTAGGAGACCCCTTCTTCCACTGCTGCCATCCTTTTGTTATTTTTCCTTTTCTTTTCATTTCTTTTAAATTTAAATTCAATTTGCCAACATATAGTATAACATCCATGCTCATCACCTCACGAGCCTGCCTTAATGCCAGTCACCCAGTTACCCCATCCCCCACCCTTCTGCACCCTTCTGCACCCTTCCCCCACCTTCCCTTCTGCAACCCCTTTGTTTCCCAGAGTCAGGACCCCTTTTAATCTCTGCTTTCTTTCTGTCTTTCTTCCTTTATGGCCTGGTATCTGAGATCAGCCCTCCACCCCCTTCTCCTCCTCTGTCCCCATTGATTCACTGAACATGTACCTCAGCAAATGCTTTCCCCTTCAGTTCAGCAAACACTTCCTCTCCTACAAGCCACTGCTCTTTATTTCCTGGGCCTAGAAGAGCCCACAGCCCAAGCTCCAGGATCAGCGAAGAAATTCACAAAAACTTAGGACAAGTTTTTCTCTGAAGAGGAAATGAATCTGATTTCATCCTTTGAATGCAAAGACCCATTCTAGGTACCTTCTTCTGCCCTGGTCTCCCCTGACAGCAGGAAGAGCAGACAAGCAGTGTGGGGGCACAGGTGAGTACTTGGCTCCCTGATTCCTCTCCAGCTGCTTCCTCCTTGTGCTCAGGATTCCAGTATCACCTCCCCTGGCTGCCCATCTAGGTGAGCTGCTGCTCCAGTCTCCCCCCATCCCATTGCCTTGGACTTCTTTATGGAACCGTCTCCACACATTATGAGAGAAGAAACACTGTCTCACTCACTGCGGATCTTCAGCGTCTAGAACAGTGCCTAGCCCACAGCCAGCGCAGAGAAAAGTATTTGTTGAATGAATGAGTGAGCCCTCCTCCTTAAGAGTCTGAAAGGGTCATAAATCTTTAGATTTTACTTCACTGCATTTTATGGTGGGAAATTACTTTCTATAATGGGAGGGCATTTGGAGATTTATAAATGTCTCCGGGTATATCCCTCATAAATAGCAAAGTCTATTTTATTTTTTTAGAAAACGTATAGGTTATTGTGCCTGGACTCGACTGTAGACCTAACTAATTCACTGCCACAGAGCCCAATTTCTGTGGGAAAATGTATTTCACATTCTAAACAAATAGCATTCGTCTAATGGGAACAGTTTATAAACATTAAGGATAGGTTTACAATGCAATGAAAACTAACTAGCAGGAGAGAGGGTCCTACACGCTGACCCTAGAAGCGACCTTGGGGGTGGGATTAAGGGTGGGGAAGCATTTGGTGAAGAGCCTGTGAAGAGACATTGCCACCAAGTGGTGCTTTGCAGAACCACAGTCACTTCTTTCCCAAGAAGTAATTTCCCTTATCTGCTCACCATACACGAATGATTAATATCTCACATGTTCAGAACGCGTGTAAGCTAACAAAAAAGCCAAAAAAAAGAGACTCAAATTCTTGGTATTATGATGCAAAACTAATTAAACATGATTTTTGGAAAAGCAACTTTTCTTACCGTGAGAACATTAATAAAATATGCCACCTCAGCACCAACAACTCGGAGATTGTTTACAGCATGGATGTACTCCAGCGAACCGTTAATCCAGTCTATGTTAATGCAGTTCACATCTTCTACTTGTAGTAACGCCTGATACAAAGATTTATTATAAGTATTTAAGAAATAAGAATTAAAGAAAGCCAAAGTGACTGAGCAACAGCTTCCATTATAAGAAATAACACTACTAAATATTGAGAACCTACTGCATGCTAGGTCCTGTCCTAACCCTTTTACATATATTAATTTATTTAATCCTCTTTTACAAATAAGGAATCCAAAGCACAGATAGGTTAATTAAACTTGCCCACGACCATGGTAAGTAGAACCATGGTATAAATTCAGGCATCTGACTCTACTATATGGCCTTACAAATAATTAATTGCTTACTATGTTAGCACTCTATTAATCTTGAGTGTAAGAGAGAAAAATTAATTTCTTGGAGTGAACCTGGAACATTTTTTTCCCGTAAGTGAGAAATTTATCATATCATTCAATCTTTCATCAAAAGTGAGAATTTATCAAAGAATAATTACAAAGAAATATGCTCCCATTATAATCTATGCAATCCATAATAAGTGAGCAGAAATGGGGCCTTGGGACAGGGACAATGTAACTGAATGGACAAATTCCCATGAATATGCATTAATATATGCAAACTACATTCCTGTTAAATATACAGGTTTTACACTAGAATGAAGAAGAGTTTATTCACATCATACATGGCACATGTCTTGCTGCCACTTTCCATCTGATTTCCATCCAGGTATGTTGATGCGGGTCACCTTGTCTGTTCCAAAGTGCGAGGTTTGGATAGTTAGATAATTAACTGCACTGATCTCCTATTTCAAGTGAAAAGAGATTAAGGTAAAATAATAATTCAATGTTATTTGACATTTAGTAGAATTATTCTAACTCTGCTCAAAAGTCTTCCACTAAATTTGATTTAACAGCCTTCTTTAATATATTTTTTACCAAAGAAATAGTTACTGCTACACACTGTAAAGTACCAAGAAATTATTAATGCATTATAAAATACAATATACACATTTAATCACAAGGCAAGGAAAGAAAAGTATTTGATTTTAAGGCGAGGTTTATAAGACGATGTTGGGTCAGTCTCAGTCAGGACTTCGTCAGCCTTACATTTGTATAGTAAATCTCTGTTGTCAATAATGTGCTATTTGAGGCTTAGAAGCACGCTACAAAAGTGGCAAAACAGATTGTTCACCCCACTTTACAAGTGAGGAATAAAGGTGAGGATCTCATCACATGAGTACAATAGTATATTAAAGATAATTTTATGTAATTGCCTTAAATCTTCTTTTGTGTTTCTTGTATTTTGTTGGATTGTTTTTATAACCAACCAAACTCACTTTAAGTGACACTATGAATTTAAAGTGATTTTGTTATTAAGAGAAAAATGAAAAGGCACAATGCAGGTAATGCTCAAAATTCTATTTTGAGAAAAAAAATGAACACTCTAATCAGCAAATTGCAGGTTTGACAATGGTGAATCCTATAACAAAGAGCCTTCAAACAAAGAGCCTATTACTAGCTACCTGTGTTTAATAGTAACATGCAAATTAATCATACAACTTGCTGGCTAGTTAAAGTATCTTCGAGATAGTAAGCAGTGATGAGAATCTTAAGTTGGTTTATGCAGTAACTATAATATAGTTATGCTTGTATCTGCCCATGCGCCAGGACTTGTTCTAAGCACTTTATAGTGTAGTTCATTTTAACTCCACAACACTGAGGTAGGTACTAACTACAGATTAGGAGAGGGCACAAATGAGAAATCAAGTCACTTGTCCAAAAGCACTCCAGCTAAGGAGCCCTGGAGTGGGGGGGCTGAAACCCACATGGTCTTTCTCTGAAGCCATGTGTTCCACCGCTGAGCTCTCAAGTTGGGATCTGACCATACTGTTTTATACTGATAGGGCCCAGAGCAGATGTGGATTTGCTGATGTATCTGGGCTTTCCTGGAAGCCCTGCTCTGCTGCATAATGGAATCCAAGTGCAAAAACATTTGTCCATCTATATATCTAAAAGAATCCAGATGTTAATTCCAACTCCAGCTGGAGCTCCTTAAACACCAACTATATTTCTATTTCTATGTCAAAAAAAAAAAAAAAAGCAAATCAATTTGGGAAAGGGGTCTTGGGAGAAAAAGTTTTTTTAATCTTTCTCCATCGTGAGAATAGCTGGATATGGGGCCTTGTGAAAGCTTCAAAGTGGCAATCTGACACGTATTGTGGGATCAAAGCATCCTCCACCGTCATGAAAGCCTTAAAGAATTTAATAAAATAGGAAAGATAGAAAAACACTTTTGTTCACTTTATTCAATCTGGCACACCCCTGTGAAATGGCATACTAACCCAGAAAACAGGAAACTCAAAACAACATCATATAATCAAGTCCAAGAAGACACCTCAGCTTCTGCTGCCACAAGCACAGAACCATACAAGGGCATTGGGACAGAACAGGTTACCCTCAGCAAGGGCTAGTTAAGGTCACAATGTTTAACTGGGTGCTCAGGCCTTTACTTTTAATGTTCTTTGAGGAATCATAGAACCTAACTGATCTGAGATCAACCCATTCTACAAAGCATGACTACACTCTAGGTGATCTCATTTGTTAGTAAATCAAAAGCAGTCACCAGTTAGGTATGTCCCAGCCTTGAGAAAAGCTGCAGGCCCAGAGACTACTACTAATTATGCAAAATATGTGTCACCACTAGCGACTGTATGAGCCACTCTAGGGGATAGCAGGTTGGATTTATTCTTGCCGAAATGTAGCTGGGAAGACTTATGACTCTCAGAAGAGTCAAGTTTATTGCACCATGTTTAGCTTTAACAATTCCTCCCTCCGAGAAAAGAGTATGTTAACATTGCATGGTTAACTTCTGCTTTGTCATGCACAAAGTCAGATTTGCACAGTGTAGCATGTGAGTCAAGCCTGGGGCAATTCGGGTTTTTAGTACTGTACCTTCACTTATCCTATATCCTCACTGTTGGTACAAAACATGCTGACTCCAAGACTCAGGCTTCCATCCATTGCATAATTCAGGTACAGATCTGGTTTGTTGTGTGTGGTTTTTTTTTTTCCAAATGGAAGGGAGTGGGAAATATGTGAGGAATACTGCCTTTATGGTCACCTTATTAGGAGAGTGCTTGGTGTCTGATATTTTTTCATTGCCTTTAGCGTGGTCCAGATTCTCCTAAAGACTGACCTTCATCACTTCTTTTAGTGCCTGTGCTCTGCGAGTGTTCAAGTGCATGGCCACTATGCAGAAGGATAAAGAACCAATGAGTCCTAAGTGGATTGAGGGTCAAGACCAGGGGATATAGTTAGTCCTGAATGCACACACACATCCTAACCCGCTCTGAAACATTTGTATTCAACATAGATTCTCTTTACATTAAAAAAAAATTGTGGTAAAATATACATAATATAGAAATTAACATCTTAACCATTTTTAAGTACACAATTTAGCAACATTAAGCCACTAGTATTGTTGTACAACCATCAGTTCCATCCCTCTTGAATTTTTTATCATTCCAAACTGAAATCCTACACCTTTTTTTTTTTTTTAAGAGTTTATTCTTTCATTCACGAGAGACACACAGAGAGAGGCAGAGACATAGGCAGAGGGAGAAGAGGGACCCCAGGATCACGACCTGAGCCGAAGGCAGACGTTCAACTACTGAGCCACCCAGGCATCCAGAAATCCTACATCTTTAAATAGTAACTCTCCATTGTTCCCTCCTCCAGCCCCTGGTAACTATTATTCTACTTTTCTATCTCTACGAATTTGACTATTCTAGGTGTTTCACGTAACGGGAATTATACAATGTTTGTCCTTTTGTGTCTAGCTTATCTAATTTAGCAAAAATGTTTTCAAGGTTTTTCCATATTGTAGCATCTACCACAATTTCATTTCTTTTTAACGCTGAGCAATATTCCTCTCTCTGCTTTTTAATAGTTATAGAAATCACACTTTTGAGTACACTTTCTTTGTAAATTTCTCTGTACCCAAAAGTAGGACTTTTCTTCTTTGTTTTAGATAGAGCTGTCATCTACAGAGCAAATGGCATATTCAGTGAAGAGCCCGGTGCCCATACGTGTGTGTGTGTGTGTGTGTGTGTGTGTGTGTGTGTGTCTATTAAGTGGACAGCTACAAATCAGAGTCTGTTTGTGTGGTGCGAAGGCAGAGCAGAGGCCATCTTGGCTAAATCTGATGGAAAGTAAGCCTCAAGGTTATACAGATGCAGGAAAAGACTGGAAATTATCTTGCTCTCGAGAATGCTCTTGCCCCACCTGGATCTAGTATCATGCTTTTTTTTCCCCCTGCCTCTGAGATCATATCACTCTTTGGGCTTCAACTCTCACCTCTAGTTAAGACACTTTGGAATCTCTTTTTCCAGCTCTAGACTGCCCACTGAGCTATAAGACAAAAATTTGTGATAGCCTGCCCAAAACTCACTGGTCCAAAATATAACTCATTCTCCAGCATCCTCAATCAAATTTTCTTGACAAGGGGGTCATTATTCTTCCTATGACTCATGTATAAGATCTCAGGACAGCTTATGATATTTATCATGTCAATTTTCTATTGTCATACTCATGCTCATTCTCTGGCTCAGGCTAGTTCTCTGAGTCTGATTCAAACTGCACTATAGTTTTCTAGCAACCTCAAAGAGAACTTTCTGTGGGGGTGGAAATATCCTATATTTGCACTGTCCAAAATGGTAGCCACTAGCCACTTGGAGCTACTGAGCACTTGATAGGTGGTTGGTGCAGCCAAAAACTGAATTTTTAATTTTATTCAATTTTAATACCTACGTAGCTCATGGTTACCATGTTGGGTGGCAGGGTACTAAACGGTCTGGCAATCACCTGCAGGCTCTCCCGGATCTGGTCAAGAAGGTGCACTGTAACCAGGGTAAATATGCTACAGCCTCTTTAAAAATTCCCAGTGGGAGACTCACGGCTCAACAGGATGAACTCCAAAGACCCCAGCAAGGGGTTATATAATTTGTCTCTAAACTACTTTTCTAACTAACTCCATATTTGAGGACTTCCTTTCCATCCCCAGTCTAACTCAACATGTTGTATTCATCAGATGTACTCTGCAGGCTCTCTCCTGTATGAATTTGTCCACGCTGGTTCATTTGTCATTTCCCTGTATGTCTCTGCTTACGCAAGCCCTGCCCACCCTGCAGGACACACCTCAAACAGGTGTCTTCCTCAAGGCCTTTCCTGGCTCCCATCCTACCCCCAAGGGGAAGGTAAGTCCTTCCTCACTACGCTCCCAGATTCTTTTGGTTGTATCTTATGTAACAGGTCATCATCTGTGCTGCAACAGAGGTTAATTATTTATATACCCTATTTCCCCTAATATAATAAATTTGGGATACTATCTTGTTTATTCAATTTAATACATAATAGTTACTTTGTTCACAGTCTTACACGTGGAAGGCTCTCAATGAATACATTAATTGAATGAAGTATCAAATTTACCTCATATGAAACAATAGATTCAGAGTAGTCTTTATATTTAAATACTAGGACAAATAATATGACAAGAAAATCTGGCTCACAACACTAAATAAAAATATTTGCCTTAAAGTCATTAGTTTATGACAGGGTAAGTTAGTGAACCTAGGTCTTCTGTATCTAGAGCTACATCTTCTATTTTAGAAAAACCTGTATATGAAGGCAGCAAGTGAGCTTACCTGATAAGCTTTGGGATTATGTCTAGTGTAGAGCAGAAAGCGAGTATTTATCTCCTCTGGAGACCAGGGCAAACCTGCCAACTGTCTTGACCAAGTCCCAGTCCACGGTAAACCATCTTTAAAGCACCCCACCCTTTCATAGCAAACTTCTTTTCCTGCAGCAAAAAGATGGAGTGTCAGTATCGTAGGAACCAGGCCCAGAGAGAGGCTGTGTTTCCCACCACGAGGGTTCACTGAAATAAGCGTTTAAGTTAAGCAAGTCTGGCTCAGGAAGACTCTCTTTAAAATATGTTCTCCTCTCTCCTTTCCATATTATTTCCGACCATGACTTTGTAGATCACAGTGTGGCAGAGGAGAGCATAGTGGCTTTGGAATCAGACATTCCTGGCTTTGGGCAATTCTTTTACCTTTTAAGAGTTTCCATTTCTTCCTCTGCAAAGTGAAGTTAATCCCACTTACCTTACAGCCTTAATAGGAAGACTAAATGAACTATTACATAGGACAGCCCTTGTGAATGGGCCTGGACGTAAGAGGGGATACTGTGAATTCCCTGAATTCCTGCCTTTTCTTATGAGACTGAAAGTTTTTGATGAAAGGGATCTTGGAGTCCCCAGAGCCTAGCACTATGCCTGACATGCAGTAAGAGTCCAGCATAGGTCTCCCAAGAGTATAGTTGACAGCAAAGGTCTCTTCAGTTGTAACCAAGTCTCTTTCTTCTGGCGCTCACCTCACTCATCTCTACAAAGAGAAGCTTTTGGGAAACTGAGTCTTAATGTTTCTGTCATCCACTGACTGATTTACCTTTTCAACATGGCCTTTCTTTTTCACTTAATAGTCAAAAACAACTTCATTTTCTGCTGTTTAAGGGAGGAATAATATTATTCAATAATAATAATAATAATAATAATTATTTATTCAATTTATTATTATTTATTAAATTGATTTTCATTTATTCATTTTGTGACTATTAGTATCAGAGGAGCTGTTCGAAGTCTTGAATTTGAGAGTTTTCTTTTATCACTTACCAAAAAATGTTGAATAAGTCTTTCACTTTTGAGTCCATCGGATTTTACTTTAAAATTTTAAGAGAGTTTGCGTTTTCTCCATTCCCTAATCTCATTGTTAAAGAGATTCCATAATAAATATAAAGAGAGAGAATAGAGAATTACAATTTTTTTAATCAAAGAAGTGTTTGTACATTAAAAAGAAATTGTAGATGATCAAATATCCCTTGCTCACCCCCAAACTCAGCTCTCTCTCCAGAGGCGGCAGTTCTTCTGGTGGTTACCCCCATATGTATATATAACGTGCTTACACTGCCAAGGTTTGATTTATTAACTTTAGTCACACATGATCTATGAACTTGCTTCAATAATAAATGAGGATTTAACCCACCTATCATTAGGATCAGCCAACAAGATCAGGGCAAGAAACAAATCACAATGGTTATTTTAACTGTGAGAGTTTAATAGAACGAATTGTTATCAATCAGGTATTGAAGGCAAAAAGGGAAACCATGTAGTAGCTCTGATGTGACAACTGCAGGGAGCAGCTTCTATCAGGGGGCTGGTGGAAGACACAGAAGAGGTTCAGTTATTCAAATGAGGAAACTTGGAGGAAGGGCTGCTAACCCCGGGGGAGGGGTGCTGTCTCCAGAGCTGGGGTTTGGTCCCTGAAGAGGGGGGCTATATGGCTAGTGTTGGCATCTGTGAGTGGGCACCGTGCACCTGGTTCTGAGACTTTTAGAACGGCTGCAAACTGGAGCCACCTGCTGCTATTGGATGATTGTTCATGCAGGGGTGAAAAGTCATTGCTGGTAAAGCACTGACAGGAACCAGGAGCCAATAGGAAGGAACACCTCCCTTCTCCCACATGGAGCCTCAGTGTCCCTCTAGCATCCCTACCAACAGCACTTCTCTGGGAGTGGCTGAACAGGGTGAACTGTGGTTGTGCATCCCAGGCTGGCCAGGCAAGGGCTGGCCTGAAGCTCAGGACAAGAGCTCCGATAGGTCCTGCTGTCCATTGTCTCAATTCTTTCTCCTATGACACTATTTTTAGCTCATTAATTGGCTTTCACAGTAAACTTAAATAGTAACCTTTTTTTTTTTGAGAGAGAGAGAGAGAGTGCACGTGTGCATAGAGGCAGGAGGGGCAGAGGAAGAGGGAGAGAGAGAATCTTAAGCAGCCTTCATTACCCAGCATGGAGCCCAACGCAGGGCTCAATCTCAAGACCCTGAGATCAGGACCTGAGCTGAAATCAAGAGTAGGATGCCTAACCAAGTGAGCCACCCCAGGCGCTCCAGTAATCTTCTGTTTCTTGATCCATACCTCCTACTCCTCATAACTTGGCTGCCTACCTTTGCAAGACAAGTTTTAAGCCATGTTGCCTGTCTTCCTCCCATCTTCCAAGATTTGCCAGCTGCACTTTGACTTTCATACCATCAAAGTTGATAACATTCAGCCTTTGTTCTATAATCATAATTAAGTCTTTCATGTTTTGTCTGTAGGCTGGCTCCAAAAAATTGAATGTCAATAAACAGAATTTATATTATTATGACTAGATAAATATTTTTCCTTTCAGAGCCAGCTAGCATGCTATAATTACATTTCCTTGTCTGCACTCTTTATTCAGTTTCCCATTCCTTTCAAAGGAGAATATTCAAATGAATTATCTTTTCATAGACATGAAGTGCTCAAGATCAGTGCCATTTTAGTTTGCTCCATATTTGGATCATGATTTTCTTGTGCTGTTTTCATTTTCCTGGATTCTCTGGTGCCTTTGTTTTTCTAGTTGCAAGAGTAAACATGTGCCCTCTTCAATGTATCCCTAGTATAGTGCGGCTCCTCCATCAATATTTCTCTTGCCTGGAATCTATTCTGTTTTTTCTGTTGAAGCACACATCTATCCAGTTCTTATTTGGACCAATGAGTTCACATTCAATCATGCCTTTTTAAAAAAGATTTATTTATTTGAAATAGAAAGCATTGGTGGGGAGGGGCAGAGGGAGAGGGAAAGAGAGAATCTCAAGCAGAGTCTACATTCAGCAAGAGCCTGACTTGGGGCTCCATCTCATGACCCCGAGATCATGACTTGAGCAGAAATCAAGAATTGGATGCTTAACCAACTGAGTTACCCCGGTGCCCCTGGATCATGCCTTTCTAATTATAACCTTCTGTTTTTTCTAGAATATCTAACTGACTTTATTTTTTGCATTGCCTGGCTTTATACACACACACACACACACACACACACACTCTCTCTCTCTCTCTCTCTCTCTCTCTCTCTCTCTCTCAATACATTATTCAGTCTATGGAAGTGAGTTTGGATTTTGAAATGAAGAATGTTGTAAATACTCTATATCTTCTATGGTTGTAACTTACCAGGGTCCTTTAAATTTGCACTTCTTGAATTGCCTAAATACTTGAATATATTTGCATTTCTGGCCCTTTGCACATCTGTGGGTGAGATCTTCGTGTCCTATGCACTTTTTTCTGATTTTTTGTAAAAACTCTTTGAATTGTAGAGAGATTTGCTCCTCTTTGGTCAGCTATTGAGAAAAGATATTCTAGTTTGCTGTTTATATTTTTGTTTTATAGAAGTTTTACATTTTACTCAACAAAATGATCAATCTTTTCCTTTATGGCTTTGGGGTTTCTTCTTGTTTAGAAAAGCCTTCCTTACTTCAAGATTATTAACAATGTCACTGTTTTCTTTAATACTTTTCTTGTTTCACATTTTTATTTTAAATGTTCATTGATCTGAGATTTATTTTGGTATAAAGAGTAATATTTCCATCTAGAATTTCAATTCAATTTATATAAGTATAATCATTTTAATTTCTTCCACATCTGTGGTTATTTCCCTGTGTTTATTTAAGTCTGTCATCATGGTTTTCTATTTTTCTATTTTTTAAGTTTTATTAAGCAACCACCACACATATCTATCAATTAGATTGCTTTTCTCATGTTTTTCCAATGTATTAACCTCTACTTTTATTTTCACTAATGAAATTCTTCCTTCACTGTTACTTGTTCTTTTTCTAGTTTCTTCAGTTCTAGAGTCATTATATTTTGATATATTCTGCAATTGAAGTGTTTTATTTCCTCTTTGACCTAAAAGTTCTTTAAAAGAGCATCTGAAATATAGCACATTACGTGAAGCTAAGTTTAATTGGTTAAGAAATCATATAGGTTGGCATATCAGTTCATATTTTCTTAATTCCCATTCTCTAAATGAGTCATTTCTCTATCTTACCATGAGCAGCCTTTCTTAATGACATGAAAATCTTTAAAACAGATTCATTAATTTATTCAAGAAATATTTATTTGAGTGCCTATTATGCACCAGATATCATTCTCAGAACTGGGGATTCAACAGTGGGAAAAATAATCCTAGCCCTCGAGGAGTATAGGCTAGTGGGGTTGTAGGGACAGTGAATAAGTAAATAAAATGAAGGTACGCGTGTGTTTAGGTGGGGAGGGGCTTACTGTTTAAATAGAGTGGCCAGGGAAGACCTCATTAAAGTAAGTGGTATTTTTTTGTTTTCTTAGGCAGGTTCCATGCCCAGCCCAGAGCCCAACATGAGGCTTGAACTCACAACCCTGAGATTAAGACCTGAGCTGAGGTCAAGAGTCAGATGCTTAACAAGTGAGTCGCCCATGCACCCCTAAAATAGGAGACATTTGAATCCACAACTGAAGGCGGTAAGGAGCAAAGTACAGGGATTTCTGGTGGAGGGCAGCATTCTAGACAAAGGGAAGGGAACATTCAAGCCTCTGGGGGAAGGAGTGTGCTTAGGATGACTGAGGAATTATGAAGAGGCCACCTTGACCAGAGCTCAGGGAACAGTGAGGAAAGACATGTCCACTGCACCTTATTCTGTGGTTTCAAAATATAAAAATCTCTGGGGAAAAGAAGTAGGGTTATGACTTTCTTGTTCCTCTGTTTTTCAATTTGCAGCAGACTCATTTGGCAGCAAAAACTGACCTAAGGCTATATATATACATTCGTTATCCCACATAATATGAATATTCATAGATTTTATCACAAAAATAGTTGTGTGGTTGTTTGCAGGGTGCTGCCCCGGATTCCTCTTGGGGTTTTATATTTTATAGTGTACTTACCACAGTCCCGTTCTCAAATTAAAAGAAAAATCTGAATTCTGGAACAGGGGATTGAATGATGGCAGACAAGTAGCAGAGGATGATACTAGAGAGGCTATAGAGGAATAAAGCATGCAGCACGTGGCAGGTCATTGGAAGAACTTCAGCATTTACTCCAAGGTGAGGGGGATAGTCACTAGAGGGCCCTGGAAAGAAAAGTGATGCAGACTGACTTAGGTTGGCTTTTGTTCTGAGAATAGATTGGAGTAGGAGAAGGGGAGAGGCAGAGAGAACAGCCAGGGGGCTATTGTAGTAAACTAGACAAGAGAGAGTGGTGGTAGTGGGGGAGGCAGTAAGAAGTGGTCTCAGGTTCTGGATAAATTGTGGAGGAGAATCCAAAAGAATTTACTGATTAATTGGCAGGGAGGTGTGATAGAAAAGTTGAGGATGATGTTGAGGTTTATGGATGAAGTTCCCAGAAGACTGGAGTTGCCATTAACTGAGATGGAGAAACTCTAGAAGGGACAGATTTGGGAGTGGAATCAAGAGCTCAGCTCTGCATATGTAGCTTCTATAAGAATTAGACAAAGAGTGGAGATGCCACAGGAACAGGTGACTATGAGACTGGATTTCCAGGGAGAAGTTTAGCTGGAGACAGGAACTTGGAAGTCTTAAACCTAAAGTTGGTGTTTGATGTCATGAATATGGATAAGATCACTAAGGGAGTGACGACAGGTAAAGAAGAGGGATAATCTAAGGATGGAGTCCTAGGACACTCCATCATTAAAACATCAGGAAGATGATGAGAGGGAAGCAGAGAAGACTGCCAAGAAGTCATCAGAGGAGCAGGAAGAAATCCAGAAGAGTGTGGCATCCTAGAAGCCAACTTAAAAAAACCTGCTGCTAGCAGAGGGAGCGATCAAGAATACCAAATACTGCTAAGTCTAAATGGATGAGGATGGAGAAATGACCACTGGCTTGTCAACATGGGAGTGACTAGTGGCTGTGACAATTGCAGTTTCTGGGGTGAAAGCCTGATTAGAGTGAGTTCAAAAAAAGAAGGAGAGGAGAAATAAGAAACCTCATGTACACAACTCAAAAGTGGGTTTTAAAGATGGGTGAAATAACACGTTTGCGTGCTGTGGGGAATGTCCGAGAAAAGAGGAAGAAAACTGGTGGGGCAGGAGAAATAGAAGAGAGTATTGTTGAGTAGAATCCTTGAGCAGGTGAGAGGAGATGTGTAACACATACATAGGGGGAAGGGCTGGCCTTCGTGGAAGCAAGGACAGCTCATCTCTTGTGAGAGAGAATGCAGAATGTATGGGCAGGTGCACGCAGGTAGCTGGTCAGATGTGGTACTGGGAGCTCCAGGAAGGCCTCTTCTCTTTGTTTCCATTTTCTTACAAAGGTGGAAATAGGAATGCAGGCCATCAGCTGGGTGAGCAGGAAGGTGTTGGAGGTTTGAGTAGAGAGAAGAATGAAACAATCCAGGAAGCCAGGCATATGAATAGACGAGGGGAGAAGAGTAAGATGGCTTGGCAGCTTCAAGGTCCCTTTCAGCCTGATTAACCATGAATTCGCAGTGAGACGGTCTGCATGGTATGGGGTTTTCTCCAGGCACACTCAGCTGCCCATTCAGCTGTACAAAGGAGATGGAGTGTTGGATTTAACTGGGATTGAGGTTAAGCCAAGAGAAGCAAGAGCAGCAGAGAGTTCAATGTCTATGCTAAGGAGTGATCATGATGGACCATGAGATTTAAACTGAGTAAGGAGGGAACTGAGGAGAGAGTTAGCTTCCAAATAAATTTTAAAACATAGGCAGTTATATGAAATTTAGACTATATGTGTGTGTGTGTATATTTGTACAGCACACATATATTCATTACAGAGCTGCCATAATTAAAAATTTGAGTCTACATCACATTTGTACTGTTACTTATATTGGCATCCATTAAATTTGTAGCAGAGTCCATTTGCATTCAATTCTTTGGTAGTTGCCATTTTACAATTTGTGTTCAATCCAATAAACCTGCAAACAGAAATCACTCCCTACTGAAAAGCGTACATTTCTGATGGGCCTAGAGAAGACTTGTCAATCACAGCTGTGTCTCTGGAGCTTAACACAGCACCCGGCGCATAGTAGGTGATTGTATTTGCTGATTAAAATAAAACATATTATCATCCTTGTTCAGAGAGGATTATGAGGGGTGGGCTGTGTGTAGAGATGGCAAAGAAGCCCCGAACCTGGGAGGAGGAGAGACCACCAGAGGAAAGAAGGTGGCAAATAAAGGAAAATGGACCAGGGCAAATGTCACTCACTCAACTCTGCTCTGGAGCTCATCAATCTAACTGCTTTCAGCATTCAAATCAGGCCGGTTTTGGGAGCAGGACAAATATGGAAAATAGAGCACACTTCTTAGAATATCTAGAACTAACAATAGCTCCATCCACTTTTATCCCATAGGACAGAGCTGGAGGGCAGAGACTAAAAACAGTGTGATATTCTTTGATTCTCTTTTGGTTAAAACATATCAACTAACTTTTGTTGTGCTTACAGGATCACCATTGAACCAAGGAGGTAAAAACAGCAAAAATCAACCAATACATAGGAGATGCATAAGGACGTAAAGAGTGCAAGTCAATATTGAGTTAGCGGGTCAGAAATGTTCACAGAAAAAAAAAAAAAAAAAGAAATGTTCACAGACCAAAATCCCTTCCCGAAATCATGATCCAAATAGAAAAAATCAACTTGGAATTTCCAATTAGCATTACTTATGCATTCATTCATTCATTCAGCATCTACAGTGAAACAGGTACTGAAATCAGAAATATGAATGTGTTTTCTTATTTACTGTTACACATCTATATTTGAAGTGAAGAAATTAAGATTTTGACAGATAAGCTATTTATCTCGTGAACCTTATGGACCAAGTCCATAGGCAAATACATGCAGAGCTGGGAGCTCAGTACAAGACAATCCAGCAACTTTTATATTATTGGAAACAGATGGTTATATACTCATCAGATTTAGTATTACTAAATTAACGCATTTCCCTTAGATACTTTTATGGCAAAAATCAAAATATAAACAGAGCCATTATTTCAAAGTCCATGTTAATCACATTTTGGATGTGACTCACTATACTCCCTATTTTTAAGGAACTAATGAATTAGGAGTCTTACCTGTTGATGTGCTGAAGAGTAAGAGTGGAGCAATCCAAAATGCAAGCATCTAAGTTGATTTTTAAAATCACATCAACTCTTCTTGAAGGTTTTTACTTGTAAAATCACCTTGCTATAAAATATTAAGCGATTTTCTCCAAAATGATACCATTCAACATTTAAATTCTAGGTCCAGAGGAACATGGAGCTCACACCACCTTTAATCCCTGTGCCCCACAAAGTAATGTGCCATAGCCTACACTCCTAGCTCCACGTTGAGAGATATAATTAGCAGGGTGTGTCTTCTATTAGGTGATTAAAACTTCTGAGGTTTTGCTGTTTCATCATTAGCAATATTTTGGTTAAGCACACACTGAGTCACTCTTGAAAGTTATTTTAAGGCTTTGGGATGATAGATAACAAACATTTAAAAGGCACAATGTTTCTAAATTAGGATTATACATTTTGAGTATTCTTCCCTTAACACATTTCTGAGTGCACACATTCACTTACTACGAACAGACTCCTAAAATATGTATGAATTAAACAATGAACATGTCTAATAATGGCTAACCTGCCCATCTTACCTGTGTGGCAATATAACGTAGCAGTACCGTCATCTAGAGCCCAATCACCTGGGTCCAAATTCTGGCTCTGCCACTTATTAGTTGTGACCTTGGGCTAGTGAGCCTCACAGCACCTTTCCTCCCTTGTAAAATGGGGATAGTCATGGTTCCTACCCCATGGGGTCACTCAGGTGATTGAATTACTTATTATATGAGTAGCACCTACTAGACAGTACTATATTAGGAGTTAATTTTATTTGTTAGTGTTCAACTATATTAATGGTTATGAGAACAAATTTACTATATCCACGTATAGCTAAATACACCACTTACATCATGGTACACGCACTTCACAATGAACTTTAATGTAATGAAAACCTGCTTGTTGGCTACTACATTAACTTAGAGCGACTGAATTCACAGATATCCTCAGTCAATTTCTCAATTTTTATATGTTCATCAAAGATGGCTGAAAGTCATTTCTTGATTTTTCTTAGGTCTTTTCCTCTTACCATAACAACATTAGGATTTTAAAGTATTTATGAAGCATTCAGCCCTTTCATACAAATCTTGTTACATTATGAAAGGATCAGACAAAGAAGAGATTATGACCAAGAGTAGTCACAAGTCTTGGGTGCTTTATTTGGTTAAAGTATTTCCTGGAACTGATAGCGGCCAGTCCACCCCAGCACGCAGGCATCCAGACAACCAGTAGTTAGAGAATGGGCCATTCAGCAGCTCTGAGCCGGTGCCTGGCACGCTGAGTGCCCAGCAACTACGCCATGGAAAAGGCATGTTCCAAAAACTTCACCAGTTGCAATTGGTCATTTCCCCAAGAATCAATGTTTTCAGCCACACGTGCAGGATCAGCATGAATAGCATAATCATCAGTAGGTCCTCTCAGAAGACAACCTCTTACTCATGTCTCCATCCCAAGGGTCAAGCATAATGCCTGGAATTTAGCAAGTGCTTAATGAACAGTTTTAAATGAAAAAAATACCAAGATCTACAATGATCACACAGGAACTTTTCCCAAACCACGCCTCTTCCGTGTTTCCACAGCACTTTTCAATGAATCTGCTATAGCAATTGGCATGTCATAGAATGGCTAGGCAGTTACCAATTTGTCTCCTCCCCTAGGCTGAACTGTTCAGAGACAAGGACTGGTTTTTGTAGCATTGATTTTCATTGATCTCACATCATTTGAGGAAATTCTTACTGTAGAGAGAAGATCATTCGGAGGGTGTAAGGCTCATTATACTTGAACAATTATATTTAACAATTGTCAGATAGCTGCTTGCTGAAATCATGGTCGTTCTGCCTGGAAAAAAAAAATGTCAGAGAGAGCAGTTAACAAGAGCGTTTAAAAGTTCATCATGAAACCAAAGCTCCGCTTGTAGGTGCCAGCACACCAAAATGAGGATAAACAGCCAATCAGTTGAATTCTTGATTCAAGAAGAGAGAATAATTCAATTAATTTTGCCCTTGAGATGATAAATTATTTTTAGGATTTTAGTAAGGCCGAGAACCTTTAAAGATGTCATGATGAATATTTCAATATTAATGTCAGAACCCCAAAGAATATGGCTGTAGTTTTAAAGATCACTTTTTCGGCTATTTCTTAATGGATGGCATTTTAAATTATCCAAGATTTCAAGGAGGCCAGGATTTCGTCATGGTCATTTTGGTGAAGCAAAGAAAGAATTTAGTACAAAGACAAATACCTGAGTAATCTCAGCAAACCAAATACTTGTACAGCTACTACATGCCAGGCACAATTCCAGTTTCTCATGCTATATCCATGAATAAAAGACAACAGAGACTCTGCCCTCTTGAATATGACACTTGGGAAGGCAGTCAATAAACACCATATACAAGTAAATTATAGAGTATGGCGGTTTAAGTACTATGGGGGAAAAAAAAGAAAGCAGAATTTGCGATTTGACTGGAGGAGAGGGTTGTTATTAAGTGTGGATGATCCAGGGAGGCCTCACCAAGAAGGTGATGTTTGAACAAAGACTACTGGCGGAGGCAAGGGAGGTAAACTTTGTTACTCTCCAGAAAACAGGTGGTCCCAGGCCTTGAGGTAGGAGTGTGCCTCCTGTTTTTGTGAAAGAGCAAAATGGTCAGTATGACAGGAGCAGAGGAAGGGGAGCAGGAGATGAAGCCACAGTGGCACCTGGGGGCCCGAGTGAGTAAGGTTTAATTGGTCATTGTAACAGCTTCAGCTTTCCCTCTCAGGGAAAAGAGAGCCATTGGAGGGCTCTGAGCAGAGGAGATCTGGTCTGCCTGTGGTTGTAACAGGGTCTTTCTGGCTGCCCTGCTGCCAAGAGACTGAAGTAGGGCAAAGAGAAAAGCAGAGAAACCAGGTAGGAGGCTTTTTCAGTAATTCAGGTGAGAGATGATGGTGGTTTGGACCAAGAAGGTGCCAACAGAGGTGGTGGGAAGTGGACTGGCTCAGGGTAGAGTCTGAAGGTGGAGCCAATAGGGTTTCCTTTCTTACTATGTCTATTCTTCAACTTAGCTCTTGAAGTTGAAGCTCAATGACACAGGGAAGCCCCCAGTGTGTTTTGCAGAGATACAAAAATCTACTCACGTTTTTTTCCCATTTTATTTTTGAGTAACAGATTTTTCTCTCATGAGTATCGTCAGAATAATTCTTATGATGTCTGAAAGGACAAAAAGATTTTAATGAATTTGTTCACAGCTTGATTGGTTTAAGGAATGTAGTTTTTCTGCAAATTTTTAGAAATGTATCCCTGAAACAGATTATGCTTCTGGAGTCTGTCTCTGTAGTAAGACTTTATTTGTATGCACAATTTGTAGTACTTATGCCACTTGTAGGCAGACATAAAACAAGCATCTCATGTGAAAAAATAACCTCTACCAAGGAAATATTATTGTAAACTATTACTCGGTGAACTATAGACTGTAATTAGATAGTCATCACATACTTGTTAAATTATACACAGTAAAAATATACATTGCATCAACACAATTCATTATAATTACAAGTTACTCTAGAAGGCTACTTGAAGTTTCCAAGTAGTACACTTTTCATAATAGTAATGTACTATATTAGAATGGGTATTAAAATTACACTTGAAAAAAAATAACTTAAATTCTCCCACGTTCAGGAAAGAAATTGGAACATATAGAAAAAAATATCACAGTCAAAGAGGCAAGGGAAGGAGAGGTTACAAGGATTTATGTTGGCAGTTCATGTAGGAGACTTCAACACAGTTTGAAAAGGCCTAAATTCTAGAAGTGGATTCTCATAGGATGAATATAGTAGCATGGTGATTTGGGGCCTGGACTTCAGAGCTGGATCTGGGTTCATGGCCAGTCAGGACCTCTTTAGCTGTGCAATTGCTGGCAACTTAACCTCTCTGAGCCTCAGATTCCCTATGCACACTGGTTAAATAGATAAGCCCCATGATCTTACCTGCACTAATTTTATTTTTAATATCAGTAAGTTGGCCTTTTCTCCTTTATCCAACTATTCATTTCCTTCCTTCCCACCCCCCAGCTTCATTAAGGTAAAATTGGCAAATAAAATTGTATATGTTTAAAGTGTACAATGTGATGATATCTGCTATACATACATTGTGGAGTCATTATCACAGTCAAGGGATGTCAGTGTTCTTGGGAAGATGCAGTGAGCATGCTCACAGAGAGCCTGGCCTCCACGAGGCACAGGGCAAACCATAAATAGGAGCTGTAAGAACAATTACTATTTTCTTAAGTCCAACCCAGTCTCCTGTTACGTGCGAGGTGGTACAGGACGAATGTTACTAAGAGAGGCTGGGCGACTTGTCCAAACAAGCCCAGGAGAAAGGCAGGGCTAGAAGGGAGGGTCATTCACAGGTAAGTCTTCCTTCCATGGATGCACAGTGCCAACAGGAAAATCTGTACGTGGACAGCTTGTGTAATTACGAAGGAAGTGTGGGCGCAATAGAAATGAACCACTGGGAGAGAGAGAGTCATGGAAAACAAGCTCATTAGGAAGCATGATGAAGTAGCTGGATACAGTGAGGAGAGGGATGATTGTAGGGTGAGGAAGTCAGGAAGAGGAACAAGTGTGCTCAAGGACAGAGAACAAGAAGGTGACTTGTAGATTAGAGAGCAGAGGGAGGGGACGTGATTTGCTTCACCAGGGAATGAACGTGTTCCTGTGAGGTGCTGGTTCCACGGTCAACAGCATTCCTAACTTTGGTTGCTCTGTCATGGACTCCCACCCAAGGAAAACCAGAGCTTAAGTAGATTAGTGTAAATCCTGCCAAACACATTTTAAAACCAGTCAGATGCTCATTGGTGAAAGGACTTACCATGAGTTTCAGGGCTCCCTACTAACAGTACAGGTGCTTCCCCAGCAGGGGGACTCAGGGCTGTTTCCCCCCTGCAAAGTATTGAGACCACATTTACCTATGTCTCTTTCTACTCTGGCTCCCCTTCCATGACATTTCCCCTTGGGTGGGTGGTGCTGGAGTGGCCGTGGGCATTTCTGGGGCCCGGCTAAGGGAGATTTAGGGAAACACCTTGTAAGTGCCTGACTCTACTGTTTGGTGCTTGACTACTGACAGCTTTCAAGCCTCACCCTAACCTCCTTCCTTTCTGCGCCCCATCTGGTAACCTGATAAGAAAGCCTGAGTCCTCCCTTTTTCTGCTTGAGTGGGAAGTCCAAACAGGGAATCCATGCGCATGCGTGTGGGAACCCTCACCTTGAGCCCTGCCTCCTAAGCCCCATAAACTCCCCCAAGCTGGTGTCCTCTCTCTGGTCCTTTATAGACCAGCGTGGGGGCCTGCCCTGCTTTCCCAGAGATGCATGAAGTAAGTAATATTAGCTCATTTTGTTCTCACAAATACCCTACAAGGTTGATATTTTATTCTGGTAAGAAAGTTGAAGTTACAGAGGTTAAAGAAATAAACCCCAAGGCAATAATGAACATTGAGCTAGGATTTGAATGCAGTAAAACCCCTAAACACCTCACTGTCTCACAGGAGCCTCCCAAATGGTTGAGCCTCCCTGTTCCTCTGTTGTATTTACTTCTTCCTGGCTCTGGCGACACACATCCCATTTTCTAGGTCCCTGAAATAACCTGTTTTGCTTATCTATTTCTATAGATTCCCTGGTTCCATTGCTGGTGGATTTTTCAATGATTTTCCTTATTCTTTAACTACAATTATTCCCCAACATTCTCCTTCTCTCACACACCATAGATTCCTAGATATTTCCACTTGAGAAAAGAGCCTTCCCTCCTATGATGTCACCTTTTGTCTCTATGTGTGAAACTTCCATCCATGCTCATCCTGAAGCTTCTGGTCCCACCATTACCAGCTTTCTTCCGGACCTTCCTAGCTAGGTGTTTTTTTTTTTTTTTTTTTTTTTAATTTTTTTTTTTTTTAACTTTATTTATGATAGTCAGAGAGAGAGAGGCAGAGACACAGGCAGAGGGAGAAACAGGCTCCAAGCACCGGGAGCCCGACGTGGGACTCGATCCCGGGTCTCCCCAGGATGGCGCCCTGGGCCAAAGACAGGCGCCAAACCACTGCGCCACCCAGGGATCCCCTAGCTAGGTGTTTTAAACGAATCATAAAGCCATCCCATCCATGTTCTAAGAAACTCTTCTCTCCTTGGAGCTTTTCTTCTCACCTTCCCTGTTTCTATTGTAGGAACCACTCTTCTTTGATGCTCTCAAGAGCCCTACTGATTCTTCCTCTATGGTGTCTCCTTTGTTCATTTCCTGTGAAACTCACTGTCATGATCCCTGCTCAGGACTTCATCTCTTGCCTGAAATACTGCTCCTCTTTCCCCAGCCATGTGTCCTAGACGTTATTTATAGACCAACCATCTTGAATCCTATCTCTGATCACATTCTCCTCAAATGTCTCTGTCAAATAAAGCTCAAGCTATTTAACTTGGATAAAGGACCTCCTTGTCCTCTCCTGACTTTAGCTTTTGAGCCTTCAAGTCCACGCCCCTCCACACCCATTGCTCCTGTCAATTTCTCTCATCAACTTGCTGAGGTTTTGGTTACTGCTGGTTCTTCCAGCTAGATGGCCCTTCTCCACCCTTCTCTACATGTTAAACACTCCTCACAATTCAAGGCCCAGTAGTGTGACACTATCTTTCCTGAATATTTCTCCTGATTCCCCTCAGTCATGTAAGTTTTCTCCAGTTTCTGAATACCCACCTAACTTGTATTATTTTTATTCTTTGTATAACTTTTAATTTTATTATTCCATTTTTAATTTTTTTCTGTTCACCTTTGTTCCTCCTTTCATCCATTTTCCCACCCTCCACCTCCATAACAACCAAGCTGTTCTGTTATCTATGAACTTGATTTTTTCTTTTTTTCTTGATTCCACATATAAAATAGATCATATGGTATTTGTCTTTCTCTGTAGGTTATTTCACTTAAGCATAATGCCCTCAAGGTCAATCCATGCTGTTGTAAATGGCAAGGTTTCATTCTTTTTTTATGGCTAAAAAGTATGCCACTGTGTGTGTGTGTGTGTGTGTGTGTGTGTGTGTGTGTGTGTGTATGGTGGATATACCACAATTTCTTTATTCATTTATCCACTGGTGGATACTTAGGTTGTTTCCATATCTGGGCTGTTGCAAAAAAATGTAAATAATTATTTTTATCCTTCTTATAACTTAAAAAAATCTCATCTCATGTTATTTTTTCATCCCCATTATTAAATTGTAATGAACTACATTGTAATGTATTAAATTCAAGGCCAAGGATATATTTATATGCTTGTTTTGATACCTGATTAGTACAGTTTTTTCCTAACACACAAATCCGATTGATTTTTTTCCTCTGATTTATCTATGAGATATAGTCCAAACTCATCAGCATGCAATGTGTGGCTTTTTTCACACCACCTCCTTGGGCTTCTCCCACTCCTAGCTCTAAGTGCCCATCAAACAGAACCACTTAGAGCACTGCAACCAGCTCATGGTGCCCATGCTTCTGTACCTTTATTTGAGCAATTTTTGCAACACTGTTACCTTCCCTACTCTGTGGGGTAAAATCCTAAGCTTTCATTCAGATCCACGTAAAGTATTACTCATTCTGTGAAATCATTCTCATCTTTAAATTAGAAATTATCACTTACTCTGGGCTCCCCCATACTTAGACACATCTCTAATTCTTATGATATTACATTTTAATTAGTGACATGTTGGACTGTCTCACCTGACCCCTCATCAAAATTAAGGAAATCAGTACCTCATAATCATCTTTGTGTTCCTCAGTAGCAAGTATAAGGGGGCTGTCACTTGGTGAACACTCAGTACTTCTAGAACAAATACTTGGACAGATGAGTGAAAAATGAAGGAAGGAAGGAAAGAAGCAGTCTCAATATTGAATGGAGTCATCCTGATTTTGCTAAATATATAAAAAATAGAATTCTTGTCAATATTCTAAATTTCTAATATAACTTTAACAACTTATGGAAAAGGAAGCAGCTCTATGAGTGTATTCACTCTATTCTTCATGTTTTCTAGTACATGTAGACTCTTAAATAAGTTAACTACAGGCCTGGTTGTCCATACTCTGAAAGCAAGGATCACCATTATGTATTATTCTCTTTGATATACCAAAATAGGTAGATGCATCCTAATACAACAAATGTATGTATTCCCACAACAAATAGTTCCAAGAATTCAACTTTGGTACTGATGATCATTTATCTCTTATCAGGCTAAATCTTTATTATCTCATTAATTTGCTCAATATTATTTATTTCTGCTTCCATATATCCACAATGTCTAGTTGCCATCTTAATGAATTTAAGTTTTCTGCGGAAAAGATGACCTGGGGGTAACTTGAAGACAATTGGGTTTTCTAGAGACCCAGTACTGGGGCTGTTATAGACGGAATGGTATGGTGCTATTTGAGGTTTATTGAATACATATTCTTAAGCTCCTTATGTGATAAATCACAAAACACATTTTAACTAAAGCACATATTTCCCTCTGGCAGATTTTATATTTAAGCTTTACACGACAGCACATGATATCAAAAAGACAATTCAATTTGACATCTGAAGACAGTTGTGTGAGAAGGCTCTCTGGACACAGAGGGATACATAGAAATAAAGGCTCTGCTTCTGATATGACTGGCCACTATGATCTAGGCCAATAGACACTTTCTGAGTTTAATTTCCTTGTCAATAAATTGAGGAAGTTGAACTTTGTGATCTAAGGTCCTTTGCAGCACTAAAGCAGTCTAAGCTTTGAATTTTAAGGATCACATTCATAGATCATTGAGTAAGCTCATCTTGCGAGGAAAAAAAAAAACAACCTCGTCAAATTTGTCTTCCTCTCTCACAGTAATGCTTTGATCATAAAACTATCCTAAAGTGTGGTTATTCCTTGCCATCTACGCTGACTCAGTTTTTATCATAGTCAGGTGGCATGACTTTTTGGCACCACCTGGAAAGGAGCTCCTCTCTCTTGGAGCAGGACATCATTAAATAATTTTAAGAATGAAGAACGAATGACTTGAATGTCAACTAAAAAAACTCCAAAGACAGCATGTCCTGACGAATAAAGGGATTGATTCAGGTTCAGTCAAACCTGAGACCTTTCGGTGGCATAAGGAAAATTGACACCACTGTTATTTTAAAAGAACAGGGACTAAAATCCGCCCCCCCCCCCCCCCCCCCCCCGCCACTTCCCCAATTGTGAAGAGGATAACAGGAAGCATTAATAGCAAGTGAAATACTTTTAAGCTTCACAATAAGGATGACTCCTGGGCTGGGTCTCTGGAGAAAGAAATAGGACCAGTTGAAAGAACAGGAGAGCTCAATTTAAGGGGGAATTTTCTAATAAGTAGAATGTCCCCAAATAGGAACTCCGTAATTGATGACTTCAATAATATAATTGAGAACCTTATTACAGGGAAAGCACTTTTATCAACAGGATATTAGGGATTTAAATATTGAATCTGCCCTCAAGGAGACTATAGTCTAGTAGAAATCATATGACATGTACATAAAAAAACCCTAAAACCAGGTAGAAGGTAAAATTTATGAACTGAGTAGAAAGGTAATAAATCCAATGTCAGTGGTAATGTTCAAGGAGAGGCTGCATGACTGTTTGGGGTGACGTAAGAGAGATTTATACATCTGGCAGGAAGTTAAACTACGCGACCTTCAAGATCCTTTCCAACAAACACTTTGTGGTTTTATTAGACTGTCACCATAGTAAGGATTTTTTAAAAAACAGGATTGTCTGATTTTTCTGTTTCACTCACATCTCAGATGTTTTTCTTATAGAAATATATCTCTATTGTATGGTATCTTTCCCCAACATTAGTTCTTAAAACAAACATTTTTAATTAATTTACCTAAAATATGTCTGAGAATTCAATCAGCTAGAAAAAGTCATACTTAAAACTATTTCTAAAAGGCAAATACCAACAACTTTTTTTCCAATATAATCATGATGGATTTTTTAAAGGGAAACTTAAGTATTTTATATAATACAAACCAGAAAAATAGGACTAAAGTAAAAATCTTATATGCATTTTAAAATATCCATTCACTCTTCATACTATCTTAGCCTTAAGATTAATTGTTCAGAATCTTATTTCACAGTCACTCAACTTTTATTGACTTCGATATTGACAGACTTGGTACAAGTTATAAAGCCTTATGTGGCGTGATATATAATTAAAATACTTTGTCTCATAACTTATATTAATGGGTGCATGTCAGAGAATGCCAATTTGCCTCTGAGAAGAATGTAAACCCACATTAATTAATTTATTGTGGAAAAGCCTAACAGGGCCATTAACCACTTTGTCTTTGCCTTACATAGTGAAGCACTTGCCGCTACAGGCTGTGGTTAGGAGCCCTGGAGGCTCAGCCAACTCTTCCTTAATGTGACTTCTGTTAATGGTAAATTCATATTCAACTAGCTTACTGGTAAATTTTTCAAAATGTAAGGCCACTGGATCAGATTAATTTTTTTTTAAAAAAAGCATTAGTAAAAGAGTAATTTGATTTCAAAATGATTTTGGTAAGGAAGATTCTCACTGTTGTTCCTAAACACTCATACATAGTTGAATGTTAATGGGTATGGTCCAACCATTTTTAGAGCACTGAGTTATAAATAATTAAGTAGCAGGATCTGGTGTGTTATTTATAGGTCAACGTGCACATACTCTGTTCTTATGCCCAAGGGTGATAAGGCTCTAACAACTAATTTAGCTCCCCAAACTGACAACGAGGCTGCTATACAAACTGGAAAGCAAATTTATTAATGTGTAGGAGAAACATTCACTTTTGAAGAGGAAAGATATTCTGGTGCTTGGTCTCTCCCCCAGGCCAGATCAACAGTGTTGCTGTTGCTTAGTGAACACAACACCTGATCAAGGATAGGCAGTTGAAGGATATTTATGGCTACTTTTACCCGTCTAGAAAATGACGGGTGCTTCTATCTCCACAGTAACAATATCCTTGAGGCCCCTGGTTGGGTACATTTTTTCCCCTAGCTAGTGCTGGACACTCTCTGGCAAATTCTTGCTATTTGGAATCTCTGTGTTTATAGATACCATAAAGATTATTTTCTTTAATATAGCCTTCCATCAAAAGATGATTGAGCATCAATAGAGGTTTAGGTCAATGCAGGGGGTGCTCATTCTAATGCCTACGTGGGCCAGCTAGTCCCATAAACAAGTGAGGTTGATGAGAAGTGAGAGAAGTATTGGAAAATAACCAAATTTACTTTATTTTTTTCTGTATATAGTATGAGCAGGTATATGTGTTATTTTTAGAGATATTTGAAACCTTAAAATAAAAAACATTGAAAAATAGAAATATTTCTTTCTTTTTTAAAAAAATATTTTATTTATTTATTCATGAAAGACACAGGTAGAGAGAGAGGCAGAGACACAGGCAGGGGGAGAAGCAGGCTCTATGCAGGGAGCCCGATGCGGGACTCCATCCCGGGTCTCCCAGAACATGCCCTGGGCTGAAGGTGGCACCGAACCGCTGAGCCACTCGGGCTGCCCGAGAAATAGAAATATTTCATTACTTAGTTCTCTTTCATAATTTGTTACTTCTGGACTTTAAATGAAAACATAATATGTCACCATCAGACCGTGTAAACCTAAACCACAAATCCTTCAACTAGTTGCAATAATTTGATTTACTCGGTTTCATATGCAAAAATGGAGTTTACAAACATTGGTGCTACTTAACATGTATAGATTCTCTTTACACGGTGCTTGGGTCTGGAGATGTGTTTGTTCAGTTCTGGCATCGCAGAACCATTGTATTTAACTTTCAGTTATTGGTTTGCAGTTCAACAGTTTCCGTTTATAGCTCTTGTTTTCATATTATCAATCTCCAATTATAAAGGAAAACTTTCTAATGTTTCAATGTTACTTTATTTTCATAAAGTTTAAAATCAGAGAACCTTTTTGGAATTCCATTTTCAACTCTACAGCTTTGGTAATGTAGCTCAAGCCATGACTTTTCATTTCAGGGAACTGATTTCAGTGCAGGATAATGGGCCAGATTATTCCTTGCAAATTAGTTTCCTAAAGACACAATTTTACTTCAAGTGAGCAAATTGAATCATACATTTGTGTAGCTGATTGTGAATGTCTTTGCAGAGAACTATTCAAAATCGATGGATTCTAGCATCAAAAGGCCAAGATTTTGATCCACTTTTCATTGTTAGAAACTGAGTAGAGTGACAAATGACAGGGAAGTGTCCAAAAATATTAGCGCTCAGCCACATAAGTCCACGTACTGCAACAGGCCACAATAGTATCCATCTAATTTATAAAAAGAAGCCCTGGGATATCTGGATTTTATGCTATGTAACATTATCCAGTTCGCAGTATTAATTATGGCACATTCATGGTATATTACGTTTTAAATTCTTTGGCATAAAGCAATTCCTAGAAATGATGTAATCAGGAGACCTAAATTCTATGTCGTGGGGAATATTCCCTTCTTAAATTTAAATTTTCACATTAACACTGTCCATTTTAAGAGTTGAATCACACTGACTGATTTTGACCAACTGCCCTGCATTTTGCACATTTTCTTACAGACAAAGATCAGTCATTTGCTGAGTCCAATCACAGCCTGTCATCATCTGACACATACAGATTCTTGGCAGTATCACCATTTCAGGGTAGCTGATGATGTTATATTATTTAGATCTGTGCTCTCATCATCTGCAATAAAAAATGCTGCAACCAATTTTACATTTTTTTATACAACTTTTCTGTAAGGGCTAAAATAAAACTTCAAAATTCTGGTCAACAGTAGTTCCAGTAAGATTTCAGTGTACAAATGCTTGTCTCTGTGCAGAACACATAATTTGTGCTTTATTCTGTGATGCTCTTTTATAAACTTGCCATCATTTATAAAGCTTTTGCTGTCTGGGTAATTTTTTCACTTAATATATAACCTCATTTTAGGAGCAATATCAGATATTTTATTGATATTCAAAACAAAAAAAAATTCAAAACAAAAAAAAATTCAAAACAATCGTTGATATTTTGATCCGAGTCTCAGGTTAAGTTTTTCATTTCTCATCTTCTCCATATACCAGTCGTAAATCTTATGATTGTTTCATAATGGTTTCAGATGGTTCATTTCATATTTCACAACCTCTTAAGTTGTGGTTCTTTCAATAGGGACATCTTTTATTTGCAATGTTATATATGGAAGAATCATCTTCATTTCATCAAAGAAAGATGATCTCTTCTATCATATCTGAATCAGGCATCTTTTCCCCACATTCAGTGGAGATAGGCATATAGACAAACAATTCTTTGTTCTAGAAGAAACAGACACATGTGGCAACTGAAATCAACTTCAACATTAGAGAAGCAATAGGCAGTGATGGTGATTTTGGCTAACAAAAGACCAAATGTTCCATCTAACAGAATAGTTGCTGATGCTCCATATAAAAAAGGTAGCTAATTATTTGCATGCAGGAATTATTTGCATGCTGGTATTGCTGTATTGCCAAAATTGATTTTTTTATAGGAGAAGCTGAAAATGATTGACTCAATTAAAAAAAAAAAAAAAGAAACTACAGATCACTGATTGCCAAATCAGTCCCATAGGCAATCAGTATGCAATCTCTGTAATAAAGTATTAAGATATTTCCATAGAATTTTACTTTTCTGAGACTATACCCATCACTGTGATTGGAATGCTATATATTCCCCAACATCTCAAAGATTTGCAAAAAAAAAATATGGATGTCAGCTTTTAGTGTGAATCTCTTATTTTTGTTATCCCAGCAGGTTCTTTCTACTCGTAGGGATGTCAATCACATGGAACTGCATCCCCTGCATCTTCTATCATTGAGAGGATGTCATGTGATGCAGCCTAGCCACAGTTCTGAGATTTATGAATGGGCACATGACCCAAGTCAGTCCAGTCAGAATCCTCTCTGGGTTTTTATTTAAATGTTGAGAAACTCACTTTTCTTGGGGCTCATCACCAGAAAGTACATGAAGTCTGGAATTATATATGATCACTTTTGCTACAATACAAAAAGCATCTACCTCAAAATGATGCCAACATGGAGAAAGATATCAGAGTCAAAAACCTGAAGAAAAGAGATAAATAAATTGGGCATAATATCATTTGAACTGCTGAAGCCAGCCATTTTAAAGCCAGAATTTTCCTTGGTCTTCCTAGTTCACATAAATCAGTATATTTTCTTTTTGGCATAGGCTGGTTTAGGGTGGGAAGGAGTACTGACTATAACAAGCAAGGAGTATTGACTACATCTGACTAGTACAGATAATTAATATTACCCACTATGTCTGAGTTGTTTGGCAAGCTATATGGTCCATATAATCCTAAATTTTCTCCATAATAATGTACTATACTTAATTGTAATCTCTTATTTAGCATCAATTTTATGTACTACATTTGGAAAATTTTATTTGTAAAGAGTGAGAGAGTAAATATTGTAGACATTTTGGGTCAGCTGTACTCTGTAACAACTAACTTAACTCTGCTTTTTTGTGCAAAATCAGCCATAAACCATCCATAAACAAATGAGCCCAGTTATGTTACAATAAAACTTTATTAATGGTACTGAAATGTAAAATTCATGTAAGTTTCACATGTCATGAAATTTTACTCTTCTTTTGATTCTTTTCAGTTGCTTAAAAAATAATTCTTAACTTGTGAGCCATACTTGGCCAGCAGTCTATGGATTGCTGACCTTGTAGTAGACCATAGACTCCATAAAGGTGAGGAGGGAGAGCCTCATCATCAATATGTCCCCAGCACTCAGGGGCAGTGCTCTAACATAGCAACATATCACTAAATATTGAATTTGGGTAAATGAGTACTCAAAGAAAGTCAAGATTATGGAAGATTCAGTTTTCACCAAAAATAATTACACTAAGGCATTTTAAAAACTTAGTAGAAATTATTAAAGACTGAAAGAACCCAAGGAAGGTCAATACTTCTTCCCATTTCTCTGGCCCCTTTTTTGCCCCTCCCTCATCTGTTTACACCCTCCCTCCCAAATTGTCCCAGGAACTCCAACTTTTTCTTCTTCTATTATGTGGACTAATATTTTTTCTTTGCAACTACTCTCCCCAAACTTGCATATTGAAACCAATCAAAATATTCGAATGGACAGAGAGATTTGCCCCACAAGTCAGGGAACAAACCTGCCAGTTCTATTAGTGACATCCTCAACAGGTCATTGGTCTCAGGCAACGCGCTTAAAAACTGATTTTTTTTCACATATAAAATGGAGACAAGTATCACTTATAGAACTAACTCCATACATTTTCTTGAAAGTTTCACATGAATTAGTAAACATATTACTTTGATGTAAACATGTATTTCAAATTCCTAAAAAAAATTTAACAGTTACCAATAAAGATTTTAGTGATTGTTATGATGATCAGTGTTTATAAGGAATTTTATCCTGCCTGCTTAACAAATCAAATTTGTTTTAAAAGGGTCATCATTGGGGATCCCTGGATGGCTCAGCAGTTTGGTGCCTGCCTTCGGCCCAGGGCGTGCTCCTGGAGTTCCAGGATCAAGTCCCACATTGGGCTCCCTGCGTGGGGCCTGCTTCCCTCTCTGCCTGTGTCTCTGCCTCTCTCTCTATCTCTGTCTCTCATGAATAAATAAATAAAATCTTTTTAAAAATAAAATAAAGGGTCGTCATTATAACGAAATTTCTCATCTTAAAATAAAAATAAATTAGGCTTCGCAGGCTTTCTAAGGAAAAATATCAACTACAACAAGGATAACTTTCATACTATATTTTTTAACTGAGAATCTTGTATTCACTGATTTTAAACTATTAATACATGAAAATGAAAAATGACAACATCTGAATTTTAATTGTATTAAAAATAAAAACTCAGCCAGCCTAATCTAAAAAAATATGAAAATTTACACCTTTAGGATGTTATGCTCTTGAAAAATGTGGCTATTTCTAAAGATATTTAATTTTTTTTATTTAAAGATTTTATTTATTCATTCATGATAGACATAGAGTGCGAGAGAGAGAGAGGCAGAGACACAGGCAGAGGGAGAAGCAGGCTCCATGCCAGGAGCCCGATGCAGGACTGATCCCGGGACTCCAGGATTGCGCCCCGAGCCAAAGGCAGGTGCCAAACTGCTGAGCCACCCAGGGATACCCCTTAAAGATATTTTAAAATGATATTTTATGCTAGTGGAATCCTTTTCTCTTTCATTAACCTGAAAGATAAACTTGGACTTTTAGTTAAAGTAAGAATCAAATGAATGAAACAGCAATGTATTGTCAATATGTAACACATTGATCTTAAATAAAAGTATTGTAAAATTTTTTAGTCTTTCATACAATAATAAACAAGTCTCTTTTCTTCAAAATCATCTTTAATGTGTTGCGTAGCTACGGTTGCTAAGATTCTTTCTTTTTGCTTTTTCTTGAAAAATAATATTATGTTACATAGCCTATGGGGCCCTCTTATCTTACCTTAACTTCTGCTATCATAACTACACAAAACTAAAAATCTACACAGACATATCTTTGTTTTAAATAAAGAATGACACATGGAAGTGGTTAGATTTTAAATTATTTTAAATATTTGCATTATCTTTCAAACCATAAATTCTCACAAATGAAACGTCTGGGTTTCTAGTCCAAACTATCCAGTTAATCTGTCCATTTTTGTACTTATTTGTTCATAAAATGTGAAAGTAAAATATAAAATAACTAATTCTAAGCAAATGTGCCTCCATCATTTCAGAACAGGATGAAAACATCTGGTTGCTTTAATACTAAATGGAGTTTAGTATTAACTGGTTTTCTCCCTTCGGCTCTACAAAATCAAGTGTGGACCTAGAATGGAATATTCTTTCTCCTTCTCTATTACTCTAGGAAGTAATATCATCTCCCACAACTGCCAGTGAGGGACTTTTCCAAAAAAGATTTTAGTCTCACTTTTTTTTTTCTCTTTGTAGGGATGGTGTGGGAAAAGAGGTAGTAGAGGAAGGCAGGGAATTAAACCAAGTCCAATCAATTTTTGAAAAAAGATAATGTGTTCTCACCACCTTTCAGCTGTAAGCTCTTAATTGGTAAAAACCAAAGTTTGCTCAAGTTTAGCTTCCCCATTACTTTGTGAGTTCAAAGACAGGACCGGGTTTTACTCATCTTTTTATCTCCAGCACCTCGCATACATGGTGCAAGAGAAGTAGGAAAAGTTTAGCAAGAGTGCTGAAACAATTAACAAATGGATGAAGGGTCAATGGTAAAGATTATCTGTGTAGTCATAGTGATACACTCCTTTGAAAGATAAGTGAAGACAATATTTAATTGGCTAGGACTATAGGGTAAGCCCCCCAAGAGAATAAGAGTACTCATTGTTATTGATTATTTTAAATACAAAAAATAATTATTGGAAGCCATGCAAAAATTTGCATTCATCTATTATGATCTAAAACATTGTGTAGTTCTATGATTGATCACAGGATAGCAGGGATGAAAACAAAATATGATTGAATTAGAAACTAACAAGAATTTTGTACATCAAAGACCATTTTAATCAATTGTTAGAATTTTTGTTCCTCTTGAATTCCTGTTTGCTTTTGACAATATTTTAGAATGAGGCAGGATTAGAATTGCTTTTCACCCAGTAAAGAGTTACATGGAAAAAAATGGCTCATCTTCTATTTTCTGGAGACAAAAGTGAGATTCTACTGAAAGGAGACAGGACAAGAAAAAGCATAATTAACTAACTCATTCTCAATATTCCTGCTCTCCATCCTGGTACTCAAATGGATCTTTTGTTTTAAAATGAACACTTTAGGACACACTGATGAGTTTGACGTTGATCAGTATATGTCCCAAGATTTCCTTGATGGCTTTCCTTTGCATTAAAGAAGTAGATGTCCCTGGGAGGTTTAGCAAATCTGCTCATGTATTTGAAAAAGGCCTTCCAGCATTACTGCTTCACTTAGAGTAATACCATTGATTATTACAGCCACAACATCTGACAATGCTCAGAGATTATCCTTTCAAAAAAGGATCAAGAACTATGTTGCTTAAAAAAAAAAAAAAAAACTATGTTGCTTATGGTAAAGACCAGTTTATCTATTTCACCATTAAATTTTTTTGTATTTCTTAGACAACACAGGACAAAAATCTAATGTGGAGTTACCAATAAAATCCTCACAAGTTAATTTCTCACTGAACTCAGCCCAATTAAAATCCCCAGCCAGTCAGACCACGTAACCAAACACCACAATGGGTAAAGAAACATATCCTGATAATGTTGTTCATATTATGCAGGCAGGAAGCTGCTGCCCACAGAGTCAACAGAATGTAGGAAATTCATGTGTCAGCATGCATGTGTCAGAATGCAAGGAGAGAACAAATCTGGCTTTGACTATGTAGCAACTAAAGCTTTATCTGACAAATTCAAGGATACAATATGTACATCTCAGGAAATGCAATATGGAGTTAACCTGACCTTAGTGAAGACTTAGTATTATTATAATAGTCTACAGTTGGATGTGAATATTCATGTGATCTTAACTATAAAAGGTTTTTACTTAGAGAGTCTACACTAGGGCATAGGCTTCAGAGCAGGGAAACATTAGCAGCAGCCCTTAGAAATGACTATGACTTGGTGATGTCCATTACAGTTCTTGGGAGTCAATCAACAGTGAATACTTCCTCACATGGTCTGTTGCATGATGAGCACTGTATCCGATCTAGTTGGAGACAGTGCAGAGAGGGGCAACAGCAACCCAGTCAGGGGGACAACTTACAAAAATGTCTTGGGAAAGAAGTGATTCACACCATTAAAAATCCAGGTACAATAAACTGATAACATGGCCTCAGTAGCTAACCAAGTTCCTAAAATATAGTCTGGGAGTTTATACAAAGAAACTATAATTCTTTCTGAATTCAGACATTACATGAATTTATTTAAAAACTAAAATGTAGGGGCACCTGGGTGGCTTGGTCAGTTAAGTGCCTCTCTTCAGCTCAGGTCATGATCTCGGGGTCTTGGGATTGAGCCCTGTATCAGACTCCCTGCTCAGGGGGGGAGTTGGCTTCTTCCTCTCCCTCTGCCCCTCCCCACTCTGGGTGAGTGCTCTCTTTCTCAAATAAATCCATAAAATCTTTTTAAAAACCCTAACTTGTATATCTTTTGTTTTTAAAGAAGAAAAGACAAAAACCAATTAAATAATTTTTTTAAAAATGTATCAGACCAGTGAGACAACCCCAGTAGGCTATACCATGTCCCTACAAAAGGGTTTCAAACCTAAAGCCACAGGAAAATTTTGAGAGGCCGCCAAAGAGTCATCAAATAAGAACTTAAGCACCCATATTTAGTGCTTACAAGGTACTCAATTTTTACCATATTTTTGTTCAATAAATGTGAATTACTACAGCATTATTTTATAGCCCACTAGAAAAATGTTGTTCCATGATATTAAATTCACCAGCACAGAGATGCTTTCTGGAATATCAAGCAAGTACTGAGTTCTGAATTTGTGCCAGAACATTACAAACAAAACCACAATTTCTTCAGCTTCACATTAAGAAATCAGATGGTGCCGAGGGAATAAATGTGCATTCTTAAGGGACAATGTCCTCCAAATAAAGGAAGCGCTTGATCCTAACTCAGAGTTAAGAAGTTCTAGAATTATGTCTGCGATTACGCCTATATAATTTACATTGATTACAAGCTGTTTTCTGGGCTACACTAAGGAAGCCTGGTGGGAGTAGGAGGAAACAGGTGGTTAGATAAATAGGACTTTAACTTTCTGACAGGAATCACAAAGAGAATCTCAGCTTTACTCACATGGAGTCAGATGTCAGTGCCTTGTAAAGGAAAAGTATCCAGAAGAGAACTCCCAGGCTCAGGAATATGTCTCTTAGTGGCCAGGACAGTGGCCAGTGATTTTTTTTTTTTCAAATAGAAAGGAGACCAGGAAATCTGGATGAGAACCCAGCACTAGAGATTTATTCACAAGGGGGAAAAAAACAGCTGACAGAAATACAACAATATAATCCACACTTCCCCAATTTGCACAATAGCCTATAGAAGAGTGCAATCCTAAGGTAGAAAAAATAAAATAATTATCTTTGGCTCAGAGCCACCAGCAACAAAACAGACCTCGATGACACAATTATAGTTACGTGCAAATGGCAGATCACCAGATAGGGCTAGCTTCTGACTCAGAGTCTGAGCGAATGAATCAGTTTGTCCTGGTTGGCATTAGGCAGGCAGTCTGTGAACAAAGGAGTTATTTGAACAGCCCTCACGGTTGCCTCCAGCAAATGATGAGGCGGAAAGAATGATGTAGATAACAAAGATTATCACACTGAAGAAGACTGCCATTAAGACTCACCAGGATTTGCATCACTCTAGGCTCACATGCTCCATATTAAAAATCAGAGCCTGTCCAGTGAAGGCAAGGGGACGGTGCCTCACCTGGCTTTAGCTGTGTCTGAGTAAACTCTGAGAATTCACAGCACAATCCTACAGGCTGTTCTATCTGTTGGACCTTTCATTTTTTAACAAGTCTTTTTTTTTTTTTAAACAAGTGAGTCTCTGTAAAGAACTGTGCAGGCACCAGGGTTGTTTTCTGCCAATGGGTATTAAGGAATCCAAATTTAAAATACACAGTACAGTGTACAGATGGGCTCTGGAATGGCCAACTGGAAAATGTTTTCTCCAAGGAACTAAACGATACCAGAACCATTAAAGTATTTCTCAGCCTTACTTGCATATTCAGTTCAGCTGAATTATTCAGAGAGCTTTAAAGCCTTGGCATTAGTTTTGGTTTGCTTATTCGTTTTGTTTGTTCAGCACTTTTTCTCTTTTTTAAAAATATTTTAAATTGAGGTCTATTTCGTGTGATTGGAAGTGGGTGTAATCTGGATTCTGCTAGATTTCACTAATTTATAGCTGAAAAACCAGGCATTCATCCCAGCAGCTGCCATGGATGGATTTGGGGGGAACATGGCAACTCAAGTGTTACTCTGTGGAGTAGAGTGAATGCAGCAGGCGTTTCCCTCAAGGAACTGAATCCAGAAACGGGAAGACAGTGACAGTGAAGATTGAAAGGAAGTGCCTAAGGTGGTGGTTGAAAGTGCCTACAAAGTCATCAAGCTAAAATGATTTACCAACTGGGCTATTGGATTAAGTGTGGCTGATCTCATTGAATCCACGTTGAAAAAAAATCTATCCAGGATTCCTTCAGTGTCAAAGATGGTGAAGGGAATGCATGGCATTGACAACAAAATCTTCCTGAGCCTTCTGTGTATCCTGAGTGCTCAGGGATTAACCACTGTTACCAACTAGAAGCTGAAGGATAATGAGGTTGCTCAGCTCAGAAGTGTAGACAACTTGTGAGATGATGAAAACACCTGCTTCGGGCTTTTAGGCTGTAGAAATTTTAAACTACAATGTGATTAACCATGAGCCTTTAGTCTTTCATCCATTTATATGGATCAAAGGTTGCTTTTATCTTCCTAAATATGTAAATTGGGCTCACAGAATCGAAGCTATACTTGGTTTAATGCTTGCAATAAGAGCCCTTAACAAATAAAATTAATTAAATAGAGGTATATTTAACATTCAATAAAATATACAAGTCTTTGGTGTTCAATGAGGTTTTTTTAAATTGTGATGAAGTGTAAATAACATAAAATCTACCATTTTAACCATTATTGAGTACAGTTCAGTGGCATTAAATACATTCATACTGTTGTGCAGCCATCACCGCTATCCACCCAAAGAACTTCTTAATAAAATAAGGTAAAATAAAACTCTATATACATTAAGCACTAACTACTCTATGGGTGCATGGGTGGTGCAGCTGGTTGAGCATCCAACTTTTTGTTTGTTTCCGTTCATGTTTTGATCTCAGGGCCCTGATTTCAGGGTCATGGGATCAAGCCCCAGACAGAGCCTCATGTCATGCTCATGTCGTGTTCAGTGTGGAGTCTGCTTAAGACTTTCTCCCTCTCCCTGTGCCCCTCCCCACCTCTCTCTCTCTTTCATAAATGAATAAATCTTTAAATACTAACTGCTCTATGTTGTGAAGCATCTTTTTATATGCTCACTTGCCATCTGTATATCTTTTTTGGTGAGACACCTCTTAAGGTTTGACCTATTTTTTGGGGGGGGTTGTTTTCTTATTGTTGAGATATAAGAGTTCTTTGCATATTTTATATATTTATTAGATGTCTTTTGCAAATATTTTCTCCCAGTCTGTGGCCTGCCTTCTCATTCTCTTGACATTGTCTTTTGCAGAGCGGAAGTTTGTAATTTCAGTGAAGTCTAGCTTATCAATTTTTTTCTTGGTTCATTTTTAATATTAATCTACAGGAACTCTTTTTATATTCTAGATACAAGTTCTTTCAGAGTTATGAGCTACAAGTATCTTTCCCAGTCTGTAGCATGTCTTTGTATTTTTTAAATAATTCCTTTTGATGGCAGAAATTTTAAATTTTGATGAAAATCTATTTTTTTTAATGGTTAGAACTTTTCATGCCCTATCCAAAAAATTCTGCCTATCCCAAAATGGCTAAGATATTCACTTATGTTTTCTTTCTATAAGGTTCCATGTTCTCGGTTTAACATTTAGTTCTATAATCTATCTCAAATTAAGTTTTATGTATGTAGTGAGAGAAGGGTGTATTTTTTATATATGGATATCTATTTTTTCCAGCAATATCTGTTTGAAAAGTCTTTCCTTTCTCCCACTGGATTGCTTTGGTACCATGGTAAAAAATCCACAGATCATATATACGTAAGACTCTATTCTGTTCTCTTGATCTATATGTTTATCTTTTTGCCAATACCACAGTGTCTTGATCTAAGCTTTAAGGAGTAAGTCTTGAAATCAGGCATTGTAATTTTACCTGTTGTGCTTATTTTTCAAGATAGTTTCAGATATTCTGGGTCCTTTGTATCTCTATGTAAATTTTAGAATTAGGTTGTGTATTTCTTCACAAAATCCTCCTGGTGTTTTAACAGGGATTTCATTAAGTATATGGACTTATTTGGAATGAACTGACATCCAGATGTTAATAAGCCTTCTAATCCAGGAACATTATCTCTTAGGCATTCTGTAATTTCTCTAAGTAACATTTCATACTTTTCAATATAGAAGTCTTGCATATCTTTTGTAAGATATCTGTATTTTCCAAAGTATTTGATGTTTTTTGATGCATTCATATTTAGTATCATTTGATATTTAATTTAAATTTCTCATTGTTGTATACAGAATACAATTAATTTTTGAATATTGCCTGTGTATCTTATGTTCATGCTAAATTCATTTGTTCTATTATACTTTTGGAAGATTCCATAGTATTTTTTAAATACTCACTGTTATTGTCTGTGAATAATGAGAATTTTACAACTTTTTCCCAACTTAGATATCTTTTGTTTCTTCTTCTTGCCTCAGTGCAGCAGCAAGAACCTTTAGTACACTGTTGAATACAAATGATGAAAACAAACATGCTTGGCCTGTTTCCAATCTCAGGGGAAAGGATTTAACAATTGACCATTAACTATGATGTGAGCTGTAGGTTGTTTTGTAATGCCCTTTACCAAACTGAGGAGGCTGTCATCTATTCCTGGTTTGCCTAGAGGTTTCATCATGATGGAGTATTAAACTTTGCCAAATTCCTTTTCTGCATCCATAATGAGTTTTTCCTTTACTCTGTTAAGTGGTGTATACCATCAGCTTGGTTTTCAAGCGTTATTATTTTTTACGATTTTATTTATTCATGAGAGACACAGAAAGAGAGGCAGAGACATAGGCAGAAGGAGAAGCAGGGTCCCTGCAGGGAGCCTGATGTGGGACTTCATCCCAGGACCCCTGAACTGAAGGCAGACACTCAACCAATGAGCCACCCGGGCATCCCAGGTTTCTTTCTTTCTTTCTTTCTTTTTTTTTTTAAGATTTTATTTTATTTATTCATGAGGCACACACACACACACACACACACAGAGCAGAGACACAGGCAGATGGATAAGCAGGGTCCCTGCAGGGATTCGATCCCCGGTCTCCAGGATTACACCCTGGGCCGAAGGCAGGCGCCAAACCGCTGAGTCACCCAGGGATCCCCTCATGCCGGTTTTCAAGCCTTAAATCAACCTTGTATTTGTGGAATAAGCCCCACTTCACCATGATAAATTATCCTTTGTGTATATTATAGGTTGTTAAAATTTTTGTGTTATGTTCATGAGAGTTATTGATCTATAATTAACTTTTCTTCTAATATCATCATTAGGTCTCAGAGTTATTCTAACCTCACAAAACGAAGTAAGAAGTATTTGTCTCCTGCTTATGAAAGAGTATTGTCTCCACCTTATGAAAGAATTTGTGTAGATTGGTTTTATTTCTTCCTCCAGTGTTCGGCAGAATTCATTAATAAAGATACCTGGGGCTGTAGTTTTCTTTGTAGTAAGACTTTCTTTGTAGTTTTCTTTGTTGATTACAATTTCAACTTATTTAATAGATACAGGGCTATTTAGAATCTTATATAAGTTTTGGTAATTTGTGTTTTTACAAGAAATTTGTCTATGTTGCAAATTAATTGGCATAAAGAAGTTTATAATATTTGCATTATTCTTATAATGTCTACAGAATCTGTAGTGGTGTCCCCTTTTTTATTGCAGATATCAGTAATATTTCCTCTCATTCTTGATTACATTTGTTGGGGTGTATCAATTCTATTTGTCTCTGAAAGTATCAGATTACAGTATCTTTTAAATGTTATTGTACTGTACTGTCTAGATTGCTTTTTTTTTTGCTTAATAGATCATTGAGATTTTCCAAAATTGATGATATAAATATTCCTCAATTTTTAATAGTTGCATAATATGTCCTGGATTCCACCCATATTTAAATCATTTCCAGATTTTTCAAAACTACAAACAATGTTGTATTCTTGTTTAAAGTCATCACACAACTCATGCTATAACCTAGTAGTACTTGCTAGATCATAAACCATGAAATTAAAATGTTCATAGAGTCTCCAAAAACATTGCAATGTAAGAGTATGCCTTTTCATCCTAAATTCACCAATACTGGTAGCATCTTTTTGTTTAATTTTTGCCAATTTCTTAATGAAATTTATCTTATTTTTATTTGCATTATAAATGAGTCTAAGCATCTTTTTTATATGAATAGCAGCCTTTGTATCTTTTTCTATTAATTATTGATATCCCTTGCCCATTTTTCTTTTTTAATTAATTTTTTGAGGTTCTCTCCATGTTATTCATGTTAACACTCCACTTACCACCCATTGCAAACTCATTCTCCCAGTTTTGTGTGTGTAGGTGTCTGTGCATGTGTGTGTTGGGTATTTTTTTTGTGTGTGTGTTGGGTATTTTTTGTGATAAGTGTTAGAAATAGATGAATGTTTATAAGGCATTTGGCACAGTGCAGAGCACATATCCAATGCACAGAACTGTTATTAATCCTGTCATGTGAATGGCTGATGCTAGGAGCCTCCTTTGTTGCTTGTACTACTGACATCCATTAGGAAGCTAAATGCTTCATTTTCTCTACACTTCTGAACTTACATCAGACTCCACCCCCACACACCAGTCATGAAGAACTACTGCTTTCCCACTCCCACATTCTGTAATGAACTAGCTAAATTTAAATCTTCTACAGGAAATTGAGTTTTAATTAATATAATCCAACTCGCACTAAAAACACTGATGCCATTTTTCATGACATGCATCAGAAAATAATTCAAATTCTTATGACTCATCCTTGAGAACGAAATGTCCTCGGACAGTGGAACACAGGTGTAACAGGTGTCGTCAGCCTTGTAGTCTCTGTCTTGTGCTCCCAGATGAGAAATAACATATCCTGGATAAGAAATGAAGAAATGTTGATGTAATTTGCTACATTCCCTGTGCACCTTCTGCCACAGGAAAAGATTTCAATGGACTGTCTTGCTCAGCTTGACCTGACAGGCTTCAATGATATAAACAATTTCTGCAGGTGTTATTTGATAAGACGGGCCCTTTTAAAAAAGAATCACAGGCTCCATGTGAACCTAGATGAAAAAAGTGGTCATGAGGAATGGAGAGAGTGTGAGAACTGACAGTTAAGTACACTTGGAAATAAAGCTTTTCAAGTGAAAGACTCTAATTACTGCTGGATGCTCTAAGAAGTCCTTTACCTTCCTTTGGCCCAGATTAATTAAGCCCAAACCAATTTTCTGTCAGTAGGAAAAGTAGAAAGCTGGGTGAATATTAGCCTTACAGTGATGTGTGCCCTCATGTATTTTATCCCATCTTCAAGCAACTTCATCTGAATTTTTAACAAAAATAATTCATTTGATGACTCATTTATTTGAAAGAGCATCTATTAACCACTTATTAGAAGTTTTTCCCCCACTCTTGTATGTTTTAGCACCTAGCACTGAACCTGGCATAATCACCAATGTTTTTTTAAAAGATCTTTTATTTATTCATTTGAGAGAGAGAGAGAAACAGAGAGACAGACAGAGAGAGCAAGAGCACAAGCAGGGAGGAGTGTCATAGGGAACTCGGAGACAGGAGCAGGAAGCCCGATGCGGGGCTCTATCCCAGGACTCCAGGATCATGAACTGAGCTGAAGGTAGACGCTTAACTGACTAAGCCACCCAGGTGCCCCAAACATTGATGTTTAATAAACATTTAGTTGACAAATAAATTAATGAATGAAACTAGGTGTTGTGCTAGGCAGTATGGATATGTTTTAATCACTGCCTTTCTTGGCAGCATTTGAAACAGATACCCGGGATCCCTGGGTGGCGCAGTGGTTTAGCGCCTGCCTTTGGCCCAGGGCGCGATCCTGGAGACCCGGGATCGAATCCCACACCGGGCTCCCAGTGCATGGAGCCTGTTTCTCCCTCTGCCTATGTCTCTGTCTCTGTCTCTCTCTCTCTGTGACTATCATAAATAAAAAAAAAAAATTTGAGACAGATACCCTTCCTTTCTTCCTTGAAGTTCTGTTCTTATGCTTCCTCAATGTCACAGTCACCTGTTTCTGCTCCTAACTCTGGGCAATCCTTGCTGTTCTTTGTTAGTTCCTCCTCTACTTGCCCGTTACATTTTGGTAGTTCTTCCAGAGTCTGTCATAGGCCTTCTTCTAAGTCTGCTCATTCTCCCCAGATCATTTTATTCATCTCTAAGACTTTAGTTATTGTTTATATGTGGACAAAAAAATCTTTATTTTGAACCCAGGTATCTCTCTTGAGTGACAGATCATATATCTAGTTATCCCTTGGTTTCTCCCCTTAGGTATCATACAGATACCTCATATTCATCAGCATCAAACTGGAACTCATCATTTCCCCTTTACCTCCCTTCCACATGCTTCTGCCTCACAACACACTATCTCAATAAACAGCACTCCCACGCAACCTAGATTTCAAGCCAGAAACCTGGAAGTCATGTTTGAATCTTCTGTCTTCTTCACTTCTTTCTCTCTGTTCTGTGCAACCAATCACAAAGTCCTCTTAATTCTAGGGCTTACATTTCCCCCGAATCTATCTCCTCCTCCCAATCTTCTTTACAATGATTTTGGTCCAAGCTGCTATCAATTTTTACCTTCTCCTACTACAGTAGTCTCCGATCTCCCTGCCTTCAGTCTTATTCCTCTTCAATTTCTTACTCATTCTGTAGTAGAAAAGAATGATTCAGTGTAAATATGGTCAGATTCTTCCCCTTCTTGAAACTTTGTCTTTTGTCCTTAAAATACAATCCAAGCATCTGAAATAGCTTAATAATGCATTCTAGGATCTGGCCTATGCTGTTTCTATACCATATGAGATTCAGTTCCTTGAACACTCATAGTATCACCTTTTACCTGAAGGCTTTCATATAGGCCCTTCCTTCTTCCTGAAACAGTCACCTCCCATCTCCACACCACCCTTCATCATGCTAACTCATTCATTCCTCCATGTCTATTACCATTGTGCTCTTAACACTTGTACCACAAAATTCAACACATACTTTGTAGTTTTTTTTCTTCCTCATTAAAAATAAGCTTTGTTAGTGTGGAGACAATGTGTACTGAACTCTATCATCTTGCTAGCATTAGTGTCATGTCTGGTACATCGTACTCATATATTTGCTGACTAAATGAATGGGATGGGATTCAAACAAAAATAAAACATAGCTCTACCCTCAAAGAGCCAGGAGGAAGAAGGCAAAATGATTAGTTATAACTGAGCCAAAATTATGTGTCATAACATAGGTATATGTAAAAGTTAAATGAGAGTTAAAAGACATCATTTTTGCCTAATAGAGAAGGGTCCAGAAAAGGCTTTATAGAGAAAATGACACTTGAACCAAACCTTGAAGAAAAAGTGGACATTCAGAGTGTTTAGAATATGCAAATCTATTGCTTTAGCTGGTAATGTCCGACATTCATTCTTCCTCCTTGTGCTAACACTCCCACTTTCTTCTGGAGAAATATGCTTCTCTTTTCTCAGTGCATGAGCTTTGCATTCGGTGGACCTCATCCCCTGCCCCACCCCTCAGCCTGGCCTGGCCAATTAGAATCGGAGAGAGTGGTTCAGACCCTCGCACCTTGTCCATGCAGGCCAATGAGAGCCACTTCAGAGACTTGCTAGAACTAGCCGAGGAGGAGCGCACTTTCCAGGGGTATAGATACACGGGCACTAAAAGCCTGAAGCTGCTAGTAGCCGTCTCCGCCAGCATGTGGCCAGAGTTTACCTGAAGATGAAGCTGGAAGAGTGAAAAACAGGCCTAGGGGTGGAGAGAGAGCCAGGTCTAATTATTTTGTTAAAGCCCTTGGGTCCAGCTGTGCGGAAGACCAATACTGGTCTTCCAATTAGTATTCCAGCACTTAACTTACTTAAGAGAGACAGCACACTCCTTTGTTTTGGGGGGGGGGGTTGTTTGTTTGTTTGTTTTTAAGTGAATTTGGGTTGGGTATCTGATCTTTGACAAGTAAAAGTGTCCCAACTTACTCAGCACTTAATAAGTAACTATTAAAATGTGTACAAAAGTAATAGAAAACACAAGACAAGGTTTCAGGTCAAGGGAATAAATAGTAAGTGAAGGAGGAAATTAAGTTTTAGACAGCTTAAAAATGGGGAGAGATCTATATCTATATATCTATATCTGTATCTATATCTATATCTATATCTATATTCATAGATATGTAGATATAGATATATCCAGCATTCATTCTTCCTCCATTACCAGCTAAAGATATATATATCTATATATCTATATATCTATATATCTTTATATAGGCAAGAATTTCATGCCTTTTAAGGCACCTATCTGACGGCTCCTCTTCATCGCTCAAATTGTTATACATAAGAATCATGGCACATAGGAGCACCTGGGTGGCTCAGTGGTTAATCATCTGCCTTTGGCTCAGGGCGTGATCCCAGGATCCTGGGTTCCAGTCCTGCATTGGGCTCCCCTTAGGGAGCCTGCTTCTCCCTCTGCCTATGTCTCTGCCTCTCTCTGTGTGTCTCTCATGAATAAATAAATAAAATCTTTTTAAAAAAGAATCATGGCACATAATATAGGAATGATTCGTCCAGTTTTGTTCAAAGATGGCTATTTATTTTGTTCATGTTGAACAAAAAGATTCAAGGAAGTGGTAAAGAGCTCATTTATTATATCTGTGTTCAGCTATTAGAATCAGTCCTTTAACCAGCCATTATGATGTCATTCTTCTTGACAGGCGCCAGGAAACAATTCCTACTCTTAATGTATAACCAAAAGATTTGCATAATCTGTACTACATTCAAACGGCATACATTATGACTAGAGCGCTGCCAGCTTATGATGACGTGACTTCACTACGTTTTCTGCATGATCAAATTACACATCTGTTGCAGTAGATCTTCTCAACATGTCTTGTATAATTTTAATTTTCCTATACACATGAAACCTCATTTCTGTTTCCTAACAACTCAAACATAGTTCTGTCTTAGACAGACTACTATTGGCACACCATTCTTTTTCTTAATTGGAAATCAAAAACTTATATGCTAAACAATTTATATAAAAAGTATTAGTAGAGTACCAATAGGCTTTTATCTCTCTATAACCCAGGCTCTAAATTAACTTCAGCATTTGCTGAAATGTTCTAATTGAGGTTTATAGGCTTATTGGTAGTGCTCAAAATTGTACTTATATGTGGAGATCCCACTAAATTTAAACCTCATGCTCCATATAATCTTCAGAAGGTAAATAATTATAATATAAGGAAAAAATAGGTATGCCTCACTTTAACTGTTGCCTTGCCTAAATTTCCTATAGTTAGAGTACCCATTGCCCTAAAATATCCCATATTGGGTATAGAAGCTTTAACATAGTGAAAAATAAAGGAAAATTGAAATAAGTTTTTGGCATTTATAAATTGGCTTGATAGATGAGACCTCATGAATTCCCAGTTAAAACAGTTAACTTGCTCCAATGTACATTAAAACAGAGCTTCCAAAGATAAAAACTTATTATATAAAACTTAATAAAGGACTGATCATCTCACTGTTTCTCCATTTCATAGCCCCCAAATTTTTGCCGGTTACTAAATTTTTGCCTGGAAAAAAATAAAGGATATCTCATGATGGAATACCATAGCCTGAATCCTGTAGTCCCATCCATTAAGGCCCCATACCCAATATCCAATATTACTAAAATTACTGATTCCAGCCAGTCAATAATTATAAATGAAATTATTCCTTTTTCTAAAAAAAAGATTTTATTTATCTATTCATGAGACACACACACACACACAAAGAGAGAGAGAAAGAAAGAGAGAGAGAGAGAGAGAGAGAGAGAGAGAGGAGAAGCAGGCTCCACTCGGGAAGCCCAATGTGGGACTCGATCCCGGGACTCTAGGATCACACCCTGGGCTGAAGGTGGGAGCCAAACCGCTGAGCCACCCATATATTAGATTTTTTTAAAGATTTATTTATTTAAGGCAGAGACAGAGATATCAACAGAGAGCATGAGCAGGGAGAAGAGGGAACAGGGAGCCTGACTCAGGGCTCAGTCCCAAGATGCTGAGATCATGACCTGAGCTGAAGGCAGATGCTTTAACCAGCTGAGTCACCCAGGTGCCCCTAAATGAAGTTGTTCCATCCCTTGCTTTGGGTAGTGATTACATGGGTGCTTACCTTTGTCAAAACTTATCAAAATCCACTCAAAATCTGTGCATTTTGAGATGAATTACATCTCAAAAAGTGATTTAAATTTAAAGAAGAAACAACTGCAAAGAAAATGTGTTTCACATAGCCACTATGCTTTTCATGCAAGCCAGAAAGGACTTTTTTTCCTTTAAAAAGAAAAATAAAAGCATGTACTTTTATTGAAGTCATTATAAGCTGATTTACGCGGTCTTGTATTAGCCGATTATTAAATTTTAGGAACTTTGTGAGCCAGCTGTTAAGCTATTGTTATCTTGAAATTTGCCATGGTAGAGGCCTTTACAACACATTACAAATCAGGGCTCCTTCCATCCCCGCAGCCTCAGTGAGCTGGTGTACTAGCACACCACTGTATTTATGATATATATTACAATAAAGGCCTACTTTGCATGCTATGTTTAGAGTTATGGTCAGTAAACAAAGCAAATTTTCCAAAAATACAGTTCTATAAAAGTTATTTGTATTAATGTAGACTATCAATATCTCCTTGCCTGCTCCCCTTTGCTTTCCATCACCTGTGCTCCCAAGTAATAATTTCAATTATTTTGGCTGTTCATTTCTTAATTTGCCTTCATGTCACTAACATGCTTCTGTTGCTTATTTTTTTCAGTTTTGGCACTATCTACTGGTTTCCCACATGAAAGACATGAATTTAGTCTTCTTTCTCACATAACATCTGCCATCATCACAAACACACTTTTTCCTACCTCTATCCTTCCAACATTGTGTTATACTTTGTTATATCAATAGTCAATGTTTACACTAACATGATTATCAAAATATTCACAGCTGAGCTACCTAATATTATGATTAGTATTACTTATCCTTCCTTGCACAACTTTTTGTTTTCTCTGGAGTTAGTAATATTCTTGTGGTTTTATTTGCTTAGTTTTCTATGTGCTTATCACTGACCGAAACTCTATCCCAGTTGCTTAAAATTCCTCTCAATATTTCCAATATAATCAGGTATTGTAGCAATTCCATTTTGGGAACACTTTTCTGGAGGCTATTTTCACTTAGATTTGTTGCTCTTCAGGACTGGTGCACAGCTATGATCCTGGGATTTATCTTCCCCACATCTATAAGATTCTCATTACCTCTCTTGTGAATTGGTAAATCAATTGCTGGATCAGTCATCCAAGTATTGCTGTTGACAAGTTCAAAGCACTCTGACTCCTGATCCCTTAGAAATGACCTATTTTTCACTTTGCAACTTTATCCTTCATATTCTGAGATTTTGTGATGATGTCAGTTGGAGAGCAGGTCTAGTGATTCCACTAGGCCTTTAATGGGTTCTTTCCATCTCAGAACTTAGGTCCTTTAATTCTTGAAAAATTTCCTTGCTTTTTCTGCTCTCTTTCCAAACTCTTATTATACAGATATTGAACAAAATGAACTGATTCTTGATTCTTCTCTTTCTTTCCATTTTTTCTTTTCTTTTCTTTTCTTTTGCTCTGCTTTCTGAGAGATTTCCTCAACTTTAGCTTTTCACTCTTATTTTTTTTCAAAAAGCTCCTGCTAACATTTTAAATTTAATTTGTTTGCACCTCTCTGAAGATATCAATGATTTTTAAAATTTTTTCATCTCCCTACATAATCTCTTCCAAGTTGCTTTTCCCCATATTTATTCAGATAGGTCTTCTTGTTAAAAACATGTCTTGTGGATATTGACTGCTTCTATTTAAAAGTGAGGCTGTAAAACGTTTTAATATTTCTTTGGGGCCTTGCTAGCTCAGTCAATTAAGAGTCTGACTCCTGACTTCAGCTCAGGTCATGATCTCAGGGTTGAGAGATCCAGCCTTGCTTCGGGCTCTGGGCATGGAGCCTGTTTAGGATTCTCTATCTCCCTCTCCCTCTGTTCCTTCCCACCACTGCTCTCTCTCTCTCTCTCTCAAAAAAAAAATTAAATTAAATTAAATTAAATTTCTGGACACATGGGTGGCACGTGTCAACGTGAGTTTCATGCTACGGTTATCTGGCTGGACTGTTTCATTGAAAAATTTCTTTCCTTAAGTCATTTCTGTTGAACTTGTGAAATTCTTCAGAGAAGGATATCCCAGTCTTGTTTGGAGTGGTATGGTTCTCAAACTTGAATGTACATCAGAATCACCTAGACAGCCGGTTAAAACACAGATTGCTGGCTCCACCTATAGAGTTTTTGAGACAGAGCTCTAAAATTTACATTTCTATCAATTTGTATATGATATTGATGCTGCTGGTCTTGGGACCATACTTAAAGGCTTACAACATTTAGAATGTAAGCTTTTCTTAATCTCTCTGTTCATTAATTATACCTTATCCTCAACAGTGCCAGGTACCCTCTGTCCAGAGGCCTTTTATTTTATAGTTTCTAGAAAATAAATCTAAAATCTTCTGCCATAGCTGGGGAAGGGATGTTCCCAGCTTGACTAAGGAATAGGATCTGAGGATCTCAGTTTCCTAAACACATACCTAACCAATCCCTTTGTTTTTAATCCCACCTTCATTTCTACCTTTAGAGGTACATAGTATTTCCAGTTTCCAAGTGTTTTGAGAATTCTTTAGGGGTAAATAAAGATGGTTTTCATCTTTCTATCTGCCATTTTGGGATCCACTTTCTCAAGTTTGCTAAGTCATTTTCCAATCATCCCTCTACTTACAGCTTCCAAAATCATATTACTATCAACTCTTCTATATCATTTTCTCCTTGTCCTTTAGGTTTTCAAAAAAAATCATTTTACTATCATATTAGAGTTTGGGGGAAGAAGGAGAGGTAAAAGTTTGTATTTCATCTGCCACCCGCAATTTGAAGTTAGAAAAATCTTCAGTATCCAACAAATGATATCCCCAGGATAATATCTCAGAATATAAAAACAACAAAAGAAAATTGAATCATCCCCAAAAGTTCTGCTACACTGGTCAGTTCAGTTGTTTCAGACTTGGCAAAAGATGTAAACAATGTGCTTCACAGCCTTAGACTATATCCCTCCTATAGCCAAGTGTGTCATGGGTCTGGGATATAAGCCACACATATGAAATTCTGGTGACTCAAAGCAAGAAATCTAAGTGTATGAACCAGAAAGTTCATCTTTGCATAAAAAGAAAAACACTAAAAATATTAATACCACGCTAAGGTACACTATCTGTTCCATACTGTCTTCTACCCAACAACAGTTAAAATGACTAGGATTCACTGAACATATATACACATCAGAAATATGCTAGTTACTTTATATTCTTTGTCTCATAGAATCTTTATAATAACCTGACACAATGGGTATTATTTTATACTTTTATTACCAGTTAGGTAACTGAATTCCAAGAGAGTTAAGTAACTAGCCCAAGGCCACAAAGGAAGGGCAGAACCAGAATAGGACAGCATATCTGCCTTATTCTAAAGACACTGCATGACCGTCTTGAAATTGGGTGAGTTAAAAGCAAATAAAAATACTTTGAACACAAAACCCAAGTTGCCTTCATAAAGCAATACAGCAACTTAAATTTAAGATTTTTTAAATAGATTTTAACTATATCTTACTTTGTGTATGACCTACACAGCACCCACCAGAGCAAAACTTTAAGAAATAGTCACTAAATTGAAGATAGTTCTAAGTTATTTAATAGCTCTATAAATAATACACAAGAACAAGTTCATTCAAGATTATTATAGACATGTCTGGTAAGTCACTAGACAGATTTCTGCCAAGGTAAATCAACAGGACAGAACACCCTTCAGAAACACACAGAACTTGCTCCTAATCATTACTTTGGAATATTTTCTGTCTTCTTAAATAAAAACAGATTCTATACATTTGAAACAACAAGGTGGTTTTCCTAAAGGATACTTTGAGGGTGGATATTTTTGTTTTAGTTTATAAAGATCACTTTGAAGTTCCATGGTCTTTGGGGAGTCTTCCAAATGAAGATTTTTACCAGATAAGAGAGATTCAGTGAGGGGCTAATGATCACATTTTAAAATCTAAAAAATGGGCATTTATTATCCACAAGTGAAAGTAATCCAGTAAAACAAATAAACAAGATAAAAGTGGGCAACAAGAGTAGAAGTGAAAAACAAGAGAAAAAAATTATAAAAATGTGTTTGGGAGAAACTCAGAAAGGAAAGGCAGAGGCGTTAACAATTAGGATGAGAAGGAAATGAAGAAAAAAATGCTTAGAACTGCCCATGAAATGTCTTTGTTACAGGACTATGGGACCCACTTTGCTGGGAGGAGGAGAAATCACTCAACTACATTATGTTTTTACTTTATTGCAGGGCCAGGAGATGGGCTACAGAATCATAAAAAGCAAATGTCATTAACTAATACTGAATTTTTCATTCAATTTAAAAGGACTTGCTAGGAAACCAAACACAAAATGTGCTGCACAATTCAAAAGACAGCTTAGCTTAGAGAGCACAAATATTTCATTGATGTGCTATGCAGAATAATACCCCCTTCCAAAGAAATCCACCTCCTAATCTCCAAAACATGTGAATATGTAAGTCACATGGCAAAAAGAAACTAAGATTGTGGTTGGAGTGAAGCTGTTAATTAGCTGACTTTGAGATGGGGAGATAAGCCTGGATTGTCTAGGTGGGCCTCAACATTACAAGGCTCCTTATAAGTTGAAGAGGAGGGCAAAAGAGGGAAACCAGGGAGACTGAACAAGAACAACCTGGCTTTTAGTAGGCTGGTTGGAGTAAGATGCAGAAAGGGTCCACATGCCAAGCCCCCAGAAGCTAGAAAAGGCAAAAATCTATAGATTCTACTCTAGAGCCTCCAAAAGTAATGCAGCTCTGATGTCTTGCTTTCAGTCCAGTGAAACCCACACTACACTTCTGACCTTAGAATTGTAAGACAGCAAATGTGTGTTGTTTTAAGCCACCAAATTTGTGGTAATTTGTCAGAGCAACAATGGGAAACTAATGACAAGCCCATGTATATACACTCATCATTAGTCTTATCTTACTCTCTAAAGCAAGCCAGTCAATTGTCACTTAACAGTGTGCAGTGTAAAAATAAAACTGTCATTATTATTTTTGTTTGAAGAAAAATTGACTCCGTTTTTCAGTTTCAAATAAGTATATTCCCAGTTAAACTTAATTAATGAGGTTTAATGAAAACAGAAATCAGAACTGAATTATACATGTATAAGTAAGTAGTCTATTTCGTGCATCATCATCATTGCATAATACTGTTGCAATATGGCCAACTATGCTGTTTTCTACACTCACTGAATGGATTAACCAAACGTCCTCCTCAATGAAGAACTTCCTCCATGGGTTTGTATGTATACATTAATTATTTAATTCTGGTAGTCTGTGATCAGCTATTTTTTCTAGATGCTTTCTCCATTCCTTTTAAAATGTTCCCATAGTAGTGAGTATTCCCAACTTCCCTTTTAACAATATCAAAGTGTGACTGTGAATGGCAAATGGTTGTACTGAGAGCAAATTTGAATTTTGGGGGGGAAAATCACCAGAACAAGAATTTGAGAAAGAAAGAGTTGTGGGTATCTAGTGTTCAAAAGTTAGCATTAGGTTATTTATTTATTCATTTGTTTTGATTTTTATTTAAGTCCCAGTTAGTTAACATGTAGTGTAATATTAATTTCAGGAGAAGTAGGTTGTTTAAATCTTAGCAATCACCTTCTCTCACCAAGATTACTAAAATGATTAGGTGTCAGGCCAATCTATAAAACTTAACCCACTAAGTATGTGAAGTGGAAGTTAATCATATGCATGAAGTCTTCCACATTTACTGGGTACCTGCAATGTGCAAGGCACTTTGATAGAGTTCAAAATCCAAAGATAAATGAAAATTCTTGTCCTCATATAGTTCACAATCCAGAGAAGGCTAACAATTATACCACTGCCAGATACTATACTATAATGCACATTGAGTAAAGGTTCAGTGGGGCACAGATGGCACGCTCCATTTGCTTCATGGTACAAGGAGATACTTGACAGAGAAAGAGATACTTGTGCAATACCTGAAAGAAATGAATATCTGTATTCCAATTACCTCCAAACTTTCTGGGAAGGAGGAAGCAGGGGCCACCACTGGAGAGGTAGCTGAAACATCCCTAGTACCTAGTTAACTGCTTTCTTCATCTATGAAAAGAAAATCACTGTTGCATTTCTAAATCCAGGCAAATTGGTCCCTATGTATTCTGAATTGGGAAAGATGGCATTTATTAGAGAGGATTGAATTTAGGTAGTCCTGGGTTCAAATCTTCCTGGAAATTGTCACTGCATTATCTTGGTATTTTGCTTAGGCTTGCAGCCTCCGGTTTCTTGGCTGTGAAACAACTACCAACATTCCTGTTTTTTAAGATAGTGGTAAAGATTAGAGCTGGTTTATGTAAAGTACCTAGCATGAAAAATCAAAAATGGAATTTGAACTCTAACTCCAGAACACACACAAGTGTTCATGGATCAGGAAAAACACCAAACTCCTCAAGAATCACTGCCAAGTTTTACTGATGCCCCTCAGAAAAATCAGCAAAGTGCAACAAAAACAAAACCATCTCCTATTCATTGAAGAATAATTCTAGCAGCTCTGAGTCTGAATTTTTTTGTCATTCATCATAAACCTTTAACAATCCTCAGAGAGAAGTACAAGTTCTGTAAATAAAAGGGCCACATCTTAGTCACCTTTGGTCCCATATCACAATTATCATGATTTCTTGTTTAGTAGGTATTCATTTTTTACCTTAAAATGTAGTGATATATATATAGTCAATCTGCATGCATGTAAATGGCAGAGATTATATTACTTGGACATTATAATTTAAGAGTTGACAGAAGCACCAAGAATATATCCCTACTCAATAATTTATAAAATATTTTATTTGAGAAAGAGGAAAATATCTTAAAGTAAATCCATTCATTTAAGAAATAAGCTGCATGAGTATATATTATGTGTCAAACACCATTCTATGCAATGGGGAGATAGTGAAAAAGAGAATTTCATGAAGCTTATATTCTAGTCTGAAAGATAGTGAACATGACAACATTTATAAATAAGAAAAATAATAGGATAAGTGCTAAGAGACAAAGCATAAAACAAAGGCCGGAAGTGTCAGGGAAACTACGCGGGGGTGGTAGCCATGCTGTGATGACAAGAGCTCCCAGATTCTGCATATATTTTGCAGGTGGGAACAACAAGATTTGGTGATGGATTGAACACATGAAATACTGTCAAATATTCGACTATTAGGATATTCTTGGAGTCAACAGAGATTCATCCCAATTTCCCTTCATCAACAGCAATGTGCTAGATAATATTTCAATCACTTAATTAATGAAACAACATGAATTCTATAGATGATAAATGATAAAGAGATGGGAATTTTAAAGTAAAGCTCTAAAGAAAACACATATCTGGTGGTAAAGGTGCTTGGCAGATCAATTGCCAAAGATCTTAAGTAGAATGACTTCACTTCATTTGATGAACGAACAATTCACTTCACAATCTTTGAAGACTAATGACAAACTCTAAACAATCAGATTAAGACTCAGAAGTTGTATAAATAATCAGCAATTTGATTTTACACCAATTTTTCAGTGGTCTCAGAGCAAAAGTCTTCTATTTTTTTTAAACTCAAAAATAAAGAAAATGTCTTGATTAAACCAATTAGGTTCTTTTAACACTAGCAAAAGTAGAAACAGCAATATTACTAAAATTTCACTTTTAGAGCCCTAAAACTTTATATTTTCTCTTGGATATATATATATGTGATACTAATTTGAAAATTTGTATCATATTTGAAAATTATATATGGTTCAATTGGAATTTTATAGCTACATAAATGGGGAAGGAGGGAATAAAGGAAGGAAAGAAAAGAGAAAGGAAGGAAGGATCACTTGTTTACAAGGATTTGTCATTCTCAAACTTCCTCCAAGTTTTCTCATCTTGTTCAAAGTGGTACCAAAGAAATCCAGCAGATGGCACTCACACATTTTTCTAAATATGGTGCTGAATAAAAACAGGATTGCTTAAACTTTGTATTTCAGACCAGAAAGACTGAATAAATCATAGTCAGAAGCAAATGCATTTCAAAATTTTCTATTACCATGGAGAAATAATGCTTTTAAGCTACTCTAATGCACATTCATAGCTTGCAAGCAACTTACAATTTTCACTTCCTATTCTAGTAGCCGGTGGAAAGTAAGCATTCAAAGCCATTACCTGCCAATCAACAGCTTGATAATAGAAAGCTGTAAGTAAACATTGAGAGACCCACAAACTTTTTCCATGATGGGATATGGGATCATTATTTTCTTCTGGTTTCCTTTCAATGCTTTTATTGATTGTTCTATAAAGATAGGTTCTGAAATTAGCAAACATTATTACTGCCAATTTTTAGCTAAGTAAACAGGGTCTCAGAAAATAAAAAACAGGGTCTCAGAAAATAAAAAAAAAATGAATAATTCAACCAAGAAATAATCAACAATAAATGAAGTCAACTTCTTTAACTAGAGAAGCAATAATTTATACTTAAATTCTCAATTAATAAATATGAGTTAAATGAACAAGGTAATTCAAGCCATATTTTAGCATACATTTATTGAACACTTCCTAAATGCCAACATTGTTCCAGGCTTTGAGAAAAAAAGTGGTGCATAAGACTAACAATACCCTTGCTCTCATAGAACTTGTGTTTCACGTGGATGGAACTGGAGGGTATTATGCTGAGTGAAATGAGTCAATCAGAGAAGGACAAATATTATATGTTCTCATTCATTTGGGGAATATAAATAATAGTGAAAGGGAATAGAAGGGAAGGGAGAAGAAATGGGTAGGAAATATCAGAAAGGGAGACAGAACATAAAGACTCCTAACTCTGGGAAATGAACTAGGGGTGGTGGAAGGGGAGGAGGGCGTGGGGTGGGGGTGACAGGCACTGAGGGGGGCACTTGACGGAATGAGCACAGGGTGTTATTCTCTATGTTGGCAAATTGAACACCAATAAAAAATAAATTTATTATTTAAAAAAAAGAACTTGCGTTTCAGTGGTTAGAAATAGAAAAAAAAAAAACAACAAACAAGAAATGTATCAGAAATGACAAATAGTATGAAGAGCATTAAACTTGAGTGTGTGATAATGTGACCAAGTAACTACTTTAGATTGACTGCTTAAAGGAGGGCTTCTCAGAGGAAGTGACATCTCGGTTGACACTTGAATGACAGAGCAGGCAGTCTTACAGAGATCAGGAAGAGGAGCGTCCCACGCAGAAGAAACAGTTTCCAAAATGATCCCAAGGCCAGAGCAGAAAAACCAGTGTGGCTGGAGAGGAATTTTCAAGGAGGAGAGTGGCATGATATGAATTTAAGAGGTAGATAAGAACCAGGATAGAAGGAAGGAAGGAAGGAAGGAAGGAAGGAAGGGAGGAAGGAGGGATGGTGGATGGAATAGAAGGGGAACAGAAAGAAATGAACAAGAGCACTAATTTCAGGTAATCAGAGATTCTTTTATATGTTGATCTTTCTGGAAGTTTTCTATTCACAATCCTGTCTTATCAAGTACTGAAAAATGAATATAACTCTTATTATTTGGTATTTTAAGAAGGTGCCATCCCTTAGGTTATCACCTTAAATTATCAATGACCACAGGGTAACACTGAAAAAAATAAATCTGTACAAAATGTAACAAAGTGGGGTGAATTAATTAATTTCAAGAGATATCCAGGAGGTGAATTTTCAGTAACACTTGAGTCTGTTTTGTACCGATTTGCCCTTTACTCCTCATAGAGAGTAAAAGATGCTCTTAATGATTTACATGTACTGATTCATCAGTGTTTTCTGGTACCAAAAGGATGATTTAAATGATTCTCAAAGTTCTCTTATCTTCTAATATTTACCAGTTATATAAGACTTTATTATAAGCATTTTTTCAAAAGCAATGTATTTTTAACGTTGTTGGAAATGAAGCCCAAGGAATTAAACTGTAAATAAGGGGACCCATTGCCCTCTGTGACTTCACACAAAACAGATCATCAATCAAAATCTCAGTTCTTCCTACAAACACTGGAATATATGCTTAGGCTCCAACTAGAATCTCAATAAAGAGCTCTGGTTTTATTGGATAAAATTGATTTTATAAATATAACCTTGATATTTTACAAATTTTAATTGATGACAGATTTTAAAGCTGACATTATACTGACCTTAGGATTACTCCCATATCACCCATTCCCAACCAGAAGCTTCCTTGTCTAAAGTCCACAAAAACTATCAACAACCACCCCATTTGATGGTGATTTGAATTTGCAAATACTTTCTCTCAGCAATCACAAAGCCATATCCAGAAATATTCATTAGTAATTGTATTTGCATCTATTAAATGTAGATTAAGAGGATTTTATTTTAACAAGATTTTATTTACCAACTAATTAGGATGACAATTTATTACAAGTATGAAAATAATTAACTTAGAATTAATAGAGTAGTATAGCTTTTCTAGTTATAAGAAAGAAAATAATTTCTCTCTCCTCCATGGGCCTTGTTTTGCACAGCAACTTACATCAGTCATTGTTATTAATTTCACATTTTTACTTACTCTTTATTTTCCCAGACATTTGAATTCTGGTGCTGTCAATTTCATAAAGGTCTTTTAAAGATAAATGTGCTATGTATCAAAAGCAGTTGTTTAAATAAGCTTTCGGTTCTGACAGCTTTGCTCTTGATAGTTTTCACAGCAGCAGCTAGGAGAGCATTTTACCCTCAGTCATGGCTTTCTTTGTAATGCTTCCTTTCTTTTCCCTCCAGTCAAAGTAAATATGTTCTTACAACCAGCATTATCCTGCAAAAATGTTTCCTCATGTTAATGAATGTGACCATCAGTATAATGAACAACAACAAATAAATAAATGGAATCCCTGTACTCCCTTACAGAATGGGGAAAGTGATCACATTGTTTCCTTCATCTATTGGTCAGTGCTATCTCAGTAATATCTTTTGGTCAAGTGTCAGGAAGGTAAATAAAAAAATAAGGCTTCTTCAGCAGCATGATGATTAGATCATTAGCCAGCCAAGCAAAAACTTAACTTGAAAATATAATGTTTAGAAAGTATAAATGCAATTAACTGTACATTCCCACCTCTGACATTTTCAAGGATAATTTCATCTTCCCCGTTCTTCCATTAAGAAAAAAAAAATTGTTGTCTTAAGATAAAAGGGCCACAAAACTCCAAGACTTAATCCCTGCTTCAGGCTAATGACAAAAAATATTTTTCATTTTTTTTAGTTCACATCGTGAAAAAAATTCCCTTGACAGAAAATGTTCTGAACTAGACTCTGAAAGGCAAATGTATTTGCTTCATTTTGGTTTTTCAGAATGACAAAGGAGAGAAGAGGAGTCAAGAAGAAACATAAAAGTTGACCTAAAAAAGATCTGTTTCAAATATTAAAATATTTTTTAGAACATTGAACAACTTCACATTTCAAATGTTATGCTATAAATAAATATTTGAATGACAGTACACCTTACCCTTGTGCACCCAGGATTAAAAATCATATCCTATTTATTTCTAATCATGTCACTGAACTGCTCCTATCTTCTGGACTGCAGATAAACGACTTATTCATAATAACGTGACACAGTTATGTATGATTTATTGGTATGAAATAGAAAGGGACTTTGTCCTCAGTGTAAGCTGCCCAGTGCAAGGGCCTGACCAGTGCATGGTATCGGCCCATCTGCAGCCAGCCAACTGAATTATCCTTCTCGTAAGAGGGTAGATTTTTCACAGCATAATTTCTACTCTAACATAAATTACCAATAGCAATTGCCTCTGCTTTAAGACACTTCTATATTCTAGTTCATATAATTCTATGACTTCAACCTTATCTTGGACTTTTAACAATCTCATCATGGTTTTTTGGGGTTCAAGGAGAAAAAAGATAGGTAGACAAAATACTCCTCAGTTTTCGTTTCTTTTACAGGAGAAAACACTACTTTTGACAAGACAATGGGTAGCATAGAAATCTTCATAATTGTATATACCTAAAGCTTTTCCTTTTCTTTGATTTTTCCTTCCATTTCAATAATCAGGCCAGAGAAGGAAAAAAGGAATGTCTAGTCTAGTTGTCATGCTCCACATCCTATAATTTTGCTGCTGTTTTTTCCCTAGCCAAGTGGTGCCATTAATCAGCAGGAAAAATATGCAGCAAACTATCTATACATCCTCATATTATCCCCAACGGAGAGCTGAGAATTAGAAAGTTGCTTCTGGGGATCCCTGGGTGGCGCAGCGGTTTGGCGCCTGCCTTTGGCCCAGGGCGCGATCCTGGAGACCCGGGATCGAGTCCCACATCGGGCTCCCGGTGCATGGAGCCTGCTTCTCCCTCTGCCTGTGTCTCTGCCTCTCTCTCTCTCTCTGTGACTATCATAAGTAAATAAAAATTAAAAAAAAAAAAGATTTAGAAAGTTGCTTCTGAAAGAACTTCTGTCACACTAAAGACCTACAGTAGCATGCCTAGCACCTGCAGCATCACTATTACTCTGGGTTAGTTTGAGCCTTGGCTATAACTAAGTATAAGGAAAATTTAGTGAATTATTTGCTTACTGAATGAACATCCATTTAAAAACTGCCTTTCTGTATAGCCAAAGTCTTGCTTCCAGAATAATTATAGTCAGTCTGAGACACATTTTTTACCCAGAAATTTCAGTTATTTTTCCTACTTAAGAGGTTTATAAATACTGTCTTAAAAAAAAAAAAACTAAAAGTGGACCAAATCTACTGCTGATATATTACATTGACAGTGCAGTTTAGTTTAGCACACTGTGATTTCTATTGATTGTTATATTTCCTTTGTTCAGTGAACCTGTTCCTTTGATTACATTGATTCTAGTAGTCCCAGTTATTTTGACTTGTTATCTCATGGGTAGTGATTTAAACGACTCTACTATGTAGTGTTAAATTAATCATACATTTGATTGTTTGAAAGTTAGTTTAAATCTTAGAATATGCATTTTGAAACAATGAAAATACTGAATCTTCCATTTTTTTCTCAAATTCAGTTTATTTGGATCCTGATTCCATTACTGAATATTTAATCCAGATATCCTGTATGATACACATATAAAAAGATAGTTGTATCAATAAAAGTTTATTCTGCATATGTGTCATTATGTGTTATGCAAATATGTGGCAGATCTGTAATTCACATTAATGTTTAGCTACAAAACCAATATCGAACAAAAATTACTGGTAAGTGAAAAAGGCTTTATGTGTAAACTCAATCTGCATATTAATAATAATAATACAAATTTAATAAGTAGATAGTCATGAGACTTAGAATTTAGATAAATGGAATAAAATAAGACAGAACTGAAGTCATGACTAATCCCAATAACCATTTCCTACTCTATATTTGCATATAAAATAGAATGTAATTCCCTGGTACCATTAATTTTTTTCTTCTTAAGCAAAAGTAATTTACTATCAAATATTTAAGAAATCAAAATAAGAAATTACTTCTGAAAATGCAAATTATTTAAACAGATGGCAATTGCTACACATCTCAAAGGAGAGTTTTAAGTTTACTAATTTTTAAAAAATAAGAGTGTAAAACAACATACAAAGAAAGCTATGCCAAAGTAAGCACTGGTCTGGAACTAGACCACCTTACCATCAGTAGAGAGAAGACGTTTAAAACATTTCATAGTTGATGTTAAACTCATTCAACTATAACCACAAAAGAAAACACGATTCTAGCATTTGCACTCAGTACTTTGAAATATGTCCCCAAACAGGTTTTACTCCCCTCCCTAGTCCCAGCTCCCTTGAAAGGCCTTGTTGAACAGTTTCAATGCACTTTTTTAGAAACTAGTAAGAAGTATATACACCTTTCTTCCTAGACAGGATGGTCAATCACAGAAAGCTATATAACGTTGCAAATTTGGTGGGAATACCAAGTTTGATTCAAACATGAGTTGTAGTTGCCATGCTTCAGCGAAAATGAATCCTGAGAGCCCTCAGGAGATTATGTACATCCCCAAATAGATGACTTATTTCATTCCACCAACATCGGCATCAGGAAGAAAACCGGCAGGCACATACGCTGGCCAAGGCTGCAGGCACCTCAGACTTAACTCCACAGACACACCTAGAGAAAAGGGGAGAAAACTGGCTTTTGCAGATGAAAGGCTTCTTTCTGAGTACTTCTGTCAACAGACATCTTATGGTGAGAGAAGGATTAAAATGAAAGTGAACATCTTTTTGGTGGAAATGGCATCGACAAAATTGAGTCAATAATCTGATCATTTCTCCCTCCCAGTGTTTGATTGGACCCAAGGTAAACTGCAACAAAAAATGAACAACATCAGAAAGTACAGATCAGCTTAAGGGTCAGGGGAGATAAGTTGGAGAACACAGTATCTACCTGTGCTTTTTTCTGCCTTTAGAAATAAAATCAAATCCCCATAAGATGCTTTAAAGTTCCAGCAAATAACAAGACAAAAAATTACATTTTTAAAGTGCTAATCTACCAATTCTAGATATCAACAACTTTGAACATTCTGGACCTCAACGTTTTCCACAAAAATCTGTTGTAATGGGTATCGTTTGTCTATCACAAAGATTTGATTCTAAGATGTTTTGATCAAACCTTGGATAGCTTTGGTCAACTCTCCACAAGTTATTTGTTTTCCTGAAGATCTTTCTGTGCCAATGTCTGAAATGAAAAATATAATAATTATTTATGAGGAAAATGAAATTCTTAATGAAGGAGTTCCATAAGGTTTCTGTAAATTTAGCACAATAACTGGGCTTTTCTAAATTTTATTTTTGAAAATTTTAATAAAAAAATACAAATCCTGACATAAGCTATTGGAACATTTTAAACAAAAGATGTTTACAGAAAATAAATATGAAACAAAATGTAATGTACTAAATTAAAATTACATTTTAACATATTTTAAAGCTAGCTATATATGTCTTCCATTAGAATAGAGCATGGCAAATACTGCATTCATTTTATAAACAACCAAAGTAAGAGGTTAAAAGCAATTTAAAGTGCTCCCACACAATCTGAAAATAAGTTTCCAATAATTGAATCCAAAGTTCTTGAGATCATAAAAATCTGTAATAAGAAAGTTTTAGGATCAAATATAATAAAAGTATAATTTATGCCTATCAAAAACAAAAAAGCTTTTAAGCATTATGATAGTTAAACTCCTTCAGTGCATTAATCCTCTAATAACGGTTTCAGTCAAGGGAATGTTGTGAGGTCAGGTTGAATTTTTTTTAACTTAGTTTGAAATTGTACATATTCTCTTTGAATAGAATTTGCTTTATGTAGCACCTAACTCTCAAGGAACTCAAAACACTTCACAGATTTATATCTTGACCTTAGTTTTGTTCATTGTTGCTGTTTTATTTTTTTGTATCTAGTGAGAATCCGTGTGAAAGGCAAACCACTAGTTCAGTGATACATATCTTAGCAAACTCATTCTTGCTAGTAGAGAAAATAATGCTGAGAAATTAAAGAATGAGTGGTGGCTTACCAACTCTAAAACTTCTATTTCTGTTTGGAGAGCTTCACAAGCACTTTGCATGTCATCTTCCTTATAAAGTTGTAATTCTTTTTTAAGTCTATATTAAAGGAAAAATTCACCCTATGAGTTCAGCAATAAACTTTCATAATAATTTTTTAAATTATATGGATAGTGGCAGATTAGCAGATTCTGTCATCAGAATTTTAAGTTAATATTAAAGAACCTGGAAAGAAATTTTAATTCTCTATAATTCTAAAAAGACTGTAAAAATTCTGAAGAAGTACAAAGCTCCCATAAAGAAAATAAGGCAGAGTAAATAAATAATAGACAATTTTATGTTAATTAAAAGAGCAACATGGTTTAGTGGGAAAAATATAGTACTGTCTGAAGAGTTCTGTTTTAGTCCTGGCTCCTAACAAGCTTAAAAACCTTGGCTAAATCAGTTAGCCTCTCTGAACTTCACCTGAAAAATTTTAATTACAAGAAAAAATGACCTCTGAGATTTCTTCTTGAACTAAAATTAAACATCAACTTTACAGTACACATATGTAATTTTAATTTTGGAGTGAGAAAGCAATATCAATATTTCTTCCTTCCAGTTAAATCTTTAATCCTTTGAATATTCAGAAATTTAAATAAATTATGCCTATATTTAATGTAAATAATTGTGAAAAAAACAGTCTTCTATTTCTAGCATTATGACTAACATTCCTTCCAAAAAGAAAAACATAAGCAAAAGCCATGAGCTGTGGTTGGAGAGGTAGAGAGCTAGGGCAGCAAGGAGATGAGGCTGCCTTAAAGGCTAATATCAAGAGCAACATTGATCTCACAAACCTGGGCCAGCTGGGCCAGCCACAAGGTGAAGAGAATAGATTGAACTGGACCTCTGCAGACTCCAACTCTTAAGGAAAGTCTGAAAGGGGTTCTAGGCCACTGGCTTTCCCAGTATACTAGTAGAAACAAAAGAAAATCCTCTCCAAAAGAAAGGATTAACATATTCAGACCTACAGGCCTCTCAGATTAAGAAACCATGAGCTCACATCAGAGATCACCAAGCACCTAAGAAGGCAAGCCACCATAAGTAAAAGTCAGCAGAGACAATAAACAACAGATTATGTCCATAACACACGAAGAACTACAAGTCAATAAGAAAAAGTCAGCACAATGGAAAATGGTCATACACACACACACACACACACACACACACACGCATGCACAAACCTCTACCAGATTATTCACAAAAGATATACACAACTAACAAAAATATGAAAAGGTAGTCAGCTTCATTAATTATCAAGTAAATACAAAAGAAAAACATAATGAAATGATACTACACATCCAGAAGAATAGCTACAATGAAAAACAAGCATTTCCAAGTACTGACGAGGATGTGACTATATGCCCTAGAGGCTGTTCCTTCCCACTGGGTTGCAGAATGCAGATGAGAAGTGTGGCTAACTCCCAATGAACATGTATGTAGTGTGAGCAAGAAATAAACACTCATTGTAAATCACTGACATTTTAGGGTTGTTTGCTTCTAAAGCATAATTTAGTCTAGGCCACAGAACAAAATACAAAAACTAATTAGAGAGTCACCAGGAACTGAGCATTGATGGCCACTAAGCACACCAAAAACAAGAGGCAATAGCCTCCTGATGGAAAAACACCACCATTTATGATATAGCTTTGCCAAAAAATTACAGCCTAAATTTGATCAAACTTCAATTACCAATTCATAAAAAATATATAAAAGTCAAACAAATATTTTTAACCATACAATGGGAATATAATCAACTACATCCAAATCATGGGAAACTCTACAGGATAAAATATATCATTTCCTCACCAAATAAATTACAAGTAAAAAAAAGAAAGAAAGAAGGGGGATTTTCAAGATTTAAAACATTTATCAGTTGATTGTCATGTGTAGACCTTATTTGGAACTTAATTCATGCAAACAAAAAAATGACACCTATACATTGTAAATGTGAACATTGACTGGATATTTGATGATATAAGTTAATTGCTCTTAATTATTTTATTTTATTTTTTTCTTAATTATTTTATCTATAATAATAGATTCTAGGTATGTTTTTTGAAAGTTCTTATTTTTTAAGAGAAACAATAAGATAATGATATATATGATTAGCTTCAAGTAATACGGAGGAAAAACAAATAGAGATATAGATGAAACATGATTGGCCATAAACTAATAACTGTTAAAGTTGAGTGATGAGTACATACAATTCATTATATCTTTCTTTTTTACCTATGTATGTGCATTAAATCATCTATAATAATTCTTTTAAGAAATAGAGTTCAGCAAAGATAGTAGCCATAAAGTTAACATACAAAAACTTGTATTTTCATGCTCAGCAATGAACAATTATAACGTCATTTAAAATAAATACGTTATTTATGAGAGCATCTAAAACTACAAGGTACCTAAAATTAAAACTTACCAAAGATGTAGAATTAAAAAACCAGAAAATTATAAAGTTTTATTAAAAAGTATTTTAAAAGACAAATTGAGATATCCTAAGTTCATAGAGGGGAAGTCTCAGCTTCATGAAGATATAAAGTCTCTCAAAAGTAACTATAATACTAAGTGCAATTGTAACCAAAATCACAACAGATTTTCATGAATATGGTAAGTTGACTCATAGATGTATATAATAACCAAAAGGCCAAATATAGACTCTTGATGAAGACAAAAAAAAAAAAAAAAAAGACAAAGGGGAGTATCCAACCTTGTATCATGACTTATTACAAACTACCAGTAATTAAATAGTTAAAATGGAATAATATGCATTTAGTAGTAATTAAGGCAGTTCTGAGCAGAAATGAACAAATTGCCCAATAAAACAGAATAGATAATAACATATGAATTATATCCATAACATATTATTATTTTTGTTTTTAATAAAAGATGTGATATTTAGATTACTAGAGGAAGAAGAAACCATTCAATAAATGTTGCTGGGACAATTGGTTATCTATGTGCAAAAAAATGAAAATGGATCTTGTTGTACATATAAACGAAATCAATGCCACATAGACTACAGACAAATGTAAAAAGCAAACTTTACAAATTATTAGAGAAAATATAGGACATTATCCTTCTGATCTTAGGTAGGTAAAGAGTTCTTGAAAAAGACACAAAAATGCGAATCCTAATAAGAAATTATTGATAATTTCAACCATAGTAAAAGGAAGAACTCTACTAAAACAGTATAAAGAGTATAAGGAACTCTTAAAAAAAGAAAACAAAAACAAAAAGCTTCATAAATTGGGAGAAGATGTCTTCAACGTGTAACAAACAAAATCCAAAATTATTAAAAAACTAGAAATACAAAACTTCTAGAAATCAATAAAAGACAAATACCCAATCTCATTGCAATAATTACGAGGCATTTTACAAAAAAGGAAACACATGGCCTATTAACAGATGGAAAGAGGCTCAATCACATGGTAGCCAGGGCAATACAGATGAAGATCACAAAATGCCATCATATATCCCTGAGACTGGCAAGAGTTTTAGTAAGTCTAAAAATAGAGTACTGAAGAGGATGGAGTTCAACGGAAATTTTATAATGTACTAATATAAATATAAACTGGCTTAATCATTTTGGAAAAGAATTTATTACCTTGTAAAGTTCAACCATCATATACCTTATACACAGTAATTCTATCAGGCATATAACCTAAACTCTTACACATGTAGCTCAGGATAATCACAAAAGCACTGTTTGCTAAAACAAAAGCTAGAAACAACCCAAATGTACATTAAAAGGGGAAAAACTTGTGATATATTCACACTCAACAACATGGATGAAAACAAAACAAAACAAAACAAAAAAACAACATGGATGAGTTTAGAAACAATCCCAAACAGTATCATACCATTTTTACACAACTCAGAAGTAAACAAAAATAACCAATATGCAGACAGGTCATATACATAAATATATGGCATAAATTTAAATAAATCACAATGTAACAAAGAAAATTATATATAGGAAAATGGACTAAATGCCATATCACAAATGCACACACAAGAAAATGAAACACAACATAGGACAGGAATTACATGAGGAAGGAAGGGTATGGAATAAAAGAGTAGCCCATGTGCAAGTTATTGGTTATAATCTAGTTTAGTTCACAGGTGCTCATTATATTATTATACTTTACAACTTACACGTAGGGAAGAAAGACATAAATTGTAGGGATGGAAGGGGAAACAATACCCTATATATGTGAACTTCACTGTGTTCTGAACTCTTATGAATTTAATAGTAAATAGGAATTCTGAAGGAATGCTCAAGTATGAAAGATAGAACAAGTTATTAATTTTGAGCATTAGATGTTTACACAAGCATAAAAAGCTTTGTAATGGATATTTTTAAAGAGTAAGTGGAAAGTTAAACGGAGAATTACAATGTACTGTGGGGAGCTACACAATATACTTCAGGCTTCATTTGAATATATTTATCTTTTCAAATAAAATGGTAGTGATCTTTCTTCCTACCATACTTTCCATACTTGCTCCTCCCCTTCTCAGTTTAAATGAACTGAAGTTTCCCTAAGATTTTTCATGTCCATCAGAACTGGGCAGTTTACTTTTCCTTTTCAGTTAGCTATCTGTGAGAATGAGAGACTACTGAAATTAAGGAGGGCATTTAGACGGAATTATAGGAAGTATTTCACTATTCAGCATATAATCAAGCTGTAGAATTTAGATCTGCACTTAACGAAAAAATTGCTGTTGCTAGCTTTAAAAGAGGCTAGATAATAATGGTATGAATATTAATACATTTGCAGCTAGCCAAAGCTATATAATGGTAAGCAGATCTCATGCTTCAGTGCATAGACTGATTGCCTACAGGAGTCAAGAAGGACTTCCTTCACCTACTGCACAATAACTCAGGGCAGTTTGCATTGGTTATTGTCACCCTTCTCTGAATCATCAAATAATTACAAGGATGGGCCAATACTGCTAGTTAGTTTTGCAAAACTTATGTTCCATGTATTTTTATGATTTCCTGCACATTCTTTTCAGTTACTTCTAAGTGTTACAGAAAAGCCTTTACTAAAATAATACTCTTTTTAGCTATAGAACTGTATACAAGAACTATTTAAGTAGAAAGAAGGAAAAATTTCACCCAAAGGCCTACTATACATACTCAAATTATATTAAAATTTAGGAATATTCTACTAAAACAACTTACTAAAAGAATATTCTTTTTAGCTATAGAACTGTACACAAGTACTATACCAGTGGAAAGAAGGAAAAATTTCACCCAAAGTCCTAGTACACAAACTCAAATGATACTGAAATTTAGGTATATTTCACTGTGGTCTTTGTTTCCAAATGATGGTGATTATACAACTTTACTTCCCAGTTTTTTTCTTTTGCTTAACATTATCACTTATATTTTTCCCAGTTAATTACACATGCCAATTAATACCATATAAGATAAATACATAGTCCAAGTGGTTACACCAGAGTTAACTTAATCATTCATTTATGGTATAGCAATTAAGTTGTTCCTGTATTTTTCTACCACAAACAATACTTCTATGAATACCTTTGTACATAAAATTTCTTCTGTACTTAGAATTATTTTCCTTAGGATAGAGCTCATAAGTGTAAATTTTAGGTTAAATGGTATAAAAAATTTTTAAGATGCTTACACTGAATTATGTACATTCCAAATATATACAATGTATACTGCCTCAGCAATATATGAATTAACTCTGTACCACGCCCTTGCCAATTTTGGTATTTAAGAATGTCATTAAGAATTTAAGAATGTCTTTCAAAAAATATTTTTAAAGATTTTATTTACTCATTCATGAGAGAGAGAGCAGGGACATAAGCAGAAGGAGAAGCAGCCTCCCTGTGGGGAGCCCGATGAGGGACTCCATCCCAGGAGACTCCATGCCAGGACCCTGGATCATGACCTAAGCCAAAGGTAGATGCTCAACCACTAAGCCATCCAGGTGCCACTGTCTTTCAAAATTTGATAGAAAAATTATATTCAGTGGTTTTACTTTGCATTTAATTGATAAACAGTATAACTGATTTACCGTTTGACTTATTCATCCTCCTATCCCTACTAACTTGCATAGTGTGAGATACAAAGTATGCATTCAATACATGTTGGTTGGATAAATACATGAAATGAGAACTATTGATTTTGTATTTCCTGACTGATTTTTTTTATCAGTTGATTATTTGGTAAGCTGTTATCTTTTGTCATAACTACAATAAATTTCTATATTAATAACTACTATAAATTTCTCCCAGTTTATCATTCCATGATGCTGAACTTTTTTTGACAAGTGGAATTTTAAATCTTTTTTTATAATAAATTTATTTTTTATTGGTGTTCAATTTGCCAACATACAGAATAACACCCAGTGCTCATCCTGTCAAGTGCCCCCCTCAGTGCCTGTCACCCATTCACCCCCACCCCCCGTCCTCCTCCCCTTCCACCACCCCTAGTTCGTTTCCCAGATTTAGGAGTCTTTATGTTCTGTCTCCCTTTCTGATATTTCCCACACACTTCTTCTCCCTTTCCTTATATTCCCTTTCACTATTATTTATATTCCCCAAATGAATGAGAACATATAATGTTTGTCCTTCTCTGATTGACTTACTTCACTCAGCATAATACCCTCCAATTCCATCCACGTTGAAGCAAATGGTGGGTATTTGTCGTTTCTAATGGCTGAGTAATATTCCATTGGATACATAAACCGCATCTTCTTTATCCATTCATCTTTCGATGGACACCGAGGCTCCTTCCACAGTTTGGCTATTGTGGACATTGCTACTAGAAACATTGGGGTGCAGGTGTCCCGGCGTTTCATTGCATCTGAATCTTTGGGGTAAATCCCCAACAGTGCAATTGCTGGGTCATAGGGCAGGTCTATTTTTAACTCTTTGAGGAACCTCCACACTGTTTTCCAGAGTGGCTGCACCATTTCACATTCCCACCAACAGTGTAAGAGGGTTCCCTTTTCTCCGCATCCTCTCCAACATTTGTGGTTTCCTGCCTTGTTAATTTTCCCCATTCTCACTGGTGTGAGGTGGTATCTCATTGTGGTTTTGATTTGTATTTCCCTGATGGCAAGTGATGCAGAGCATTTTCTCATGTGCATGTTGGCCATGTCTATGTCTTCCTCTCTGAGATTTCTGTTCATGTCTTTTGCCCATTTCATGATTGGTTTGTTTGTTTCTTTGGTGTTGAGTTTAAGAAGTTATTTATAGATCTTGGAAACTAGCCCTTTATCTGATACGTTATTTGCAAATATCTTCTCTCATTCTGTAGGTTGTCTTTTAGTTTTGGTGACTGTATCCTTTACTGTGCAAAAGCTTCTTATCTTGATGAAGTCCCAATAGTTGCATTTTTGCTTTTGTTTCTTTTGCCTTCGTGGATGTATCTTGCAAGAAGTTACTGTGGAATTTTAAATCTTATATGTTAAGTGTATTAATTTTATCCTTTTTGGTTTTCTTAATCACACCAGAGGTTTGCTAAGTAGTTCTTTCTACTTTTCACCAGTGTTTTCAAGGCTTGACTTTTATATTCTTCTCTATATTATTTTCTATGAAAATTATTTTAGTGCCATTTAAACACAAATACACTCTTTTTGAAGACATAAAGGTCACTCTCTTTCATATACAATTTACTTTTGAAAGTAAGTTTAAAAGTTGAATGTGTGAAAGCAGAATTCAGTGTTCTAATTATGTCTTCCTTCAGTCCAGGCCACCAGCAGACAGGTCATCACCTTCACAGGTACGTCAGGCTGAATCAGAGAGATCTGCTTAGAAGGAGGTAAAAGAGGGATGGGTCCTGCCAGCATCTCTTTTATTTCAAATCCTGGGTGAGCTGAATTAGGCACCTTCTTTAACAATGTATTTCCTATCATCTCCCTACCCCCATACCAAAAGGGCTTGTTTGTAAAGGTAAACAGATGAAAATGGAAAAAAAATCTGTTTTCTATCAAAGACATGAGTGATTTTTGAAAATGATTACTTTAATATTATATAAAATTATAAAGTTTTAACATGGCCTGTACAATAACATTATTTTGAAGTTTAGGAACATCTACAGATAGTCACATTTACATCAGAATATAATGTTTAAAATAATCAATTGATTCTGTCATCAAAATTTCCCTTGTATTTACTTAGAAGCTTTGTATGTGCCAAAAATTCACAAAACAGGAGATCTCTATTAGCTTGAAGGCTACAAAATCAATGCTATAAAGACACTTCTGTTAGTGAATAAATGATGAAGTTTTACTAGAAAAGATGCAGAGTCAACAGAAATATTCAACAAAACACAGAGCTAAGAATAATGCTGGAATTAAATGGGGATTTCCATATTTTATAAATGTTAAAAAGAGAGAGAGATGGCCTGGATTGGCTACAGGTATATAATTATTTGGCTAGTATTTTCCAGAAACTTTAATGCTGAGGTCTTGCTACACTTACCCATTTTGAGTTCATTCTTGTTGATATACAGAGTGGCAAAATACCTGTGCATTATTTCCTCAGTGTAGCCTGGATAACAATTCCTGTTGCTCTACTAAATAATAATTATTCCAAATAATGTAATAAAAACACTGCCACAGCTATTTAAGGATACATGTATAAAAATGTTTTCAATTATGAAAGTTTAGAAACTCTTATACATCTATCAGCGGGAGAAAGGCTATATCAATATGGGATTTCCATATTATTGGCATTAAAAGAGGATGAAGTTGATCAGCACAAACATGAGAAATGTCTATAATATTTTTCTAGGTAATAAAGTAAATTACAGACCAGTAAGTGTGATCCCATTTTATGCTAAACACATATACAGTGGCATGTTTGTATGTACACACACACAAACACTGAAGAGATGCATGTTAAACACTGAAAAGATACATGTTAAACTTTTAACAATGGTTACACAGGGGGTTTCTGGAGTAAGGTGATAAGAGAGGAGACTTTGATGTTTTATATTTTCATATAGTGTTTGAATTTTGGATTCTGTCAGCATAGCCTAGTTTCATAATTTAAAAACACCTATAAACATTTGGTAAAATAAAAATTATAAATGTGTGTGTATATATATATATATATATATATATATATATATATATATATATATATATCTGTGTATCTTTTAGAGAGGTTGGGAGTGTTTCAATACCATCATGTGTTTATGCTTTCTTATGAATTGAAGGACCATCAATGTGACCTCTACAACCAACTTAACTGGATGACTTTCTCACTGAAAAGGCAACAGCACTGATTTACTACTTCATATTAATGCATTTAGAGTCTCTCAGTAGGAGGTGTGTATTAACTTTTGTGCAGTTTCCATTGCAAATATCTCTTCACAAAACCACACTATCTTCAAAAGTTCAGAAGGAAAATCCCATGTTATTGACTTTGCAGCTTCATTTCTGAAATAAACTTCCTATTGTATTAAACAGGCACAAATACTGGTTATAAAAAATGTAAAAGCATTCTACAAAGAAGTTTCACGGGTAAGGAAAATGCCTGAAATGTTTCAAGTTGTCTGGTATGTCACTATTTGGAGCCAATAAAAAGTCATGATTAAGAACTGTATTTTGGTGACCCTGGTGCTGGGCAATAATAAAAATAATAATAATAGGTGTTGAGAGTTTGAAAGGGTCCAATATATAACACTCTTCCTGAATTCTGCCCAATTGAGAAATAAGGAAAGCAGAAGATATCACATGTACTAGGAATATAAGAGATAGTGGAGAATGTGGCAAGCAAAGGGCTTACTAATATTGAACCCCAGGATTAGCCTAACTTAATACACACCATTACCAGCACAGTTGGATGCCACAGGCTTTCTCTTATGGGTTCCTACCACTGTAAAAGTTAAGGGATAGAGGAGTAGGGAGGAACATACACTCTCTGAGGCAGGCCAGCTTCCAAGGAAATAGGGCAAGGAAAGGGGCTGTGCTTGTCTACCCTTCTAAATTTACCAGTCAGATTGAATCACTTCTCCCCACCTTCCAAAAAGAAAGGAGGGTGTTAGGAAGAGTTGGGAGGGTTAAACGTATAAAGCTTTTTCCACATGGAAAAAAAAATCCGGAGTGGAAAAAGAATTCCATGGGGCTATCCCAGTGATGAAAATATACTACATTTTTGCAAATAACATTGAAAATATGTGAAGGATTTGTATCTTCTTTGTAGTGAAAATTAAATTATATAGAGACTCAATCTCCAGACCAAATATTTATTTGGTGTGCCCTTGACTGTGCTGGATGTGAGATTGATAGAAAAATGAAAAAGAAGTAGAGGGAATTCCCAGTTGAGTGATGCATGTAACTATCATAGAATATGATTACAGAATTATAAACATATGCTCTATGAATACAGAGAAAGGAACAATACAGGAAGCCATCCATAATTTATTACATTAATTTATTCATTTATTTATTTAACACCTACTATATGCCAAGCTCTGTACCAATGTCTTAGAACATGAGTATACAATGGTAAACTGAGTAGACAAGATCTCTTTTCTTGTTGAGCACATGACAGAGACAGACACTAACAAAATAAATCATGTAAGTATGTGATTACAAAATGGAATCTGTGCTATAAAGGAAAAATATGTAGGATGTTATTTTAAAAAATAGTACAATTTAGATCACAGGGTAAGAGAGAGCTTCTTGAGGAAACATTTCAACCAAGATCTAAAAGATAGTATATGTTCCACCTAGGTAGGAGATAGGAAGGCAGAGGGGCTAACAGATCATTTGAAGAGAAAGAAACAGAGACAGAGGTCCTTAAATGTAAAAAATCTTGAAGTTCTTGAGGGAGCAGAATGAAGAGGGGGTCACAGCTGAAAATAACACCAGGGAAGTGGTCAGAAGCCATATCGTGACAGGGCCATTCTAAGGACGTTAGATTTTATTATGTTCATTAGGAAGCCAGTGAATGACTTCAGTGACATGATTCAATTTACAATGGATTGACTGATCCAAGAGTACATGAACAGGGAGAAGAAGAGAGATTGTTACTGTGAGAGAGGTGGTAGCTAGAACTAGGATGTTAGCAATGGGGAGAGAGAATTGGAAGGATTCAAGAAATATTTTGCAGGCAAAAGCAACAAAACTTGGTAATGGATTAGGGTAGGGTGAGAATGACAATATTTGTAAATACATCAAAAATGCCCTCTACATTTTAGATTTGACCCATAAAAACCCATAAAAAATGGCATGTGAGTTGAGCTTTAAGACTAAGTTTTATTTTAGATCATGGAGAAGAAAATGGAGTGAAGTCCTGTGGCATGTTCAGAATTTCATAAATAGTATTCTGATGCACTAGTAGTATAGGATATATGAAAAAAATGCATGAAGATAATGGAAAGACACAGATTATGAAGATCTCTTGGAATTTTCCCATCCAAGTACTAACCAGGCCCAACCCTGCTTAAGTTCTGAGATCAGACAATATTGGGCATGTTCAGGGTGGTTTGGCCTAGAAAAGACCTTTGAACTTCTGATAAAATTTTTATTTTTACTTTTTTGTTTATTTAATCAGGGCAACATCACTTCAGATCTATGTTTATATTAATCTGTTGGGAATTCAGGATTGGAGCTTCTGAAAGAGGGATTTGGGACAAACATTTGAAAATTGTCTATATCTGATAACTAAAACCATTAGAGCATATGAGGTAGCCCATAAAAAAGTACAAAGAAAGAAGATAATCAACCTTTAGGGAGACCTTGCATTTAAAAGACAGGTGTAAAAAATAAATAAATAAAAGACAGGGGTAAGGAGTCCAAGATGGTAGAGGAGTAGAAGACCTTAGTTTTGTCTGGTCCCAGGAATTCAGCTAGATAACAATAAATCATTAAATCATTCTGAACACCTGTGAACTCAACTGGAGTTCTTAGAAAAGAATTGCTGCAACTCTACAAATAGAAAAGTTATCACTTTCTGCAAGTCTTTTAAAATTTTCATTTGTAAGATATAACTGTAAAGTTATATTCTATCCTTTCATTGCATTTAATTTTATTTTTGTATATATATATATAGGTGTATATATATATATATATATATATATATATATATATATATATATATATATATATAAAAGCTTTTCTTTCTTTACAATTTTGGGATTCAGTTTCTTCTAACAAACAGATCAAAATAAACCCAGAATTTAGTGTATTGCTCTGTTCTGTTCACCTGTCTGCTTATATTCCTTCATTTTTTTTTGTCTTTGATTTTAATTTTTACAGCTACATTCTATCCTTTCATTGTATTTATTTATTTTTCATTTGTTTTTATTAAAGCTCTATTTGCCAACATATAGTATAATACCCAGTGCTCATCCTATCAAGTGCCTTCCTCAGTGCCTGACTCCCAGTTACCCCAACCCTCTGCCTACCTCTCCTTCCACAACCCTTTGTTCATTTCCCAGAGTTAGGAGTCTCTCATGGTTTGTCTCCCTCTCTAATTTTCATTGTATTAAATTTTATTTTTGTACATATATAAGTTTTTCTTTCTTTACAATTTTGTGATCTAGTTTTCTAGCAAACAGACCAAATACACACGATCCAGTGTATTGCTCTGTTCTGTTCACCTGTCTTATTATATACTCTCTTTTATTTTTTAAAATTTTATTTTATTTATTTATATTTTAAATTTTTATTTAATTATGATAGTCACACACAGAGAGAGAGAGAGGCAGAGACACAGGCAGAGGGAGAAGCAGGCTCCATGCACCGGGAGCCCGACGTGGGACTCGATCCCGGGTCTCCAGGATTACGCCCTGGTCCAAAGGCAGGTGCCAAACCACTGCACTACCCAGGGATCCCCCTAAAAATTTTATTTAAAAAAATTATTTATTTTTTGCTTCAGGTTGCTTCTGATTTGTTTAGTGTATATTCCTCTGGGGTCATTGTTGCCATTTTAGTATTTTGTTCTCATGTTCATCTATTCTTCTCTGGACAGAATGAAAGATGGAAAAACTTGCCTCAAAAAAAGAGAACAGGCAGTACTGACTGCTAGGGACCTAATCAGTATAGGTACAAGTAAGATGTCAGAACTAGAGTTCAGAAAAAATGATTATAAACATAATACCTGAGCTTGAAAATAAGTATAGAAGACACCAGGGAATCCCATTCTGGAGAAATAAAAGAACTAAAATCTAATCAAATTGAAATTTTAAAAAGGCTATTAATGAGATGCAATAGGAAACAGAGGCTCTAACTGCTAGGATAAATGAGGCAGAAGAGAGAATTAGTAATATAGAAGGCAAAATTATGGAGAATAAAAACCTGAGAAAAAAAGATAAACAACTGCTGAGTCATGAGGGGTGGAATTCGAGAGATAAGTGAAACCATAAAGCAAAACAATATTTGAATGATTGGGATCCGAGAAGAAGAGGAAAGAGAGAGGGGGGCAGATGGTATATTGGAACAAATTATAGCAGAGAACTTCCCTAACTTAAGAAAGGAAACAGGCATTCAAGTTCAGGAGGTACAGAGAACTCCCCTCAAAAATCAATAAAAATAGGTCAACACCTCAACATATAATAGTGAAATGTGCAAATTTCAGAGACAAAGAGAAAAAATTCTGAAATTAGTTCTCATAAGAAGTCTGTAATCTACAAGGGTAGAAACATTAGACTGGCAGCAGACCTACCACAGAGACCTGGAAGGTCAGAAAGGACTGGCATGATATAGTCAGGGTGCTAAATGAGAAAAATATGCATCCAAGAATATTTTATCCAGCAAGGCTGTCATTCAAAATAGAAGGAGAGATAAAAACTTCCAGGACAAACAGAAACTAAAAGAATTTGTGATCACTAAACCAGTCCTTCAAGAAATGCTATAGGGGAAGCTTTAAGTGAAGAAAGATTCCCAAAGTAACATAAACCAGAAAGGAACAGAGACAATATACAGAAACAGTGACTTTATGGATAATACAATGGCACTAAATTCATATCTTTCAATAGTTACTCTGAGTGTAAATGGGCTAAAACCCCAATCAAAAGATAAAGAGTATTAGATAGGATAAAAAAGAAAGTCCCATTGATACGCTGTCTGCAAGAGACTCATTTTAGACCCAAAGACACCTCAAGATTGCAAGTGAGGTGGTGGAAAACCATTCATCATGCTAATAGACATCAAAAGAAAGCTGAGTTAGCAATACTTATATCAGGCAAATTAGATTTCAAACCAAAGACTATAAGAGATGAGGAAGGACACTAAATCATAATTAAAGGGTTATATCATAATCCAACAAGAAAATCTAACAACTGTAAATATTTATGCCCCTGACATGGGAACAGCCAATTATAAAAACCAATTAATAACAAAATTAAAGAAATACATTGATAATAATACAATAATAGGAGCAGACTTTAACACCACACTCACTGCAATAGACATATTATCTAAGCAGAAGATCAATAAGGAAACAAGGACCTTTCATGACACACTGGACCAGATGGATTTCATAGATATATTCAGAGCATTTCATCCTAAAGCAACAGAATATACAGTCTTCTCAAGTGCACATGGTATTCTCCAGAATAGAATCACACACTGGGTCACAAATCAGGTCTCAACTAGTACCAAAAAACTGGGATCATTCCTGCACATTTTCAAATGATAATGCTTTGAAACCTGAACTCAATCATAAGAGGAAATTTGGAAAGAACTCAAATACATGGATATTAAAGAGTATCCTACTAGAGAATGAATGGATCAACCAGGAAATTAAAGAAAAATTAAAGTAATTCATGAAAACAAATGAAAATAAAACACAGCTTTTCAAAACCTTTGGGATACAGCAAAGGTGGTCCTAAGAGGGAAGAATATAGCAATACAAGCCTTTCTCAAGAAACAAGAAAAATCTCAAATACACAAGCTAATGTTACACCTAAAGGAGCTGGAGAAAGAACAGCAAATAAAGCCTAAATCCAGCAAGAGAAGAGAATTAATAAAGATTAGAGCAGAAACCAATGAAATAGAAACCAAAAGAACAGTAGAACAGATCAAACAAACTAGGAGCTATTTCTTTGGAAGAATTAATAAGATCTTACACCAGTCAGAATGGCTAAAATTAACAAGTCAGGAAATAACACATTGGTAAGGATGCAGAAAAGGGGGAGTCTTCTTACACTGTTGGTGAAGATGCAAGCTGATGCAGGCACTCTGGAAAACAGGATAGAGGTTCCTTACAAAGTTGAGAATAGAGTTACCCTACAACCCAGCAATTGCACTATTAAGGATTTACCCCAAAGATACAATGAAGTGATCCGAAGGGACACCTGCACCCCAATATTCATAGCAGCAATGTCCACAATAGTCAAACTATGGAAAGAGCCACAATGTCAACCGACAGTGAATGGATAAAGAAAATGTGGTATATATATAATGGAATACTACTTAGCCATCAAAAAGGAAATCTTGCCATTTGCAATGATGTGAATGGAACTAAAAGGTATTATGCTAAGTGAAACAAGTCAGAGAAAGACAATTACCATACGCTCTCACTCATATGTGGAATTTAAGAAACAAATGAGGATCATAGGGGAAGAGAGGAAAATATAAAACAAGATGAAATCAGAGAAGGAAACAACCATAAGAAACTCTGAACTCTAGGAAACAAACTGAGGGGTTCTGGAAGGGAAGGGTGTTAAAGGATGTGATAACTGGGTATCTGGGTGATGGACATTAAGGAAGGCACTTAATATAATTAGCACTGCGCATTATGTAAGACTGATGAATCATTGAACTCTACCGCTGAAATTAATAATACATTATATGTTTATTAATTACATTTAAATTTTAAAAAAGGTGGAAGAAAAAATGAGAAGTCTGCAAGTCATGAAATGCTCATGGATAATATGAAATAAAAATGCAATCATAAATAATTATATAATTTAATTATATCTAATTATATAGCATTTACTATGTTCCAAGCACTGTTCTAAGGGCTTTATATATTTTAAGTCGTTTAATTTTTACTATACCCTTGTGAGGTAGGTACTATTGTGAACCTCCATTGACAGATGTACAGACTGAGGCATAGACAAGTTAAATTGCTTGTCCAAGGTTACTAACTACTAAATTAGCAGAGCAGGGTTTCAAGGGGTTTATAATCTTAACTTCTATGCTTACTGCCTCTCAAGAACCTGATGTTTATTATTTCTCTCCTCCCTGAACTATATGAAAAAAACTAGATCAGTCATAGTTATACAACTTTCTGGGAGCTTCTTATGAATTAATTCAATCTTTGACTTAAGTGTTAATCATAGCAATATTCTACAAGTTAGCTGTGTTAACATGTTAAGTAATGATCCCATACTCTTTGAAATAGAATCTTTTAAATAAATAAACATCTTGGTATTTATAAATAGGAAAAGATTACCTAAAGCAGAGACTATTAAACCACTGTGAATGTAAGTACTGGTTCTCTACATTAATGGATGGCATCAAGATAGAGTCCAACAAATAATCTGAACATGACAGATTAACTTAAAAAAAAAAAAGACCATAATCATTATGAAAGAATTCCAATAATATAGACAGAATAAAATATGCATAGAATTTTCTAATTATTAAAAGTAGGAACAATAAGCTCAGTGAAATAAACTAATATTAATTTTTTGTAATTGCTTTCTTACTGGTTAAACTTTAATAAAAATAGATGTACAATTATAATAACCTTAAAATAAAACTGGTTCTCAACTGGGGACAATTTTGCGCACCCCTCTCTTCCCAGGGGACATTTGGCAAAGTCTGGAGACATTTTTGGTTGTCAAAGCTGGGGGTGGTAGGTGCTACTGGCATCTAGTAGGTAGAGGCCAGAGATGATGCTAAACGTCTTAAATTGCATAGGACTGCTCTCTTGCAACCAAGAATAACCTGTACCAAAATGTCAAAGTGCCAAGTTTGAGAACTCTGCTATAAAATGGCACATATACCAATACCAGTTAAACCTGAAAATTTAAGAAAAAGGCAACAGATTTCAGTATACATTTGAACACACAGACAGAAAAGAACATTTCAAAACTTAAGGATAAAACCAATATAATTTTGGCCTTCATGATGTTGAATAAATGTCACATTGTTTCTTGCCATCATTAGTTTCTTGTTATTGCACTAATTATAAGGCTTATGGCCCTATTTCCAAAAATCTTTATACTTTGACGTGGTTCTTTATACTTGAAATAACGTCTATGGAACATATCAGTTAGCAAACTAATTTACACATACTAAATAATTTAACGTGGGAACTGGCAAAATACTGGCATTTTATTTGGCATCTGCTAAAATGCAAAAAATGGACAATGTATCTAAACTACTGTTTCTTTCTATTCAAATTTCCTCTGTCACCATCTGTGAAGGAAAAAAACACTCTATAACAGACTTTGTGTGTTTAATTTTAACCCAGGGCAAATTTTTATGACTGAGTGATAAACCCACAAAACTGGAGTTCACATCAGAAGCCCTTACACTACTAACCATAATGATACCAGTGGGCATTATCATTTTTAAAAGTGTAAAAAAATCAATGAGCAGATTGTCATTACAGAAACTCATTCTGCATCACACATATCACCCAAGAGATTGATATTTCATGCTTATAAAACTTAACATAAAATTAAATTGCAAATATTTTCTCACAATCTACTAAAATTATGGCCTAAGGCAATATACTGCTAATATGAAGCATTTGTTCAGCTCTAGTGGACATATTTCTATATGATTTATGTAAGAGAAGGCTTCATTTGCTTCTCATAGATTCAGTAATGAGGGTTCTTTCCTTATATTTAGCCTAGAAAGTGTATGAACTTCTTAGAAATTAAGCCAGCAAATATAGCATTGAATTATTAATAAATAATAGTAAAATTAACAAACTGAAGGTTTTCTCCTTGTGTGTATGACTATGCTGTTTCAAACATCAGCCATTCTTTCATTATCCAAATACATAAAGAGCAGGTCAATATTCTATACAGAAAATACATTTCATTCTTTCAGCACAAAAAGTAATAGATTTCAAGTAAAATAGTAGATTGTGATTCTTTTTCCCTGAAATCTAGAAAGATAAAAAAGAATTTCAATCATTAAAAAAAAAGTTAGGAATAACAGAAAGGAGAGTTGTGAAACCAATACTCTGTCTCAATCTCTTGAGATGTGAGGAACACTGAGTCCATGAGGTAAAACAAAAGATAAAATTGATTTCAGTATTATCAACCCCATGCATTGTGAAACTTACACGTAGCACTTTCTAGGTAGTGAAGCATTTTCTCATTAGCATATTTTGTAATGTACATAGAAGGAATTAATGTCTTTATCTGGAACTTAAAAAAAATCACTACACATTTAGCTTCATGCTGAAATCTGTTTGACAACTTGAAAAATTACCAGATTTTATACAAAAATATAGTAGGAAATACTTACCTTAAGCATTCTGCATCACTTTGAGGCTTTTCATTGATTTTTACTTTTTCTGCCTCTAGGTATTTGGTAGTACAAATGGCTTCATTCTTTTTATCTTCAAAAACTAAACAATTAAAAAAAGTGCTTACAATCTTTAAAAAAATAAACATAAGAGCTAATTAACTTTACTCATTCATAAGAACAATACTCTAATTTTTGATGCTTCATGTAAAATGCCTGCACTCATGATTTTTATTTTTCTACTTTAATATAGCAATTAAAGGCACAAAAAAGATTTTGACAAAATTTATGACATTAAAAATACCAGATCTAATTCTGTTCATTTTAGTGTTTTATCTATCTCTGTTTTTTTTTAAAGATTTTATTTATTCACTTGACAGAAAGATAGTGGGAGCATGAGCACATGCACCCACAGGAAGGGGGAGCAGCTGGCAGAGGGAAAGGGAGAAGCAGACACCTCACTGAGCAAGGAGCCTGATGCCTACTCCATACCAGAATCCTGGGATTCTGACCTGAGCTGAAGGCAGATGCTTAACCAACTGAGCCACCCAGGTGCCCTCCCATTCCTGTTTTACACCAATAATAACACTATATCCCAATAGGTTAGTACAGTTTGAAATAATAATATGATCCTGTTATGTGTATATAATTATATTCATCAGCAAAGTAAACTAGCTCATAAAGATAATACCTTTAAGTTTTCTCTGCACAGTAAGTAATTCTTGTTCTAATTCACTCTTTTGTTTTTGAAGTTCACTTAACTGGCCACTATCATGTTCCATTGACTTCATTTCTAGAAACAAATAGACAAAAAACCCCACATTTTAACCATTTAGGCTTTGCCTTAAATATGTCAGCAATTATTAACTTTTTTGTGTCTGTAATCAAAATTTAAGCAGCACGTGGTCAATTTTAAACTGACAAGAACAGATACTATACTTGATCTTAACCAAAAGGCCAAGAAGCAATTCATATGGTCAATTTTAAGCTCCAACAGGCTTCCCTTGGCCATCTAGAAACTGTCTCTAATGAACGGACCAGGGTTCATTAAACAACAATGGGGTACAAAAGAATGAGTTAATTGATGGTTAGACTACCAAGAGAGAATTCAAAATAATGTAACATCACCAAGTAAAACAAGCTTCCCAATGAGATAATAAGAAAACTATCATTCATAAGTAAAACATATTTAAAATATTTCATAGTACTCAACATATGGCTACAATTCTTCCATAACACTGCTAATATTGCTGCTTCTACCTAGAATATCTTTCCTCTCTTTATCCCCACAACAAACTCTAATTCGTCCTTTAAAGGTCATCTACTAATTTTTCAAAGGTAAACAATAAATTAGAACACAAAATTTATAATACACGACATTAAATAACTAGCTAACTTCCTTAAATTTACAAAGAGCTCATATAAATCAGTAAGAACAAAAATGTAGGAAGATGAACAAAGAATATGAATAGATTAGTCACAGGAAAATAAAAAGAAATTTAAGTGATCAATAAATTCAGAGAAGTAAATTCAATATCATGCAAAATCAAAGAAATATAAATTATATCAACATAACAATAATGTTTTTGCTTGTCAGATGGGCCAAGGTTAAAGTCAGTGATAATGCCCAGATTGTTAGTAGTTTAGGATATTAATTTAGGAAAGCAAGTTCTCTCCTATAGGTCGGTAGGTAAATTGATTAAGTCAGTGCTTTAAGGAGTATAATTTGGCATTAATTCTCTCGATATTTTTGTCGACCTAGCAGTTTCATTAGATTTTACCACGGAAATATAGTCACAAAAGTATAGGGAGATATATATTCGGATAATTAGAGGCCCCTATTGATGGTCATGTAGGTTGTTTCTGATTTTTATTTTGTTTTGTTTTCTTCTGAAATCACCACCAGTCCCTCCACCTGTGAACCATTTCCTATCTTCTCTGGAAACTTTACTTCTCTCTGGAATTTTCAACTCTATTTCTCCATGGGCTCCGACCCATCAGTATTTAATATGTTCAAAAATCTCCCATCTAAGAAACAGAAATGCAAAAAGGACAACACATTCCCCACTAAAAGTCTTCCCCTGACCTCATATTCCCTTGGGTTACTGGACTTTCCCATCCAGAGAAACTTTGTTTCAAGGGCTTCTGGGCACTAATGATCACCATTTCCTCTGCTCCCGCTGCTCAACCCATTACAACATGGCCTCTGTCTTCCTCTCTTCTTATCCCCATCTGTTCCTTCCCCTGAAGATCACCAGAGACCTCTCATGGCTGTGTCTTAGTATTTATGGTTGACAGTTTGGCAACATTTAACTTGCGCTGATCACTCCCTCAAACACGGTGGTGGTCTCCAAGGTGATCTCCATTTCACACAGGTGACCTCCTGCCTACCTTTTACATTCTTCCCTGGCCCTTTTCTTCTTCTTCCTTTGAAAATCCTGGTGTTCCTCAGGGTTCTATTATTTTCTTTCAATACATTTTTCCTGGGTGACTCCCAAATTTAACAGTTTCGGCCCAAATCTCCCTCAGCGCTCTTGACTTACTGATATTTACACTCAGATTTGTCATGTGGCTAATTCCTACCACCCTTAAGTCTGAAGGTCACTTGCTTGGGGAGATCTTCCCTAACTCCTAGTCCAGGTTAAGTTCTCTTATTATATGTTCTCACCTCATTTTACACATCTCCTTTTGAAGCGGTCATTGATTCATAACTCTCTCTCTCTCATACTATTGGAGACAGAGCATTAAACTAAACAAAGTCCTGCCATTACAGAGTTTAAAGTTTCATATGTAAATGTTATGATATACGTAGAGATGGGCTTTGTGAAAGTACAAAGACCAACAGTACCAGGACCATGGAAGTAAATCTATTAAAATAAATGCATATTTCTGGAAGAAAGGATACAAAACAGAGGGCTACAACAGTATTTGTGGTATCAAGAACTTTTTTCCTTATCACTTGTTTTAGAGGAATCATTTACATAAAGTACATGCACTTATAGCATATAATTCTTTGAATTTTGGCTGTCATATACACTCATGAAACCATCACCACAATCAAGAAACCATATATTTCTACCAATCCTGAAAAGTTCCTCAACTTTTTTTGCAATTTATTCATTCTGGTCCAGGCAACCACTGATCAGCTTGTTGTTACTTGCCTGCTTGTTGTCACGTACACTTTGTATTGTATATAATATGTGTTCTTTTGTGTCTAGCTTCTTTTACTTATCATATCATTTTGAGATGCATCCATGTTGTGTGTGAGTAGATTTGTTATTTTTTATCTCTGAGTATTCCACTGCATGGGTACACCAATTTTGTTTACCCATTTACCTCTTAATAGACATTTATGTTCTGTTCCGTTTTTGGCTACTGTGAATAAAGTTACTAAAAACTTAGTGTGGATGTATATTTCAGTTCTCTGGTGTATCTAGTTGTAGAATGGCTGGGTCACCTAGCAAATGTATGTTTAATGTTTTAAGAAACTGAAAAACAATTTCCAAAGTTGTTGTACCATTTATTTTACATTCCCATCATACCTTAAGAATTTCAGACGCTCCACTTTATTGCCAACACTTGATACGACCAGTCTTTTTAATTAAATGCATGTATAGTGATATAACATTGTGGTTTTAATTTGTATTTTCCTGATGACTAGAGATACTGAGTATCTTTTCATATGTTCATTGGTCATTAGTGTATGCCCCTTTGTGAAGTTCAAATCTTTTCCCCCTTTTTAAAAATTTTTTTAAAGATTATTTATTTATTTATTTATTTATTTATTATTTATTTATTTATTTATTTATGACAGACACATAGAGAGAGAGGCAGAGACACAGGCAGAGGGAGAAGCAGGCTCCATGCAGGGAGCCCAACGTGGGACTCGATCCTAGGTCTCCAGGATCACACCCCTGAAGGTGGCACTAAACCTCTGGGCCACCGGGGCTGTCCTTTTCCCCCTTTTAGAGTAAGTTTTGTTGCCTTATTATTAAGTTGTAAGAGTTCATTATAGTCTAGGTAAGAGTACACCAGCAGATATGTGCATGGCAAATATTTTCTCCAAGTTGTGGTTTGTCTTTTGATTTTCTTAATAGTTTTTAAAATTTATTTTAAATCCAATGTATTTTTTTTTTTTTTTTTTACTTTTATGGTTCATGTTTCTGTGTCCCATCTAAGAAATCATTGTGTATCCAAACCAAGATAGCAAATATTTCTTATTATGTTTTCTTCTAGGAGTTCCATGATGTTAGCTTTTATGTTTACATGTATGTCCATTCTGAGTTAATATTTAATATGGTGTGAAGTAAGATTTAGGAATCATTGTTTTGCAATGGATGTCCAATTGTTTTAGCACCATTTACTGAAAAGAATTTCCTTTCCTCACTGAATTGTCTTGTTACTGTTGTTGATAATCAATTGACTTTACATGAGTAAGGCTATTTCTGGACTCTTTCATTTGAATGGTACCTATCTGCCTATTTTTAAGCCAGTGACACATTATCTTGATTACTATAGCTTTTTAGCAAAATTTGAAATCAGGGAGTATAAATCCCTAAATTTTGTTCTTTAAAAAAATTGTTTTGGCTGTTCTAAGTGATTTACATTTCCAGACGAATATTAGAATCAGCTTGTTATGGCTTACTAAAACTTAGTAGGATTTTTACTGAGATTCTGTTAAACCTATGATTTGAAGAGAACTGATCTTCTAACAAAACTGAATTTTCTAATCATGAACTTGGTAGATCTATTTATGTAAGGTTTTCCTTGATTTCTCTCAGTAATTCTCCGTAGTTTGTAGTGTAGAAGTCCATTAGTCTTTTGCTAAATTTGTTTCTATTTTTTTTGATGCTGTTTAAATGGTATTTTTATTCCACTTTTCTATTGTTTGCTGTTAATATATAAAAATTCAACTGTTGTTTTTTTGTGTGGGGTGGGGAGAGAAGGAGAGAGTGGAGAGGGGTGTAAGGGAAAGGGAAAAAGAGAATCTTAAGCAAGCTTCACTCCCAGTGTGGAACCTGATTTCATGACCCTGAGATCAGGATCTGAGTCAAAATCAAGTTGGAGGCTTAACCAACTGAGCCATCCAGGTGCCCCTCAACTGATTTTTAAATATATACATTGTATTCTATAATCTTACTATATTGAATTAATTTTAGTAATTGTTTTATAAATTCCTTATAATTTTCTATGTAAATTATCATGTAACCTGTAAATAGAGGCAAATTTATTTTGTCTCCTTGAAATGTTTAAAATGACTAGGACATCCAGAGTTGTATTGAATGGAAGTGGTAAGAATGGGCATCCTTGGCTTATTCTCAATCCTTTTGGGGAATGCATTTAATATGTTACCATTACATATGATATTGCTATTCAATATTTCACCATTAAGTGTAATATTAGCTGTAAGCTTTTCAAACAGGTTCTTATCTGGTTTCTTATCCCCTCTATTCCTGGTTTCCTGAAAGTCACATAGGGCTGTTTAGATCCATTTGCCAGTCTCTTTTTCCAGTCCTTTATGTTATAGCTGTCATATATGCATACGGTATACATGTATACAAACTGCTTCTGCATACATTATAAATTCCACAAGACAATATATTATTTGCTTAAATTGTCACATGTAGTTTTTAAAGTTAAAAAAAGAGGTATTTATAATTATCTATATATTTGCCATTTCTGTTTAATTCATTCAGCATGATCTGAGTTTCTGTTGTCATTTTTGCTTCTATTTTGAGGACTTCTTTAGCATTTCTTGTCATTCAGGCATGATGGCAATGGATTCCCTTAATTTTTATTTATCTGAAAATGTCTTTATTTTTAACTTCATTTTTTTAAGGATATTTTCACTAGATATAGAAAAATTTTCTTTCAACACTTCCAAGATGTTATTCCACGGTCTTCTTGACTTTATCATTTCTAGTGACAGGTACATAATCATTAGAATTATTGTTCCCCGTTTTCAAAGTTTTCTCTTTCTCTTTGGATTTTTTTAACAGTTTGACTATTATTGAATAGCTAGGCATAGATCTATTTGAACGTATCTTATTTGGGTTTGCTGAACTTCTTGAATCTTCAAATTAATGTCTTTTCAAAAATTTAAGAAATTTTCTGCCATGATTTCTTCAAATATATTTTGACAATTCTCTTTCCTTTCCTTCAGAGATTCCAATTACTTGAATGTTAGACCTTTTAAAATTGTCCCATAGGTCCCTACATTTCTAATTTTTTGTTTCATTTTAACTTTTCTTTTTCAGATTGGACAATTTCTATCAATCTATCTTCATGTTCACTGGCTTTTCTATCAGTTCCATTCTGCTATCAAGCTTATTCAGTGACATTTTTATTTAAGATAATGGATTTTTCAGTTCTAATGTTTTCTTTTTTACGTTTTCTATTTCTCCACTGAGATGACCTATCTTTTCATCTGTTGCAAGTGCATTTTCCTTATCTCACTGAGCATAGCTCAAGAATAACTGCTATAAAGTATTTGATAATTCCAATATTCTAGATCATTAGGGGTTTGGCATCTCATGGTTTTCTTTTGACACTAAGTCACATTTCACTGATTCTTCAGAGGTCAAATAATTTTGGATTGCATCCTGAACCTTGTGAGAATATCATGTTGTGGAGACTTTGGATTTTTTTGATAATAGAATTCTAATGAGTGCTAAGTGGTATCTCATTATGGTTTTGATTTCCATTTCTCTAATGACTAGCATCTTTTCATATGCTTAATGACCATACCTTTGGGGAAATGTTTGTTCAATCCTTTGCCAACTTTTTAATTGAGTTGTTTATTTATTGGCTTTGAGTTATAATTCTTCATATATTCTGCACATTAGGAGCACCTGGCTGGCTCAGTTGGTAGAGCATATGACTCTTGATCTCAGGTTTGTGAGTTCAAGCCCTACTGGTTTAAAAATATTCTGGATATTAATCCCTTATCAAAGATAAGATTTGCAAATATTTTCTTCCATAAAAAACACAACTCATTCTTTTTTGTGATATACAGAAGATCTTAGTTTTAATGATATACAATTGGTCTACTTTTTCTTTTGTTGTCTGTTTTTGGTATCCAAGAAATCACATCTAAACTCAACATGATGAAATGTTTCCTGTATGATTTCTTGTAAGAGCTTTGTTGTTTTACTTCTTAAGACTTTCATCCATTTTTAGCTAATCTTTGTATATTGTGTAAGGTAAGGGCCCAACTTCATTCTTTTGTATGTGGTATTCAGTTTTCCCTGCTCCATTTGTTGAAAAGACTGTCCTTTCCCATTGAATAGTCTTGGGACGCTTATAAAAAAAATCATCTGACCATATACAAAAGGGTTTATATTTGAGCTCTCTGTTCTATCCTGTTTTTCTATATGTCTGTCCTTATCCTAGGACCACACTGTTTGATTACTGCAGCATTTTAGTAAGTTTTGAAATCAAGAAGTGTGAGTCCTCCAACTTTGTTCCACTTTTTCAAGATGGTTTTGGCTCTTTGGGATCCTTTAGGATTTCATATGAACTTTAGGATGGGTCTTTCAGTGCATGAAAAAATGCTGTTGGGATTTTGACAGGGATTACATTGAATCCATACATCATTTTGGGGTAATAATATCATCTTAACAGTACTAAATTTTCCAATCCATGAACATGGAATGTCTTTCCACTTATCTGAGTATTCCTTAATTTCTTTGAGTAATGTTTTATAGAGTTTTCAATGTACAAGTCTTTTACCTCCTCGGGTAAATTTATTCCTAAGTATTCTTTTTGATACTATTGTAAGTGGAATTTAATTTTTTTTTCCTTTTTGGATCACTTATTGCTCATACATAGAAATGCAACTTATTTTTGTGTGTTGATTTTGTATATTGCAACTCTGCTATGTTTATTTATTAGTTCTAGCATTTTTTTTGTGGTATCCTTAGGTGTTCTATATATAAGAGCATATCATATGGGCACAGAGATAATTCTACTTTTTCCTTTCCAATTTAGATGTCTTTATTTCTTTTTCTTGCCTAATTGATTTGGCTAAAATTTCTAACACTATGTGAATAGAAGTGGAAATATCCGTGACTTTTTTTTATAGAAAGTTAGTTACAGAGTATGTACCCATTTAACTTTGTATTCTAACTTGTTATTGAAAATACACATCAATATCACCTAAGGACAAAAAAGTTATGTTCCCTACCCGTCCCACAGAGATTCTGATTCAATAGGTCTTGAATGAGACTCAAGCATTCAATATTTTTTGAAGCTTTCCAGATGCGTGCCTCTGTCCTACACTGTCTACTCTAAGTAATTTATCTATGATAACCTTATTTCCATCATCTATAAAAAGAAACTAAAAATATAATTCCCATATTTTTGAGGGCTTAATTATGTGGCAGGCAGCATTCTATGTGCTTCAATATTATTTCATTGAATTCTCACAACAACCTTTGTTAAGGTCATTACTATTAACCCCTTTCTTTACAGATGGGGAAACTGGGCCAAAGAAAAGTCAAGCAACTTGCCCCAAATCACATAACTACCAAATGGTAAAATTAAGATTTAAATGAAATTAACATGACATTAGCATTTATAGTCTTTAGGATAGTGGTTGTTATATACTATAAGCCTGATAAATATTACTTAAAAGTTGTCATATGCAAAGCAAAACAATAAATTATTCATACTGATAGCTCCAAGTCAAAAAGTTAAATGCGTTTATTATTCTCCATTTACTAAAGGCATCAAAGTAATAAACAGTACATTTTAGAAAGGCTTCCATTAAAAACTAATTATCCATTTAATATCATTTATATTTTCATTCTCTACTTCCTTGACTCCCATTGATTCCAATCTATTACTACCAGTCTTCTACTGCTCTACTCTATGCTACTGCACTTGACATCTTCTGATTGTCAAATTAATAACCTATTTTGATTTCCACTAATTTAAGAAAAACATATTTTGCTTTTGGTTTCTAAAATATTACTATTACTTTCTGCTGGTTCTCCTCTTGCCTTCTTTGAATGCTTTGTCCCATTCTTTTTCTTTCTTTCCTTAAATGTTTCTGGCTTTGGTCTTTGTTCCTTATCTGTGTCCCCCCAATATGTTTTCTCAGAATGATATCACCGACTCCTCTGGATTCAGTTCCAAACTTAATGGTCTAGCTCTGATTTCTTTTACCAGCTTCACAAACAACTCTTCCCCTCCCACCTGGGAATTCCCCTCTGTGTATTTCATAGACATCTCCCGGCCTAAAAATACCTGAAACAAAAAACTTATTTTGTCCAGAAAAGGCTATATAGTTCCTACAGGCTTCTCTATCTCTGCTCTTCCTCCTGGTACCACATTCTACCCAAACTCTGATGTTTGAAAACTATAATTCATCCTTAACTTTCTCTATTTTTGTTCACATTAAAAAGTGATGAAGTCCTGTTATTATTTCTAAACATTTCTTTAATTCAACTTCTATTTGGCAATGTCTTTAATTCAGGATCTTTATCACAGATTACAATAACCTACATGCTAGGGTTCCTGAAATGAAATTCTCCCCACCCCACTGTGTAACCTTGTTTTCTAGTTTAAATTACATTGACGGTAAATGAGGTACATCCCACCAGTCCTACCCCTAATATGGCTTCTATCACACTGTACTATAAATATCTGCTTACATATTTGATTCTTCCACTTTTTAGTTTTATATCCCAAAGACCTAGAGCAATGCCTATCACATAAGAGAAGGAGCAATAGATATTTGTTATTGAATGAATGACTAAAATGCTCATGTCACACCTACGTCTAAAGAACTTGAGATTGCTCACAATAAAAGATACATTTCCATTAGGTTAATTAAGAGAAAGGTAAAAGAATAGCTATGCAATAACCCAATTTACTTATGAAAAAGTTAAATTTCTGGAACATCCATTGATTCAAATAAGTTATTTTCATTAATGATACAAAAATGAGGTGGTATTATATACTCATACCCCTCTTCAAAATGTTCGCCTGGTTTTCTAAGTCAGATATTTCAATCTTGACATTTTCTTTTATCCAAAGTTCTCTTTTCTTTGTTACTTCATACTCATTATTGAAATCTGTAATTTCCTTAATAAATTTTTCTTCCTCCTCTGTCACTTTTTTCTTCACAGCCTCCTGAAAAACAGAAACAAAAGATCAAATATAGATGGTAATTGTACTGTTATTCTTTAGTGATTCAAAATGCAATCATTTTGAATATTAACAACAAATATATAAAATTATAATTCCCATTATTATTACAAAAATGCTTTATTCCTCCAGCAATATGAAGCTATTACATACCAACTATTTCCACACGGAAGTTTTATCTTTAATATTTTGGGAGTATTATTGAGGTAGAATTTCTACTACTCATCATTGTATCTGTGTTTATATATTAAACTTATAGCCATTGGTGCCATTTTGTCATTGCAATATAAATTTGGGTAAAATAATTAAATGTCCAAACCTGAACATGAAAATGTACACTCAAGGGAATTACTTCTATAGAAAAAAAACAAGGAAATCGAAGGAAACCTTTTAAAATATAGCAAAGGAGGTAAAATTATATATTTATTTCCAAGTCAGTTCTACAAAATAGTTTACATTTTATGAAACATGAATATGAAAAAGAAATAAGAATTTCCAGAAACTCTAGAACCTAAACACTACTGAATTTTTCTATTTTTTTCTAAGAAATGTCAATTAGTTGTGAACTACATTGGGAACTGGCCATGTTAACATAAGCACCAAGTCTGTTGATTTTGACTTCAGATATTTTTAATATTTTTAAATGTATTTTCTTTAAAATGTCAATTAATTACAAGTCACATTCCTAAACTGGCCCTGTTGTTTAAAACTACTGAGTCTGTTGCTTCTGACTTAAGATAAAAAGATAAACAAAATCTTTTCACCAAGATCCATAAATATGCCTAAAGTGTGAACTCTCTGCCTTTCAAAAGCATTAAAACCAAGGTCTCAAAGCCTGAGCAATTCAAATCAGTTTCACTCATTTTTTTATGCTTATTACAATTGCAAATAATTTCTATATTGCATTCCTGCCAATAGAATTCTTTCAAACTATATTACTCTACCAACTGGTTTTAAATAGCACTTAATACTTTTCCATATCTGAACAGGAGTATCTGCCAATATGCATACAGATAATTTTCTAAAAGTACACCTAAGTATATTTAAATACTTTTCAATACTGTTAGTGAAATAGATATTTCTAAGTGGCTGTAGGCTTACAAAGGCTTGAAGAAGCATATTCCTCTGGTTTGTAATTTCACTACACTGTCTTTCTAAGGCATTTTCATGAATTTTCCAAAGCTGTAAGAGGAAGGCTTTTTCAGAAAACTGCTGAACCTTTAAAGTAAAAAAACAGAAATCAGAATGAAACAATTAGGGTGCCTTAGTTAAGAGAACAAATATTAACCTTAAATACAAAATAAATTTCACATTAAGCATCTTATTTTAAATGCACTATCATATATTATTTTAGAAGTGTTCTATAATTACAAGTTTTAAAATGTTTTCCCCCAATAAGACATAGGCCCCTTATGGGCAGAAAATGCATTTTCTTTTCTCTTTGCAATACCTAACACATTTCTTAGCTTAGGTACCAAAGCTTTTTAACTACACACATTGAAATCTGCTTCAAGACAGCTTGTGTTAAAGAGCAAGTTTCTATTCTCATCACTTATAAGGAAGATATGGATGAATTAAACATGTATACAGTATGACTAATAAAATGAGATAAGATCTACAAACCACAGGCAAAAACCCAGTCCCATGACTACAGTTATACTAAGAAAAACACAAATCTGCTAAAGTCCTCAAATGCTTTTGAGAACTCATTTTTTAATTTTAGTACCTCATTTGGTTCTAGTTAGCAAGAGACATAATAAACATTAATATTGGATATGTAACTATTATTTCACTTGGGCCATAAAGAATAGCATCTCTTGAGACCATGAATATTGAAATGGAAGTCAGGAAGCTTTAATATATAAAAGCTAAAATTGATGCCAGACTGGGAATAATCTTTCCTCTATATTCAGTACTGGCCCTCATAAGAAAGCATCACTTTTAGTTTGGGGCTGTTCCCATCTCCATAGTGAAAAGAAAAAGGAAATAAATTCAATTTAAATTGCAGAAAGCAAGATTTATGTTAGCCATAAGAACTTCCTGAAGGTGAGAGACAGAGTGTGAAATCTCTGTCCCAGAAGATATTGAATAGTAAAGAGCTTAGGAATAGTCTAGTCCAGAGGCAAAAGGCTGGCCTGAAAGAGATTTTGAAATGATATGGCTAAAAAGTCCTGGAAATACTGGCATTAAAAAAAGTAACAGAAAAAAAGGAACAGAAATAAAACATAAAATATGATCTTGCATGTATATTATGTCATGGCACATCTACTCACACCTTTAGTACTTGCTGCTGTTCTCATCAACTCTATCATCAAGACATCAATAGAGAACGAATAAAGAGATACAATTTTCATGACCAAAGAAACTCAGAAAAAGCTTTTAAAATGGGGGAAGCAGGACTGGGGCAGTTAGTTATTTTACTAAGAAGAAAGAAATCATAAAACATATGGCCAGATCTAAGAAATCACATAGAAAATGGTAACAATAGCAAACAGGAGTATGATCATGAATCTACCATATTTATTTAGAATAAGAAAACACTTCAGAGCTATTTACTATTTATTATATAAATGAGAATAAAATGAGTCCAGAAAAGTGAAATTCCTCAACAAAGGTAATGTAATTAATTACGGGCAAACCAAGGACTAAAATCCAGATCTTCCGATTTCCTTTCTCCTATGGGACTAGAACTATTTCAAAGTAATTGAGATACTTTTGGAACTAAAAGGAACTCCATTCTCTATAATAGTAGAAGGTTAAAGTATGTAAGTTTGAGAAACACAAAAAGTATCAGAACTTAATGAGAAAAGGTTGCTTGTAGTATACCCAACTCTCAGGATTGCTATTCTGGAGGGTAAGCATGAATGCATTCAAGATTGCTTTAAGACCAAATATTGGGCTGGATAAATTTTAATTCAATAAGGTATGTCACGTATGAATCAAAGTTCCTGAATTCTGATTGTTTCTGCCACAATCAGAATCTGTTGTGAAAGACCTATGATGAAACCCAAAAATGAAGAAAATATTAATCAGACTAAGAAATTTTTAAGTAAGACATAACTAAATTTATTATTCAGATTCAGAAGAGCCTTATGTTAAGAAATAAAAAATTAAGGTGTCCCATTCCAGCTATTACCAACTAAGATCTAAAATTACACTGAGCTCATGTCCTCTTTCCTAAAAAAGAAAATAAATATTAAAGAGAGCTATTAGACAAGCTGTCATTTAATTGGAATATTTTACCATAATCTGAAAAATGAAACCTATATAACCCAAATGAAAAGTAGACAGCTATTCAAAAGCTTTATAAGAAAGGTATAACTATAAATTTCCTCTTTCCCTAAACTTCTATGGAAATTATCATTTTGAGGTATTTTCTGCTTCTTTGTTGTTATTTTTATTATTACTTTATTATTATTATTGGCCTGCTTCTCATCATTATTCCCACTTTCTGTCTTATACTCTGCCTTTATCTTTTACTTCCACATTTTCCTCTGTAAAGCAACCTAAAGAAGTTCCAGAGTCAATAACTACAGAAAAATTACAGTAACACTAATTTTTAAATTCACTTAGGATCTGTGATGAGAACATTTAATACAAGAAGGAATTGGCAAGTAAAAGAAAAAGCATAATAGAAAAAAAGGCAGGAGTTTGGGAAAGCTCAAGTCAGTAAAATTATTGTCCACAATATGATGATTCACATGGTGAAGACAAAGGTAAGTTAGAGTTGCAGTAGCTACCCAGGTCTATTATTAATAGAGTTTTTTCATATTTTAATGAAAAATTAAAGGACAAAGACTTTTGGATTTTCCCAGTTCCTCTCTGCCAAGCAAACATTGTTACTCTTAAAAACTGAAATAGCTTTTCATGGCCCCCTACTTGCAGAATGTGTTTCTCATTATTTCTTTTGTTTTTGCTGTTATCACAACCAACTCCGTAAACTATTTTTCACACTCTTGTATTTGAAAACCAGACCCTCTGATGTATAAAATAGGTAAATAATTCCAAATATAACCCCAAACATATTGCTATGATCATAAGACAAGGTCATTTCACAGAATAAATTATCAGAAACATCTCTTGTTGTAAGAGTGATAGGTGGGGATCAGAATTGGAAAGATATTAGAAGAAATGAAAAACTGTGACTTAAAAATAATTTTAACTAGGGTATAATTGACATATAACATTATATTAGTTTTGAGTGTACAACAAAATGATTTGATGCTTATATACACTGTCAAATAATTACCACAGCCAAGTGTAGTTACCATTTGTCACCAAAGTTATAAAATCTTTTTTTTCTTGTTAGGAGAACTTTTTAAGATTTATCCTCTTAGGAACTTTCAATATCACTGACTATGGTCACCAGGCTGAGTACTATGACATGATGATTTATTTATAACCAGAAGACTGTACTTCTTGACCCTCTTCACTCACTTTGCCCATCACCCAAACTCCTCCCCACTGGTAACTACCAATATATTCTCTGTATCTGTTAGTTTGGTTTTTCTTTGTTAGTTTGTTTAAATTCCAAATACAAGTGAAATCATATAGTATTTGTCTTTATCTGATTTACCTCACTTAGCATAATACCTTCAAGGTCCATCCATGTTGTTGCAAATGGCAAGATTTCATTCTTTTTTATTGGCTGAGTAGTATTCCATTATGTACTTACCACATCTTCTTTATCCATTCATTCACTGATGGATACTTAGATTGTTTCCTTATCTTGGCTATTGTAAATAGTGCCACAATGATCATAGGGGTACACATATCTTTTCAAATTATTGTTCCTATTTTCTTTGGATAAATACCCAGAAGTGGAATTGCTGGATCATAATGGTAGTTGTTTTTAATTTTTTGAGGAACCTCCACACCATTTTCCATAGTAGTTGTACCAATTTATAATACTGCCAACAGTGTGAGGGGGTTCTGTTTTCACATCCTTGCCAACACTTGTTATTTCTTGTCTTTTGTTTATTTATCTTTTTTATTATAACGATCCTAACAGATATGAAGTGATATCTCATTATTATATTGATTTATATTTTACTGATGATCAGTAATGCTGAACATTTTCCATATGTCTGGTGCCCATTTGTATGTCTTCTTTGGAAAAATATTTATTTATATTCTCTGCTTATCTTTAAATCAGAGTGATTTTTTTTTTTTCCCATATGTTCACCAGTTTTAGCAAGGCAGCAGGAGAGGGCAGGGATAGGGCACATCCACTAGTGTTAGCAGGGAAATTGGAAAGTGCTATGACTGTGTGCACCTACCAGTACAAGGAAGGTAAAGGGAGAGTGCAAAAATGGCTCCCACCAACATTGGTGCTAGCAAGTCAGCAAAATGGTACAAGGTGGAGGAAGAGTGAAAAAATGGTGCACCGCCTGTGCTGCCATCTCTGGAGAGAGTCCCATAGGCCCATGTCCCTCTGACAGGGTGCTTTATGATTAAGAAATAAATTTCTCCTTTACACACATGCATGTGTGTGTGTGTGTGTACATGTATATACACATATATACTCTAGGTGCTTTTCACACTGCTGCTTTTGTACTAGTTCTGGGGCAAATGATTCTACATATGAGCCCTTTAAGAGCAGAATCTCAGTTCCATACAGTCCTTGGATCTCTTGGATGTAATAAGCACCACTGGTTTTCAAAGCCAAATGTTTTGAGGGCTCATCATTCCCATGTAGGTCCCAAGGATTGGTGTGCCTGACGTTGATGTGGTACTCAGGGAGAAGCTCCGTATTTGTAAGCTCCCTCCTGATCAAGGGTTGCTGTGCCAATGTAGGGAGGGAGGTCTGGTGAGACTATGTCTCTGTCTCCCCCACCCATTTCAGTGTGGCCCTGTCTGTTATCCTTTGTTGTGGAATAATTTTTCAGCTAGTTTCCAGAAGGAATTTTTCAATATGTAGCTGTAGATTTGGTGTGTGCATGGGAGATGAGTTCAGATATTCCTATGCTGCCATCTTGAACCACCTCCCAAAATATTTTTGAACATATCTTTCCCAGTCAGGTTTTAATTGAGGCACAATCTTATAATCTATGGTAGCTTGGACATCTTACCATAAACATTTAAGAGACACTAACTCTATCTCCTAACTAAGTTACCCAGGAATATCAAGGGGATATGACTAAAAAAAGAAAAGAGTAGAAGGTTCCTATACTAATATAAATTTCTCTTTCTCTTCTTTTTCCCCTGACTACAAATGAAGAGAAAATATTTGCATGCAGCCTTAAAGTTATATTCTAGAATCAAACAGCCAAGCTTTGTCAGAAAATATTGCTGTTTTGGAAAATTTTAATTTATAGCAGTGCCAACATTCCGGTTAATTCTGCTTCCCTCAGCAATAAAGATTTTTTTCTTTCCATTTTATTCCTCTTGGGATATTTGATTTTTCAACAGAGCTTATAGTTTTCCCAGTGAGCTGACTTATCTGGTCAACTAGGTCAGTTTTCAGCATAGCCATGATTTGTGACTCTTCACTACTCTTGCTGCCTGGGTGCCTTTAGGTATTTTTCTACCAGAAGAACTTGAAAATTGAAAATGACTGAGGATTCTAAATTAATGTTTAGGTCCAAGTAAGTAAAGTATAAAGCTTCTCTTTGTTGTGGTTGCTGTTGTTTAAAATAGTCTCAGACTTTAGGAACTGACATTTTGCTGATTAAATGGTCGGCCTCATAGTGTAAGGCAACTTTACATAAGAGTTACGTAGATTTCACATTTGTAAGCTCATAGCAATCGGGGAAAGACTGTGTTTGTTATGACTACAATAATAGACATTGTAAATTCTATCATCAATACATCAATGGATATTGTATTGATAGATTTAAGGTTTTGTAAAAAAAAAATATATATATATATATTTTATAAATGTATCTCTTAACCACAGATTTAGTACTTAAAATTCACTATGACACAGTGATCCAACGTCAGAAGTTTCAATATTAGGAAATATTATTCCTTACAATAGCTCATAAGACTTTTTGTGGTCTGCACTCCCTTATTCACTCTCCAACCTTATCTTCTATTATTCTCTTCATTCACTCTCTCTAGCTACATTGGCTTCCTCATTATTCCTTGGACATACCAGGCACACTCTCTCCGTATAGTCTTTGCACTGGCTGTTCTCTCTACTTGAAAATCTTTTCCCAGATTCCTCCTGGTTTGTTCCTTTACTTCAGTTGAGTCTTTGCTCATCTCTCATCTTCTCATTGAAGGTTATTAGGATGCCAGATAAGACCACTGCTATTTAAATCTGTTCGGGAAGTTCTTATTAGTACAATATGGTAAAAAAAAAAAAAAAAAAAAAAAGATATAATTATCAAAAAAGCTGGTATACAATTTTATTTGTTTATGCAAATGCCATTGTCACATACCTAACAAATCCAAATGAATCTACTGAGAAACTTAGAAATAAAAAAAGAATTAAATAAAAAGGTTAGTAACAAATATCAAAAACTAAGCATCTTCTATAGTTACCAACAATAAATAGAAAAAAGCATGGAAAATATCTCATTCATAACAGCAACCAAATAAAAAAAACACAAATAAGCTTAGAAAATATAAGACATATATTAGAAAAAAGAACCTCTACTGAAGAACATAAAAGATACAAATAAATGTGGAAAAACACATTGTTTAAAATCTTGGAGTGGGGTAGGCTTTCCCAAGTCTGAGATGGATTTCAGAACAAACAAACAAAAAAGATTAAAAATTCTAGCAACACAAACATTCTAAATTTTGACTAGATAAAATATGTCATAAAAATGCAAGCTTTGTACAAATAACATTTGCAACAAATGACAAAGAAGAGTAATTATCTGTAACATATAAAAAGCTAGATGTCAATAAGAAAAAAACAAGGAGAGGATATGACTAGGTATAACACATGGTAAATATTAGCAGTCAATGAACAAAATTAAAAATATAAGTAAACAAAAAATTCAAATTAAAACTATAAAAGGATGACATTTTTCTCTTATACTTACCAAAAGAATTGATCATTTCAATTATATGAGTAGTGAAATTATACAAAAATAAACTGGAAAAACTTCTGGAGGACAATTTAGAAATTATCAAAAGTCTTAAAAGTATACAATTACTGATAGAGAAACTTGATTTCTAGGACTTTATCCTAAAAAAATCTAAGTGCATCACGGTGCATGTGCAAGATTGTCATCCCACCCCGGTGATATTAATAATAATTTATTAATAATAATCATAAATATTTATCAATAGGAAAGTAGTTAACTAAAATATGGTATAGCCATTGAGTGGAATACTATGCAATTATTAAAAACTGTTTATTTAGATATAGATTTACTGAGATATGTGGGATATAGTAAATGGGAATAAAGCAAATCATTTAAGAAAATTATACATGGACTTAAATAATTTCGAAAGACCTGTGAAAATAGTATATACAGTAGAACTATGGATAGTTTTAACTGTGTTTTACATGTTCCTATTTTGGGGATAATTTGCAATAAACATATACTACTTTTATGAAGAATTAAAACAAAGCTCGTTCAATTCAGAAAAAAAAATGTCTGCTGTATGTTCATCAAATATAATGGTAGGAGGCCCTTATATTTCCTGAGAATTTAACCTTCTCCTAGTAGCAACATAAGCAAATGCTCCTCATAAAAGAGAAAGGAAAAGGAGCCTCATAATAAAGAGAAAAAGACAATTTTAGAGGAACAACCTAATCCTTTATCCTACTGTGGCAGTCACATATCTCCCATTCCTTCCTCTTTTCTGTCTTTTCTCAGAAGGAATTAATTAGAATTTTAACCAGGAAAAACTGGACTATATTTAAAGCCATGGAACTAGACTGAATCAAAGAAGCTGAGGTAGGCAACCTTTCAATTTATCTTGAGATATTAATTCAGGCAATAACAATTCATAAAACCACATTAAGTACCAAAGGCTATATGACATATTCTTCTTAGCAACCTCAAGATCACAGGCACAACTGTGGGTAGCCAGTTTGCTTTTAACCTCTTTCATTCTCCTTTTTTGATCCATCTGGTGTTACAAAATCCATAGCCAACCTAAGTCTAACCTTCTCAAAATAACTCCCATACTCCAAACATATTCTTCCCCTTTTCCTCAAATAAAACTCCTATTTCCAAAGAACTGCTGATTTTGCTAGATATTAATCTGATTAGGGAAAGAGCAGTAATGCACAAATACTAATAGGCCAAGAACATCTGTAATGATACTTCTTAATCTGAAAGACTCACTGTGGAGATAGTTTGAAATAAGGTAACTTCTATGCTATTTGACAATTCAGAGGGCAGTACCTTATCTTACCTATCACTACATCTTCCTATTCTGTCAGGATATAAAACAATGGAATGCTGCAGGTAGTGATTTTTCATGTACTGCTTTTAATGGAAAACTATAAAATTTCACAGATTCTTTAAAACATACATTTTCCTCCTCATAGTAAGAAAACTTGGCACATGAGCAAGAAGAGATCATACCTCAGTTAAGTATACTACAAGAAACTAGGTTGGGGATATTCACATCAACTTGTCAACCAGCAGTTCATTCTTTAAGAACTAGAGAAAACAAGGATGGGTAAGGAACAATGTATATACTGTATCTGTTGGCAAGCTGTAAGTCTGGACAGTTCTCACATAATAACAGCATAAACCCCACCAAAAAAATACTGTAATGGTAGATAAAAGGTGAATTGCCCAAAAGCTTACAGAACTTTAAGTCTCTAAAATATATCACTGCTATAGGGTGCAAAAAGATAAATTTTGTCAGTCAATTATGTAATGTCCTCAAGAGGATGCAAAGGTATGTCCCCTAAAAAACAAGAGCAAGTAAGGACATAAAAGATTTAGATAAAAACACAAGCTGAGATAAAAAGGAAGATAGGAAATGAAAGACATATAAAAAAGAAGAGCCCAACAGAGCTTTTAAATTTACACAGTATTAAATAATACAGCCAACACTGCAAAAGATGGAATCAGTAATGTAAAGTATAAGGAGTTCTCCAAGGCTGCTGAGTAGATGATGGGTTCAGAGAAGAGAGAGCAAAGATCTAATCTTATAAGCAATAGGAATACTTGAAAAAGAAATCACAGTTAATAGTTGAGGTTAAAATGGGAGACTCATCTATGGTCTAGACAAAACTAATAGATACATATGTGAACAAATTTGGAATGATAAGGATAAAAAAAAATCTGTACAATCAATCAGGAAAGAAAAATTAAAACAGGTTACCTGAAAAGGACTTTTAAAAACCAGGCTGATTTCAGTATATCTCTTCTGCATTAATAAATTTCAAAAATCAGTAGTGCTACTTGTTGTGATGAGCACTGAGTGTTATATGTAAGTACTGAATCACTAAATTATACACCTGAAAGTAATATTACATTGTATGTTAACTAACTGGAATTTAAGTAAAAACTTAAAAAATCAGGAGCGCTAGATCTACATAATTTTCTAAAAACAGGTGTGAGCCAAGAATTCTGTATACAGACAAGCTTTCATTTAAGTGTGAAAACAACAGAAAGAAATTTAAAATCTTAATGGCTTAGAAAATCCATCATGCACATATTTTTCCCGAAGAATTACTTTAACAATTATACAGATTGACCAAAAGATAAAAAAGAAATAAGAACTCAAGAATGAGGAAGTTGAAGCATTAAGAAATTTTAAAGTGAAGAATTCTGGTTAATATGGCAGTCTAAGCAAAATGTGGGAAGGACACACTTTTTACTCAAATATAGAGAAATGCTATACAAACTAGAACTACGTTTAAAACAGATACTGTTTACACAGCCAACCTGAAAGCAAGAATGGGAAATCGTCATGCCAGAAACAAAGAGATGACTCAAGGTAAAGATGTTGTGCTAGAATTAAAGCCCAAGGGAAATCTTTGAGATCGGATACAGGTGTTAGGGGTTAAGGTTTTAAATGCTCACATAAGACCAAAAGTCAAGACCAGAAGGAGCTGGAACTAGGCTCACTGGATAAAGTCAGGAATTGAGAAGTGTCTAGCCAGTTGTGCATGTGGAATAACAAAACTCCATTCACTGTTTTAGAGAAGCAGCACATAAACAAGCTGCCACCATTGAGTCATGAGTGGAAGGAGTCATTCCCAAGAAGCTCCAACCCCAAGCTTGAACGGTTCATGGATAGGAAATTCATATGTCTCTTATTCATGTACTGCAGAAATCCTAAGCTCAGAAGTTAACATAAAAATGGTCCTGAACAAGTGAAACTTGTTAAGGCCCTGGCAATAGGGGTGAAACTGCTTCACAGCAGTCTTTTTTATCAAAAGAATATGTGATATTCCTAAGAAACATAAACCCCGTGAAAAATAAGTTCACAATAGAAATATTTAAAGCTCATAACAAAATACAACTACATAAGAAAGCCATCAGTTGAAACAGGCAGAATTCATAGAAAACAGAATTATATGAGAAAAGTTTTAATATAGTCATCCAGCAATATTTATTTAACACCACTGCAACCCAAGCACCGTTCTAGATACTGGAAATAACAGTTGTGAACAAATTAAATAAATTTGTATTCCTTGTGGAGCGTACATTCCATTGGTGGGGGAGACAAGTAATAAACAGATCAATATAAGATATGTCAAGATGCAGTAAGTGTTACAAAATAAAGGACTGTGAATAGACAGAGATGGGATGGTATGATACTATTTTATATACTGGAGGTCAGGGAGGATCCTCTTCAGTAGTCATAACCAAACTTTCTGGTCTCATGACTTTTCTGTCTTTTAAGACTTTATAGTCTTAAAAAATTATTGATATTTTTTATTATTTTTGTAAGCTAGACCTATCAATATTTTCTATATCAAATATTAAAACAGAGAAATTTTAATAAACATTTAATTCATTAAGAACTACCAATAAATTTATTGCATATTTAAAAACATATATTTATGAAAAATAATATTCCCCCCAAAATAGTAAGAAGAGTTGCATTTACATTTTTTGTGAATCTTTTTTAATGTCTGGCTTAATAGGAGACAACTGGATTCTCGTATCTGCTTCTTTATTCAATCTTTCAAAATAAGTTTTTTTGGTTGAAGTATATGAAGAAAATCTGGCCTCACACAACGTATTTTAATACCCTTTTCAAATGATTGTGGGTATGCTTGATAGTGCACCCAAATTAAACTAGTGGTAGTTCCTTAAAGGTTAGTTGCAATGTAGAATCTGAAACTATTTCAATAAACTTTTCACCGTCTGTTACAATAAAATCAATTGGTCTATCTTGTGCTTTCAGAGAATCTTTTATCCATGAGTGGTTTTGTAACATTATGTGTTGGCCATTTGGGAAATGCTGCTTCACTGAAGTATTCAGATCCTCCAAATGTTGATGCATGTCATAATATGATACTAAAAAATAACATTCATTAATATCATCAACAAACTCATCAGAAAAATCTTAAGTATTGGGAAAAATGCTGTCAAGTTTATAGTGACAGATATGAGTCTTCCAAAATTCTAATTTTTGTTTGAAAGGCTGAATATTATCACTGGCAAGATACTACTACTACTATCAGTTGTTTGCCTTAAAATGTCAGGGTCACTTCATTTTTGAGAAAATTTTGCCAAGTATTCAAGTTTAAATAACTACAGTCTGTCAGTTATTCAAGTAAAAATGGTGTTCCAGAAAAAAAGAGCTAGTTCATTTTGTAACTGAATCACGTAAGTGCTCACCCTTGAGACAATCATTGTACTTTGGAATACAGTAGTACTTTATGTGAACCTATCATTTCATCACACGCAATATTAAAAACTCATACTCAACAGTCAGCTTCAAAACAAGGCATTTAGTGAAACTGGCGGGTTTTGTCCTTTACTGTGAGTTTATGTCAGTGAAGAGTACAATAACTACTAGTACAGTTTGGTGCTACTGCCTTGATTTGTGCTAGGACACCAACAGATTTACTCATCATTGCCTTTCCTTAGCATCAATGTGCATGTGCGCACAGCGAAAATGGCAAAAAATGCCTCTGCATTGTTAAGAAAAAAGTCTGACCTCCCAGACCTCCTGAAGGAGTCTTGGGGATGCCTATGGTTGCAGATCATACAAAAACCATAGGTCTAAAGTGGCAACTGCAACCTCAGGTAACCAACCATCAAGATTTGCATGCAACTGTCTTGATGTAAAGTCTCATATTCCAGTGGAATGGTTGGTCACCCTACTGAAAAAGACCTCAAAGAAATGAGTGTACACAAAACCCCACTAGCTGATGGAAAAAGCATTTAGGCAGAAGAGACAGCAGGTAAAAAAGCCCTGAAGTAAAAAAATGGCTGGCATATCCAAGAACAAAAGAACCCACTACAAAGGTAAACACCCTTAGAAAATTAGATTATCCCCACAAAAATGCCAAATGCTATTCTCTAAGGACATCCAGTGACCTCATCTATTTTTATGCTTTAATTACTCATGACAAAAGTGAAGTTTTTCCTTACAGAACCACACAGAAAACATCAGAAGTTATTACAGATTTTTTTTAGAAAGGAGAACATCAAGAATTTTGCATTCATAGTTAAGTTTATGCACTTGAAGCTATCTGATGTCAACTCCCAAATTAAGGTAGAAAGTCGTTATGTAATTTATTTCCAGTTATTCATGGTGCAATGTAGATGTTGCTTAATGAATGTTTGTTAAATGAATAATTACCCAATGTGTGATTGGAGGTATTTAGAAATGAGGAAAACAGTTAATTGATTTTCTAAAAATCACAAAAGGCAAAAAAGCAAACTTTTGAAAGGGCATTCTTTTGTGCTGTATAGTCCTAGGAGGTCAGCAAACTAAATGTAATCTCATGCTTTCTGCACACTGAGCCACAAACGTAGTGTTCTTTAATTAGAGAACCCTTCTCTCAGTTCCTGGAAAGGAAGTTTTATTTTTGGTTTTTTTTTTTTTTTTTTCTGTTGAGAACATTTCTAACATTTTAGCCTAAAATCTGTGAGTAGCTCTTTAAATCTTAGAGTAGCTCTTTAAAGAGAAAAGAAAAGAAGAAAGAAATAGGCACATTGGTGGTAGATTTTATACAATTAGAAGCAGTGCAGTAGATTTTCCACTTTGTGGGCCCAAGCCAGGAAGTGTGCAACTTTTCTGATTTATAAGCACTTGCAAATAGAAAGGCTATCTAGCATACTGTTATAGAATTTGCTCTAAACTGCTATTACCATGAAATATTCTTTGGATTTTCTTAAGATCATGAAAACAAAGTTGAGAAAAAGGAGTTCAATAAATGCTATATATAATATTTTTCACTTCATTTAGAAATATAATCATTTCAGTTCTGTCAAAATGAAGAGAGATCACTACTTCTCAGAGACCAGCCCCCTCATAAAAGAATTGGAACCATGGACATAACCATTAATCAAGCAGCTCATCTTAAGAATGAGTGTGTCAAATGGCCAATAAGCACCTGAAAAGATGTTCAGCATTAATGTCATTAAGGAACTTGACATATAAACCAAAACCAAAGTATAAAGCAGATACTGCCCTACTCCCACTAAGATGACTATAACACAAAAACAAAACGAATAAAAAAAACCCAGAAAATAACAAGTGTTGGCAAGGATATAGAGAAACTGGAGCCATGGTATACTGCTGGTGGAAAGTAAGAAGGTGCTGCTGCTATGCACAGAGTCTGGCAGTTCCTCAAAAAGTTAAATCCATCCTTACCATGTGAACCAGAAATACCACTCCTGGATGGAATACCCAAGAGAACTGATATTATATGTTCATACACAAACTTGTAGACAAATATTCACAGTGACATTATTCATTATAGCTAAAAAGTGGAAACAACCATATGTCTATTAACTGATGAATGGATAAACTAATTTGGTATAACCATGTGATGGAATATAGTATTCAGCCATAAAAAGGAATGAAGTAGTGATATATGCTACAATATGGATGAACCATGAAAATATTCTCAGTGAGAGAAGCCAGTCAGAAAAGGCCATCTATCAAAGGATTCTACTTATATGCAATATCTGGAGACAGAAGTAGATTAGTGGTGACTTAGGGCCGGTGGGGTTTGAAGGGATGGAGCGGGGAGTGCTAAGTGCTTAGGGTTTCTTTTTGGAGTGATGAAAATATTCTCTATTAGGGATGATTGCATAACTTTTTGAATAGACTAAAAAACACTGCTTTGTAATTTTTAAAACGTATTTTTAAAAGTCACATAGCAGCTATGCCCTCACCCTCAACTTAAGAAATTAAACCGTATGTGTATAAAGTGCCCTGTATACCCTTCCCTGATTACATTTATCATCTACCCCATCAGAGATAATCACTACTTGATATTGCTACTTATCATTCCAGCATGTCATTATACTTCCACTATTTATTTATAATCCCTCATAGATGTTCTGTGTGTTTTTAAATGGTATCATACTTATGTACCCCCTTTTTAAATTACATTATTATATTTTAGAGATTTTTGGATTTTTTTTTTGTCATTATTTAGTGGCTTTTTCACAATGAAATTTAGCATTTAGAATTTTGAGGTCATACTCCCAGGAATAGTAACTAAATGGGTTAAATGTCTGTCTACTTTTAAAAATCAATTCAATCAGGTGATTCCTTCAAGTATTTCAAACTATCATTCAGTTCTTCTTCAAAATAAAATAAAGGAATTTTAAGTGCATGTAGTAACATTAAGACTTTATAACGAGGGGCAGCCCGGGTGGCTCAGCGGTTTAGCGCTGCCTTTAGCCCAGGGCGTGATCCTGGAGACCCAGGATCGAGTCCCACATAGGGCTCCCTGCATGGAGCTTGCTTCTCTCTCTGCCTCTCTCTTTCTCTCTCTGTCTCTCTCTCTCTTTCTCTCTGTTGTGTCTCTCATGAATAAATAAATAAAATCTTAAAAAAAAAAAGACTTTATAACGACTTGAACATAAAAGACCTCTTGCTTGACTGAGGGATAACTTACGAGGGAAAACTTTGCATTATATTCTTTCATATATGATAAATCATACTAAGATTAAATGTTAAATATAATCAATTAATCTTACATATTTCAACCTACTATAGGGACTCTTTACATGGCCATTCTGGCTTTAACCACCACCAAAATATTTGTTGTAGACACTGTGGTTGCCTCCAAAATATGCATTCTTCCTTTCCTTGGTTAACTATTAGTTTTTAGAAACCTGTGCCATCCCTAGACAGCCCCCTGAATTTGGGAGAATTTACTACACTTCGCCACAATTTGTGGATATGAGATGCAAGAAAGTATCTGATGAGGATAATTTCTTGCTTTTCAGAGAAAGTTTCTACAAACTTCCTTTTCCCTCTCTTCCTGATTTAGAAGGAGAAAGTATGACTCTAGGACTTGTTAGTCATTTTTAGGGGAACACAAGAACAACCAGCATTCTGCCATTATTCTTTATTAATAAAATTCCGATTTTATTCAGAGCAGTAACATATCCAGTTAAAAGTATTTACATTCCCAGTCTCCATTTTCCAGGGTTGACCATGTGGCAAAATTCTAATCCTTAAGATTCAGGACTAAGTCCTTAGAGAGGAGTTCCCTTCCACCAAAACAATGAAAAAGCCACATGAGGAGAAGTCTTTTGATTTTCATGCTCTCCTCTTCTTCCAGCTGGAATTCAGATATGATGCCTGGGGATAGAGCAGTACTAGGACTATAAGGACTAAAGCCACAGGCTAAGGAGAGTGGAACAGAAAGAATATGCTGGGGTCTTTCAGGAATTCCTTGAGCAGTTTTAATAAATGGCCCCGGGTTTCCAACTTCAGACTTCCTGGAGCAAATAACCCCTTATGAGGTTATTTGAGCCACCATGGTTACTTTTTTTTTATAAGCAACCTGATGCAATTCCAACTGATATAACCACTGAATCAAATGTTGGGTTTTCAAATATATGTCAATAGTTTCTCAATATTGTTTAAGTTGTTTTGATCTTAATTTATGTTGTTTGCAAACGAAAGCATCCTAACCTGATGAAGCCTTCTCTCTAAGGAAGGGGTGGTACTTCTGACTAAACCCTCAGGGGCTAACACACTGCCTGACTGAAATAGATCTTTCCTGATGAGTAGCCCCTACAATTACAGGGAAACTTCTGCAAACTCACGCTATTACCTTGCTTGCATATGGCCACCCAACTGGAAAAGCACAGGAAGAAACGACACATTCTTATTAATAATTTCATTAAACGCATATGACACATACATCAAAATTGTTGAACTAACAAAGCTAAGGTTTTTAGTGAACTATGCCTTTAGTTCCCTAGCACTGTCTCCAAACTTTCCTATATCCTCATCTTTTCCTCATTCCATTCTTTGCACTATACTACAGGGTTTAAGAGTAAGGGCTCTCTAGTTAACCCTATATATCTTCAAATCTTACATCTATTGCTTGCCACTTACATGACCTCACGCAAGGTACTTGGTTTCCATGTCTCAGTTTTCTCAAATGAATAATGGGAGAATAATTCTACCAACCTCACAGGATTCTTGTGAGAATTAATTGAGATCAGGTTTGTAAAATGCTTAGCATAAGACCTGATATATAATAATGATTTATTTAATACTATCTATTACTTTTAAGGCTTTTTAAAAACATTTTATTTATTTATTGGGGAGAGCAAGGGAGAGAGAGCATGAACAAAAGGAAGAGGGAGAAGCAGACTCCCCGCTGAGCAGGGAGCTTGAAGCTGGCCTGGATCCCAGGACCCTGGTATTATGACCTGAGCCAAAGGAAGATGCTTAATGGACTGAGCCACCCAGGCAGCTTTACAACAGAAGAGGTATCCCTCGTCTCATCAAAGGCTAATTCTTACCTTATGATCTGGATCCCACCCATCCTCCTTCTACCTTTTTAGGGACTTTTAGGGATGATTATCTTTTCTCTCTAGTCTTTATCTTCAACCTGTCTCTCTATAGGTCCCTTCCCATTAATATGCATAATAACAATGATAATGATGATACAGGAGATGATGAGATTTGAAACATAGATAGAATTGTCCTTTGTCAGGAGGAAGGGCATATCCTTCATAACAGGAAGAAAAGGGGAGAAGATGATCTTCACCATGGGTTTGGAGAACACCAGGTAGGAAAATAAAGAATTTCCTGGTGGATGGTCTATTTTCCCTGAAACAAAATGCAAAGTTATCTCCTGAGAGTTAAGTAGTTCAGAAGAGAGAATAATATGTATGAGAAGAGTGAAGGTTTAAACAGTTATTACAGAGTGAAAAAGGAATGTAGTAGTATTTCCAGGCAGTATGGAGATCTCAGTTGAACTGAAGGTAACATTCATGAATACTGGATCCAATCTCCCCTGGAACTGAGTGCTGACACAGACAATTGGTTCACATGGAGTTGGAGTCTTGCCAGGGTTTGAAAAAAAATGAGAGGAGTCAGGAGGAAGAGTGGAATGACCAACCATAAAATCTAAGAATAAAGAAGGAAATGAATACACAGACAAGTACTAGTGGAGAAAGACAGAAATGGACACAAGGTCCTGATGAAATTAGAGAACAAAGAGTGTGGAAGAAAAGTGAAATGTTTTATTGATTTTGAAAGTGAAATGGTTTTAGGTGATGGCACAGTATGATTATGGAAATAGGTGGCTGCGGTGGAAAAGAGAAAAAGGTTACTGAAACCGTGGCGAGCAAAGAACAGGCCAGATTGGTAGCTGAATGGTCCCTACAGACAACGTTATTCACAATGATGGCAAGAGTTGAGACAAAGGGGAAGCCTGGGACCAGGTACCAAATCCTAAGAGCAAAAGAGAGTATCACTGAATTAGCAGGATAACAGAAAAAAGAAGCTGGGAAAAGTTGGTAGAACATAGCAAGAGCTATCGTAAGTGGGTAGAGAAATGTTCTGGAAGTAGCACTGGGGAGTAAAGAAAACATCCACCAAACCTTTATCAAGTATCCTGAATGTAAAAGAAAAATACTTTGTAGAATGGACTCCAGACTCTGAAATACATCCACTGTCTATGGAATTGTACATATGACCAAAGTGAATGTACAAGAGACAGAATACCTAAAGTTCTAGACCATATTTTTTTTTTAAAAATCAGCTATACATGCTTAGGACAAGGAGGGATTTTGCTTAAAGGACTTTCACGTGAAAAAGTCAGAGAGAATGCAAGCAACTAAGTATAACTACCCTCAAAAGTGTCTTGGTCACAATGAACAAAATTATATATAGAAAAGTATTAAATTGTGATAAACAGAATTTTCATGTTATCTTCTAAAATTGAGGTTAAATAATTCACTTTATTGCTTATGTTTTTTTAACTTTTTTTAGGATTTTATTTATTTATTCATGAGAGACACAGACAGAGAGAGAGAGAGAGAGAGGCAAAGACACAGGCAGAGGGAGAAGCAGGCTCCATGCAGGGAGACTGAAACGGGACGCGACTCGATCACGCCCTGGGCCGACGGCGGGGCTAAATTGCTGAGCCACTCAGACTGCCTTTTACTTATGTTTTTAAGTAACTTCTAATCAATAAAATTAAAAAGGCTATAAATTTTTGTCACAATTTTTACAAAAGGAAAAATCTCCATAACAAAACTCCGTTTCAGTATTATACATGATAACAATTTGTGATTTTGTTCTTTCCCTCTTTAGGTAGTAGAGTAATAGAGTACTAACAGATATGACTTTTTCTGCTGTTCTAAGAGGGTCTCCTACTGGGAGGGTTTTTACCAACTAAAAAAAAGTAATGTGTGCATTTTGAAGAAAAGTAAATGAAGCCACCTTAAGTTACTTGTTTATTTCAATATAATTAATTTTCTTTAAAAAATTCATGACATATTATTTTAGTATTGCTTTAATGTTTACATAGTAAGTTAAAATTGGGAAAAGAAAAATTAAAGTAGTCAGCCTCAGACTTTCCTCTCTTTACTTTCTCTTGAGACAGTATGGCATTATTTTTGTTTTTTTTATAATATGTTTATACATATTAAATGCCTAAATTTTAACTATATACTACTTTTAAAACAGAAAAAAATGCTTAGGAGAAATTACAAATGTTCTATAAGTCCTTAATTTTGATTTGCTCTGTCATCAATACTAAAAAAAACCTTTCCTTGACTATCAGGAGCTTTAGGTATGTTATATTGGTAAGCATTAATGCAATCCAGGGCATGCATGTTCCTGTCTTTCTGTTTTCATATTACCAAACCTAACCACCCATACTGTAGCTCTCCAATTCACAAAGTACTCATACTATATAATCTGAGACTTTTGCAACCATATATTTTAAAGGACTCATTGAGCCCTGAAAGGCAAATGCTATCATTCAAGTTCTAATTACATGCTACCAGGGTTTTACAGAACAGAAAGAAAAAAAAAAAAAAAAACCCACGAGTACTGTACTTCCTAAATACATTTTTTGACCACAAGCAACTTCCAAAATAAATGCCCCAAATATTGTCTGAATGTATCACTGTACAAATAGCTCAAGCACTGGCCTATTCAAATTATGTTCTAGTTTCTCCCAATGCTGCTTCTACTTGATAAATTGGTCAATAAATGCCAAATCAAATATTCAAGTAAATATATTTTCATTGTTATTGGCAGGCATATAATTAACTCTGAGAATAAAATATACAAGAAATCAATTTATGATTACTTCTTTAGTTCTTCCCATTAGTCATTTACATTATAATTGTGATTCCACTTTTAAAATCTTTATCCATACACATATACACACACACACACACAAGCCGTTTTGACTATATTATAAATCAAATTATTTCAATTACAAATTAGTATTGTATGCACTGTGAACCTCATGTTAATTTTATTAGTAAGATACAATTGTACTATAACCCCTATATATGAGCTGATTAAAAAACAATGCACACTTAAGTGCCTATATTAATTAGTAATCTCAGCAGATGTTTCTAAACAATGTTAAGGATTTGCTCTGTCTTTTCTCAATTATAAATATTTGAGTCAACATTTTTTATGTATGTGTATTTAGCAACAAATTCATCTCCATTTTCAACAAAATAGGCTGCTAAAAGAGAAAACAGTATAAAGAGTAAGCCTTTTTTTTTTTTTTTTCAAAGAAGACACATAAAGAGCAAATTTTTTTTAAACATTTGTTATCTGTTAGGTCAATATCTTCACCAATCTGGGAAAAATACATTTTGTATAAAAACTTACGTAAGTGACCTTTTAAAAAACTGCCCTAAATTAACTGCAAAAGCATCAGATACATTATTATATGTGGATTTCATGAAGAAAAAAAAAATGTAAGATGAGCTCAAGAAATGTTTTAATAAAATATGCTATCATTACTTGTTATTTTCATTATGGTAGCTTACTTGTTTTCAATTATGTATCATGGGAAGGTCATTTAACCTCTGTGTTTCCTCATCCATAAAGGGAAATTAATAATGGTGCCATGTCACAGGATTCCTGACAGGGTTAAAGGAGTTAATATGGGTGAAGCATTTAGAACAGTGCCCAGCATACAGTAAGTGCTCAGTAAGCATCAGCTAAGCATTACCTAATTGTATGTGTTGCCTATTGCTTCGATTAGCTTCCAGTTACCAATCCTGAAAGTATCTTAATTCTTTTGGAAGAAAAAGAAAGCTACATCATGACATTCTTAATTCTCTGCCCTTCCCATCAGCTTATAGTGTTGTTAGTAGCTACTTTATCTGCTACTCATAAGCAAACAGGACCTACAGTCTGAGTTAACAGTCCAAATCCTATTTTAAAAGATAGCACACTCCTATTATCTTACTATTAGTACCCATTAATCCATCCAAACACCAAAGTAAACTTTGTGCTAGGCATTGGATACAAACTGTGGAAGCAGAAGATGGTTAAGAGAAAAAAAAAAAAAAAATCCAGGTATCTTGCTCCCAAAATAGTGAGGGATATAAACATGCAAGTACTGTTGTTTAATTGAAACAGGGTACACTGAACTATAATTCAAAAAAATGTCCCAACCTGGCCAAGGGCAGGGTTCACAGCTGACATTTGAGTAAGCCTTGAAGGAAGATCTCACCAGGTAGAGAAGGGATAGGGATCTATGAATACTTTTGTTCACAAAGAAAACTAGTAAGTTTTCTTACTAGTTACTACTTAACAGGTAAGTTAAAACAGACATATTTTAAGCAAACAGACTTCCTCAAACAGATTTCCCATTGCACATAGCTGGCTTAGTTTATTTCTAGGTGTTGAATAAATATTTTTGAATGACTGTCGCCTCCCCTCCCCTATAGGCCAGGCCTTCCTTAGGGCATACTTGGATGATGTTCTTAGTTCCCTTCCTCCCAGGGCTCAAGGAAATCTTTCTAAAACCACTTTTATCACGCCACTCCCTGATCAAAAGCCTGGAATGGTTTCCTCCTATTCCCAGATAGCTCTCTGCTTTGACTAGATTTCTCTCCCAATATGCCTTGGGCATGTTTCCCTTTTGTTCATATATCCTCTCTCTGCCCCAAATGCTTTTCTCCTATTACTTATTCCTGCCTTTCCAAAACTCTACCCATCCTTCAAAATCCTCCTTCAAGAAGCCATCAGATTGCCTTGCTTCTATTTAAAATAACAGAACTTTTCAAATGATGCAGAAAAGAGAAATGCCAGTGAAAAAATTATCCTTTTGGATGAAAGAAATGTCCAAAATGTGGTAGAGAATTGAAAAACAAAAGGCAGAGACTCTTTGGAAAGTTACATTCAATGGTGCATCAACACAGCACACTTCTTAAATTATTTACTACTCAAAATTTACACACTGCACCAACTACTTATTGAACAATTTTTTTTTTTTTTTCAGGGACACTGGGCTGTTTGAAAAAGTTAACCATCCCACGTAGACCATCAATTCTTCATTACTTAAACTGGCTTCTTTAGGACAAGTGCCTATTAGGATGAGTGTCCCTGGACTGAGAGCTTGAAATATTACCCAGAAACACTGAACTGCACTAACCGGCCCAGTAGTGTGCTTCCTAATTGGGTGACAACTAGTTGAATAGTAAAATAGCCTCAAAAAGTCAAGTTAGAATAGATTTTTTTTTCCCCCAAGGGAGAAGGAGCATGCTCTACAGGTCAAGGTACCTTCAATTCCAACTTGATTTTCTCTTCATTCAGCAACTCAGTTGCTTTCTTAATTTCTTCACGACATCTGTTTATTTCCGACCTTACTGGAATACAAATGAAATCCTTAAACACCTCCACCTTTCTTTCTTTCTTTTCTTTTCTTTCTTTCTCTTTCTCTCTCTCTTTCTTTCTTCTTTCTTTTTCTTTCTCTCTTTCTCTCTCTTTCTTCTTTCTTTTTCTTTCTTTCTCTCTCTCTTTTTCCTTTCCTTTCCTTTCCTTTTTCCTTTCTCCTTTCCTTTCCTTTCCTTTCTTTCCTTTCCAGATTTTATATATTTATTCATGAAAGCCACCGAAAGAGAGGCCTCAGAGACAAAGGCAGAGAGAGAAGCAGGCTCCATGCAGGGAGCCCGATGTGGGACTCGATCCCAGGACCCCAAGATCACGCCCGGGCTAAAGGCAGGTGCTCAACCGCTGAGCCACCCAGGTGCCCTCTCCATCTTTCCAAAGTCCCCACTTCTGTGCACGTGGACAGTAGGGCCCCCCTCAGGGCTCGGACCGCACCTTCCGGGTTGCTTTTGGCTCCAGCCCCCCCCCCCGCCCCCCCCCCCACCACCAACCCCCCGCCCCAGGAGACAGGACCCAGCGAGAGACGGGTGCACCGACCTTCTCGGATCAAGCGGCGACTCTCCTCGGCCTGATGCTCCGAGAAGATGATGTGCTGGAACAGGGACTCTAAGCTCATCTCAGGCCCCGGACGCCCGCGGGTCGGTTCAGGATCTGCCGGCAGGAGTGTGAGGACCCCAGAGAGAACCGCGAAGGAGGAGAGGTATTCAGAGCTCCCGCACCCCTACCCGCACCCGCACCGCCACCCGCACTGCCAACTGCACCCCCATCCGCACCCGCACCCCGACCCGCACCCCCATCCGCACCCGCACCCCCCGACCCGCACTTCCATCCGCACCGCCACCTGCACCTCCACCCCGACCCGCACCCCCATCCGCACCGCCACCCGCACTGCCACCCACACCCGCACCGCCACCCGCACCCACACCCCCATCCGCACCTGCACCCCCATCCGCACCTCTACCCGCACCCACCGCCACCCGCACTCTCACCCCCATCGGCATCCGCATCCGCATCCGCACTGACACCTGCACCTCCACCTGCACCGCCACCTGCACCCCCATCCACACCCGCACTCCCACCTCCACCCGCACTCTCACCCCATCCGCATCCGCACCCGCACCGCCACCTGACCCCCATCACACCCGCACTCCCACCTCCACCCGCACCCACACCGCCACCCGCACTCTCACCCCATCTGCACCCGCACCGACACCCGCACCCCCCATCCACACCCGCACTCCCACCCGCACCTCCACCCGCACCGCCCACCCCACCCGCACTGCCACCCGGCACCCGCACCCCCATCCGCACCTGCCACCCCCATCCGCACCTGCACCCCCAATCCGCACCTCTACGCACCCACACCGCCACCGCACTCTACCCCATCCGCATCCGCACCGACCACCTGCACCCCCATCCACACCCGCACTCCCACCCGCACCTCCACCCGCACCCCCGCCTGCACCGCCACCCCACCGCACTTCCACCCGCACCCGCCCCCCCATCGCACCTGCACCCCCATCCGCACCTGCACCCCCATCCACACCCGCACTCCCACCCGCACCTCCACCCGCACCACCGCCTGCACCGCCACCCCACCCGCACCACCATCCCCACCCGCACCTTCACCCCCACCCGCACCCCCCCCCGCACCCTCACCCGCACCCCCCCCCCCCCCCCGCCTCAGCCTGGTCTCAGGACGCGCCAGGTGTGGCGCCAGGCCCCGGCCTCGCTTCCCCGCGCCTCTAAGGACCCACCACCGTCTCCCGCCGGGATGGAAGCTCCGCCCGGGTTCCCGTCTGGACGCGGCCCCCTCCACCGAGGCCCCGGCCTCCCGCGGGTTCCCTCTGCGTCCTGCTGCCCCGTCAACATGGAGGCCCCAGCCTGGCTTCTGAGCGCCCGGGCAGCAGCCCCCGCGGCTGGCCTCTTCCTCCCACCGCCTCTTTTCCGGGAGCAGGTCCTCCTAATGCCCCCCTCCCCGGGCTGTGTGCGGGCGGACAACACCGTGCGGGACCCTCCGCAGCCGCCGCGGGTGCCCGGCCTGGTCCCGCGGGGGCCCCGAGCTACGGCGGCGCGTTGGGCCCAGCCCGCGCCTGCGGCTCCTTCGCTTTGGCCACGTGGCGGCCAAGGTCCGCGGGCCTCGCCTGCGCTGGCGGGATCTTCCTGCGCGGCGGGAACCCGGTGACCGAGAGCTAAGGACTCACGATTCTAAGTATAGACTGCGGCGCCTTATCCTTGACTGTGCCAAAGGCTGCTATAAATGTGCGATGCCTGACATTCCGCCTTAATCATTCCTTTGTAATCAGGGCATATCTTTTTAGCCTGCTTTAAAATTAATCATTGCCTTTTGTAATCAAGCTTCGGTAATATTAACACTTCAGCATCTGCACAATATGTGTCAGAGACCAAAGTGCTTGCTAATTAAAGCTTAAACATGAAAGGCACCTTTGGGACTTTTGCATGGGATTTTTAAATTAAAAAATAAAGCATTTTTAGTTTTAGCAGGCCAAAATTGTAAGATTATAATAAACATCTGACATCATTTCTGACTCTAGAATTGACATTGGCTAAACTTTAAAAAATGATTTTTAATTAGATTGGATTAGAATTGAAAGATGGTAAGTATGAATTCCTTCACATCATCTGTATAAAAGAATTGATATTTCATTAATGCTGTAGTATATTGGGCTATGAGTTTTTAACCTATTCCAAATTTCCACCTCAACTTCCATCAAGCCGTGTATGCATAATACTTCATTTAAAAAAAAAAAAGACTTCATTTATTTATTCATGAGAGACACAGAGAAAGAGAGAGGCAGAGACACAGGTGGAGAGAGAAGCAGGCTCCATGCAGGGAGCCCAACGTGGGACTTGATCCCGGGTCTCCAGGATCAGGCCCTGGGCCAAAGGCAGCGCTAAACCGCTGAGCCACCCGGGCTGCACAAAACTTCATTTTTAAACTGCTATTATAAAAGAATACATATGGAAAAGTGTAATGCTTAGAAAAGAATTATCTATAAACTTACCATTCAGATGCAAATATGAATAGCATTTTGGCTACTGCCTTCCAGCTAATCCTCCTCACCTTGCATTTTCTTTTACAAGCTTGAAAATATTGTGAATAAATAATAATATTAATTACTATTAGTATTATTTCTTATTTGCTGGGCACTATTCCAAACAATGATTTTTACTATTACCTTCATAGTATTTGATGAGAAAACTGAGAACAGAACAGTTAAGTATCTTGCCGAGGTGGCATACCTAGTATATGACAGGGCTAGAGCTGAAACCAAGAAATCTGAGATCAGAGGCCATGAATTTAATTTTGGATACTGCTGGGTTTTCCTTTGATTACATCATAAGCCTTTTACCATTTCATTGAAAACTCTTCATAAATACACTTTTATATCTTCATAATTCTCCATCATGTGATGCATGTGTAAAACTTAGATATACTGAAATAAATGTGACTCTTTTATCTGTTCGAGGATGGAAAACAAAACTGAAATTGTGGTTTGAACCATTTTCTTTGAGCACTCGTTTGGAAGCTTATGAACTGTGCCATGGCGCTATCAAAGGAAAGGGCTTCCAGAAGATAAATTATATTACTAATTAATATCACTCCCTTCAGAATTATTTCCCGTGGACTTGCACAGGGGGCATTCTTACAAGGAGGCTGCTTTTCAAAAGCATGCTGCTCTTTAACATTCCAATTTTATTAGTTACATTCAAACTCACATTTATTATTTAACATGTTCTTTCTGTACTGAAAACTTGGCAGAGTGGAATTTGGGCAGCCTTTGGGGAGCCCAGTTGCCTCCCTCACACAGGCGTATGCAAAGGAAGAACTGCTGGAAATTCTGGAATGGGATTATGGGGAGAAATGACTTCTTCCTCTTCTGCAGTCTTCATATCACAGAATATTGTGATGCTTTTAAATGCCAAGTTCAATTAGTCTTAGGGGTGCCACCACTATAGATATCAGCAGGGATTTTTATTTTCTTTTATTTGTTGAAACATGATTATACAAGCCCACAATTCCAATTTTAAGTCTTTTATAATAATGGGTAAAAGTAACATGTTAGGAAATTAAAATAGTATTATCATATACTAGATTTATTCAATCATGTACTAGCTTTGTTCAAATATTTTCTTCAGTAAGATATTTATTCTTTTAGATATACATGCTGATTACATTCTATAATATTCAGAGCAAGGGTAGCATTGCTTCAATTTATGCCAAATAAAAATGGTATATGGCATGGTAAAACTAGGGCATACCATTTTCTGAAAATGTTATCTTAGAAGTCTAAAAAAAAATGATTCATCCAACAACTGTTTAATGAGTCTCTGCTATTCATTCAACATTCATTCAACAAATATTATTGAGCATCTCCTATGTGCCATATTAGAGAAGCAACAACAGGATTTAATAAAAACAGAACTACATAAAAACTATTTTTCTTCCCCCGGATATTTCTAACCTCATAGGAGAATTATTATATTTTTCAGCATTTTGGCATCAGTATAAACAACTGCTTTCAGATGTTTCAACAGATGTTCTTTAGAAAGAAAGCCAATTATTTGCATTATGATACCCACATATGATTTTCAGATCTAAACCTTCCATCTGTACATGTTTCATTGAATTGCATACCTATGGAATATAAAAGTTGAGATCACTCATTGTCTCTCAACCTCAGACTTTTGTTCATAATAACTCTAGCACCTGGGTTATTGAGCCATTGATAATTGCTTTGCTAGAAGGCCTTACATAAGGCTATATTGCTCTTGTGATTTAAAATGCATTTCCTGTCCATTCTTAGATTGATGACTTCCCTAGGTTCTAAACCAGGCTTGCAAATACCCCTAGCCCAGGGCATATATATTGCAATGAAAAGACGAAAAGTAATTCATTTATTTTATGTTTTTCTCAGGGCATCTGCCAAAAAGAAAAACAAAATGTAGGTTCAACCAAGTTTAACAACCATTTATTGAGTATCTACTAAGTATAAAAAAACCTCTGCTAGGTACTACAGAGAAGACACAAAATTGAAAGGTACAAGCCCTGCCCTCCTGGAGGTCATCATCTATCAAATGGGACATAACATGCACAAATAACTCCTAAGCAGGCTGCGTACAAGAGCTTGTGCTAGGGGAATATGACAGAGGGAGAAAGACTAAGTCTGATATAGGTGACCTGAGAGAGTTACCAGTAGGGGTTGAGAATATGAGCTGCATTTTCAAGGAGGATGTGACTTCAATAGATAGCAAGTAAGGGAGAAAAAAAGCAGAGAGTTAGATGAAGCCAACTTTTAGATGGTCTTTAATATTTTCATATATGATGGGGGGTCATGTGATGTTTTCTAGCAGGTGAGTGGCCTGAGTTGCTCATGTAGTCAATCTGTGGCAGTGGGTTAGAAGCACTAAAAAGGAAGGGAATCAGAGCTAACATGTATCGATAACATACTATATGCCAACCACCATCTGAGACTTTGACACATCTTAATTCTTTTAATCAACCCAATAACCTTACAAGTTCAACACTTGTATGTTTTTCTACATTACAATTGGAGATGTGAGGCACAGAGAACTAAGTAACTTATCCACGGTCACATACAGTAGCAGAATCAGGATTTCAACCCCGATAATATCTTAAGACAGATCCTTAACTACTTCATTTCCTGCCTCCAAAAACTAGAGGCTGAATAAAATAAGACTATTTCAGTAGCTGTGTTTCATTTCAAAGCAGATACGTTTCCTAGAAAAAAAAATGCTTATCACCAACAAATTAATATCTTTTCAGAAGACATATTTTGACTTATGGAATTTGGATTAGTAATGCAATCCCTGCATAATCAATTAAAATCAAATATTATTTAAAGAAAAATAATTGAGAACGGATCATGCTTTGTAAATGCTTATCTAACTAGCTGTGTATCTGTGATGTAAAACTAAAAATGAAATTTGTGTACAAAGCATTATATTCAATTACTAATATTTATATTAGTTTCCCAGAGCTACTATAACAAAAATATCACAGTGATTTAGAACAACAGAAATTTATTCTCTTACAGTCTGGAGGCCAGAAGTCTGAAATCACGATGTCCACAGTGTTGGTTCCTTCCGGGCCCTCACATCTGGTCTTTGCCTCTTCTTAGCTGCTGGTCTTTGCTGGTAAATTTTTGGTGTTCCTTGATTTATAGATGCAACAGTCCAATCTCTACCTCTGTTGTCCCTTGACATTCTCCTAGTCTGTCTCTGCCTCTTTGTCTCTTTCTTCTTCTTATAAGGACACTGGTCATATTGGATAAAAGCCTACCATACACCAATGTGACCTCATCTTAAATAATTACATCTATAATAACCCTATTTACAAATAAGTTCATATTCTGAGTTACCACAGGTTTCGGACTTTAATGTATCTTTTTGGGGACATAATTCAATGCATATAACAGAACTTAAAAGTTAAATTGCAGGAAACAACTGCATAATAATCATAACTTAATAAGGATTTTTTTAACTTAAGAGACTGATTTATTTATATTTCAATCAAAGTATTTTTAGCATTTAAAGTGCTTATTTTAGACTTCAGAAAACATCTTGCACAATCCTTTTATGTTATAGATGTTAGTACTGAGGCCATGGAGGTTGATAGATTTCCCCAACATGGCACAATTAATGTCTGAGCTAGGTCTAGAACTCCTTCCTAATTCCTCCTGCTCCAATGAAAGATCTTTTTTGTTCACCAGTAGCTTTCAACTACTTCAGTTAAAAGAACTCCTCTTTTATCTTTTTTCTATATTGAACTTTCTAGTAAGAGTTTGAAGAAAGGGTATAACAGCTAAGGTTCAGAGCTGGCCTGGGGCAATTCACCTACTATAAGAGCCCTTCCCCATTTAGGAGATTAGATAGATAGATAGATAGATAGATAGATAGATAGATAGATAAAGAGAAAGGTAGATAATATAGGTACATATAGAGAAAACATACCTGCATACATACATATGTGCATATATATGTACACACATATATAGGATGAAGATATATATAAATATAAATTTTCAGTCTCACACTTCTATAATAGAAATGAAAGTAAACTGTCAATCCTTAATTATTGGTTTAGAAAAACAAACTTGTTTTGGTTGTGAAATATATTGCATGAAGAAATTCCAATAACACTAGGAGTCATGAAATATCAAAGTCTTTAGAATTAAAAAACTGTAGTGAAACTGATGAACTTGGATTTTCACTCTGTCAGAGTCAGGAGCGCAGCACAGAGTCCAGGAAGGCTGCCCCACGTGCTCCTTCCCAGGACATTAGCCTGTCATCTTCCCGAAACTAAAACAAAACAGGACTTGGAAACCACTCTTCTGCATCTTGTGATTCAAGTGGTTATTTTATAAGTATTTATTGGGTGGACACTATATGTAAGGGAAATAGGAATTTTCGATTACAAAGAATGAATAAACAAGAGCCTTGAAATCTGGTTGTATCAATTCGTAGTTACAATGACAATAAATTTAAGTGCTTTGGGATTACACAGAAAGAATTAAAAGAGAAATTTAAGGCTTTTAATTTCTTACCAGGTATTTATTTTAATCATTAATATAGTCTTTGCCTACCTGATAAGTACACGGTTACACAGCAAATAAATGACTCTAGTTGTTGAATATGTTCAAATTTAAGGCAACAATTACCATATTCTCTCATTAAAATTTCTATGAAGATTTCTATTAACTTCAAGAAAAAATTAGTCATAGCAGCTATTTGGAAATTTAGGATAAATTTTAATGTTTCTGTTATTTTCTGTGAATTATTCACAGCAACTCTTTAGAGAGTTTGAAAAAATGTAATGTTCGTATATACATATAGGCAGAGTGAACCATAAATCCTATTTCTTCTTAAAACAATTTGCTAAATTGCTCATTTATCAGGATAAAATTACTTTATGCTTCCAATATTTAAAATGACTTAGTGGCCTTAGTACAATAGTATTACGTTATAAAAGCCAGACACTCTCATTATTTTCCCTTCACGATGCCATAGACAGTTCAAAATGTTTTATCATAGTTTACATGGCTCATAAACCTTATCTTTTATTTGACATTGCAGGTGTGTTGATAATAGAATATGGAAACTTTGTAAGATGGTTATAGGAAACAATTAATTAGCATTTAAATAAAAGAGCTCGGTAAGAAACATTTTAGACAGAGAATAAGCTGATTATTTCATAGGTAATAGTAAGCAGTTGTGGAATAGAATTGAAGGGCATGCATACAGAGTGAAATGAATTTAAATATCTGAAAACAAAAAAGGAAATATTGCAAATATTAGAATTACTGAAGTTGTATATACATCATCATTTGAAATTTGATGGTCTTGTAATTCCGTTCCTGCTATATTTCATTATTCTACTTATGAAACGCGTGTGTGAATAGGTTTCTTAAACCATTTGATAATCTACCTTTATAATTTCCTTTTTCGAGATGTTAACGCAGAGAAAAGCAGGAAAGAACTGAGATCCTGCACTCTATTGTGCCTTAGCCTCAAGTGAATAAATTCAAAGATTGTGCACATAGGATCCAAACACTCGTAAAAAAGATTCATGGTAATATTCTTAGAAGAAATTAATAAACCCTAAGAGAACTTGTCAGAAGAATGTCCTAAAGATGATTTTATTTCAGTAATTGTTGTATTTTAAATGCTTTCATTTTCTTTTGTGATGTCTTTTATCTTACTTACAGATGCTATTACTCATAAAATATGATATTTCAGTCCAGAAGGCTGTAACTGTAAATGAGACATAATATTCTCATCTAGAAGTAGATAAGGGGATTCAAATCTCCTGCTTCATGGTGTAAGCTGATTACTGCAGAGGTCAGAAAGCTAGTTTCTACTTCCGTTAAGTGCCAGCTGTGATATTTTCCATAAATGACCAGACACCATGCGTTTCCTTTTATCCAGCCCCCACATCTGGTTGCCAGCCTGTGTTGGTGTCTTACAAGATCAACTAGGAATTCTGTGCCTTGAGAATGGTGAGATGATTTTAGGGTGAGGCCACGAGGAATGACCACAAACATCATCCATACAGTGTTCATTGAAGAACTACCATGTACAGGGCTCTGCTACAACAGCAAACAAGATGAATGAGCTCTCTGCATGCATGGGGCCTACAGGGCAACAAGAAACAAAGTGCATACATTCATTAACTCAAGGCACACAAAGTAAGTGTAAGTGTAAAATGTAACATCGTGGGGCAAGCACCTGCTGTGGACCTTGTAGACAACACATTAACCCTCTCACAAAGCCCCTATGGCAGGACAGTACTGGTATCGGAGAGTGGAGAGGACCAGGGGGGCCACCACACAGACAGGATTGGTGCAGTGGTCAGGGTTGCATCATGCCAGGCCCTGAGAGCCGTGGCAGCAGTTCAAATTTTATTCAGAATACGGTAGAAGGCCATAGACAGATCTGTAGGAGACTGAACACAATTTAAGTAAAGAGGATGACCACTGAGCATTGGTTCCCTTGGAGAGGTGCGACTTCACATCACTGGATGGGGTATTGACCCAGGTCCATGGCTCAGTGTGGCTGATAACTAACTAGGTGACTTTGAGCAAGTCACTGACTCTCTTTTCCTCTTATTTCACTTGTTTTCAAATGCGGAGAGGAGAAATAGGGTTAAAGAAAGGAGGAAACAGGAGAGATGAAAGGAAGAAAAAAAACCTCTCAAAATTTAGAGATGGAAATTTCTTACTTCAGGTAGTAAGTTGGAAAAACAATCAAACAATGAAGAATTTGGTTTTTTAAAGCTCCTGAGCAAGGAGTCATCCCAGGCCACACCCTGGAAAATCCCAGCATAAGACACATAGAAGTGAATATAGAATTCTATTAGAATCATTGCTTTGGCCACTTTGATTAAGAGTTAATATTAGGGCCTTAGGAAAGAAAAATTCAAGAGTCATGCCAGAATCCACTCTACATCCATCAGTTAGTTGTGTTCAAGGGTGTGCACAGCAGAAATCCACTAGTACACCACTTCTGACTGTAAAAATATTGAAATACTCCCAGAGTGGTTCGTAAATAACCAACACCTCAGCTCTCCATGGCCAACTCCCACCACCAGGCTGTCCCAACTCCATGACTATCCAACCAGCTCTCCCACAGCCTGGCAACTGAGAGGTTAACACTCAGCTTAGCAAAGAGCGTTAAGAAGTCTGGTTAGGGTCAATTGTGATTTCTCAATGCCTGGGCTTATCTGTGGATAGTCTTCTTGATGCTTTAACAAATCACCACAACTTTAGTGACTTAAAACAATACAAACTTGTTATCTTACAGTTCTGGAGGTTACAAGTCCAAAATGGGTCTTACTTGGCTAGAATCAAAGGATCCACAGTCTTTCTGGAAGCTGTAGAGGCCAATTTGTGTCCTTGCCTTTTCTGGCTTCTAGAAGTTACTTGCATCCCTTGGCTCCTGCCCCTTCCTCCATCTCCAAGCAAGCACTGTAGCCTCCTAAAATCTCTCTCCTTCTCTGACGTTCCTGCCCCTCTCTTATAAGGATACTTGTAATTCCATTGGGCCCACCTGGATAAGTCAAGATGCTCTCACCACCTCAAGATTCTTAACTTGATCACATCTTGAAAGTCCTTTTTGCCACATAAGTGACATACTTAAGGGTTTCAGGGATAAGGATGCAAATATCCTTGGAGGTCATTATTTTGTTTACCATGGTCATTATACATTTTAAATATCATACCTGAGTATATATAATACCCTCCCTAGACATCCCATAAATGAAACTGAGTGTATCATAGTCAAAACCTGAGATACAAGGGGGAAAAAATCTGAGTCATATCGAGAAAAATTATGGTAGGTCCATATCTCAAGAACTTTCTAGAATATGGCAGACTTTTAATTTCCATAACTAGTTTAGCAATGAGCTGTATCAAATAGATGAAATAGTTAAAAGGAGAAAAGAGTTGGGGCAGCACAGAAGGAGTGAAGAAGACAAAGAAAGAATGCAAATGCCACTCATCTGTCTGAATGTCTCATGAGAGCTCAGAGAAGGAGAAGGACAGAGCAAGGACCTTCAAGGGGATGGGTCCCAGTGAGACAAGAGAGGACGTTAGAAACTGATGGCAGGATGTCACTAAGTAATGTCCCACTCTCCCAGAGTCAATTGTCTCCCAACCTGGGATACTAAGGGACAGAGGAAGTGAAAATGAAAATTTAAATTTATTCTGTAGCTGAATGCTCATGAAATGACTTGGGATTGACTTGAGGAGGTTTGGGGAAATTTTAAGATGATTAGGGCACAACTAGCCTAGTACAGTTTAGCTGCTTTTGGAGGTGGGATCGTGTGTGATGGGTCTTTGTGTATCAGAGTGCCTTGTATGCAATGGGAGTAAATGTCCTGCCATCAAAGCCAGGAGCCACAATAGAATGTTGGCTTCATGAGGAAGCACCCGTTCCTTTTGTTCGCCATCAATCCCCAACTCCCGGAACAGTGCCAGGCTGGTAGCAGGTGCCCAGGAACTCTGCATTGAATAAATAAAGGAGAAAAATGAATGTATGCAAAACTTTGGTGTAAATGAAGTTTTTGGTGTGAACAACGAACCTTTGTTTTAATAACCAGGAAATACTGGACACCAATATTCAATTCAATGTGCTGACATTTTGATATACCGTATCAAAGCTTAAGTGATCAGGTGAATTGCAAAGGCCTATAATCCTGCCTATAAACAGGGCTGCCAGATTTAGCAAATGAAAATGCAGGATGCCCAGTTAAATTTGAATGTCAGATAAACAATGAGTAATTTTTTAGTATAAGCGTGTCCCAACTATTCTGGGACCACCTTGCTGTAGAGGCGTATTGTATTCTATTTCAGGTAAATTGTGACTTTGTAAAACTGTTGTTTTTAATGATGCTACTATTCCAGAAGAAAAAGGAGGTGCTTTCACTAGATTATCTTCAAAATGAGGGTAGGGGAAGGTAAAAACCGGCTGTGTCATGTTGTGCTGTTTTAAAAGCATGCTTTTCTGTGAGTGAGTGCCCATGGAGGAGGACTGAAATTCAGCTTCTCATAAATTCTGCAGAGCTACCAGGGAACAGTAATCAACAAGGATAAAATCTGAAGGGAAGGTCAGTGAGGCAGGTAAGAGCTGCTGCATCCATATTACCTAAAGCACACACAGCTCCACAAAGCAGGACGGCGAAGAGAGCTTGAGAGGAAGGAGAGAATCATCCCATATGAGCCTCATTAGATTGCCTTTAGGAAAAAGCCCCCATCTGCCCCAATAGCACTTTATTTTATGAGCACATTGCATTTGTTTAGTCCATAATATAGAGATGAGCATGTTCCATGTACTAAGTGGTCTGTCTTCATAATGCCCTGTTGCTGGTGAAGTAATTCATTGCTTTTCTCAAAAAGGACATGGTGTTGCTATGTTCATTTGTCCCTGATCTGAAGAATCTCTATCGATAATTTTTTTTCCCACTAGGCATTTAGATGCTACCTGGCTGTTAGGCCTGAAAATACCAGATGGAGCTTGGGAGCAGAGCAGACACTGTTGTCATAGAAACAAGATGCTATCCCAGCTCTATGCAGCTGCCATCTTTTTTTTCCCCCCTTTCACTGTGAGGAGTTCTGATAGGAGCAAAAACTGATAAAATATAGAGATTCTCTCCCCCTCTTTGGAAAATTGAGCTACATTTCAAGTGCTGCATAGACAATTTGTTGATGTGTCCCTCAGCTAATGGAGAGCCCACACCTATGGAAAGATGACTCGATTTCCAGGTCTTCTAATCAGAGTATATAGAACTGGGAAGCCCATGCTTTGATATCATCTTCTTCCCCTAAATGGCGATGATGCATTTCTCTTATCCCAAAATGAGACAATATCTTTTGTAGCCAGGGGAGCCTCAGTGTTGACATTCCTGGAAAATGCAACCTAAGAGTTCACAATCATTCTGCAATGTGTGTACTCAGCACGAGAATAGAGTGACCTCTCCTGGTTCTCTGAATTCCCCACAGGAGCTGCAGAATGCTGAGTACACAGGCGGAGTATGATGAATTCTTGTGGCTTGATGTCCGAACTTGAGGGAAGCAGTTATTGGCCACCGTCGCACACTCCAGCCTTTTCTCTTTGGGGCCAGATTTGGTGTATCCTCGAGGGCATATTACTGTGAGGGAAGTGCCCACCACAGATGGGAAGGGGAACAGCAGTGTTGTCTAGATGCAAGGCTGCTTTGGTGCTGGGAAACGGATTAAACCCTAGAGCCTTAAAGGTCTGGCTTGAAGAGTTATGTTTAGCAGCAAAGGACTCCTAAGACAGGTGGTTTAGGGCAATGGTTCATGTACTAGTCTCCTATTGCTACTGGAAAAATGACTGCAAATAGTGGCTTAGGACAACACAAAGTTATTATTTTACAGTTCTGAAGGTCAAATGTCCAATATCTGTTTCAGTGGGCTAAAAAGATGTCAGCAGGGACGCCTGGGTGGCTCAGCTGGTTAAGCATCTGCCTCCGGCTCAAGTCATGATCTCAGGGTCCTGGGATGGAGTCCCCCAACCCCATTGGACTCCCTGCTCAGTGGGGAGTCTGCTTCTCCCTCTGCCCTTCCCTCTGCTCCTGCTCTCTCATGGGAGCTCTCTCTCTCTCTCAAATAAATAAATAAAATCTTTAAACAATAAAAAATAAATAAAAATTTAAAAAACCTCAAAAGATATCAGCAGGGATGGCTCCTTCTGGAGGCTCTAGGAGAGGATCTTTCCTACTTTTTCTTACTTCGAGGGACCATCTACATTCCTTGGCTCCTGGCTCCTCACTCCATCTTCAAAGCCAGCAGCCTCGCATCTTGCTTCTGTCCTCACTTTGCCTTTTTCTGTTGTCAAATCTCCTTACTCCTTCTTAAAAGGAGACTTGTGATGACATTTGCAACCCATCAGATAACCTAGGATCATCTCCCCATTTTGAGAATCTTAATTTCACTACATCTGTGGCCTCTCTTTCATCACATAAGATAACACCCACAGGTCCCAGGGATGAGTATATGGATATTTTCCAGGGCCAATATTCTTTCTACTGCATTTCCCAAACCCAGATGATCATCAGAATAACCTGGGAAGCTTTTCAAAAAGAAAGACTGCCAGGCTCTACATGAGCGTGAGCCTATCAGAATTTCTCAGGATGGGCAGAGGCCTGAAAAATCTCTGTGAGAGTCTCTGTTTTCTATTGAAAACTTCTGTTAAAGGCTTCTTCAGGCTCTTTCTCAAGCACATGCAGTGAGGATTTATAACACTGTGATTGAGTTGTCTGGATCGTGTTCAGGGTCAATGAGTGTATGGGAGAGGTTTTAAAAATGTATTTGTTTGGAAGCTTGGAAGGTCATCCCATCCTCTGAGGTTCAGAATACTCCCACAGAATGGCTCTAACAAAAGATAGTGTCACGTGAGCTGGGCCCAGCCACTCTTCAATTTAATGGTAAAGATACCAAAATTGTTTGCTAATGCCTCCCTAGACCTTTAACCATATGAAATATGTATCTCAATATCTGGAATCAGCTGTTGTTCCTTCTCCTTGTGGAGACTTTTCCACTTAGTGCACCAGAACATTCTCTTTCTTCATAGGCGCTTCTATTCCGTTCTCAGAGCTCCTAAATTCACCTATTTTTGCCCACTTCAAGAAAAATGGCTGTGGTAGAGGAAAAAAAACCCATACAGTATCTTTAGAAAAACTGTAAATATTTCATCATTTCTTACTAAACATGCATTATTTACTCTATAATGTAAATATTTTATGGCCTGCAACTGGCAATTTTGGAATATATTGGTATGTTTGGAGAATTGTGGTTCTGTTACAAATCCGACACTGCACACCCAGCTCATATTTAACTTATACAACTCTTTAATAAGCATTTAACTCTCAGAATTAAGGAAGTAACAGAATCTATTTTTCAAACGGGCCTTGAGGACCAGACTTAGAACCTGAGACAACACATTTTGTTAAAGGCAGAAGCTGGAAGCCATAATAGCCCAGGACTTGCCTTTACTGCAGGATGGCAGGATCATTCAATTACCCATACCCGTGTAGATCTGGTTTCACATAGCGGAGAGAAGGGGCAGACGTGCCCACAAACAGCTCATTAGAATGTTCATGATCTGGTTGAGAATGGAATCTGAGAAGTGTTTTACCATACACAAAAAGCAAAAGGCAGAAAAATTGTTCCCCCACTTTAGGATAAGTATTTGGAGCTATGCATAAGACAAGAAAATCTTTTCATTAAATAAAATGGCTAGATGTCAGAACATTTAAGCCAGATTTTCAAATATAAACCTAAACTGTTTGGAGATTTTTTTTTTTAATTCCAGTGACTCTCCAATATAGAGGTCATAGAAGCTGCCATCATTCTAAATTACAGCCCATTTCAGAGGTTGGCTGTAATCCAGGAGGTTGCATTATTCCAAATTGCCTGTCAAAAACTGTCAAAACACTGCCATTATCAAAAAGTAGTCCTTTTAAATAATTTTCTCACTCTTTTCCCTGAAACTTTGCTGGCATTGAACCTTAATATCATAGCTCATAGGCATGGTAAGTGAAGCCTTTCAAATGAGAAGTGGGGGGAAATAACATTCTAGGCATACAACAGCAACATACAAAATTCTAGGCAGAAAATTGAGTAGAGTTTGCAAATGCTGTTACCCACAAAGCAAAGTCATTGCTAATCCACATGTGAAATGGTAACCAAAGAATACATAATCATGAGGCCCAAAAGCATGACTCTTCTGCCATGTTTAGCACATGGAAAGAATTCTATATTAAGTGGCTAAACTCCAAATTTTTCCTTGTTCTCCTCTCCTTCCCTACAGCATTCCAAAGAAAACTGTTGCATCTTCCAGATTATCAATGTCCTTTTCTTTCATTTCATAAATATGGAAATTGACAGCTAGACAGCTATCTGATTTACCCAAGGCTTCATGATAGATCTAGACCTAAACCCTGTACTCTTTTTAATGCACATTTCAGCTCTCTTTTTGACTTGGAAATCCATCTCCTTTCATCTTCTTTTCTTTACTTTACACTTGACTCTACAGAATTTCTCTGCTTGGATTAGAAAAATCTACCCCCCAAAAAGAGCAATCCCACCACCTACATTCTCTTGGATGTAGACCTTGATGCTAAAACTTCCATTCTCACAAAGAATTTCAGCAACTGTTTTGTTTAAGACCATTTATCTTTCAGACAGTGTAAGATGACAAAATATTTTAGAGACTGCTTTTATTTTGAGTCATTACAATTCAAGCAACGAATTAGAAAATCAACAGGGTAATTCAGTCCTACAATCATTGTGACAGTTGTATTTGTCAACAACTAGTTTTCAGAAGAATTGGAACTCAAAGAAAATGCATAGCTTCCAAGTTCAGACAAAGAGATACACAGAAATATTTCTTTAAGCTATCAGTAGTATATTATAGAGAAAATTTAATGTGCAGGTGAATTCTTTTAACAGAAAGACAATGCTTTGAACAAATGTAGCAGAAAGATATTTCAAAATAGATCTTCAGCTTCTGAGGATGCCAGTAATATATGTAATGGTGCTTGATCTCATTAACAAGCAGCTCAAACTCTTCAGCTACCATAAAATACAAATCATCATCAGCACATTCTTGAGAGCAGTATATCTGTCTGACCTGACTTCTGCTCTGCAGTTAGCAATTTTGTTTTAACCCATAAAAAAGAAATTCTCATCATCTCTAAATTGTACAAATGGATGCCCAGAAGATCACACTTGAGTCTAGTGTTCATGGTGCATGTTGTTCTATGTTCCACAGAAATCTTGACAAGCCATTATTAACTCATTATCAACAATGACAACCCCAAGACTTTCCAGTGGAAGATTCCACAGAACACTCCCCCTAATCAATAGAGCATTTTGTTGAGTACTGTGGGTTCTTTACCAACCTAAAATATCTGAATTCGAGAAAAATTACTTAAAGAGGTATTTTCCAAGCTGTGTTTTAAGAAATTCCTAATATTCCTCATGATTTTATAGGCTTTCCTTTAAAAAAGACAAAAACCTATGAAAATAGGTTGAGAAACTGCATTTGGTAGTCCCCTAGAGACTCAGATTGCACAGTAGTTTATGAAAGGTTCTGAGACATCCCACAATGAAGAAACCTGATTTGTAGAGTTGAACACAATGTTCCCAAACATATTTGTCCATGACCCTTTTTTTCATGAAGCATACTTAACCATGTTTGGGTCAATAATGTTCTACGAAATACAATTTGTGGTTCAAAGCCTAGTATGGATTTCTGTTTAGGTAGCTACCAGACTTAGTCCACAGGCCACTCAGCTTTCTTTTGCCAAGGATTTCCAAAAGTTAAGATCCTAGTGTGTGCTGGCATTCTGATAAACTATTGGTCATCAGGGAGAGAGGACATGAGTGTATGTTTTGAACAAAGTAAATCACCACTGATAATTTTGCTTAAAATTATAGGTCCTCCTGATAATAAAAATAATGAACATTTATTAGAAATTAACGACATGTAGAAACATCATTCTCAGTACTTTGGTTATAAATTCATTTAATCTATACGAACATGCATATATTTTTTCTTTTCCAGATAAAGAAACTGAGACACAGCAAGACTGAGATGAAGTTACTTGTCAAAGTTATAAACAAGTAAATAGGAAGGATTCAAATTTGCCACTTGGTCCCAGAATCCCAGAGTTAGCTATGAGGCTAATACATGTGCACAAGCACACATACACACATGCTCATTTTTACAAACGCATGCATAGGTGGGCTCATCTATGCACATTAATTCTTATAGGCATCTAAGTGTTACCAGTATTTCCTTATGTATCCTCAGCCTGAGAATAAAAATAGGATTATAAAACAAATAGCACAATATTATCTCACTTTGAAGACAACAGCTATGTTTGGAAATAATATCTTATGTCACCCAGTTCCCAGGCAAGGCGACATGTAAGCACTGTAGAAGAAATAAGAGCTGTAATTCTCTTTAAATTAATTTATTTTAAGTTACTAATAATGGAGACACCTGGGTTCTTTGGTCAGTTAAGTGTCTGCCTTCCATTCAGGTCATAATCCTGGTGCCCTGGGATTGAGTTCCACAATGGGCTCCCTGCTCAGCAGGGAGTCTACTTCTCCCTTTGCCTCTCCTCTTGCTCATGCTCTCTCTCTTTCAAATCAATAAAATCTTTATAGAAATAAGAAGCTACTATTAAAGGTAGCTTAGATCTGCTTTCTCGTTTCACAATTCTGTGGGGGAAGCAGGGCCATTAGTACCATCGTCTATATTTTATTGATTGAAACTGAGGTTCCAACTTGCTCAAATGTGCATGTGATAGAACTGGTTCTAGAGGTGCCTGGGTGGCTCAGTGGGTTAAGTGTCTGACTTCGGCTCAGGTCATTATCTCAGGGTCCTGAGATCCAGCCAGGCCTGGAGTTCCAGGCTCAGTGGGGAGTATGCTTCTCCCTCTGATTCTGCCCCTACCCCCTCATGTTCTCTTTCTCTCTCTCTCTGTCTCTCTCAAATAAACACATAAAATCTTTTTTTTTTTTTTTAAAGAACTGGTTCTAGACTCAAAAGCCCCCACTTTTGGTTGACTTTTTCTCAACTGAGATGCCTTAATGTGTACAGCTTCTCTGTCCGTTAAGAAAATTCTCTCAGCCTCACCCTTGTTAAAGAAAGGTAAGAAGTCATTATACACATAACTAAAGACCATTGTAATGTTGCTTGAAAAATTAGCCTAAGAAACCAGTATTTAATTGTGAATAGGAATCATGGTTTATACCCATTTTGTAAAGTTGTGTTTGTTTGATTTTGCAAAATCCAACCTATCTATTGTCATTTTCCGAATAAATCTTTTTCTTCTCAGATTTTATTATGAATACAACCACGGTGTGGCCCATTCCTGTTATCCCAACTTCATGTTGCTCTTTTTCTAAACTGTATCTTTCTTTTGTACTTAATCATCATTTGGAATGATAGATGACCACAAGGAGCTGTATCTTGCAACTGTTCAGCTGTTTCAATAAATCACAACAGTCGACACATCCCTTTGCTGTACGTATCCAGCTAAAAATGAATTTAAATGGCAGGTTTGTGAACAAAGTCATGGGAAAGTCTGCCCACAAAGTGGATAGCCGTAAGCACTGTCTTCCACCTGTTTATTTTCAATTTGATATCTATAATCAGTCATAGTTTATTCCTTATATATTAAATAAGATGAATTATAATGTTTGAAGCAGTGAACTATAAAAGCAAGGCATAAAAAGGTCTAATTTACAGTGTAGCCAAGTGAAAATTTTGCCATGACTTCTGTTTCCACACAAATTTATACATTAGCAAAAAAAAAAAAAATTATACATTAGCTCCTTTATAAGGGTTCATTTCCAAGTCAAGCATCCAACTTCCAAATAAAATAGATATTTTATTTATTTATTTACTTACTGGGTTAAAAACATGCAGCACTGAATTATGTTCCTACTTCTTAGGTGTACCATAAAGAGAATGTTCACACTTTTGAACAACAGAAAACTTGTCTGTTACCCACACTGCACTTCAGTTACAAGCTTATGCATGCTACCTTCTGTTTTATAAAAACAATAGGTAGCTCAAGCTTAAAGGTTAAACATTAGCAAATTACAAGACTTAATGGAATGACATGTTTTTGAAATGTATTTTCAGAGAACAGGAGGATGTTTTGCTATGGGACAGGGAAAGGCTTTGAGACGTGGCCTTTGGAGCTCAGTGTGAATATCACATTCAGGTCTCCCCCTTCTCTGCAACCAAACTCGTATAGTACCAAATGGCCAAGGGTTTCAGGGAAGAGAATTCAATTCTTTTCTCAGGCAGAAAGGTTTTTGGGGAGGGTGAAAAGCACTGAAGATCATCCTTTGGCCCTCTGGTGATAGCCAACACAGATTAATGTCTGCAAATCATGTTAATATAACACCTTGCTGGAGGGACAAACAGATTAGAATCTTGATATAATATCTACTTCTGTGGTTAATATCAACAGTGGAGGCAGTTTTTTGTAATTCATTGCTCTGTTGATTTCAAGATAACCCTGTGTGCCAGGCCCTGTGTAAAGCATTTTTGCATGAATTATCTATCTTCTTTCATGCTCAAAATAACTCTATGCTATAGGTACTGCCATTATTCACATTTTAAAACTGAGGTCTAGAGAGATTAAGACATGTGTCCGGAGTTACACAGTCAATAAACGGTGGTGTTGAACCTCAAACTGAGGTCTATTCAGTCAGTTTCTGCTCATTTGCGGCTTGTTTTGTGGACTTTATGCCAAAATCTCATCCCTGTTTAGATTTCTGCATACATTTCTCCCAAAGACTTGTTTTCACATAAATTCATAATCTCTTCCCTTGCAAGGCAAAAATTTAATGCTATTTAATCTTCAAAGGATGTGTTGAATGCTAACAAGCTACTCAGGCATTTGGGGAGATGGGATGAGGGAGGGGAGGGCGTGGGAATCAATTTCCGAAGTTGCACTTTATTCTCATTTTGATGTTAAGAAATTCTTGAGAAATTATTTGAATAATTACCGTCATCTTACTACAACTGTTTATTAAGCTCTCACAAGGCATCAAATGCTATGGACACACAGTTTTTGCTCAATGGATTTGCTCTTTGAAGTAAAACCCTCCTCCACCACCAGCCTCCCTGCCCCCCCCCCCCCCAAGAAAAGGAAGAGGGAAGAGGAGGAGGAGGGGGACAGAGAAGAAAGGGTTTTGTTTTCCTTCCTTAGGAAATCTGGTTTTCCCCAGTTGAGTTCAGGTGCTCTGGTTTTTCTCTATACTATCAAAAAAATAATTCTTCCATCACTTAACATTGTGTGGTCTCTGGAATCAAGGCTCTTTTTCTTTCAAAAATGCAGCAATGGCCAGATTTCCACAGCCTAGAGAAAAGGAAAGATTGAGACAGTTTTCTCAATAATTGCTTCAATTCTCCCCTTTGCGCTAGCCGTGGGAACTTGGCCAGCAACTATTAAAGAGACTTCGGATTGATTTCCCCTCCCTCTTGTTACTGTTTCCTCTGACTAAAATGCTGTCCTCCTCCTTCTAAGCTATCACACTCCCTCTCATTCTTCAGGTCACATGTCACCTCCCTCAGGGAAACCTCAACCGAAGTCCCTCTCTCCCCACTTCCCTGACTACTACTCATTTCTTCCATCCTCAGAAAAATTAATCACCTCTTCCCCTTTGCTCCTGTAACACTTGGTTATACCATTCCCATAGCATTAATCACTTTGCGTTATACTTAGCTATTTGCTTTTCTGTGTTCCCCTAAAAGCTGTGAATTTTCTGAAGGCAGGGAATTTTTTTTTAATTTACCAATACACCCCCCATAATGCCTGGTACATAAGAGGTGCATGGCACATCTTTATTTGATCAGGTTTGCTCCAGAAATGGCCAATACACTACTTCAGCCAAATTCCAAGGGAAGAGAAGTTTGCCTGTGTTAATGCTGCCTCTCATTTCCTTGCAGTAAATGCCAGCTTCACTGCTCCATGGCTCAGCACCACATCTACATTTTGAAGCCTAGGTACACTTGAGTGAGTTTGAGCAACACATTTTTGGTGAGGATAGGACTTCCTTCAACTGGCTTTATTAGTGTCAACTGAATCAGAAAACTGAGAACAGAGAAAATAACATAAAACAACAAATTCTGATTCTTACAGTGGTTCTAATAGTTGTTTTTTTTTTTTTTTTTTTACTTGGGTGTGGCAAAACTCTTTTGGGGACTGCCTTCCTCACCCCAAATGCACATGTAATTGTTGGGAGTACCCATCATGATATGCTCTACTACTATGGGGTTGGGCATGCCCTAGGCCCATTAGAATTTTCCATTCCATTGGGGCCGTGATTGGTGGGCTGGGAGTGGTTACCTTAGCAGAACCAATTGGTGTCCTGTTTCAAAATCAGGATGGATTGGGGGTGTGTGTTGGGAGTTGGGAAGGTGATGAAAAGAGAATGTGAAACAAAAACAGAGCAAGACAGAGCCTCTTGCCTTGTGAAATCATCATAGAAGCCCAAGAACTAGACCAATGAGATGGGACAAAGTAGAGTATGGAGTATGGAGTATGGGGATAAGTACACATATGGGGTAAGAGCCAGAAGAGTGCTCTGGGCCTCCATGTACTGATCCATACAAAGCCAGTGTAACAATGGTTAACTAGGTTTATCCTTGCCAGAACACCTGAAGAAAGGATTCCTCTAGGCCACAAGGGCTTTCAGCAGCTCTGCCTAGCAAGGGTCTCCACGTGGTCACAGCAAGTGTGGGAATAGATCCATTACAGAGGAAGCACAGAGGAAGAGGAAGCTGAGAGACGGAGACAGACACATTCCTGATGACATCATCTAAACACCTGGATCCAGCCTTACTTGAACTCTCCAATAACCCACAACAATGAATGATCTTTTTGGACCAAGCTAGCTTGCGTTTGGTTTTTCTCACTTGAAACCAGAAGAGTTCTGACCAATAGATTTTTGTAGTATACAAGTCTACTTCTCATTTTCAGGTTATGTGAAGAGTACCTCAAGAGCAATGATGCAGGACCACTGAGTTCATTTTGATGGTATATTTGACTTACTTTGGGGAAGCTGTTACCTAAGGACAATTTTAAAGGAGTAGGGCAGGTCAAGAGGATTCCGAATCAGACTCTATTAGAGTATATGTGTCATCTATACATCGAAGTTAGTTCCCAATAAAATTCTAGCCTCCATAAATACATCTGGGTCCCTCAAGAGTGACCACCATGGCCTTCTAGGGTTTCTACTAAGGGATGTCAGTGCCTCTGGATTCCACCCAAATGTGCACCTCCTCTAACATACACTTAGTTTATATTCTGAATATCTTAGTAGTTTTCAAACTATAATAAAGGTGCTTGGTAAGAAAGGTTTAAAGTTAATGAGATTTGTCTTAGTTTGCATTGTTTTTTCTATAATCTAAAAACAAAACAAAACCCCAAAACTTAATAATTTAAAATGACCATTGAGCAGTCAAATAGTTCTCACATTTTCAATTTTCCTGTAATAGATCATGTCTCCATTGAAGTGGACTATTAGAGCTGCCTGAAAAAGTATTGTTTGATGTCTGTAAGCACAGTCAGCAATCAATAATTTGAAATTTGTACCATTTGTACCTTTAAGTCCTGGCACATCATTTTTTTATTTCATTCAATCTGCTTACTGTTGAAGAAAAAGGATTTTGAACCATTGCCACAGAGCACATTTATGTGTGAAACAAGGTTCATTTATATGGTGAGGAGTATATCATTTTGACGTTTATTTGCAATATTAATTGTATATATTGATTCCATTTTTTCAGAAATTGTAAATTTATTATAAATACTACCACTGATGACCTTATTTTGGTGAGAATATTCTTCTGCAGAACTTGAAAACATTTTGGAGTCAAGTCATGGATTTTTAAATTCAGAAAGACAACATATGCTGTAATATTAAATTAAAGTTCCATAATCAGTTGTTAGTTCAAGGACATACCCGAGCAGGAAATGCATTTTTTTAAAAAAATGTTGTCTCTGAACTGTTAGATTAAGAACGAGTGACCTTTGCTATCAGCTCTTCTTTACTCATTTATTGTGTTTGATCTTTGGCAAATATAAATGTAGTGTGGAAAGTCTCGGGCTGTTTCTAAGTGTCACCAAGTGTTTTTAGTTAGTAATCAAAGAGCAGCCTCTCTCAAGGCCCGTCTCTGCCCTCCACAAGTATACTTCCCCCCACCTCCACCCACACACAGGGGTAGGTTTGGGTTTTGAAATAGCTGAGTAATGATCCTTTCAAGGAACACCTGAGTTCCTCACACTCAGGAAGAAAAGAAGTCAAAGAGCTGCCACCCAAGAATCCTGGATGTGTCTTCGGAAAGAAGAAGAAAGATTTCAGATTCCTCACAAGGGATGAGATACTGTCAAACTGTTAGAAGGGGTATGGGATTTTGGGCGCGAAAGCAGGCTTGTCCGCAAAGGATTGCTGCCAGCCAGAGAGGAACACTTGTCAAAGAGGTTAACTACCCTCTGGGAAAGAGAGAATCTGGGTTCTGTTCTTTCACTCACTCAAAAGTGTAGGCCACTTTCTTTATTTTGCAGGCATGATAATTAACAAAAAATACATCAAGTACCTTAGTGCTTGCATTTTTATCAAGAACCTCCTGTGGGATGATGTGATGGGTAGCATGGTGGGGGTGTGTGTGCTAGGGAGGATGAAAGACATGACCCTTGCAGCTAAAAGGCCTCTAATAAAGCAAATGTATAGAACTATAAGAGCATGAGAAGGAGACAAGTGCCTGCAGAGATACATAGATACAGTGCTATAAATACTTAGGAGAGGGAGGACTCTCTCTGCCCTGGGGAATTTGAGAAGACCTATAAAGGAGAGGGCATTGGAGTTGAATCTTGAAGGGCAAGTAAAGAGAGATGGAAGAAAGAATGTTATCCAAAGGGAATCACATAAGCAAAAGGCAGGAAAATATATAGCGTGTTCAGGAAACATTGTTCAGTATATATGGCATATAAAATATCTAGAACAGAGAAGGGGGAGACAGGACTGGAAAAGCAGATTGGAGCCAAATGTGGTGGGACAGGTCTTTTTTTGTTTTTTTCTTTAAAGATTTTGTTTATTTTGTTTGTTTGTTTGTTTATGAGAGAGAGCACAAACAGGGGGAAGATAGGGAGGGACAAGCAAAATCCCTCCCACTGAGAGGGGAACCTGGTGTGGGCTTGATCCCAGGACCAGGAGATCATGACCTAAGCAGAAAGCAGATGCTTAACCAACTGAGCCACCCAGGCACCCAAAGCAGGACAGGTGTGAATGATGAAATCAGAATTTAGACTTCCTCTACAGAGGCCCCTGTTGTTGGATAGCAGGGCTAGGGTCCTACTTAGGGCCTGGGAAGGTCTATCCAGCACCATTCTTCTGGAGGAGCTGTCCAGGAGAGAGGCAGTGAGGGGCCTAATGGGGTGTCAGTTGGAGCAACAGAGGAGACGTAGCAGAGGTCAAACTGTCAGGTGCTGGAGTTGGAGAGGCAAGAGCTGAGGACAGGACTCGAGCCCTGGAAATGACAGGGTGGTAGGAGGTGATGAATTCTATTCTGGACGCATTGATTTGAAGTTTCCGGCATGAGATGGAGGAGAAGAGTCCAGCAGACATCTGGAAATGTGGTTGGGGGAGAGGATGGAGCTGAGATAAACATCTGGGAGGCAGCCCCAGAGAGGTGAGGGTGGAAGCCCTGAGAATGGATGAGAACACCAGGAAAAACATATGGAGGGAGGGCCAGGAGGAGTCCAGAGGAAAATAAACCCAAAAGGAGGAAAAAATAAAGTACCTTGGAAGACTGGCAAGCGCCAGAGAAATGCTAGGTAGTAATGAGGATTCGTGGAATGAAAGGCTATTATTTGGAATGAAAGAGACCTCGGAGATCCGTGGATCTAATCTTTCCATTTGACAGAAAGCAGAGACTCAACAAGGCTAAATTACAGCCACTAAACAGCTGTATTCTGGGCTGTTCTTAGGCCAAATTGCGAAGTAGGTAAAGCTCGTTTCCCTCCCTCCTCCAGTTCCCAGACTGTCCTCTCCCTCTTCATTATTTATAGTAACATCCAAAATAGTGGCAACTGTTGGGCTCTCTCTCAGGACCTGACATAGTGTAATGGTTTGGACTTTGAGCCAGACTTCCTGGACTCCAAATGTGGCCCCTCTGCTTCCTAGGTGCGTGACTTTACACAAACTCCCTGACCCTTCCAAGCCTCAGTGTCCTCGACTGCGAATGGGGTAATCACAGTACTTGTCTCTTCGTTAGTACATGAGTAGTACTTGGCCTCTACAAATAGCTACGTAAGCATTAGCCATTATTTTATGAAGTACTCTAAATTAAGGAACTGTATAATTTATTGTTCAAACTAGGATGCTTTTGAGAAGTGCCATGTGGAACCATATGGGAGCCTACAGCAAAAGGAAAAATCAGTAATACTGATCTTTCTTTTATTTAAAATTGTGGTGTTTTCTTAACCATGGATTTCTTGGTATTAATTGAGGTTTTTAAAAATACTGCCTTAAAATGTGGTTTATCTTGGTCACTGAGTTTTTGGCATCCCTTCAATTTTGCACCCTGGGCAGGTACCTCACTCACTTCATTCCCCAAGTTCTGGCTCTGTTGTTGGGGTGAAATGGAAGACTTTTAATAATTATGCAGGGACAGTAGGGATAAAACAGTACTTTCCTGGCACAATGAGACCTGTGATTCCCCTTTCTCTCTATGAACCATCTATAGAGCTCCTCTGTGTGTGTGTACACATGTGTGTGTATGTGTGCACGCACATATGCATGTGTGTGACTTGTTTCCCACCGGTGTACACATTACCTTTCCAAAGGCATAGCTGTGCTTCCGGACCAATTGGGAGCAATGTATGAAATTCAGGTATGTTCTACAGAAGGTCACTTGGAATTGGAACCTAGACCCCAAACCACTGATTCACTGAAGCTGTTTCCCTAAAAGCTGTTTCTCTGAAACTTCAATCCTTACATCCTTGAAATCGTGTCACCAGGGCCAGTGAGAAGCTGATCTCATGAGATGAAGGTGACTAACAGCTAACATCTTATTATTTCCTGGAGTAATTACTTAATTTGAGGGATAATATTAGAACCTTCTATCTCAGGGCACCTGAGTGGTTCTGTCATTTAAGCGTCTGCCTTCAGTTCAGCTCATGATTTCAGGGCTCTGGGATGAAGTCCCATGTTGGGTTCCCTGCTCAGTGGGGAGCCTACTTCTCCCTCTGTCCCTTCCTCTCCCTGTGCTTTCTCTCTCTCATAAATAAATAAATAAATAAATAAATAAATAAATAAATAAATAAATTTTTTAAAAAAGAAAAGAAAAATACTTCTGTGAAAAAAGAACCTACTATCTCATAAGATTAAATAAAATAATGTCTATAAACTACTTAACAAAATGTGTGGGAATGATAGATACTCATTAGGTGGTAGGTAGTAGCTGCTACCATTATTAATGACAAATATATATACCTAAATAGATATTTATTATTACTATTGTTGAATTGTATGAAACTGCTGGTAGTCAACAGTTCTGACCTACAAAAATAACAATCTCATGTAGTTCAACCCACTACTACGATTATAATAATTAGAATTTTAGATCGAACCATATGAAACTGCCACATGGGTGATCAAAAATGGTCAAGTGTTGGCAATTTCATATGATTCCACCTACTAAAAGCAATGCATTGTCGGTAACATCGAATTAATCCAAAGGGCTCAGTAATTAACAATTGTTATATCGGGCCACTACTTCCCATGGGCCACTACTCACTTTATGAATTAGGAAGCGCTTCCTCATCATACACTATACAATTATCTGCACACTAGCCTTGCATTCATTCCACAAACATCTCTGGAGCTTCCCTAATGCACCAGATATTGAGAGAATGTTAACGGGGACTAGATGCCTGTCATCATGTGGGTCCAGAGCCTGGCGTTGTAGAGACTGTGAGCTTCTACCTCAGATTGTGTCCTTTGGGAAAGGAGAAATTTCTGTAAGTTATTACTGCACATAGTGATTTCCCTATGTGAATAGTTCCCAAGTTTTTTTTTTTAATCTATCTTTTTAGCAAAGCCAGTGAAGTTATCAGGAATGATATGTGAGATGGTGTCAGAAGGTAGAGGGAGTTGTTGCATTTCCAGCTTTATTCCCAGTTCCGTAAGATGCAGCCCAGAGTAAGTTGAAAGGAAACCTTGATTTTGATTTGCTGACACACACTGTGAACCTCTTCTGCCCAGACTCCCTAAGTCATCCCCAAGAGAAGACAGCATTTAAAAATTGGAAGGATCATACTCACCAGAAACAATATGGTTGAAGTTACACTATGTCAGCCAGCATGACCTTTTTATGTTTGCTTTTGGAGAGAGCTGGAGGGATTTGTAAATTCTTCCCTCTGTCTTTCCAACTCTTCACTACTGACTTCTAGAATCTCTCCCCCATGTGCTAATTCAGCCTCCCCTCATTTACAAAGAATGTGGCCTCAACTGAAGTTCACCCAAAAGTAAGTGTTCTGGTTAAATGTGGGTCAAAAAACTGGGACTCATCAGCCATAGAGGAAAATACTCAGAAAGTCAGTTGCCAAGAATCCGTAGAAATAAACAGATTCAAGATTTTTTTTTGAACTCCCCTTAAAACCAGTGAAGCAGTAACTGGGACATGATTAACTCTCAGTAAGAGCGGACGGCAGATAAGCAGGTGTCTGTGAGCCTCAACATAAACAACCTTGAATGCTAGAACATTTTCCCTTGGAAATGATCAACAATGAAACAGTTTCTAGAAAAGATTTCCAAAGATGTTTCAGGAGTCACTTAAAACAATATTGGAGGCTCCGTCTTTGCGTCTTTGCTTTACTGACATATTTATTTATTAGCTACAATTTTTCTTTCCTTGTGTGTGTGTGTGTGTGTGTGTGTGTGTGCTAAGAACATTTAAGATCTGCCCTCTCAGCAAATTTCAAGGACACAGTACCATATTAATAACTATAGTAACATGCTGTACCTTAGATCCCCAGAAATTACTCATCCTGCATAACGGAACCTTTATACTTTTTTTTTTTTTTGGAACCTTTATACTTTTGACCAACATCTACCATTTCCTCCACCTTCCAGTCCCACCATTCTATTCTCTGCTTCTATGAATTTGCCTTTTTCAGATTCCACATAGAAGTGAGATCATAAAAAAAATAAATAAATAAATAAATAAAAATAAAAAAAAAGAAGTGAGATCATGCAGTCAGTATTCGTCTCTCTGGCTTGTTTCACTTAGTATAATTCTTTCAGGTCAACCCATTTGGTTGCAAATGACAGGATCTTCTCTTTTTAAAGGCTGAGTAATATTCTATTGCATATGACTATTTTATTTAATTCTCTTTCTTTTTGGAATAGAAGGGAAAGACTTTTAAAATTTCAAGTTAGAATTTCTGCTGGTGTTCCTCAATGCAGAGACTACAGAATATATCTATTTGCTTTCTCATATTCTATAACTTACATTGAAACAGTTCCTTTATTCTGGGCAGCATAGGGGCCTCAGTTTCTCTTGCTCTGCTTGGTTTGGTTTGTCCTATGGACAGGAGTATTCCTACTTCTGAGAAAGGCAATTTTTGAAGGATAAGCTACAAACTTCTTGAGGTACTGCTTTCCTTAAAAACAAACAAACAAACAAACAAACAAACAAACAACATGAAGAGGCAGCCCGGGTGGCTCAGCGGTTTAGCACCGCCTTCAGCCTGTGTCTCTGCCTCTCTCTCTCTGTCTGTCTCTCTCATAAATAAATAAATAAAATCTTAAAAAAAGGAAAACGAAGGTTTTATTTGTAACCTTTTGTTTTCATAATCATTTTGCTGTCCACCTTCTCGAACACATAAATTGTGTTGATTTTAAGCAACTGGTAAGCCACTTTTGCTTCTTCCCAAATTGCTGTTCTGTGAATCATGTTCATCTCCTTGTTAGTTCACTGAATTTTTTTGAATCTCTTTTATTAAGGAAGCATAATATAGTGTGAGTTATTCAGTGCTGTGAGTTACTAAGTGCTGATTCTGAGAACTGATCAAATAAGATTAAGAAATAGTTCCTACCTTCAAGAAACTTGCAATCCAGTATGGCAAAGACCATCCATATATACAATAACCTGCAATAAAAGGTAGACTGTGATAAACATCATCCAAATTAAATGACTTAAGTGTTGGCAAAAGCATTCTTCTGAATTTCCTCGAGACTCTTGCAGCCTAAAACTTTAATCGCTGGATCAAGCATTTAAAATATCATGTCCCACCAGGCTTTTTAAAAATATCAGATCTTTTAAAAGTAATTTAATCTGAAAGACTTCCTATATTTTCCTTCTCCAAGAACCACAGCCTTCTAGACAATGTGTCAAAGATAACCCTTAAGGAGCATTGGTGAATTCTGGTAAACATGAATAACTCTTAAATGTGAATACCAAGAAATCAATGGCAATATTTCATCAACAACAAAAAGATAGCTGAATGATTAAAATAAAGATGTCTCAAAGACTCAGAAATCATCACCAGTAATAATCCTCTCATGACCAAAGAAAAGCATTTTTATTGTCATCAGCTCAGGTGCCTTGGATAGGTGTTTAAGTATTAATTCTTTGACATTCCCAGAGAACAGTGTGGAAGGAAATTATTAATATTGGTAAGTGATATATGTGGATTTTGTGAAACAATTGACAAAATTATATATGGTAACAATTCCTATCATTTTCTGGTACTTGGCAGAGTGTCTCGTTCCTTGTAAGTGAACAGATGAATGAATACACGATATTTCTTACACCTAGTAAGGTGCCTGGCATACAGAAGTGCTTGCATATTTGTTAAAAGAATGATTAATTAACAACTATTGTTTTAGGTACTTTCCTAAATTATGATCACCATTCCTCTGACAACTCTAACATCTCAGTGTATCAGGTAAAGGGGAGAGTGTACAGTTCACAGGGTTACTGCTGTTACCTCCCCTTTACCCAATAAGTCTTACTCATGATTTGACTCGCAATGTTAATATCAATTCCTAAAAGAGGCTTCCCCTGACTCCTAGACCAGCATAGATCAAAAGGTCTGGCCTGTGACTCACCTGTATTGGGTTTACCAGGGTTATTGGTCAAAGTCCAGATTGCTACTCAAACAGATACTGGCACACCCATGTTCATAGCAGAATTGTTCACATTAGCCAAAAGATGGAAGCAACAATCCAAGGATGTATCCACAGATGAATGGATAAACTATAAATATGCTATATTCCATATATACAATGGAATATTACTTGGCCTCAAAAAGGAAGGGAATTCTGATACATGGTACAGCATGGATGAAACTGGAAGACATTGCGTTGCTATGGGAAAGGGAAGGAGGAGTTACCCTATGGAGTTTCAAACTGGGAAGATAAAAACAGTCCTGGACATGGATGGTGTTGTTGCTTGCACAACGATGGAAATGTGTTAATGCCATTGACCTGTGCATTTAAAATGTTAAATATTGAGATGGAAAAAAAAATATTGAGATGGAAAATATTTTGTTTTCTACCCTTTACCACAGTAATAATAATAATAACAGCAATAATAATAATAAAAGGTAGAGGCAGATTCCTGGCTTCCTTTCTGGCCTGTATAAATCAGAAAATTGAGAGGTAGGGATGCAGCAGGGACTTGCAATCTCTCCAGGTGACTCTGATACAAAAGTTTGAGAACACTGGTCCAGACCACATCAAATTCCCTCTGCTGTATACCTCTGCAGCCATCTACTCTTTTCACTTTATCATCATGCTTGTAATTCGCTCTAAGCTCCCTGAGGGCAGAAACTACTGCTGTCTTATTCAGCACCAAAGCCCCAGCATTTAATACAATATCTGGCTCAGAGTGGCCTTCATTATATATTGACGGAATTACTTTATTTGAACATGAGTTTCATATTCCTTGTTTGTAAAATATAATAATTATCTTGAGTGGTTGGTATAAAGATTTGAGATAATACAAATGAAGGACCTCCCACCATGCCAGATTCATAGTAAGTGTTCAATCACCAGAAGCTGCTTTATTATTGTAATTATTACTGAAAGGAGGAAGAATATAATTATTCAGGATTTAGACCAACAGTTACAGACTCAGAGACCTGCAGGCTCCACGCAGGTAATATAATGGCCTTCGGCATGCTGCTTTTATACTATCCAATAGGAAGTGGTGGAGACTGCAGTGAACTGGACCTGTTCATGCCATATATAAAGGAGGTTACCACTGCTTACTCTTGCCCTTGGTACTCTATAGGTACTCAGGCCAGAGCTACCAAACCTTTTGATTCTTTAAGAGAAGCTAAAAAAATATAAATTTTAATCTGAAATTTCCCAATATATAAAAGTCATATAGTCATTTAAAAATTTTTAAAGCTCTGTGCAAACCAAACCCCCCTCCCCACATTTGTCCATGGGCCATGAATGTGTATCCTCTGATTCACCCCAAGTCTTATCAGGTGCCTAGGATAGACCTTCCTTCTACTGACAATAGAACTGGAATCACCCATCATGATGATATACTCACTGTACTTCTGGGTTTAAGAGAGCATCTGGTTCAAATCAATCAAATCAATCAAAACAAGGGTGGTGACAGTGTCCTTATAATTGACCTGTCAAGGTGTTCAGGGGTGTAAAAGGCCAGGATAGATGTCCATGGATTCTCCAAGCAGTGTTAGCATTACTACCAACCCAAATGGTAAGACAAGAGTAGAAAATCATGCTGTATCCTTTTATTTAATTGTTTTCTAGTAGGTTTCTTGGTGAACTACTTACTGCCTTTGCAGTTATTTACCCACACCTAGAAAGACAGAATTATTTCCAACAGCTAGGGGGCTCTAGCAGTCCACCTTTTAGGCACAAATGGCTTTGCTACAAGTTTCAAATCTAAAAATGGATGACTTGTCATTGGCATCTCTGAATATCAATAGATTAATATTATCTAAACATCATCCAGTCATTTGTAAAATTACTGACATCCTTTGTCAAATATTGTTTTCTTTCTTTACTTTTTCTCCTTTCCATTATTTTTTCTTTATGTAATTAAACGTCTTGATTTTATGTTGAAAGTGTTTTCCAAATTATCTAAATTAGAAAATAAATTCCTATTATTGTGGTAAATAACTTAAATGGCTGGTAATCATACTAAGCATTTAGGTTGGTGCATTTTAACTCCATTCTTATCTAGCACGTCTAGGGAAAAATTATATATTGATACCAATAGATAAGAAAAATAAATTCTCACTCCACAGAAATTACATAATTTGGCCATTTGAGAACCCAAACAACTTTTCAGCTCTTAGAGATGCTCAACAAAAGAAGATTTAAATGGAGCATCTAAGTTTTATCTGCTCATCCCTCCTGCTATTTTTTCTGACATTTCCACTATCAAGACACTTAAATGTAATAAGTTAGCCTTAATTCCCAGTTTCTCTTTATTGTGCCCTCCATTCTGCTCTAGGACATGTTTTAAAAGCACTTAGAAGCACTTAATGGGCAGATTTAGCAAAATCTTCATCCTGTTTCCACAGCTCCGTTGCATACAAAAGCCCGAATAAACTCTTTCCTCCTTCTGCCTTCATCCCCTAAAAATATTGATTGTGGTCAAGGGGGGAAGCAGAGGGAGATTTCTCTTCTGTGAAAGCTACACAGAAAAAAAAAAATTTTTTTGAATTGGTTCTTTTCAGATGCTAAATGCCCACTTCCTCTTTCTTATCAGCCACTTTAGCCCACTACTGAAAATAACAGTACTTAAACAAGTACCCACACATATCTTCAGTTTCCTGAACATCTCAAACATCACTGTTTCCCAAATATACTGACTTCAGGAAAATAGAAAATGCATTTTCTCCCAGACCCTTCTTTCCAATTTGCAAACCCAAGAGAGTTTAAGGGAAATGCAATCCACATGTTTCTGGCCATTTCTACTCAAATACATTCATCTAAAGGATTCTTTTTTTTTCACCCCCTTTATGAAAGTGATTTGAAATCTATGAAGCTTTTAAAATAAATCTTGGTATGCTCCGCCTACCCTGTTTTTTTTTCCCCTATGAAAGGGAAAGTTTCTTTGGATAGGATTAAATGAATACAAGCCCTTTAGGACTTGACTTTGGCTTCAAATTTAAGTCATTTTTGGTAAGGGTAGGGGCTCCATACTCACTTCTAAATTATCACATCACTTAGTTGCTCATCTATTTTTATCCTCTTCTTTATTACATTGTTTCAAATTCTTTAGTAAAGCATTCATTCACTCAGCTTATATATAGAGTGCCCGCTTGTGCCAGGCCCTGTGCCAGGTACTGGGGGTACAACAAGAACATGCCAGACACGCTCTTTGCCCTCGTGGAGCTTAGAGTCTAGCAGGAAAGAGAGATACTGAACAAGGGATTGCAAGGCTGAAGATGGAATGTCAGAGGAATGCAGGGAAGACTTCCTGGAGAAAGTGTCCTCTAAGTCAAGACTTTCACTGGAAACAAAGAAAAGCCAAGTCAAGTGCCAGGCTAAGGGAATAGCAAGTGCAAAGCTTGGAGGTGAAAGGGAAAGAAGGCCAATGTGGCTAGGGTTTAGGAAAGCAAGGAGGAGAAACACAAGATGAGGCTAGGAAGGATCAACACAGGACCCTGTTTCCCTATCTACTTCTTTGAGCTCATGGCACAGTCATGGCCCCCAGTAGGGACAAAACAGGATCCTCCCAGTCTGATGCATCTCCCAGGCATTCCTCCATGAGTTTTTTTACTTGAGGGACACTAGCCAGGCAAAGCAAAGACTCAGAAGGCAAAGGTGCCTCCTATGCAATCTTTCATATACATATGCACATATCTGTATATTTATATACATGATTATATATATATATTTAAATGTGAAAAATACATATATCTTATATGTATCTTTGTGCGTGTATGTGTGTGATGTGTGTGTGTGTGTGTTTAAGCGCATCTTTTACATTTTACTTCCTTTTAAGTGAAGCCCTTTCTCTTTCCCTTGTCTTTCCCTGATGTGGCCTTAGCGCAGGCTTCTTTTCCCTTACTCCCCTAGACTTTGAAATAACCTCTTCAGTCTCCTTGCCTCTAGCCTCTTCCCTCCCCCTATCTCCAGTCTCTCCCCTTTCCAATCTCCAAACAGCTGCCAGGTTTAATAATGTCACTTCCCTAGCTGGAAATCTCTGAGAAGTCATAGATGAACCACTGATAAATCCACATTGCCAGAGTTCAGAATCCAGAGCGGTTTCTGGCCCCAATCCATTTCGGCACCCTGGCCTCCTGCCATTTTGCATCCCACCCCGCTATCTTCCCCAGCACCCCACACTGTAGCCATGCAACCACACAGACTTTCCTTTCTTCATCAAATAGAGCATCTCTCAGCTTGTGCCATGAAACACTGGTTCTGTGGGATGTTAGTAGGAGTTAGGCCTTCAAATACTTAAATATGTTGGGAAATGATGATAAAGTTTGTTATGGGTTGAATTGTGCCCCCCAAAATTCTTGTGTTGAAGCCTTGACCCCCAGTACCTCAAAATGTGATCTAATTTGGAAATAAGGTCTTTATAAAGCTAATCAAAATAAAATTAGGTCATTAGGGTGAGCTTAATCCAATATGACCAGTGTCATTATGAAAAGGGGAAATTTAGGGATCCCTGGGTGGCGCAGCGGTTTGGCGCTTGCCTTTGGCCCAGGGCGCGATCCTGGAGACCAAGGATCGAATCCCACATCGGGCTCCCGGTGCATGGAGCCTGCTTCTCCCTCTGCCTGTGTCTCTGCCTCTCTCTCTCTCTCTCTCTCTCTCTGTGACTATCATAAATAAATAAAAATAAAAAAAATAAAAAAAAAGAAAAGGGGAAATTTGGACACAGGAGACACACACACACAGGGAAATGCCATGTGAACAAGAAGGCAGAGATTGGAGTGATGTATCTACAAGTCAGGGAATGCCAAAGATTGCCTGCGAACCATTGGAAGAGGGGAGAGGCATGGAATAGATTCTCCCTCACAGTTCTCAGAAGGAGCTAAGCCTGCCGACACCTTGATCTCAGGCTTCCAGCCTCCAGAACCTTGAGACAATAACTTTCAGTTGTTTAATCTACCTAGTTTGTGCAACTTTGTTATGGTAGCTCTGGGAAACTACTGCAAAGTCAAAGAGCTTTTTACAGTGCCAGACTTTTCTGAGTTTTTAATATCCTAATGTACACCCTAAATCTGCAAAAGGCTAGAGAGCATCCCTAACTTATTTGACAACAACACTTTTCCCCCAGAGCATCTCCTGGGAATCGATGTTCTGAGCAACACACTTTGGGGGATGCTGACCTAGGGCTGTGAACTCAGTTAAAGGTTAAAGAGGAGAATATGCAGTGAGTGAATGAGTAAACAAGTTTGCCATAAACTGTGAGTAACTAACAGCCACTTAACGTTCTGAGAACTTTCTCCCCCACTAGGTGACTCTATAATTAGTAGATGTTTAGGTCCTGAGGGAAGTTGACTAAAAAGTTGCCAATGGTGAGAGAGCAAGCATTTGGGGTGACTAGATGTTCCACTCTTTGATCTCTAGGTATTACCTTGACCCAGGAGTGGTTTTATAAGTTGCGGGACTCAATGCAAAGTGAAAATGCAGGATCTCTTGCTCAGAAATTATCAACTTCAAAAGATGATAGCAGGGTATTAAGCCAAGATCTTGGCTTTTCTAAGCATGGGACCCCGTTTGACCACACAAGTCTCATGCTTGTGAAGCCACTCCTGCCTTGACTGGCCCAACATAATCCTTAACAATTTTAGACTGCTGTCTCCTCATTGGATGAGTTACATTTAGAACATTTCTTCATTGGGGGTCCCTAAGACAATCCCCAGGTTCAGCAATTGCCTATAAAGATTCAAAGGACTCATCATCTGGTGGTACTCATGGCTATGATTTACTACAGTGAAAGAAGACAAAGCAGGATCAGAAAGGGAAAAGACACATGGGCAAAATCCAGAGGAAACCAAGCACAAGCTTCCAAGAGTCCCCTCTCAGAGCAGTCTCACAGGATGCACTTAATTCCCTCAGCAAGGAATTCTAACAGCACGTGAACTGTTGTTCCACCAGAGGAGCTCATTACAGACTTAATACCCAAGGTTTCTATTGGGAGCTGGTCATACAATAATCCTCTTCCTAGCATGAACCAAAATCTTAGACTCCCAGAAGGAAAAATGAGTGTTTAGCATAAACCATATTGCTTTCATAAGTTGTTCAGGCAGAATGAGCTATTCTTATCAGGAAATAATGGGAACAATCCCGAAATTCCAGTTCCCAGTCATCAGTCCAGAGCCAACCTTGTAAGCTGACTTTTCTAAGGATAGCAGGACACTAGTTATGTTAAACGTTTAACTCTCAGATACGAGCCAGAAAAATTAGAAAACCATGTTGGTAGAACAAGAATCTGTCCTTAAGTCCCTGAATGAGGATTCGGGAAATGAGAGCATTCAACAGAGATCTCAGTTTGTCCACTGAAGGGCAGCACTGACGTGACTTTCTTAACCATTTCTTAGCCTTCACAGCAATCACAGTGAAAATAACTCAGGTGAAGCCAACAGTTCCCTAATATTTTTGAGAAACTTGTGGGAGAAGGGATTTGGTGTAACTCTCTAAATTGTTCAAATTTCTATTTATCCAGGTTGTGTTTAGTCTTAACCTGCAAACTGCTATTTTAGTTTTTCATAAATAGAGCAATCAGATAATGATCATTTTCAATGATAAATTAGTATTTAACACCTGTCAATTCAATGTGCCAGGGATGTAGACTATAAAAATTTGGTTTTTGCCCTTCAGAATATCATGAATCTTAGCTAGTTTGGCCTACAGGAAAGGATACTGGGCTTAGAGCTTGGTTCCTGGACTAAGAAACTAGGTGGATCTGGGCAAGCCACTAGACAGTTTCGAGCTTCAGTTTCCTTATCTGGTCAGTGGGAAAAAACCACATCTTCATTACAGAACAGGTATAAAAACCAAATAGTGTAACTGGATTCATGTGGAAGTGGTTGGTAAACTATAAATCAAATCTTGTGGGGAGGGAGGGGTGCTTAAAGAGCAAAGGAAAGTGACTACATTTAAGAAAACCAGCACGTTTAATAAATGATGGCAATAACCCAGCCCCATTATGGGGAGCAGTTACTGCCATAGTCTGCATCACTGATGGCGCAATTAACTTAATTAACACATACCTCTGTGGTGAGTTTGCTGAAATAACACTTTTCCTTTTCACAGGCCCCTGCCTTGCCAGCAAGGCATCTCCAAGTTATGCATCTTCCAAGTAGAGAGGCCAGAGTGTTAAATGGCTTTGAGTGGGTGCACAAAAAACAGAATTCCAGAATATCCACATTGTTAGCAGCTCAAATTACCTAGAAGAAATAATAGAAGCTTCATCAAAATCTTGTAGACTAGGGCAAAGACCAATGCATCTCAAAGTGGAGGCCTGACTGGGTGGGTTGGCTATGATCCCATAAGGAAGTCCTTCTCATCAAATCTGGAATGACTTCCCACAAGATAGCATCCTGTTCTCCCCAAGGTTCTAACAAAGGAGCCTTTAATCTGCCATGATGGTAACGGGGATTTTTGGGAAGTGAGAATGAATCTGTGTCTACATGAGAAGGAAGTCTGTAGATGGGCTGCTCTGCCCTTCTGATAGCCTTGGTTGAGTGCTATAGAGGACGAGAATAGGGACACTGCAGAAAAAGGGACATACCTCTCCTATTTTGGAGGTTTTTAAACTTCATTCCAGTTCTTCGGAGTAGTTGAAAACCACTCAAGAATGTTCTGCTCGCTCTTTTACTCTCTCTTTTCCTCTTCTCCCAATGCCATGGATCCATTTCCTTTTCTTCCTATCTCTTCTGAGTCTATAGAGCCTTATTTTTATGTTCATCCATGTTGACAATGCATTTATGCTCTTTTACATTATTATTGGATTATTGTAGATATGCAGCTCATTAAAGTGATTGCATTTTCCTTTAGAGCCAACGTTCTCCTGTATTTTCTACAGCAATCTAGTAGGAGGCTGCTCCATAGTAATCTCAGTAAATAATTGTTGAATTAAATTTATTTTCCTTTCTTTCTCTTCTCTCATTGGAAACTGAATGTACTAGTTCTGCAAGATCAGCTGCACGGATCAGAAACCCAGTGTAACAGTGGCTTTAAGACAAGTTTATTTGTCTCTCACATAATAGTAGGGGGTAGAAATCAAAGGTGGACAGATAGCTGTGCCCCAGTCATCTTGGGACTCACACTGCCTCTTTCTTATTACTCTGTCATCTCTCGTCATTCTCATCTGTCCGCCAACATAAGCACACCAGGCGGCCGGATGGTGGACCATGGAAATGTATAGAGTAAGAGTGCCCCTCAGAGATTCTTCACATCATTTTTGTCACATGTTAGTCATCGTATCCTGGCCACGTGACCACAATGGTTGTAGCAGAGGCTGGAGAGTGTAGTCTTTATACTGGCTGGCCATCCGTTTGAAGAAAAATCAGAGTATTATTAATACAAAGCAGTGGTTTTCCAAGTTTTTACCTGTGACTCACAATAAGTAAGACATTTTACATGACAGTCCAATACAGGCATCTTACATACAGAGAAATTAAAAGCGCTTTGGAACAATAGTTACTCATATTTTTGTCTAGTGCATTTTCATATTTTTATAGTTTATATTTTATAAAATAAAGGTGTTTATAATTATTGAATGGAGCATGGCCCGCAATTTGAAAGGCGCAGCTATAGAAGGAAGAGAGAAGAATCCCAGGGGGCAATTAGGAGTCTCTAGCATTTGGATGGAAGCACTCAGGTCTGATCTTAGGCAAAATCATTTACTTGCATTCTTCATGGTGAACATCACAGTACCAGGTGCTGGATAGGCAAAATAAAATAAATAAATCAAAGCAATCTGTCCATGAATCCATCAAGTAGTCAATGAAAGCTTAGAGAGAGTACAGATAGAATCTCTACTGACACTGGAGACAAAATATTGAAGGCTAGAGGGTCCTTTTCACCAACAGAACCTCTAGGGGTGGGAGAAGAAGACATTCTTTTGTCTCTTAACGCAGGTTTTAAGTAGATAAAACACAAACACGGATGTCTATCCCATTGAGCCTTCTGTATTTTAAGCTGAACAGATAATTCATACCAAAACCAAACTGATTTCATTTTAATTCTTTGACACGGCCTCAAATATATGAACTGTGTCAGGGGCAACCTCATGGTTTCATTATGATAGTATCTCCTAGACTATCCTCATTCACTTTTGTGCTAGAGTAACCTCTATATCAGATTTGTCATTCCTTCTATATACTTCAAATTTGAGGAAAACCTCATCTCCTGTGATGTTTTTTTCTTGACAGTTTCAACTGACTTTTGTCAGATTTTTGACAGGGGAAAATAAAACCAACAACTCAAAGAACATTACACTGCATTTGTTTTCAGAGCAACGGTTTTGGATGAGTTTGAAATGACTTTTAAATGATGTCACAATAGATGCTTTAAAACAAGCCCCAAATCCTTTGTGCTACAAACACCGTTGGCTTAATTAGTTCTGGTGGAGGCATCGTCGTTAACTGCAAGCTAATTGCATTAGTGGGCTCATACTACAGTGCTTTCAGAGGTTTGGGTTTTGGTAAACAGTGCATTTCCATGGTGTTTATGGAAAGATGCCTGGGCAAGTGGCCTGCCAAGGACAAGCTGCATTACGGAGCCTTTCACTGCTAATAGCCAGGACCTCTGACCCGCTCACCCCTAGTTTTTGATCACCTTTGCTACCTCCCTGCTTCATCAATGCTGGGAGAAGCCTCATCCCACCACTTCAGACCTAATGAGCCTCAGTAGAAATCAGAAGTTCCTGCTGTCTTATAGGCAGCTAAAAGGCTTCTGAAGAAATGAGTCAATGTTTTCATTCCCTGTCCCAAAGCTCATCTGGATTGGCATCTGTGTTTGCTGTCTCCGGAGAGAGAGAGGCTAATTACTGGACAAAGCTGGGGATTAAGCTTCCCTCTTGCCCTTATGAGGGAACAATCCCTCTGGAATAGGGTTTAGGGCTTATTAGGAGAGTGGTGGAAAGAAAAGGTGTTTCTTCCTCATCCATTCTGTATAAGGAGGACCAACATGTACAGGGCCTTTAATCTGACACTTTGGCAATCACTAAGAAAAGCATGCAAGTCCCCAGAAGATGGGCGATCTTTTGCCATATAGTCAGGCAATAAGACGTGACAGGCACATTATTTCACTGGGGCTGCACACCTTGAGTGCATTTTGTGGCATAAGGCCAAAGTACAAATGGTTTCAACTCTCATGAAATGCAATATTCTTTAACAAATGCATTAAAATCCTTGCACTGGCTTATTAGTATTAAGAAATTAAAATTGCTTAAAAACTAAGGAGGAAGAGAGATTTCCTAAGATAGGTTCCTAGGGGTCAGGCACCTTGATAGCCAGTAAGAAGCTACCATTTGCAAATAATGTTCAAAAGACACATCTTAATATAGTCAGCCTGAGAAAGGGCTCTGAAATCTGAGAGCAACTGGCTCTTCCTGTACCACCAAAGGGCAAATGTTGAAGTATAACATTAGAAAGTGAGATCTGTGTCAGCATGTAGACCCCTTACAGCAGCTTCAGTGTTTGGACGGCCACCATTTTCTCATTTTCCTAAAGGATCCCACGAGGTCTTGTGTGTCTATAAAAGCATTTTTTTACACTTTGTGGGGGCAATTTGGCTTTTAAAAATTTGCCTTCGAGGATGAAGCCTCCAGGGTAATTGTAATCTGGCCCTTCTAAATCCTTCTCTCCCAGAGAGAGACACATTTCTAGAAGATTAGAGAACTTCAGGTGGGAACGCTACTCTGCCTCTGGCTTTATGCCTTAAAATATGACCTAAGGCAAGCTATCATTTCCCAGAAATGAAATATGTCATATGTTACTATTAAAGTGAACCAGAAAAAGAGCATTCTATTACAATAATGGGTTTTGTTTAAAAAAAATGTAAATGTCAAATCCCCAAAGGAATAATACCTATTTGATACTATTATTGGAACAGCAATATCAGTAATTGCATGGAGTACTTATATTTAGTATTATTCGTATAGTAAAGAGATTTTATGTAAACCTTTCAGTAGAATTATTGTGTCAGAGGAAAATGAGAAACAACATCACTCATTATTCATGCAATCAATATACATTTATTGGAGGTGACTATGTGTCAGTCATCAGTCTAAATGCTGGGGATGCAGAAAAAAGGAGAAGTAGGAGGTGGAAGGGGAGGAAGAGGAGGAGGAGAAGAAGAAGAGAAGAGAGGATCTTCCTGCCTTCAAGGAACTCACATTCCAGTTGAAGAGACAGAGTGATTAATGTCAATGTCACAACAGGTATAATAAAAATCCCAACAGTGCCATGGGAATACACTACAGAGAACTGTTCATTCTGGCTAAAGGAGTCCTTGCTATTATCCTTAGTGGCCTGTTGGAGCCGAGCTGCATCTTAAAGTTTCAGGATGAAACACGTATTGGGCAGATGCAGCTGCATGGGCAAATGCGTAGCATTAGCAAATAAGAATACTACTACTAATAATAAATAAAAGCATAGCACGTTTAGGGAATAGTGAGTGGTTTTGTGTAGCTGGATTTAAGTCTGCCAAACTGTCTAATGTCAAATACTTTGATGGACTAGTTTGAGTTAGATAAACTTGAGTGATTTTTGAGCAGTATGATTTTACAAAATGAATGTGTTTTACGTTATACTCTGTAGGGCCAGTGCAATGAGAGTAGGAGACAAAATACTGCATGGAATAAAACTGTCATTCTCACCATGACTCATCTGTTACCTTATGAAAATACACTTACATGAAGAAATGCAAGAAAATTGCTCATTTCACATGCCTGTGGGTAGATTGAACCTAATTTTGTAGCATTAAAACCAATTTCCCACTGAGAAAACATGTCACAGAGGATGGCATGAACCTTTATCATTATTAATAATATTTGATATTTTGATGTCACCTTTCATCCTGAAATCAGTCCTGTACACATGAGAACAGATAAGCTCCAAGGAAACAGAGATAATATTAGTAGAGCAGGTCGCATGCATTCCTATCTTCCACATTCCAAGGGCTTTCCAGCTGTGTGTTTGTCTCACCTTTAGAAGTTAGTGGATATAGTAATAAAGCAGTAATTTTTTGTTAACTTCTTCTATAAGAAGTCTTAAGGTAGAGTAAAGGCCACATCCTTCCACATACAGATCTCTTGGAAGATCAGCTTTTGACACATCCATTCCCCTTACTTTGGTTTCTTTGCCTGTTGATCTCTATTCTGAGTGGAAGACAGACCAACTTTGAGCCGTTTTTCATGGATCCCTTCACCTTCTTCAAAATAGTAGCAAGTCATTATGATCATCAATAACAACTACTACTGCTGCTTCTTATAAAGCACTCATTTCAGGCCTGCATTATTCTACTATGCTAAGAACTTTATATATACATCACATTAACTAATTTCACACCAACTGTCCAATAGGACTTCCGGTGATGATGGAGATGTCTAGTATCTGTGCTGTCCCACATGGTGGCCACTAGCCCTGCAGCCCTTGAAATGTGGCAAGTGCTATGGAGAAACTGCATTTTTCTTTCATTTCATTCTTAATTAATTTTTATTGAAATAGCCATATGGCTAGGACTATGGTATTGGATAACACACGGTGGCTTGTGTTTTTTTTTTTTTTTAAGAAAATAAAGCTCTGTTTTCACCATCAATAAGAACTTAATGATGACTAGTGCGAGTGAATGGTTCAAAACTATTTTTGAAGCTACAAATATTTTAAAAGTCCCATATTTTACATTTGGGGAATTTTTTTTCTACCCTTGCCCCCACCCCATTAAATTTTTCTTTAAAACGTGCCTGCGGAACATTAGGGTAACATGAATCATTTTTAAACAAAGAACACTTACAAAAGATGTGAGTGATACCCTCAAATGAAACCTCATTGTCACCCAATCATCCCATGTGGTCAGCAATGATGGATCCTAGTCTATCCATTGAGAACTGAAATTCTAATTGCTGATTTCCCAAAGGGAGACATTGACCTCCACTTATAAAGTGGAATGACGACAGAGTGTTTTAAGTTTTGGGTGTCCATGGAGAAACACATTCTTCAGATAAACTCTTAATTCACTTTGGGCCAGCCTCTAATAAAAACCACCTCCCCGGGATTTCTCTGGTTTGCGTGTGAAAATATGAGAATAAACTTAAGGTGAAGAAATTGATTAGAAGACTCAATTACATTTCCGCTTACTCCGCCCAGCAACTTACACTGCTACCACTGTTAGAGAAGGAGGACTAAGTATCCCTTGGTCTGAACCATCTGTCGCGAAAATGTGACATATGTTTGCTTTGTTTACTCAACAACCAAGTGTAAACTGATACACTGAACAAGAAATCTGTGTATGGTGTGACTGTGTGTGTGTGTGTGTGTGTGTGCACGCGCTCGCATGTGTTGAGAAGGGTGCTCCACGAGGGCATCAATCCTCTCATACCTGTCCCCGAGGAACACGTGCACAACCGTGCAGATCCGAGAGGTATCCCCCGGGGTTTTGCGCGCGGGAGGAGGCGCAGACACACTCCAAACCATGCGCAGCGGGCGTCTGAGCCGCTACCGCAGCGGAGGGGCGCGCCTGGCTGGTGGGGAGCTGCATGGGGAGCTGCCCACCCCCTCCTCCTCCCTCCTCCCTGTCTCCAGCCCTTGCTCCCCCGCCTCAAACTTTACGCAAAGCGCGTGCCCTTTTCAATTAACCCCCCTCGATCAAGGGGAACGTTCCTTTTCTCTCCTCCGCGGCCCATTGTCTGGTGCAATGGGTTTGCAGATTTGACAGCTGAGCTCACCCAGACCGGATTCAAACTCGGTTTCCAGGAATGGGGAACTTGGATGTCTGCAAAGATCCCGAACCCAAGCCCTGAGGGGCCAGACCGCCGTCCGCCACGGTGGGCTGTTCCACAGCCCCCTCTCTGGACCCAGTGTAGACTTGGGTGTCCCGGGCGCCCCCCGGTGTACGGGGAGAGGAGTGTGTGTTCCGGACGGAGCAGGGCGGGGGGGCGGTGGGTGTCCGCAGCAGGGCTGCGAACGAGTGAGTAGTCCCAGAAATTGGGGCGAAAGGCTGTGTACGTGTTGGGCGTTTACATTTATTATTATTTTCGAATTTACTCCTGGAACAGTCAAGATGGAGGTTAGCTTAGACATTTCCTGAAGCCAGGTCTGGTTTAAATGCAGTGGCCCGGGGGGTTCCGCTTTTGTCTCCTTGCCCGAGCTCCGGGAATGAGAGCGAGAGCGAGAGCGAGAGAGGCTGCGTGTGCATATGTGAGTGCGCGCGCGCTGGCGTGGAGCGGTGCGTGGGCACATCCTGCGATCTGGGCGCCGAGGGTCCGAGTCCGAGTGCGTCTCCAACGCGCCAAGTCTTGAGTCATAGCCGCGAGTGACGTGGGGAAAAACTTTGTGTTCGGAAGGAGGGTCTGGTTCGATTGCACTAGGACGGAAGAAAGAGCCCTTGTGCATCGTGCCCTTTTGTGTCTGAGTGTGTGTGTGTGTGTGTGTGTGTGTGTGTGACAGCGAGGAGGGGAGGGGGAGAGAGAGAGAGAGAGAGAGAGAGAGGGAGAGAGAGAGACTGGCACCACTCGCGGCCCGCTGCATAGCGCTGCGTGTCCTGTGCGCGCGTGCTGGGGCCGGCGCCGGGTCCCGCCGCGGACCGCGGTCTTCATCTGCGGCGCCCTGTGCGCGAGCCTCAGAGGGGACTGGCGGGTGTGCAATGGGGCGGCGGGAGCAGGAGCAGGCCCAGGGGCCTCAGGCTGGGAAATCTGGCCTCGGAACCCGCTAAGCCTCCGCGCGGCTTCCAGTATCCCTCACCGGCAGCGGAGAGCAGAGGGGGGGCTCTGCTCGGAAATCGTCCTGGCCCAACTCAGCCCCTCTGAGCCTCGAAGATTACCGCATCTTCTTCCTAGCGCAGAGAAGTGAGCCCGGAAAGGGAAGGAAGGGGCGGGGACACCCCTCAAAATAAATAAATAAACAAAACAAACTGGCTCCCGTGCACAGCTGGACACGGTCGGTTGCGTCCAGGTTGGTGGCATCTGGAGAGAGTTTTCTCATTCTGTGGATCTGGGAACCCATCGCCGCTCCTCCGTCCCCTCCGCCCCTCTTGCAGGCGCCCTTCAAGTTTGGGGTCCCGGGGACGCGCTCGGCTCGGGGCTGCACCTGCCCTGGCGCTCCGGGGCTGCCGGCCGGTGCGCTCGCCCCGGGCGGTGGCGTTGACGAGCCCGAGTCCGGGGCTCTGGGCGAGCGCGAGCGCGGCGCGGACACCGGGGAGGGAGCGGAGGACGCACCGCGGGTAGGGGCGCGCGAGCCGGGTTTCGGCTCCAGCCGGGACGTCGGTTCCCCCTCGCCCGGCTGCCTCTGAAAGGCGGCGAGCCCGGGGAGGAGCGGGGGACGGCGACCGGGGGCAGCGATTGGTGGTTTGGGTGCGGAGGGCCGGCGGCGGAGCGAGCGAGCTGGCTGGAGGAGGGGGCGGCGAACTTCGGCGAGAAGGGGCTGTTTCTGCGCCAGGGCTGGAGAAAGCCGCCGCGCCGTGTGCTTCGACCCCCGGCAGCTGCTGGCTCCGCTCGCGGCGCTCGGAAAGTAACGTTATTTATTTATTTGCTTGCGCTCAGCCTCTTGGGTTGGCCCCGATAGACACCCCTCGGACTTTGGGAGCTCGCGTCCGACCTCTCCAGCCCCCCCGCCCCCGCGCGTGCGGGAGGCTCCCCGGAATACACGTACATGCGCCCCCTCCTCCCCGCGCGCCCCCTTCCTGCGCCCCGACCCGGTTAGGGGTGGGCCCTCACCCGGGCGCTAGAAAGTCCCCCAAGGCGGGAGCAGGGGAGGGCAGAGGGGCGGGGGAGGTTCTAGCGCTCTCGGCTCTCATTTCAAAGCGCGCTCTTCCTTCCAGGTTGGGTCAGACCTGAACCCCCAAAAGCGGAGCCGCCTCCCACCCGCGCGCCAGCCGCCCGCGGGGAGCTGAGTCGCCGGCGGCGGCGGCGGCGGTCGGACCCGGGAGTTTCCTCTCGCCCTGGATGGAGCTGAACTTTGGGCGGCCGGAGCAGCGCGGCGGGCCGGGGATCGCTGTGTGCTGAGCTCCCTCGACGAGACCCAGCGGCGAATCGGGGTTTTTTTTGGGGGGGGGGGCGGGGACCCGCTGCGCGCCGGCACCATGTTCCTGGCGACCTTGTACTTCGCGCTGCCGCTCCTGGGTAAGTCGAGGCCGCGGCTCTCTCCAGCCCGCTGAGTCCTTCCGAGGGGTACTCGCGGCAGCCCCCCACCCCCCAAATTGCTGCGCTGTTGCGCTCGGTGTGGGAGGGCGAAGTTCCGTTTTGGGGAAGGGGGTCTTGAGTCCTCCGCACCCTGGGCTGGGGAGGCGGGGATGGCGCGGTACTTGCCCGCAGGCTTTGTGCTTGGTTTTTTTTTTTTTTTTTTTTTTTAATCTCCTGTGCTTTTTAATGGCCTATCCTGGCGGAGACTTAAGGGGTGCGAGCCCCCCCCCCACTCCACTCCGCCCCGCCCCGTCCCCAGTCCTCGAGAGTCCCGGGAGCTCGCGGAGGCGCGGCGGGCAGGTGGGGTGTGGGCGAGCATCGGCCTGGAGAGCAAACTTCGGAGGGAAAACTTTTCCCCGAATCGTGTCTGAGCGCTCGCAGACCCGGGCTCGTCCCGCCTCGCCCCGCGCCCGGCCCGCGGCCGCCCTCCTCCCTGGAAAGCCCCCGGGTCCCGTCGGGCGGGGCCGAGCCCGCGGCTCCGGGAGGCCGAGCAGCGGCGGGGCCGGCACGCGCGGTGGGCAGCGCGGGCTCCCGGGCAAACCGCAAAAAGCCCGCAAAACCACGCGGGGCGGCGGCGGCGTGGGGGGGAGCAGGCGGCGGGAGATCCCGGGGCGCCAAGAGGACTCCCCCGCGGAGAGCGGCGGGCCCGCGGGCGAGCGCCGGGCACCCCCGGAGCCCGGGCGGGCGCGCGCCCTCCCCGGAGCCCGGGGCTCCGCGTCCCTGCCCGGCCGCCCTCACGCTCCCCCTCCGCCCGCAGACGTGCTCCTGGCGGCCGAGCTGAGCGGCGGGGACCGCCTGGACTGCGTGAAAGCCAGCGACCAGTGCCTGAAGGAGCAGAGCTGCAGCACCAAATACCGCACGCTGAGGCAGTGCGTGGCGGGCAAGGAGACCAACTTCAGCCTGACATCGGGTCTGGAGGCCAAGGACGAGTGCCGCAGTGCCATGGAGGCCCTCAAGCAGAAGTCTCTGTACAACTGCCGCTGCAAGCGGGGCATGAAGAAGGAGAAGAACTGCCTGCGCATCTACTGGAGCATGTACCAGAGCCTGCAGGGTACGCGCCGAGCGTCCTGGCCCCCCACCCCCATCCCTCACCCCTCACCCCTCACCCCTCCAAGGCAGGCGGGCCCCTCGGCCGGGTCCCGCTGACCTCATCCTCCCTCGCTTCTCCCCAGCTGCAGAATGAGGACCTTTCATTGGCCCCCAGGGACAGCAGCAGCTGGTGTTTGCTGCCTCCCGAGCAGCATTGTTGGGGCCTGGTTGTTGGAAAACCCACGAGGGGGATGGGGGATACCACCCTTCCCCCCCTCCCCCTCGGGCCTGCTGACCTCTCTGAAACCTGGTCAGAGATCTGAAAGGACAGGCCAGGAACTCACAACTTCTCTCCAAGGAGAGCTGGCTTCAGAGGGTAATAATACAAAGACTTGCCCTGAATCGTGTCCGGAGTTCCTTGCCTTTCTTCCTCCCTTCTGTGTATTCTGACATGAGATAGAGAATTAGGAATAAAAGGTCCAGCAGAATCCATTCTGTCTTTACCTCCTCCCCAAAACCTGATCAAAGGCAGATGTGTGAAAAACCATTTGTCATCTTAGATTAGCTGAGTCTTGAACCAGCTGGTGTGGTTCAACCTTGGTTAACACAGGCTTGGGGAGCAAAAGGACCACTTGTCACAAGCATCCATTCCAGTGGGAGTTTCTTCGTCCTTGTGGGCCAGAGGTGGCTGGTGTTTGTAAATCTAACACAAACATCCAGCGCACTGAGTGTCTCTGCTGAGACACCCAAAATTTGTAACATACAGGTTTGACCTCTCAGCCTCTTCCTCTAGAGTCTATTACAATGAAAACCTGTTTTAGAGACTGACTGTTTAATAGCCAGCGTACTGGCTTTCTGACCACATGCCATGTTGAGGAGCAAAGAAATGGGGGCCTCTTTTGGGTCACTTTTCTTCCATTGGCTCCTGGAGGTAAGCTGGGCTGGTGACATCACTGGTTCCTTCCTCTCTTATTTCATTCCTTTGCAAAGAGTGGGAGAGTTTTCTGGCAAGATCAGGCTGGGTTGCTCTCCAGTGTTTTCATGGCACTCTGGGGATAAAAAGGACAACAGAGGCAGAGGGAATGCAGAATAACCATAGCCAAATAGATGCATTTGAGATCTCTGAAAGTTTCAGCATCTTTTTGTTACACAATCATAACATAATTAGAATTTAGATCCAGCAACAAAAATTCCCTGAAATATGTCTGTTTTCCAGACCTAAGCCCAAGCTTTCTGTTGTTTTTAGGAAATGATCTGCTCGAAGATTCCCCTTATGAACCAGTAAACAGCAGATTGTCTGATATATTCCGGGTGGTCCCATTCCTACCAGGTAAGCAGGTTCGTGTTTTCACTCTGATGCCTTTGCCTGCTTGCAATCCGTTGGCTTGCATTCTCTTTGGCTCTCGGATAGTGTATAAGTAGATAGTTGAATGGCACAGCGTTTCTGGGAAATTAGAAATAGGATGATGATAATGAAGAAGCAGAATGCCTAGAGATGATTGTATGACTTGAAAGCAATTCTAAATGAAGTAATGTGGTGTGGTGATTTGAACGAGGTTGGAGGGAGGTGACTTGTTTGAATTCTTTTTCACATTGAAATATGATTGGCTAGCTCTTGCATAGGGAGTGCCACTTCTGTCTGTAGGTGGCAATCATATTCCCTTCTTGCTACATACCATTCGCAGCGCCTCCCTGGAAATGGGATCCGTTTAAATGATGCCACTTATTTTATGAGACTTCTGAAGATAATCTTAGATTGTTGAACAATTTTGGATGGACTCGCTTGTCTGCCTTTGATTTAAAAGATTAAGCTCTACCATTTGTTAATAATTCTATTTTTAATTTTTCCTGAGCAAGTGTGCGCACGTATCAGAGAATGTATTACTGCCCCCATGGCCCTTTACAAAGTGGTCTCGTTTCCCATGGTTTGTTTTGTCTCTCTTTGCAATTCTGCGTTTGTTTTGGAAGTGAACTTAGTTTTAAGGATTAAGTTTTTCATAACACTGGCATTCAGACAGCCCCGTAAATAATGAGCAGGATAGTAATTTCTCTTAATGACATACAGATTTCAGACTGATGTTGTCTTTATTTGTTTACTCTTAAGACATTTTCTCAAGTATATACAGCCATCACAAATGATATGTTTTCTCCGTGGTTATACATGGTGGTGAATGTTGAATTCTGTGAAATGATGGTTTGTTATTGGTGAGAGTGTTCTGGTGTTCTAAACATTTTCTCTTTTCCTGCAGAAGGCCATAGAACCAAGGGAGTATGTAAATACCGATATTATGTGTCAGTGTATCATATATACATTCATTCACTTACAAACACATCCATTGAGTACCTACTATGTTCTAGCCATTGGGATTTTGGCAGTGGGCCAGAGAGATGTCGCCTCTGCCCTCATGAATCTTAGGGACAGCCAGCAAGTGGCATTTATTAAGCCCCTATTATATTCCAGGCACTGTGTTAGAATTTTTTTTGTTGTTGTGTTAGAATTTTTAAAAAAGATTTTAGTTATTTATTTGAGAGAGAGAGAGACAGAGAGAGAAAGCAGGGGGAGGAGCAGAGGGAGAGGGACAAGCAGACTCTGTGCTGAGCGCGGAGTCTCACGAGGGGCTCCGTCTCACCACTATCATGACCTGAATGGAAGTCAAGAGTCAGATGCTTAACCGACTGAGCCACCCAGGTGCCCCTGAGTGAGGCTTTTTATCATTGGGGCACATGGGTAGCTCAGTGGTTGAGGGTCTGCCTTTGGCTCAGGTTGTGATCCCGGGGTCCTGGGATTGAGTCCCACATTGGCCTCCCCGCAGGGAGCCTGCTTCTCCCTGTGCCTATGTCTCTGCCTCTCTCTGTCTCTCTCTCTCTCTCATGAATAAATACATAAATAAATAAATAATCTTTTTTTAAAAAAAGATCTTTTTATCATTAACTTAGGTAACCATTTTCATGTGAATCGTAGGTATTATTATTTCCATTTTAAGAATGAGGCAATTGAGGCAGTGTGAGGTTAGGAAACCAGCCCAAGATCATAAAGCTCATGATTAGCAAAACCAGAATTTAAAACCAGACTTGTTTGGTTCTAAGCCTTTGTAATATCTGTCCCTTGCTACCCAGAGTATGGTCTTTTGACTAGTGGCATGGACATCACCTGGGAATTGGTTAGAAATGTGGAATTTCAGGCTCCATCTAGACCTACTGAATTAGAATTTGCATTTTAAGAAGATCCCTGGGCTGGGTGCTTCATATAGGCATGAAACTTAGGAAGGATTCCTCTATATTATTATTTTGGTTTTGATTCAGAGGAGAAGTGTGTGTGTGTGTGTGTGTGTGTGTGTGTGTGTGTGTGTTTTGGGATAAGATATGAGGGTTTAAGTTTAGTATCAGAGGCATTCATACATTGTCCAAATAATGCTAATAATTTCCACTCCACATCCCTACTAATAATGCTCCCGTCCCCTTGGCTCAGAGAGGGCAGTGTTTCAGGTACCAGAGGAAAGATGCACAGACACCTCTGAGCTCTCATGAGAGCAGGTCTGTAAGAACTGGGGTGGGATGTGGCCCATGGTATACCAGGAGTGAACCTGAACTTCCTGGTGCTTTGAGGAGCAGTGCCTCCTGCCTGCTGCCTTCCCCCTAGAAGTCTTACTCGTTAGTCTTTGTGCTGATGCTTGGAGGGTTATGAGACATTCTGTGGACAGTGAGAGTGAGGAAGCAGGCAAAGAGGAAGGTTCACTTGGGTTTCAATTTCAGAATTGCTATGGACTGTAGGACTGCAACAGACTCATTTTCTCTCCTTGGCTCTCTCTTTTCTCTCTAGTCCTAATAGCTCATTATTCTGAAGGAAGATTGCGGTCACCTCCCGAACCCACCCATTCACTGGACTCTTCAATTATGTTTTCAATCCTTGCATCCATTCTACAGTTAGAAAGGCTTGGTCATTCCCAGATACTGCTGATTTGTCTGAATTTCTTTTATTAGTATTGGAAATTCTTCTGCATTTGGACCAAGCTTCACTCATTCATTTTCTTGGGTCCCTTTCTCAAACAGGTTTCTTTTCATAGCAAATATGACCCTGACTTTGTGAGACCTGTCCTGCTGAGAACCCAGGAGGCATAATGAATTAATCAGAGCCAGGAAGGCCTTGTCTGGAGCTACATTTTATCTCCCAAGGGCATTGAATTTAGGTTCCAGCACTAATGAGCTTTGACCTCTGACAGTGATGGTGTTCCCTAAGTGGGTATAAGGAAGCCAAATGGAACCTTGAGAGGTTTTAAGTCATTGAATAATGCATATTATCTAGTTTGGCATTTGTAGGATAGGAAAGGACAGAGGAGCAGGATGATAAATGTTGCTCTTCGTGGTTTGAATCTGAGTTTCTAGAACATCTCTTCAGTCTTGAAAATCTCTCTGAGGAAACCAGGACAGCAGGGCCTCTGCCTTTTACAGATATGGTAACAATCAGAGTTTCCATATTTGGGTTTCTTTGCCCAATGTGAACAGAATGTTTATCCACATACATTAAGTGTGAGCTGAATCGTCTCACTGAACAAGACATGTTTGACATTTTTGTGTTTCCATTTTCTTCGGACTCCTCAAACCCACAGCCATCTTTGCCATTGTTTACTTGATCACCAGTTAAAAAGCCATATTGAGGTGCTGTCAGTGGCCTGGCAGGAACAAGGAAGGGAACAAAAATGAGATAGAGTCTAAAACCTGTCATCTCTGTTTTGAAGCCTGAGCTGCAGGAAGGATATCAAACAGCTTCGTCAGGCGAGAACTGGAAAATTGCAGTGGGACAGCCCTTGTGGAAATGTGTTGGTAGAAGCATTTGGCCTTGAAAGTACTTTTAAGAGCTCCAAGAGGGGCCTTTGTTGTGGGTTGATGTCAGTGTGGTTTTTTGGGGTCTCAAAAAGGAAGAACCAGGAAGTGAGTGGAAGTGTGTACAAAGGAAAGAGGGAACCAGTGCAAGAAGATGTTGGAGGAGAGGCCACGGAAAAGTATCTTGGGAGCCAAGAGGGCAGAATCATGTGGGTACATGGAGCCCCAGAAGACGAAACCACCACGTGTGTTTCACATCTGCCATGCCTCTGCTCCTTAACTTTGCCTTTTCTTCTTTATGCAAGTTCTAGAAGCAGCAAGAAGTAAATAGTGATTTGAAAGGGAGATGAACCTTTTGGCCATGTATTTAGACTCTTTGGAGGGGGAGAGCAAAGTAGCAAGAAATTTTGAAAGTACAGTGGGTGACAAGAAAAGCCTGAGGATGGAGGATCAAGGAGGATAAAAGCACCTCTATGGCAACAAGAGAAAAAGGGGGCTCCGGGGTATCAAAGTATTGACTAGGAAGTCGGATTTTGTAGAGAAGAGTCAAGAGATGCCAGCCCTTTCTGAAAAATCACCAAAGCCGGTGGTATTGCAAATAGGAAGCAAGAAAGATATGGGGAAAGAGATATATTAGGATTTGAACATGCTGACTCTGTTTTGGTGAAAGTCAAAGGTCTAGCTCTCCGGCTCTGTCATCATTTCCTGCCAAGTCCTAGGAGTGGTCTAGACCTTCCCAGAAAGCCTTTAGGATCTTGACATCAGTTCCCATGCAATTGGAAATAGTTGCTTCAGGAGGAGATGCCCCTAAACACTCTTTTGAGTCTGGCCGCTTTTCCTGAATGATGCTGTGAATAATAAACCATGTTTTGCATTTCTGTTTTAATGTGCCGTCATATTTATGTCACTGTGACAAAAAAAAGCTTTCTTAAAAATTTTACATGCTGAAGTAGAGTCTTTTAAGGTCCTGTGCTGTCTTGGCAAATCAGGACAGGAGAGAAGTGTTTGTAAATACCAGCTACTGAGGTGTGTGATGGCCCTTTGCTTTCCACTGAGCTCTCCAGAATAGCTCTAATTATGTTGTCCCCGTAGTTGAGAATCCCCACTGGTTCCTTATTCTCTGTTCTGACATGTAAACCCCTTCGCGGGCCAGCTTGCACCCGCCTTCCTTCTCCAAGCCCCATCACTCTCTGTCCACTCAAGCAATCCACTCCCTAAGCATTTCATGTGCCTTCACTTCTCTGTGCCTTTGTTCATGCTCTTACCTCTGATGGGGAAGTCTCTGTTAGTTCCCCGAGACCTAGATCCAGTTTCATCTCTGGAGGCCATGCTGGAATTCCCCCAGACAGGCACTTCCACTTGAGATGCCTTCATGCTGCATTTTGCTCTTGCCTTTGTAGTAGCTGTGAATCACAGAGTATTGGACTTATGTATGTGTCTGTCTTCCCACTGGAAAGTTGGGGGACCCGCTTGTTATGCTGGGTGTGTGCTCAGCCTTGAGCCTTCTTCCTGGTTCTGAGTGGTCATCTCGTTAAATGTGGGTGCTTGAATATCAGAGATAGGCCGTAGAGATCTAGTCTATCGTTCTGTCTTTATAGATTGGAGCTCAGAGAGGGCAAATGACGTGGCCAAGACTATACTACACTCTAGGATCTTTGTGAGGACATGGCAGTGCCTTAGGGGAGGTCAGTGTTGGCCTCTTTCTGTTCCACGTGCTTTCTGGACAAACTTCATCCAGCCCTGGGACTGCAGCTACCATCTCCCACTGATGACGGACGCAGAGCCTTCCCTCCTATTCCAGCCTCTCCTGAGCTCTCAGCCAGCATTTCCAGCTGAGTCCTGGACAGGTCAGCCTGGATGTATCTCAGTCTTCAAACCCAGCACATACAAAATGTATCTCATCGCCTCTCCCCATGTTCTCCTTACACCTTTCCCTTCCTGGGTCACCTGTCTAATGTATGGCATTGTCTGCCTGACTTGGAAGCTTTGAGGTTCCCGCCACCCCCTCTGCCATCCTCATTCCTTCAGCCAGATCTGTCACCAAGTCTTTTGCAATCTACCTCCTGTGTTTTGAGTCGCTCTTCTCTCTCTCCATTCCCTAAATATACTCGTCTTATCTCTCACTTGAAGTTTGCATTGACCTTCCTGACATCCCTGTGTCGAGTTCCTCCCAACCCAACCTGGCCTTCTCATTGGCAGGCCTTATCTTAGCACCCCAGTGATTTAGAGGAACTCTCCGGCTTCAGTCAGCTTCCATAGATTCCACTACTAACTGACTTTCCATCTCAGCCCAGCCACCCCACGTCCAAACAAGCCAGTTGACCACCTGCTGTCCCACTAGGGCCCTGGGCAGCTTCACGCCTCCACCCCATTGTGCACGCCAGTGCTTGAGAGAGAACACACGCTCTCGGGTCCGCTGACCTGGGTCCATCCTAGACCCGGGTGCATCCCTTCAGCTTGCACGCCCCACTTGAGCTCACTGTGTCTCAGCTTCCTTGGATATAAAATGAGGTGGAGCTTATTACCTTACAGGTTCTTATGGATTTGAAGATGCCGCATGTAAAATACTCACCTAGTCCCCAAAGCATCCTTGGCCCCCAGTGAGTCTCAGTCATTCTTAATGCTATGCCACTGCCACACTTAGCTGTTGGCTTCCTCCTCACTCCAAGACCAGGACTCTTTGCAGCAGATCTGGTTTCCGGGTCATGGAGCAACAAAAGGAGGACAATCCCGAACCTTCAGGAAGGCTGCTCATAAACTACCCTGGACCAAAATGAAAAATCTAGCCTTTATCTAAAGGGCTCTGGAGGAAGATCCTGTCTCTTAATAACCTCTTTTGAGATTTAACATCCCTTTGAGGAAGGCCTCCCTTATTCCTGCTCTGAATCCCTGTGGTCCTCTGGGGCCCTGTTTTTCCGCTCTTTGGTCGGAAGTGAGTATGCTGCAGCTGGTGATCACCCCGGGTGGGGGCTTTTCCTGTGCTTAAGGATTCTTGTGATCAGCTTTCCCTTCTCAGCTTGACTGATTCCCATTCTTCTAACCTCTCCTCATAAATCTGCTCTCCAGTGCCCCTCAGAGCAAGAAGAATTACTGCTCCCTGAGAAGGGCATGCCTTAAACCTGGGAGAGGCGTCCGTCTCCACAGGCTGTGCTGAGTACACTTACATCTCACTTTCACAGACCACTACTTTTGGTTCGAAAACTTTCCCTCTCCAGCCCCTCAGCACCTCATTTTACTTACTTATTTATTTTTTTTGGGGGGGGGAGTTAGAAAAATAAGAAATTACAAACAGGTTGAGAAAAGGAAAAGGAATTTAAATCACCTAGTCCCAGCCCCCAAAGATAACCACTGTAAACATGAGATATGAGAGTTGATATGAGAGTTTCCAGAATTTTTTCCTTTGTATATGAATCTGCATATGTATTATGCATATACACACACGTCTCTCTCTTATTTATTTATTTATTAAGTCATAGGCTACACATACTTTCTGATTACCTGCATGATGACCTGAGGAATGTGTGTCTTCTTGTATCACTGAGCACTTCCCAGAGGCAAATTTTGTTACTTAGATTTACTGTCGACCTCGAGACGTTTCATGGATAAAACAAGCAGGTCACTCTAGTGGCTAGATACTTACGGCCAAGGCCTGACTATTCCAGTGAAGGCTATGAAAGTAGAGACAGTCAAATATTTTTTGCATAGCGTGACTGTAGGTCCGGTTACTAAGAAGAGGGGAGATAAAACATCAATGAGTGACAGGTAATTGCATGAACTGAAGATTGTTACAAGGTGCAAAATTATTTATAGCCAGTAGGTCCTCATTCCTTCTCCTTAGTCCTCAGAAGTGTTTCTTTCTGCCATCTCATCTCTTAATTATTCTGCTGTCCAAGCTTATTCTTTCCAAAGGATGTCCTTTCTTGGTTCTCCGGGATATAGTACCAATTCACAAAAGAAGGTGTCAAATTGTTTGGTGCAAGGAGCACTGGTCTAGGAGTCAGGGGACCTATGTTCTGCTTCCAGCTGTACCTCTCACTGGCCACTGACCTTGGGCTAGTGTCTACCCTCCCGGAGAGGTAGCTACTCCTTTTTTTTAAAATGACAGCAGTGGACTAGAATGATCTCTAACTTATTTTCCTTCTTTTTTAAGGGACTGCATATTGAATCTTGAGTTATACTGGGACTTACTGTTTTTCTTTCGAGCATTATCTTCATACCAAAGAAACTTGTGATCTTGGTATATATATATATATATTTCACATTAATAACCCTTATAAAGCATGATTTATTCAATATACACTTTACTTGAACCAGAATGTGTTTAAAGCATCTCATTTGGATACATGGAAGAAGATGAAACAAAATAAGAAGTAAGTGGGAAAAATAGGAACAGGGGAAAATGAGATAGGAAAGAGAAAATGAAGCCAGGAAGGAGTGAGTTCAGTAGACACAATGCATGTCAGAAGATTATATTTAAACAAATTAAATTATTAGAAGTGCCGTGCTTGTTTTACAAAGGGATAAATAAAATCACTGGGTTGTAGATGCAGTAGGACTTTTGGAGGTCATTCTAGTCCAATCCCTTTATTCTACTGATAAGAAAACTGAGAGTTCCATAAATTTCTAGGGCAGTAGAACATAAATTGCGCAAGACAGTGATGACAAGTAAAATTAGGTGTGTGTTTGTTTTTAAATTGATATTTGAAACTCTCCACATCCTGGCATTTCCCCCACCTCCTTTAAATTGTCCTTTACCTGCTATGCATCCATTGAGATGGCACACTTGATTTTTACACCGTGAGGGCAAGAACCACAGCCATTGGCTTTAGTTAAGGGAATCATTGTCTGTTGTTCTGGAATTGTTTCAGAACAAGGGTTAATTAATAAGTCTCTGTTTGGCAACAGGAACCAGAAGCCGGAATGTTAATTTTCATATTTTTTGGCCCCCTTCAGAGTCATCTGCAAGGGAAAGTGAGAAATTATTTTTTGCTGTAAGCCCTCCCAGCCTTCAGATTAAAAAAAAAAATTAATCTTTCATCTGGAATTTTTTGTTAAAGAAGCTAACCACTTCCCGTAATTTAGAGACTCAGCTAGCTGGGTCAGTGATGAAAACGAATGGGTGATTTGCATAAGGGGCTAATTTATTATGTCCCCCGGGCATTTCTTTCATCTCTTTCCATTCTAATTAATGTTCTAAGAGGGTCTATCACCATATCAGAAATTAGGGGTGAAAGCAGCCATTGTTAACCTTTATTCTTATGATTTTTTATCTTCTGTGATCTTTTAACCATCTTCTTTTCATATCCAAGAATTTACATAGATAGGGCTGGGGAGTGTGTGGAGAGGAGGTTTCAAGGCTGTGCTCTTTTATGATCTTTATTCGAATAGAAGATTATTGTAAAAAATAAAAATGACTCGGGATAGTTCTCCAACCACAGAGGGAGTTGCAAAACGTACAGAAGCACAACCATGGTGCATAAATGGTTTCCAAATTCGAGTCCCGGAAACACGTATAGAAACACGTGTATACACACAGAAAGTTCTAGATGTATTTGTATATCTGCCAGTTCGTGTCTGTGTGTATTGATTGTGTGTCCATGAATGTGGCTATCTATATTATTAAACGTTTTGCCTCAAAAAGATCTTCCTTGACATGTGTTTCAGTTGGTTCTGGCTGTGACAAAGGCAGCTGTGTGTGAGAGAGTGTGACACAGCTGAGGAAAGGCAAGAGAACAAGCAATTTCTTCGAAAATCAATTGCAATTTACTCCTACTAAATTGGCCCAAGGTCCGCCCCGTCCAAGCATTAGCATATGACAGACTTTTAATCATTTGGTCAAATGGCCTATTTTTGGCCAAACCACAGCTCCCTGGGGATTCCACCCATCAGTCCCAGAGCTTTGTAATCTTTAGACCTGTGCTCTTTTTTAAAGGGGAGGTAGGTGTGGGGAGAGGAGTGCCCCTGAAGAGCCCTGTGGAGTGCCCTGCACTGTCCAGCCCATTCATGGGCACCATTCCCTTTTGGTCCCCGACTACACTAAAGGCTCCATATTATCTCCAATTCCAGAGGAGGAGACCTGGGGTCAGAGAGGTTGAGTAGCTCTCTCAGGACCACATAGCTGATGAGTGGAAGAGCTCCAGTTCTCATCTCGCTCCTGCCTCTCTTTCTGCTGTTATGTGGTGAACTGGACCTTTGGATCCTTTAGGTGGATCTTGAGGTGAAGATATCTAGTCCCTTGTCTCCATCCTTAGTTCCTAGTTTTTCTTCCTCTGTCTTCCACCTTAAAACACCATTCCACAAAGGGCCTCTAATGTCGAAATACAAGCCAATATCTATTATTTTAGTATTTATCTCTGCATTCTGTTGGGTTCTTAATTGACAGCCGAAATCCAGAACATGCACGCTATTAAAACCATTCCTGCGGAACTGCAGAAATATTAACCAAAGAAGCAATTTCTGGATTGTATCTTTTTTCCATTTCAGTGTGAGATGGAAGGCTTCTAAAGTAGAGCAGAATGCCTAGGGCCATTTTTTGTCATGTTGTCATATAAATAGCATTACACAGTGGTAAAGAAAGGAATACATAGTTTAGTCCCACTCTAAGGTGACCTAATATGCTATTCATTTGTCTTCCACCATGCTGGTACCACTTTCCTTTACGTTTCTCTGAATGGTCTAGGCAGCACCATGCCGACTGTTATTTCTATTACCCTTTGCACATTATCGTTTGGTATACAGTTAATAATGTATGAAAATAAGTATTGATTGCATTCTTTGTAGGAACAGGCCAGCAGGTTTCTTAAAGCCCATGTTTATGAAATGTTTCATTGATCCCTGTTACTATGAGTTTCAAACAAACTCTTGATGAGGAAGATACCAGGAAATCCGTGAATTCTGGAGAGACCCTATTGGGACCACTGTTCTCTTGTGCTCTTGAATGTAGCAAGTGGCATTCAAATGAGAAAAAGGGTGAACGGTCTGAAACTCTAAACATATTACCAATGAGACCTCAGGGGAAATAAAAAAAATAATTTCAACAGCTGTAATGAGCTAAGGGTTTTGCATGAAATACCTTGGTGTCAACCTTATTTAATAGTAGGTATTCTTAGCCCTACTTGATGCATAAGGAAACTGAGGTCCAGATAAGAAACTTGTCTAAGGGCACACACCTAAGAGTTGGTTGCTGGCTCTCATCCGGGAAGTCTGGCTCCAGAATCTATGCCGTTGCACCCACTTCACATATATAATAGGAGAGACAGTCTTGGGAAAGTTAAGTGCATAAACTGCATGAAGGATTATCATGCATTTTGTACTGAGCTCGATTGATCTATCTATCTATCTATCTATCTATCTATCTATCTATCTATCTATCATCTATCTATCTATGTAATCTATCTAATGCATATATTTATTTTAGAATAAAGAGAAGAATTGATCGGTTGCTGTGATCTCTGTCAATTTTCAGTATTTCAGTATGATGGAATGACATTTCTGACATTCACTCATCTGATATTCATTGAGAACTTATACTGTGAGCCTGATGTGAAGTCTAGGTGATTCAGCAGTAAATAGGACTCTCTCTCTCTCTCTCTCTTTTTTTTGTTTAGGGATAGGTATAAACAACAAAAACTTATGATGCAAAGTGGTAGGTGAATGAGTAGAACTTCACCGGGCTCATATTTAGCCCAAAGGAGGAAATAACTGACTTGATAAGGTTGTGGGTCAGAGAAGACTTGCTGAAGGTGACTTGGGGCTAGGTTTTGAGGAGTGGATAGGAGTTTGGTAAGGAGGGATGGCTGGAGAGGGTATTCTAGGCAGAGACAACCACAAGGGCAAGGGCAACAGGTGTCTGGGGTGCTGGAATTAAGCCGCTTGCTATGGCTGGAGCGCTAGGTACAAGCAGTGGTGGAAGCAGAGCCAGGCAGAGAGGCAGGTTTGCCACACTTGGGGGCTGGCCTTTGGTCTCAGCAGACCCAGAGAAGGATGATGGCTAATCTACCTTGGCATTGCTGCATTTTTAGGCTGAATCCTATGGAATTGCCATTTTTGTAGGTCAGCACGGCAGAAAAGCAGAAACTGCACATGGTTCGACTTAGTATAGTTTTGTGTTGTAAAAGCATACACAGGGCTCTGGATGGTTCTAGACTAGGCCTGATGAGAATGAGTAAGTTCTTATCACACAAGATAGCTTCTGGGGAAGTAAAAAAATGGGGCCAGGAGCACTGCGCTGTCAGCCTCAGTTCCTGGTAGACTCAGGGCAAGTGTATGTTGGGTTCAGGTTCCACTCTCCCAGTCTTATCTTCTTTTTGCAGTGGGGGAAAGATGCACAAGGCTCCAGAATGCAAAGACCCAAGTGCACACAGCTCCCCATTTAGATGCCAAAGGTGGGCAGAGGAGCAGGAGTACATGGGACTGCTTGGGCCTCACAGGATGGTCCTGGGAAGCTGGGTGGGGATGTGTGTAGAGCAGATGACAACATAGCAGACAGGTGTCCGCAGGAATGAGTGTGGGAAGCAGAGTAGTCAGGAGCCAGGTCATGAAGGGTCTTAATGATCATGGTAGGAGAGCATGTCACTGAAAATTGTTCTTTAGACGTTGAGTTATCTGGCCAGTGAAAGGAGGTCTGTCCCATGGGGCAGTGGGAATGTGGACAGTCTGGGACCCCTGAGAGGAATGAGTCTCCACCAGCCCCCTACACCTTCCCATGCCCAATCCCAGTGCTGCCCTCTGTCCTGGGCTCAGGACCAGCTTCCACTTTTTCACTTGTGGACAGTGGCTCAGGCTGTCCTGGCTGGGAGGGATGGCTCTGCCCGGCCTCTCCATGGACCTTTGTTAGCCTGATGGATAGAACTTGTTTGGGGGACTCAGTGTATGGGCTTGCATTTTCATTTGTTTTCTGTATATTATTTTATTCTTCTGGTTCTCTAGTCCTGTGTCTCACTTGGCTGTTTTCTGCACCAAATTCTCAACTTGCTTCAGAACCTTTTGCAAGAGAGCGTCTGAATAAAAACTCAAAGATTCTAAATGCAGGGAGTTGTCTTAATTGAAAGAGATGCCCGTTCACCCTGGGGCACGCCTGGTGAGGGAAGGATGAGGAAGGAGGGCTGCTGGGACTGCTGCCAGTAATTACTGGAGCTCAACAGAGCTGGTTCGGAAGAATTGACTGAACCCTCTCTCGTGTCCTTTCTTGAGCCCAGGATGTGTTTGTGACGTTGTTTTAATGCTATTGTTGGAGCAGGGACAGTGGGGAGATGGTGCTGCCCTTTTTGGCTGTAGCTGATCTCTGGGTAGGAACGCACCCAGAGCTGGGCAGCACTTTCCCACATCAAGAATCACCAGGCAGACCATCTGCACTCATTCCAGAGATTGGGGTGGGGCTGGGGAGGGCCAGAAGATGAGGTCCTGATGATCCTGGGAAATTAGGAAATGTGGAAGAGCGGTGGTAAAGAGCAAAAGTCTGGGGGTTAAGCACACCCAGATTTGAGTTCCACATTCCAGCAATTGCTAGCAGTGGAACCATGGGTAAATAGCTACTCTGTTCTAGGTTCTGTATCTGAAAATGGGGATAATAAGAGTATCCAATTCATAAGGTTATTGGAGGTAACACTTAGGAAGAGTGCTCGGAAGTGCTCAGTAAGTGGTGGCTGAGTGACTGCTAGTCTTGGCTTCTAATGTGTGCACTAACTCCCTCCTCTCCCAATTTATTAGCGTGAAACAGGAATAGGAGATTATTTGAGTGGATGCAGATCTCTTCTGCTCTGAAAACATAAAATGAAAAAGAGAGGGAGACATCTGTCACCATACCTGAAGTTGAGATCGCTGATTCAATTCAGCCCAAAACTCGGATTATCTACTCTAAAATTGAGAAGCAGTCATGTTTTTGGAGACCTTACTCTGTGACTGGCACTGTGCTGGCTGTTAGGGAGGTGGTGGAGAACCTGAAAGGAAGATCAGAGCCACGGAAGGAGATGGAGGGTGGGGAGGAAAGATAAAGGGAAATGTGTGAAGGACAGAAAATTCTAGAAGGAGGTAGCAGGGACTATCAGGGTGTAGGGATATGGGGAGTGGATTCCAGGGGAGCCAAGGCACATTGGTGAGGAAAGAAAAGATGTTCACCCAGCATGGAAAATTTATAGTGGATATTCTAGCCCTAGGTTGAGTGGATTTGAGTGTGGTGAAAACCTAGTGGGTTTATTATTATTATTATTCTCAACAATGTTTAAAAAATGTAATGTTTGCAAACAAAGTAGAAACAGTGGAAGCATTGTTTTCCATTAGCAGTATAGGGTTCACTGGCTATGGGTACTTTTTCATTCTTGTCTTCCAAATTGTAATTTTAAAAGATGAGGCATTTCATATTCAAGAGTTTCCTTTGTCTGAAATAAATTATTCATTTCTACCCAGTTTCAGAAACAATGAACATAATACTTAATGTATCACAATTAAGCGAGTGTAGTTTCATATGAAATTATGTTCTGTGCATTTTGGTGGCAAACAGAGCAGTGTATCCTATATCTTGTCGACAGTTGTTCCTCATAAGCAAAACATAAAGAAGTAGAAACTCAGAAATGCATTTTCTTTCCTCTCCCGGTGGAGGAGGGGTAAATTTAGACCCAAGCAGCCTTGTTTTTGACATTCCACAGCTGTTGGTGGCTACCTCGCTCTGCAGAGAAAGGGAACTTACTGCTTCTATATTGTGCATGGGGTCAGGTGAGGGTCAGAATTCTTGAGCACTACCCATTCATCCCAGTTCCCTTTGTCTGGGTTTGAGATCTTTCTAGAATTGTCTCGTAGAAGGGCATTTGTTAGGGATGTGCTGGCTGAGATTTGCTGGCGATGACTTCCTTTTGGGTTTGGTGGCAACTGCTTTTTGAATGCTGGCTGGTTTATCATGTGTACCTTTACCAAGGATCTGAGTCTTGGAGTACCCTTCTTGTGCCAGGATCTCCTTAATGAAAATAGGCATTGCCAGCTAGGGGTGAGATCTCCATAGGAAGCCTCTTCAGGCTTGAAAGTTTAACTGTGACGGTCCCCAGGCATGTTTTTGAGAAGCCTCCAACTCAAGTCCTAGCCCTGAGGTCAGAGTCAAAGTTGCCAGAGTGGTTGTGAAGACATTAATTGTGAGATGCCTGCTGGCTGCCCAGCGGGAGGATTCGAGATGTCTTCATAGGTCATTGCGTTTAATCCTCACAAAGGCCCTGTGGATTTGCCCAGAGTGGAGGTGGGGAGGATTATTCACATTTTTACATAAGAGGAACCCAAACCTCAGAGAAGTCAAGTGATGTGCCTTAGGCCACACAGCTAGTTGGTGGAGGATGCTGAACATGAGCCAAGCTTACCCAGCTCTAAAGACCTAGTCCTTACATGCTGTTCTGCTTGTTGCCTTTTTGACTGTTAGGTGAAGAACAGAAGCAGTCAGTTGCAAGATGGATTCTCAGCTACCTCTGGTCTAAGCACTAGTTTATATCTGAATGGAAAAAAAAATGACATCTTTCTAATTTGGGGGGAGATTTAGAAAGTAGTCTCTGGACTTGGCCAGGAGTTTCCCCAGATGCTTCCCTGTTTTGACTCTGGTTTAGTTTGTCGAGTGCCTTCCCTGGCTGGTTGGACTGACCACAGGCCTCTAATGATATGGGCATTCTTGTGGTCCTTGCTTCCACTTGTGGGCTGGTACCACAGCTTGGAGTATCTACTGAGTCCCTTGCTCTGACCAATATTTCCTGTGTGAGGTTCAGAGGACCCTGGAGTTTGACTCTGAATTTGAGGAGCTCCCTTATAGAATATATCCATCCAACTGTCTGCTGGATAGTTCCATCAAGATATTCTGACCAGAAGTCTAGCAAGTTCCCTATTGAACTTTCCCTCTCTCTTCAACCTGGGAGTGAGGCAGAGGCATGTTAGAATCTTAAGGAGAGGTCTTTCTCTTTTGAGGGGAGCAGTGCTGTGGTGCATAGAATGTGGATTTGGGGTCAGGCTGGATTTGCATCAGACTTTATCAGATCATGACTTAGGCAAGTTCTTTAACTCCTCTCAGCCTACCTGCCCGATTTGTCAGGTGGAGATAATAGCTACTGCACAGAATCACCATAAGCTTGGGATCTCGGTGGTGCGAGTGTCTAATACACTGTGTGGGGGCCCCAAAATGATAGAAGTTCTTTTTTAAAAGGATTTATCTATTTATTTTAGAGAGAGAGAGAGAAAGAGAGCCAGTGTAGGGGGGAGGAGCAGAGGGAGGGGAAGAAAGAAACTCAGGCAGACTCCATGCTGAGCCCAGAGCCGGAGGCAGGGCTCCATCCCAGGACCCTGAGATCATGACCTGAGCCGAAATCAAGAGTCAGACACTTAACTGACTAAGCCACCCAGGCGCCCCCTGATAGAAGTTCTTATTGAACAAATGGGAACATACTCATTGGCCTCCAGACATTTCACTGCACGGAGGGAGGAGATGTGCGAGCCTGGCCCTTGTGCCATCCTTCCAGCTTTCTCGCAGACTTTGTGGCTGCTTCCGCAGACCCTTTTGTGCATTTGTAGTTGCCACCTTGAGATGAAAGCTCGAGGAGCAATCGCCTGGAGCTACTATCATCAATAGTAGAGAGCAGCCACACCATGTGGTACCCTGGGTACCTCCCTTGGTATAATCTGTGGCCCTGCCTTCCGGTTACTTAATTTTTCCCAACATTCCCACAACCTGGCAGAGCTGCTGCAGTAGCACCTATGGAGGGTCAGTCGTTGACTTGTGCCTCCACACCCTTGCCCTTAATTAAGACAAAGTGCAGTGTACTCAGACCTTCCAGAAAGGGCTCTTAGCAGATCTGGCTGGCACTCAGCTCCTGTTGCCGAGTACTCCAGAGACCGAGGCAAGTTCACACGTGGGATGAGTCTCCTGCCTTGAATGCAGAATTCTCCTGTGAGGAGCAGAACCAAACAACATTTTAGACAAGCACTCTGATGTGGGCCAGAAATTCCTGGCAAATATTTACCCTAGATGTAAAACACTAAGTTAAAGGTTGTTTAGAAAGCCTTAAAATAGAAAAAAATTATACTCAGGGTTTTATTTTTGGTAATTGTAAAAAAAAAAAAAAAAAAAAAAAGGCCTTCATTGTTTTCCATTTCATCTGAGCTGCCTTTTAAGATACAGGATGATGACAAAGCAGTGTCCTCCCTGGCCCGCCCACTCCCCCTTGCTCACTCAGCCTTCATCTGTGTTTCCCTCTCAGGCACATACCTCTCCTGTGACCCGAGTGACTCTGGTGTTTTTTGCTCTGTAAGTCCTGCCCGTGGACATGGCACCATCTCAGCTGGGGGACCTTATGAATCTCCAGGTGCTGAGCGTGGATGCCCCTGGTGGCAGATTTTCCGCCCCATTATCTTCCGGGAGTGAAGAGATTCTACAGACTGTGGTGTTTCAACTCCCAGAGGAATGGCACTGGGACTTGAGAAATTCTTGACACGTGTCAGGTGTCTGGGTTTGAATCTCTGAACTTCCCATTAAATAAATTACTTTCTTTGGCTCGACCTCTCTGTTCCTCCCTGGAAAAGCAGAGTATATGGGTCTTCCCAGTGGTTCAAACCTAGCAACTTCACGTGTTTTGTGTTGTCATTGTCCTGTGGGCAGAGCTGTGGTACTCTGAGAGCTGGACCCATCCCAGCTGTGTTGGTTGAAAACTGTTTCACTACGACCAGGTGATTTCCCCAGGAACTTTTTTTTTTTTTAAGGATTTTATTTATTTATTCATGACACACACACACACACACACACACACACACGACACAGGCAGAGGGAGAAGCAGGCTCCATGCAGGGAGCCTAATGTGGAACTTGATCCGGGTCTCCAGGATCACACCCTGGGCCAAAGGCAGGTGCTAAACCACTGAGCCACCAGGGCTGCCCCCCTCCCCCCACCAGGAACTTTCTATTCTGACTGGCCACCTGCCCTTCCTTGCTCTGTCAAGGATCTTTGGATGGCTTCAACAGATCATCAACAGAATTTTTAAATATTAACAAATTTTAAAATAGCAATAAATATCTACCAAGCCAACCTTTTGTGGGCTAGGCGTTGTGCTAGGTCCTGAGGGCACGGACACAGACAAGACGGATGAGGCCCCTGAACTCACGAAGCTTATGGTCTAGTGGAGAAGATGTCATGAGTTAAAACAAGCATTTTCGATCAGCAGTGAGTACTCTGAAGAAGACAGAGCATTGTGACAGCAAATAGAGGGGAAAGGAAAAATCCCATTACACAGGGAAATCAGGAGGGATTCTTTGAGGAGTTGACTTTGCCCTGAGAGGCTAAACGATAAGGAAGAAGTGATCCTTCTCAGCACTGGCTGAAGAGCATCATTACAGCACAGAGGCCTCCAGGAGGGCGAAAGGCTGGTGCGCTCTTCATAAACAGGGATGCCAGGGTGGTGGGGCCCTGTGTCTTTTTCTCAGTGATGATCATCTCTTGCTGCCCTGGGCATGGGACCAGCGATGGGGTGAAAGGCCACCACCAGGGATGGGGAGGGAGCTATGGTGGGGGGTGGGGTTGATGGTGGGAGCAGTAGGAGGCTTCCGGGCTATGGCATCTGCTTTCGGGTCTCACGTAACTTGTACAGAAAAGGATCCATGGCTGCACAACTCCACTCTAGAATTCTGAGATGTGAATAAAGCAGCTGAGTCGGAGACTTTGTGTCTTGAGTGTGACCAAAGTGACCAGCTTTGTCCTGTTGCCTTGAAAATGTAATTCTTCAGTGATAGTTCTCTGTTGGGGACTGTTCTCTACTGATTTGTCTCTTTAAAAAAATTTAGAGGGAAATAATTATAGAATATTAGAGTTGAAAGAGTCTTTTATGAGCCCCCAGTCCAGGTCTTGGTTGATGCACCACTGGCAGAACTGGAGACTGGAATGGTTAGGGCCGAACTGGTCCAGGAGCTGAGTCCCAAACTCCTTTCTCTGCCCTCAGTAGACATATGCAGAGTGTCCAAGTAAAACAGGCTTGAAGGATGGGGAGACTTGAAGGCGTGACGACTTTGTTCCTGCAGGCATCTGGACTGTCCTCAGAAGAGGAATTCTGAAATAGCTGGCTCCCTGCCCAATTCTCTGGCCTCGTCTTGTCTCATTCTTCTCCAGAAGGCTCAGGGGCTCTTCAGCCACTCTGCCGTTTCTCTGCCCCCAAACACATCGAGTCTGTTCTGTCTCAGAGCCTTTGCGCTTGCTGCTCTCATTGTCAGGAATGTTCTTTCCTTTCGTCTTCACTTGGCTGACCCCTCCTTGTCATTTTTAACTTCCATAACCACCTAGCTAAATACCCCACCCCCTTTCTGCTCCATTCTTTATTATATCTCCCTATTTCATTTCTTCATAGGACTTAGCCACTGTCCAGCATTATTTTGTTGATGTACTTGTTTCTCTCACTAGAACGTTAAGTTGTAGGAAAGCAAAGACTTCGCCTCATCTGGCTTGTTCACTTCATTCCTAGGAAGTGGCCTAGTACACACCTGGCAAACATTTGTTGAATGAGCAAATGAGTGAATATGCAGTGAGGGTGAGCCAGGTAGTATTTGGTGCCCGGCACTTGTGAAATAGGACAGAAGGGGACACAATCATGCTTTTAGGGAGCTTGCAGTCTTGGTAGACAGGTGCCTCTATAGGATGCTTTCTCTTCTGAATGATAGAAAACTGACCGCTGAGAGGCTGGCATGATAAAGGGAATTTGTTAGCTCTTGGAATTTACCTCCAGAGGTAAGGCAGCTTTCTGGCACTGTTAGCAAGAACACGACTTCTTGAACTCCAGACTTGGATCTGTCCTTTATATGAAGGTATTATCCTCAGGGTCAACAGAGTGACATGTTCCAGAAGCTCCACACTCCTCCTTCATGGTCCCAAAGGGGCCTCAGCATTTCCAGATGTCTCAGCCTCACATGTGCTGTCCTTGGCCAGGTACTTGGTGATATAGCAGTGATCAAAGTCGGGTTGGTCCTGCCTTCATGAAGCTTATCGTCTAGTGGAGGAGAGAGTCACAAAGACCTAGAAACTCGAAGTGTAAACAGTGCTCTCAAGGAGAGGCAGATGGTGTAATATAAGAGCCTGTAGTAGGGATCAGATGTGGCCTGCCTGGGAAAAGTGCTCCAGGCAGGGAAGGGGTGAGGCGATCGTGTGAAGGAGCAGGTGGGTAGGGAGGCCAGTGTGAGATGAAGACTGGTGAAGTCATCTCGGGCTGGTTGGGGCTCTTGGGAGGTGCAGGCCTGTGGACTCAGCCTGTGTGCCTCAACATCCGAGGGCACTGTGGCAGGAACTGTGGGGCCTGCATGGTTTGCTCAGCCGTTGTGATCATTGTCACATTTGAGGAGGACCAACTGCACCCATGTGAGAAAAAGAAATGCCTGGAGCATCAGTGCTGGGCGACCAGGGATTTAATTCATTTGCTTTTTAAAGACAGCCTCATTCTTCTGGGCTGGCCCCTCATCCCCAAACCCCCAGCCTCAGCTGTGAATGGCTCACATTCATACCTGCCCCAGGTACTCCGTAGACTTGCTGGCAGGCCTGCTTGAAATGACACATGGTGGAATGCGTTGTGAACTCCACAGTTCAAAACCAGGTTGCTTTCGGGTGTTTGGATTTTCTTTCAACTGTGGGAAGAGATACAGATTCAAGACAGCTTGAAACAATGAGTCCTAGGACTTTGGGGCCAGAAGGAACCTGAGGGAGCTTTTGGGTAAAGTGGAAGGTGAGGCTGTCTTTCAGCTGGGGATTTGAGGTCATGTCAAGGTGGGCTACCTCTTCTCGGCTGTGGGCAGCACGTCCCCTCCATGCCCTTTAAAGGCTCCAGGGGAAGGAGCAGCTGTTCATCTTTCCACCTGATTGGAACAAGCCTGGCATGTTGTAGGTGAAGCTTGGGTCCAGAGACTGTGGGTGACTTGGCCCAGCCCCACAGTGAGAGAAAGACAGAGCCCCATGGTCTTCTGGTCTCCAGCTCTGTGGCTGCTCTCCTGCTCTCCCCTTTCTCCCTCGCCCCACCTGGACCCCATTCCAGAAGGAGCCTAAGACTGTACATCTGTCGGATTCAGTCTGAGGAGCCTGTGGAGCCCACCAATGGCCGCCCTGTTTACCTCGAATGTTTTAAAAAGGAAACTTCTGTAGGTAAAGTTGAAGTCTACAAGAGTCATTGACTAATTGATTAATTCACGAAGTATTTTATGGGTGCCTTCTTTGAGGCAGACACTGTTCTCTATGTTGAGGATAGAGTGGGAACATGCCAGATAGAGATCCTGCCCTCAAGAAGCCTACATTTTGTCTCGGGGAGGGGAGGGAAGATAGATAGTAAAGGAGATATGTGATGAAGACAAAGAGAAGAAGGTATTCTTCTATTTTAAATAGAAGACTCCTCTGGTGAGACATTTGGCCAAAAGTTGCAGTAAAATCCGGTAAAGAGCCTTTGAGGTTGAGAAGCAACCAGTGCCCAGGCTCAGTGGTGGTGGGAGACCTGGTAGGTCCAGGAAACAAGATGACAGATGAGAAAGCAGTGAAGTGAGTGAGTGACAGTGAAGTGAGTGAGTGAGGGGCTGCCATAGGTGGGGGACTTTATGGGCCATGATAAAGACTTTGGGATTTATTTTAAGTGTGATGAAGAGGTCTTAGAGAGACTGGATGGATTTGGCCAGGAAAATGGTATGATCTTATCTACCAGCCAGAGAGTTTGAGAAAGCTCTCTTGATTGTAGGTCTTGACTCTTGTAGGGCAAGAGGAGAAGCTGAAAACCTGGTTAGAAGGCTATTGTAGCATCAACTCCAGAGCCATTGAGGCTCGCACTGAGTTAATGATAAGAAGCAGTTCAGTCCAGGCGATGCACAGGATGTACTGATGGGATTGGGTGGGTGGATGAGAGATAAAAAGAGGTCAGGGATGACTTCTGGGCAGTTTTGGTGTTGTCATTTACCTGGGTGAATGATGGTGCCATATTCTGAAGTGGGGAACACCAGGAGTGAGTGTTATTTTTGCTTTGGGAATTGAAGATTTAGACTTCCATTTTGGACATATTAACTTTGAAATGCCTTTTGCTCTTCTGAGCAGATGTCTTCCTTTCTGCTTCTCTGGAACTCAGTCGTCATGGAACTATTGTTCATCCTGTCCATATTTTATGCTTTACTACATATGTATTTCAATGAATAATATTCCACTCTGCATGGGCAAGTAGATTTAGCTCCTTGCTTTTGAGATTACAAATAAATATGTAATAATATTTCTATCCTGGCCTCTCTGCATATATGGGGGAATTTATATTTATAAATAGAACTACTAGGTTTTTGGGCTGTTGCACATTTTTTTTTTGTTAACAGTTTTATTAAAATATAATTCACATATCATTAAAGGAGACACAAATTTTTATTTTATTTTATTTATTTTAAATTTTTTTCTCCTTTTCCACATATCTATTTCTTTTCATTTACTCAGTATTTATTTTTATTTATTTAATTGTTTTTGTTTTTGTTTTTTTAATCCTCCCAAACTAGATTTTATTTTTAAGTAATCAAGCACATTAAAAAAAAAATTGATTATTTTTAGAGAGAAAGAGAGCGCATGAGCTGGAGGCAGGGCCAAGGGCCAAGGCAGGGCCAAGATCTCTAGTAGACTCCCTGCTGAGCGCAGAGAGCAGCATGGGGCTCAGTCCCATCACCCTGAGATCATGGCCTAAGCTGAAACCAGAGTCAGACACTCAACCAACTGAGCCTCCCAGGTGCTCCCTAGACTATATATTTTAGAACCATTTTAGATTTACAAAAAAATTGAGCAGAGAGTACAGAGAGTTCCCATATATCCTCCTCCCCTACTCTATCTCCTATTATTAACATCTTGAATTAGTGTGGTACATTGTTACATTAATGAGCCAATATTGATGCATTGTTATTAACTAAAGTCCATATTTTACATTACAATTCCTCTTTATGTTATATAGTTGTATGAGTTCTGATAAATGTATAATGTCCCGTATCCACCATTGCAGTATCATACAGAATAGTCTCATTGCTCTAAAAATCACCTCTGCTTCATTTGTCTCTGGTCTTCTCCTGAGCCTTTGGCAACTACTGGTCTTTTTACTGATTTGCTTCCATAGTTTTGCCTTTTCCTGAATGTCGTGTGGTCAGTCATATAGCCTTTCAGACTGCCTTTGTTCACTTAGCAATTGCACTTAAGGTTTCTCCAAGTCTTTTCATGACTTGGTAGCTCCTTTTTTTCTATCACTGAATAATACTCCCTTGTCTGGATATACCACAGCTTGTTTGTCTACTCTCCTCTTGCAGGATATCTTTCTTCCAGCTTCGATTGCTTTCAATTTTTGGAGATTGTGAATAAAGATGCTGTAAATATTTATGTTTCATTTTTTTGTGTGCATTTATAAGTTTGCAACTAATTTGGGCAAATACCTAAGAGTGTGATTGGTAGACTGTATTCTAGGTCTACATTCAGCCTTGCAAAAACTGCCAAGCTGTCTTTCAAAGTGGCTGTATCATTTGTGATCCCACCAGTAGCATGTGGGAGTTCCTGTTGCTCCGTATCCTTGTCAGCAGTTGGTATTATCAGGTTTTTGGATTTTAGCCATTCTAATAGGTATATAGTGGTATTTCATGGTTGTTTTATTTTTTAATTGCAATTCCCTAATGCCATGTGATGCTGAACATTTTTTCATGTGCTCATTTGCCATCTGTGTATCTTCTTTGGAGAGATGTCTGTTCAGATCTTTGACTCATTTTAAAACTTGGGTAGTTTGCTTCCTTACTGAGCATTAAGAGTTTTCAGTGTATTTTGGATATATATCCTTTATCAGGTATGTGTTTCACTGTGTTTCTTTATGTTTGAAAATATCTTTATTTAGTCTTAATTCTTGAATAATTTCCCCTGGATATTAATATATTCTAGTTTGGTGATTATTTCCTATCAGCACTTTTACAACATCATTCTACTGCCAGTTGCATCTGTTGTTGCTGATGAGAAGTCTCTTGTCATCTAACTATTATTCCTCTGAGCTAGCTCTCATTTTTCTTTCTTTCTAATAGTTTCTTTTCTAATAGATTTGCCTATTTTTTGTTCACTGATTTCATTTTAATATGATTTTGTTTTTAAATTTCTCCTGTTTGGTATTAGGTATGATTTTTTTTCCTTTTTCCCCAATCTGGATACTTGTGTCTTTGTTTAGTTTTGGAAAATTCAGTGATTCTTGTAATACTTCTCAATTCTCTCTAATTCTCTTCCTCTTGCACTTCTATGAGACAGAGCTCTTATTCTTCCCTCTATATCGAAAAACTTTGGATTCTCAGTTTCCATTTCTTTGTTTCTCTGATGTCTACGCTGAGTCAGGTCTTCAGCCCTGCCTTCCTAGTCATTAATTCCCTCTTTGGGGTTTTGTTGAACCTATCTGTTGAGTTATTTATTTCAACAGATATATATTTTGTTTTAGAATCATATATATATGAATACATACATGTTTCTAATCTTGTACTTTTTTATGAGATGTGTTTTGTGGTTTCCATTTTTCTTATCTCACTGAACATATTAACATATTTTCTTAAATCACCTTTCTGATTGATTTATCTTTTCCTCTGAATTTTTTCCCTTCAGACTCTATCATGACTGTTTATTTTGTTGTATGGTTTTTAATTTTTTAAGGTTTTATTTATTTATTTGAGAGAGAGTGAGAGAGTGACCATGAGTGGGGGGTGGGAGGGCAAAGGGAGATGGAGAAGCAGACTCCCTGCTGTGCAGGGAGCCTGCTATGGGGCTTGATCTCAGGACCCTGGTATCATGACCTGAGCCAAAGGCAGATGCTTAACCATCTGAGCCACTAAGGTGCTCCTTGTTGTATCTTTGATATTTCAACTATAAGTTCATTTTCAGTGACAGTGGCTTTCCCTAGAAGTCCTACCTAGGTTTTGAAAGCAGTATAGCTCAGCATCCACCAGTCAAGTCTGAAGTTTTGGAAGGTTTTTTTGAAAATCTGACTAAAATCAGAGATCATTCCTTTTAAATTCTACCTTCTATAAAAAGTCACTTAGGCAGGTAATGATAATCTGTCCCCCAAAAGTTAATCCATATACAATAAAACATATCCTTAAAATTGTCCTACTTGGCTTCTTTCATTATTGGAGAAGAGGAGGTATCCATGAAAATAGAGTTTTTAATGATAAAGAAGCCCTTCAAAAATTGCCTCCTCTTTGTTTCAGAGACCACATTTAATACCACAAAGTCTTAAAGTAATCTATATTTGTTTGTCTGGGCCTTACAGGTTTCATGGCTTATGGGCCAGTTTTAAGTGAATTCCTTGGCTTTTGAGATTCACACATCATGTGAAGAGCATCTTCAGGAATCCACAGTCTTACAAAATTCAGGCTTCTTTCTGTGTTTGTCCCCAGGGAGTGAGCAGAGATACTCTGGGCCTGTTTTCAAATCTGAACCTTCCGGGCCACTGGTTTCATGCAGGGAGGTCTTTGAGAGTTTCCTGGCCAAGGGCCGGTGACCGTGGTGGCTACTCTCTCATGTTCCTGTCACAGTGGTTCGCAAGATGGGCTGTCCACTGGAATCACCAGGGGACTCTAGTGTCCTGATGCTTGCCTCTCCCCCATCCTTAGAGAGTTTTGAAAGCTCCCAGGTAATTCAAAATGTGTAGCTCAAGTTGAAAATCATTACCTGTGAGCATATGCCCGGTTCCCCAGTTTTTCCATACTTTAGTTTTGTTGTTGTTGTTATATTACATTTAGTATTTTCTGTCTTTTGCTTTCTGGGGAGGGGGGGGGTGTTGAACGGGGGAGGGGGTGTGGCAGGGAAGGGGAGTTGTTTACCTGCATTAGTTCAGGTTACCATTACTGACCATAGACAAGAAGCACCAAATTTTAACCAGCTTGCTTGGATAAAAGGATGCAAACAGAAGGTTTCAAGAGGCCTCCCTCCCTGGCTTATTGAATTCTTGCTGCAATTGTTAATTTCTCTGCAAAAGATAACTTTTTCTGGCACCCACCCTCCTTCATTTCTTTCAGCATGTGTGCTTATCACATATCTTTAATTAAAATGAATTTATAGTTTGGGGCTGAATTTGAGTTAATGGCATTCTCTGCCTCGCCTTTGTGATACAAATATTTGAATATATTCTGTAGTAGGAGAATATATTACAAAGTAAGTTAAATTTAGGGGGCACACGTGTAGGAGATTTTAAATGTCACATAAGAAATGATGGAAATTGTTTTTTGGGGGGGCAGTGGTTAAAGCAGATTGTTTAAAAAAATCAAGGCAAGAAGTGATATTTAGAAGGGTGGTAGTTTTTCTAGTTGACCTAAGGAAATACATTTGATATAAATGTGATTTGTAAAGTGGAAAGTGCAATTTTTGAAGGGGTTCTTTGTTATTAAAAATTGTTTTCATGGGTACTTTCTCTCCCCAAATAATGAAAGATTCAAAGTACGGCAGTTTTAGGGACATGTTTTATTGTAGATGGATTGGTTATTTTGAGGACAAATTGTCATTATTTGCTTAAGTGAGTTTTTATAGGGGGTGGGGTTTAAAAGGAATAATCTCTGTTTACAGTCAGATTTTCAAAACAGGTTTTTAAAACTGCAGACTTGACTCTGGTCTGTGCTGAGCTACATCTGCACATAATTGTAACCATAGACACTTGTGTTCCTAAGTATGTACATCTGCAAATAATTGCACTTTCAATTGCCAATGCACAGGATGGGTTTTAGGCTATGTCTAAATAAGAACAGTGGGAAGATGAAGCAATTATCTGGATAATTCAAGCCAAAAAAACAAGAATTCCCCATGTTATATCTTCAATTTTCTGGATATTTCAGTTGAGGGGATGTTTTGATTGAAATCATCTGAGTAATTGCCATAGTTTTTCCACTTCACTTTGTATGTGTAAACACAGCTGTTGTATGATTGACATTCTTTTTTTTTTTAAATTTCCCTTTTGGAAGTCACCATTTTTCAAGATCAAAATTTGCTCAGGGATTGTGTACTTGAACCCCCTTTTCAGATCCTTGGATATAATCTGCTGCCTTCCAGCGAAAATGGCGGGGTAGCAAGTTGATTTTTCTAATCCATGTGTTGAAGAACCTTGTTTCTGGATCTAGCGATATTTCTAGGTAGCCTCAAAAAAAATACAACAGAAAAAAAAAGTAGACAATAATCTAGCCAACACTACAAAATCCTGCATATAAAAAAAGCTTGTCCTCACCTGTATGCAATGATTACAGATAGCATGGCCAATACTTCAGAAAAATATCCAATTTGACCATCCTATCGGTTCCAGATGGTACCTGCATCTGATGAGTCTCTATTTACTGCCAATGTGGAATCTCAGCCAATGCATTTTAATTCCATTCCCAAACTCATCTGCATCATGTGGCAATATGTATTAATACCCATTGAGCTGCTGCTTGGATCAGCTGAGGATGCTAATCTGGTAAAGGGAGGCAATGCAGAGACACTCAGCTGGGAGGCCTCTGAGACCTTCTGAGACTCTGCATTTTTGCATCTGAATGAAGGCAGTGTAAGAACTGAGAAATTGTGTGGTTGAGATTTGTTTTGACAGGTTTGGTTCTCCAAGGCCTCTCTCTGTTTTCTCAGTCTCTTCCAGGCAATTTGAAATGCTCACAAGATAGTTGGACGAAAGCATGGGGACCGTGATCCTCTTGGTGACAGGTTCTTGGAAACATGTGAATTGGTTTTCTCCCCTGGTTGTTGGTTTTAGGAGTTCTTTAAGTTCTTCTGGCAAAAGATACTCTGTCACTTTAGGATCCACGAGTATTGTTTTTGCAAAACCACACATGTTTTAAAAATCCAATGTGTTATGAAATTATAAATTATCCATTATGTGAAAGTAGGTGCATCTTAAGGACGGACTTGATTCTGAGGACTGGGAGCCGTTTTATTTATTAATCACATTAGTGTGGTGACTGGGAGCATAAGGTCTGGTGCAGATGGTTACATGTCAGGGCCCCACTCCGAAAGTCTTAGCTGTGATAATCATAACCTCTCTTAAGCCTCAGTTTTATCATCTGTAAAATGGGGATGATCTTAATTGTGCCTGCCGTATTGGATTGTCTTGAAGATTAAATGCTTGGTGTCATCCCTGGCAGAGAGTGAGCACTGTGCGTCTTTTAGCTGGTATTCATTCATTTATTCCATTCACTCTGCAGACATTTGTGTGCAGTGCCAGGTTGCAGAAATGCAAGATTTTGTCTGTCTTCTTCAGCAAGCAGTTCAAGGGCTAATGGGTTAGAAAAGCAGGTAAAAGTTACCTGCTCTTCTGCGGTGAGTGGAGGGCAGATAGACATACCCTTTATTTTTGTTTAAAGATTTTATCTATTTATTAATGAGAGACACACAGAGAAAGAGAGAGAGAGAGAGAGAGAGGCAGAGACACAGGCAGAGGGAGAAGCAGGCTCCATGCAGGGAGCCCGGTGTGGGACTCAATCCCAGGACTCCAGGATCACGACCTGGGCCAAAGGCAGGCACTAAATCACTAAGCCACCCAGGGATCCCCCTAGACATACCCTTTCTGCTTGTTTCCCCCCTTATTTGAGGGCATTCTTTGCGCTCTGTGCAAGGGATGTGATTGGGTGGCTGTGAAGGCCCAAAGTTTAAAGGGAGTCGTTCACTCTTTAGGTGCTTTCATTTTTGAGAGATGCTAAGATCCAACCTCTTGAAGAGAAATCCATCTCTAGAAAAATGTCTCTCTGTGAGTCAGAGAGTTACTGTTTATGAGAAAGAAAACAGTCATTTGGTGCCAAGGAGTCACTCTTAATTTGTGCTGCGTGGGGAGGTTGAATGGGGCACGGTCCGAGGCCTGAAAGCAGGAGGCGAGGTTGAAGTGGAGTTAAGGAGCCTGGTGTCTGGGCGGGAGGTGTCACCACCCAGCATCAGAGTGGCAGAGAAGTGTGTCACGGTCACAGCGATGGAAGTAAAAGGCGCGTTAGGTCAGCCTGTGGCACAACAGTGGGGGCTTTGTCCTGAAGACTTAAGATTATGGCAGCTGCTTCCTAAAACTCAAAAGTCACTTGGGTTTTCTTGGGGGCTTGATGAACCAGATACGGAATTTTAAAATGCAACGACTTCCCATTTTTTACCACATACTGCATCGAAATCAGATGAATACCTGCTGTAGATGTCCTTTTACCTTGTATGAAGTGCTGGGATTTCCTGGATGTCCTGAAGCACCGAGGGACAAGTTGTGACCTTTTAGTCTGACGACCCCCCTACTCATGTAATGAGGAGCCATGCTAACAGGGTTCTATTGTGCAACATTTTCAAAATTGCTTTCTTTCTTTCCTTTTTTTTTTTTTTTTGCTGAAATTTACTCTTCAAAAATTTTGTTAAATTCTGGGAGACTTGATTATCAGCTTAAGGTCTTGTTTTTGTTGCTGGATTAAAAAAAAAAATCCCAAGTATAAATTATCTTTTAATGAAGACCAGTAACCTTCTTTTGTTGGAGATGATACTTGTCTATCACAAGATAAATAATCATTTTAATTATTATGGTGGCACGGGAAACTTCTTTGTAAAAAAGAATTTCATTCTAAATGTATGACAAGACTAAATTAGTATTTAGGAAGTACTGAAAAGAATTCATTGTTAAGTTATGTTTTTATCTTACATTCTATCTGGCTTTCTTTCTTTAATTGAATGTTATTATTTTGGACCTCATAATATTTGCTGTGGGTAAAATAACAATAACTCATTAGATTCACTGCCTCTGCATGAGATCAATAACAAAATTTCCATTATTTATTTTCCCAAAAGACCTTTAGACACTGCACTTGCAGCATGTTATAAAGGAAAGGGATTTTATAATGATTTACTTTAAAAAGATTTTCACCTCTGATATATATCCAGCAAAGCCCCGCTAGAATTGCACTGTGATAATAATAATTATAAAACAAAAATGTCAAGAAATTGTTCCATCGTGATCTGCATTTTGACTATACATGAAACCCGAGAAATGCAAGGCATGCAAAGCATAACATTGTTTAGACTCAGGCTTTGTTTGAACAAAATTTATTAACTGGATGTGTTAGGAGGAACATAAATATCAACATTTTTAGTGGAAGCCCACAAATAAAGATGAACATGTTTGTTCATTGATTGGCTGGGTGACTTCTCTTTCTCTCTGGACATCTTGGTAAAATAAATCTTCCTATTTGCTTCTAATATCGTTGGACATGGCTCATGATACTCCTGCTTTGAGATTTCTATTCCACAGGTTTCAGTATGAACCCAGTGAGGAAAATGAAAAACAAAACACAAGCTTTCAAAGTTTCTCACTTTAGGGGAATTGCAAATGCTAATCCTATAGCTAGCAAGCTAACCTTAAACACAGGCAAAATTTATAGATTTTTTTTTTTTCTGGTATTGCAGGCTTTAAAAGGAATGGTCATTTGTTTAGCATGTCAATAGTCTAAACTTAAATGTGGAGGAAGAGATATAAATATTCTGTCTCAGAAAAATCTGTAATGTCCCATAGATTTTCGATTAAATGGATTAGATTGGAATAATTGCAGAGGACATTATTCCTTCATTGAGCAGATTACGACCAATTAAGTTGTAATTCTGAGCCCTTGTTAAATAAATATCCCTTATCATCAAACAGGACAGCAAAGTGTCAGAAAAAAGACGAGTGTGAGTTTTTCTGATGCAGTCAGTCACTGTCCAGAAATTGCACATGGACACGGAATATATTCAGAGAATGTGGACAGGGAATGGTGCATGTCACATACTGAGTAATTTGAAGTCTGGGTCCTCCGAAGGCAGCTGCTCGTATCTTTTGAGGGACTGACTGCGAGGCTGAGTGCAGATGGCAAAGTGTGCAATGTTCTTCCAACACTTACAAGTCAGAAGAAGTAAACCATTCGGATACCTTGTGAGGTCACATGGAGGTTACCTTTCAGGCCAGCATTCCCCGGGGCCCGGAACGTTGAAAGACACAGCTTTCCTGTTGTCAAATGCTGCACCTTCCCGGCAGCTGCTCCCCAAAGAGCCTGCGAAGAAATCAGCTGTGTTTGAACACACTTAATGTTGTATATAATTCCGGTGTTAAATTTATTGGAAGGCCGAGACGAATGTAACACACGGTGTAAAAAGGAGGCTACGTGTGTCAGCTTTCTGGCACACTGGGAAGGAGGGGGAGGTTTTCAGGGTGGCTGTGCGGCCCCCATCTCAGCGGCAGTGCCGCTCCTGGGGGCGCAGGGGTGCCCGGGGACCTGGGCACAGGTGCTGCGGGCCCCCAGGGACGCTCCCCCCTCTCCCCTGCGCCCCTGGGGGGCAGATCGTGGGGGCTTTTGGGCAGCAGAGGTGATGCCCGCATCCGTTCTAGCAGGTCCTTTACCCAGGACTGGAGTGACATCAAGTGATGGGTGGGAATCGGGCAGGACGTGGGTCTCCGGGGGACCCAAGAATGGCTCAAAATGCCTCTGTCCTACCTTATTGATAATACCCAGGACGGGAGGCCTGTGGATGCAGCCACTTCGAGAGTGAAAAGGAAACGCAGTGAGAGAAGTGAAGGGTGCAGGAAAGGGAGCAGTGTTTCCTCTGGTGGTTGTTTTTTTGCTATTGTTTTCTTGGTTCCTTCATCTGTTTGCCAAGTATTTATGGCGTGTCTGCTGCATACCGGGTGTTGTTCTGGGCAGTAAACACAAGTTGCTTAAGAGTCTAGGCTTCAGGGGCTCCTGGGTGGCTCAGTCGGTTGAGTGCCCAACTGTTGACTTTGGCTCAGGTCATGATCAGGGTCAGGAGATCGAGCCCCATGTCAGGCTCCACCCTGGGTGTGGATCCTGCTTAAGATTCTCTCTTTCTTCCTCGCCCTCTCCCTCCCTGCCCTGTCCGGCTCACATGTGCATTCTCTCTCTCTCTCTCTCTCTCTCTCAATCTCTCTCTCTCTCTCTCTAAGAAAAGAAAAGAATTTAGGCTTGAATCTAAAAAACTTCAGCTTAAGCTTGCTCTGCCACTTAGCAGCTGTGTGACTTTGGACAAGTCACTTAACCTCTCTGAGCCTGCTTTTCTCATCTGTAAAATGTAATAATGGAAGCTTTCATGTGTCCATCCATAGAAGTGTGGTTAAATATTTTATGGTCCAGCCACAGAGTGGAATATCGCTACTGTATAGCGATAAATATGAGATGGCTTTCTGTGTAAAGACCTCCAAGGTCAGCAAAAATTTCCAAGTGCAGAGCAACTTGGTATGATACCTTTTATGTAAAATATGAGGCTTATATAAACATAAACTTTGGATGGTTATATAAGACGCTAATAGTAAGTTATATGTGAAGGGGTCATGGGAACTTGGCATATGGAGGACAGAAATGGGAGGGAGACTTCATTGTATATATATATATATATTTTTTTTTTTTTTTGCGTTTTTGGACCACATAAATATATTACCACTTATGAAATAATAGTACAGCTTTGTAAGTTTATTGTGAGGATTAAATAAATAACGCACTTATCTCGATGCCTGAGTCAAAATAAGCATTCAGGTTATGTTTTCAGTAATACTATTATTGTGGCTAGTAGTGTTGAAACAAAGTTGCATATAAGAAGTGAACTTTTCCTGTTTAGTGGAGAACAGAGATAATCATAGGATATAACCAATGTGCTGGTGAGGGGGTAGGGGAGAATGTTCTGGAAGCATGGATGAGGTTGCACCTCTCAGCTTTTGGGGGAAGACTAGAGCCTCACAGAGGTGGGACCAGACTACACCATCATTTTCCTCCTTCACCTCCTTTCTTGATTAAATAACTGTGTTATTTAATTCCCACTGTTGCTGCTTCCTTCATATGGGATACACATAGTGTATGTTTAATTTGTATATATTTGGGGATTTATTCAATAGTTTTCATCAGTGCCTGCTTTTAATCATCTTTTTTTTCCTCTGGGTCTGTTTTTTCCTAAATCACCTGCCTCCTGGAAATCAGGAACCATATTAATTTAGCTTGTTTTCTTCATAGTAATTTGTTCATACTTGGTAATTTTTATAAATATGAAACAGCATGCCCTTTTTCTCCATCTGAGAAGGTACTGGCAACCTTCTTTGTGGGAATGGACAGGAAATTTTCCACCCCAGGCCCCTTTCTCTGCTGAAAGGGACTTGTTGTTCCCAGTTCTGTGGTTCCTGGCAAAGCACCCAAAGTTGTTTGGACCAGGCCTGGGAGGGAGTGCCTGCCCCACTATTGTGGGGCAGGTCCCTTCTGGGGATCTTGGGCAGGGGTGGTTATCCCATGAGGGCACTAGGGGGCGCCCACGTTTGTGGCCTGCTGGTTAAGTGCTTGCAACAAAGGCCAAAAGCATTTGAAGATCCTCTTTGGAGCAGAGGTAATCTCCATTGCTCCCTTCATCAGACTCCTCCTCTGTCACTGTGCTGAAGGGCAATGACAAAGCTCACAGAAGTAGAGTCTTAGCACAGGCTGCCATAACAAAAACCACAGACTGGGTGGCTAAACTAACAGAAATGTATTTCTCCCAGTTCTGGAGGTTGGGAAATCCACCATTGTGGTACCAAACAAGATAGATTTCATCCTGAATCTTCTCCTCTTGGTTGGCAGGTGGTTGTCATCTTGCTGAGTGCTCACATGACTGCTTTGCACTGCTCAGGGAGGAAAAAGAGAGAAAGCAAGCTCTCTGGTGTTTCTTATTAGAGCATTGATCCCATCATGAGGGGGACTTCACCTCCCAAAGGCCTCACCTCCAGATATCATCACATTGGGGCATAGGGCATCAGCATCATGAATTTGGGGAGGCATAACCAACCGGTCCATAACAGGTGGGATGGACATTTGTTGGTTTAGGGGAGGGAAAGTTGCTGCAGCTGAATGGTGGTGGACTCCACCCTCCCCTCCTGTGCCATAGCCACAGACCAGATCTGCTTTCTCGGTTTGGGTTAGGGTTTTTACATGTGGAGGGTTGGTCATGAGGCGGTTGGGCAGGAAGTTTCTCATTGCTCAGAGGCACAGTGACCTCTTGTACAGGACTCAACAATATATTTGGATATCTAATCAGATGTTGTCAGTGCCATTTTACTCATCATTAGGGAGAATATGGGCGCTCTGAGACTCATTTCTTATGAAAAGAAACTGGGGCTCAGAAAAAGAAATTTTAATTTAACAGCCTGGGGAGACTCTGGCTTATAATATGTTTTCAGATAAGCTACAGCAACCCTTTGATGCCTCTTGCCTTTGGCTGGCCTTGGTAAACCAGCTGGGAGAGGATGGTTTGGTTTGCTAGTCTATAGAGAGAGGTACGGATGTCCCTAATTCCTGCCTCTGGAGAGTGAATATTGAGATTTTCCTAGCGTTACTCTGGGTTAGTGGTGTGGTTCCTTGTACCACGTCAGGGCTCCATGTCGGGGCCCTGAGTAATAGAGTTTTTGGAAGTGTGGAGTGTTTTACATTAAAGAATGTTTGTATAAACTAGGAAGGACATTCAGAGGCCAAATGCATTGCCCAAGGCCACTGAGCGATCTAGTGGAGGGCATGGCTAGGTTTGCAGATCCATGTCTATGAGGGTTTCGCTAAATTGGATCCAAATGGATGGATCTCCCTTGAGTGAAGTCTCCTTTACCATATATTTTAAGTTTCAGCTATACTCTGAGGATTCAGAAACACCCATCCTAAGGTGAAAAAAGCATGGCTAAGTTTTAGGATTCTAGCCTGTTGGAACTGGTTTCTTCTTTATGCTTATCCCTTTATTTCCTTCAATTCCCAAGATGCTGTCCAGTTAAAAGTAGTTTTGACCCTACCCAGATGAGCATTAATCAGGTTCCCATAGCTAGAAGTTCTTTCCAGCTCTATAAAAGCTTCCCTGGGTGGGGAAACTAAGGTAACCTGGTTGAAGGCATTTTCGTCAAAAGTAACCAAGAAGAAAAATGGTTATAGGATAATCAGAGGTGTGTTCTGGTTTAGCACAAAAAGACCGCATTCATCAGGGTTGTAAATATAAGCACAATTTTACCTTCTCCCAGAGAGTAAGGAGATTTAAAATGCTCATCCTACCCAAGAGCTGAGGAGAGAGACAAAAGGAGTCATATCCAAAAATGAATCGATCTGCAGTTGCCCATTCCCATCATCCATGTCAGGGAACATTGATTATAGTAAATGATAGACTATTCCCCAAAGCCATGTTCAGTGAGGTCTAAGGAAACTAATTCTTTTTTTCTCCTTTTATGTAAGAAGGGCCTTAATTCATAGTTTGCTGCGGGGAAAAAATTAAAAATCAAGTGTATTTGTTAGAAGAAACCAGGCAAAATATAGTTGACCCTTGAACAACATAGTTTAAACTGCATGGGTCTAGTTACATGTGATTTTTTTTTTCTCCTGTACAGTTCAGTACCACAAAGGCATTTTCTCTTCCTTGTGATTTTCTTTTCTCTAGCTCACTTTATTGTAAGAATACAGTATGTAATATAGATAGCATACAAAATAGGTATTACCCAACTGTTTATGTTCCTGGTAAGCCTTCCAGTAAACTGTTAGTAGTTGAATTTTTGGGGAGTCAGAAGTTAAATGCAGATTTTCAACTGTGCCAGGTGGGTGCCTCTAATCCCCCTAAGTCATTCAAGGGTCAACTGTATTTGGATGGTTCAGTTTTCAAAGAAGAGCCAGTTGGGGAGGACTGATGCCTTTAAAGGAGGAAGTTGCTGATAGATTGGGGGCAGCTGATAGGTTGTGGCTCTTGTGGCTCCAGGTGACCAGTGGCAGCAGAAAGGCTATGCTTCTGGGAAGCTTCTGGTCTAACAGGCAGAGTGGGGAAGAGTATCACCAGGGAGGATGGTGAGCCATGGGTGCTTATACCAAGAAGTTTCTGGACTAGACCAGGCCAGGCTGCAGCAGTGTCTGCCCAGAGAAATCATTAACTGGATTGTTTGGAGATGCTGGGAAGGGATCCTGGAAACTCCGTAAGGCAGGGAATCCTTATATTTTAATATGCTCACACACTGCCAGGTGTACTCAGAAAGCTGACTCACCCAATTAAAATTAATTACACCTTTTAAATAATAACAGGAAAGAACTCAAGATGACTTGTTAGAATTCTGGTTTCCGCCTGAACTTCAAGTCACTTGTTCTTTGACCTGACCTATATTTAATTAAAGGCCAGAGATCTCTGTAGCCCCACAAAGCAGGACAACACATGAAAAGTGGGCTTTCTAGCAGTTACCTCTGACTAATGGGTCCTCAGACTGGTGACAACTCTTAGTTGGGAGCCCTGGGAAGATCTGAGGCTTTGGTACCCCAGAACTGAAGGTTGTCCCATAACTCCCCTGATTACTTTTTAACACCTTTGAGCTTAATGATTAAAATGTGTTTCACTTCAGAAAACTTCAGAACAAGCCATGAAAAGTAATTTGTGATTCTCCCTTTCCCCGTATCTATGCTGAATGTGGTGTTTAATTACTCTGTAATAGCTTTTGTTCTGATTTGTTACAAAAATAGACAAGTCCTTTATCACCATTAAACACCAGGATTAGTTTTTTTTTTAAATTAGGGGTCATTTAAATATCATAAAAGGTTTGAAGAAAAATGGCAGAGAACTTTTTTTTTGAGATACGAAATTTTAAACACAATGCCTTGATATTTACAACAAATGGATTCATTCAAATGGTGTATATTTAAAGAGAAGTCAAGGCACTAAAATACTCATCTCTTTAAATCACCCAACAGCTATTTAAGACAGGATCCTGGAGGGTTGCCAAATTATACTCTGTTATGTAGATTCCCCAGGAGGATGAAATCGCTGGTGTTTTTGCTCACATTATTTCTGAATAATATGGAGTATGTTTAATTTTTTAACATGTTTATTTTAACAACTTCCAGAGTCCAGCAGCAGGGTTGGTTGTTTGGCGTAGAGGGCCAAAACCCTTACCTGAAACTCTCACCAGTTTGAATTATTTGACATTTGTTGATGAGAAGAGCAAGTGACCATTGAAAAAAGAAAGAGATGGGTCTCCCTTCTCCTCTCTCCTCCTTCGTTGTCCTCTCTCTACTGGGGTCCCAGTTGGATCCCGGTAATAACATCAACTTGTCCACTCTAAACATGGCCACATTTTTAAAAAATATATTATACTTTTTTATTCATGAGAGGCACAGAAAGAGAGGCAGAGACACAGGCAGAGGGAGAAGCAGGCTCCTTTAGGGGAGCCCGATGTGGGACTTGATCTCAGGCCCCCGGGATCACAACCTGAGCCAAAGACAGACGCTCAACCACTGAGCCACCCAGGTGCCCCAGACATGGCCACATTTTAAGGAAATCCTTCTGAAATGGTCCTGTTTGCAGAAGGAAGTGCCCTTGATTCACAACTAGGTAGAATTATTTTTAAATAAGCTTGCGTGCCCAGATCTTGATTTAGGTGTTGTGGAAATGTGAAGTCATGCCTGTCACAGGGCATTAGCTTTTCTATTATAGTTAGAATTTAAATTTATGAGTATATTCCAATAGATTATTTTTCTTCACTAAGCAGGTGAGTTGGGAAAAAGTTGACAGCTGTTTTTAGTTAAGACAAAGGTCTAGAATCTGGAAAGGGGAAATGGGGAATACTTTTTAAGAAAGGAAAATGGTATTTAATCAAGATAGCGTGCAGAGCAAGAAGCTTTAACATATACACACTGAAAAAAAAACCCACTTCCTATAAATTTCATCATTTGAATCTGCAACAAGATTCAACTAATCTTCGGACGAGTTAGCTGCCTGCTTTATATAATACAAAGGCGCAATTGCTGTGGTGTGTGCAAATCTGTAACTTTCTAGCATAACATTTTATTTTATTTTTTAAATTTTATTTATTTATTCATGAGAGACACAGAGACAGAGACATAGGCAGAGGGAGAAGCAGGCTCCCTGTGAGGAGCCTGATGTGGTGTGGGACTCGGTCCCAGGACCCCGGGATCATGACCTGAGCCAAAGGCAGATGCTCAATGCCTGAGCCACCCAGGTGTCCCGAATCATAACATTTTAGAGGTAGATGGGGTTTTAACAATTATTTAGTTCGACATTATTTAAGACATGGCGGGGACTGAGACTCGTGTGACTTATGTCACAGAGCCAGCTAATGAAGAGGCTGGGACTGGGGATCTAGAGCGACTGATAAACCTCAGACCTCACTGGCTCTTGGAACAGTCGTGAGGACAGGTTTTGGGCCTGCTTGGTTACCTTTTCCAGGACCCATCTGCCACTGATGGTCCCTCGAAGCAGGACCATGAACACTTTACTTCCCTGTTCAGAAGTCTTCTTGGCTCCCCATGGGATGAATTTAAAATATACAAAAATAATTTGAAAATAGAAATTAAAGTCCAAGTTTTCCTTAACATCACGTTCAAAGTCTTTCCCAAGCTGTAATCCAGCCCTGTTCTACCTTTCTAACTTCCTCTCATTCTCTTCTCCCCTAAGAACACAAAGATGCTTCCTTCTTCCAGAGGTGTTCTACTGTTCCACACCCCTGTGTTTTCCTTCTGCTTCTGCCTTGAGTGTACATCCTCTCTGAAGCTTACTGAATTAATCGCTGTGGTCGTGGCTTACTTCGGTAATGCTTTTCTTGCTGATGGGTCTGATAAAGTTTTTTTCTGTCTCTCGACTGTATGTACACACATGTGTGCACACGTACCCAGTTTCTTCAGTAGAGGGTAGGGGCTCTGGCCTGTTTATGTAATGGCTTCTGTCTAGTAATTGCTCAATAAATATTTCCGATAAACCAGTCTTGTTTACGTCATCATCAAGAACTCTTCCCTTAACTAGGCAGAGAAGCTAGATTTCAACTGAGAATTGACATATCATAGCCTTTGTGTATATGTATATTTATTGTAGCATATTTCCCGAAATTTAGGGAGCAAATAGTTCCCATCTTGGGAGGCCATACCACAAAGTGAGAAAAACTTGGACTTTGTTATAAAAGAGACCTGATTTTGAATCCAGCTCCTTCACTTTCTATCATTGTGACCTTGCACAAGTTGTCTGCCTCTGTTTCTTCATCTCTAAGATGTGATAATGCTATTTATCTTTCGGGGATGCTATAAGGGTTAAATCAGAAAATACATGTGATGTATTTGGAGTAGAGTAGGCACTCAGGGAAAGGTGGTAAGAATCATTGTGATGGATCGAGAATTCCTTTGGTTAGGGATCACACTTTAGGGGTGCCTGGCTGGCTCAGGTGGTAGAGCGTGCAGCTTTTGATCTCGGGATCATGAGTTCAAGCCCCATGTTGGCTGTAGAGATTGCTTCTAAGTAAAAAATCAAGGGACGCTTGGGTGGCTCAGTCTGTTAAGTGTCCAACTCTTGATTTTGGCTCAGGTCATGATTTCAGGGTCATGGGATTGAGCCCCGTGTTGGTCTCTGTGCTCAGAACAGAGTCTGCTTGTCCTTCTCCCTCTGTTCTTTCCCCACTTGCTCTCTCTGTCTCTCTCTTTCAAATAACTAAATAAAATCTGTGAAAAAAAAGTAAAAAGTCTTAACAAAAAGAAGGGAGCCACACTTTAGACAAGGTTGTAAATCCTCACTTACCTTATTTGCTTCACCAATGCCCTTTGCGTTGATGAAATTAAACACGGACAGGTGGGCAGCCCAGGTGACAGCAGTTTAGCGCTGCCTTCAGCCCAGGGCCTGATCCTGGAGACCCGGGATTGAGTCCCACGTCAGGCTCCCTGCATGGAGCCTGCTTCTCCCTCTGCCTCTGCCTCTCTCTCTCTCTCTCTCATAATAAATAAAATCTTAAAAAAAAATAAACACGGACAAGACATTCAGAAAGTTGTCAAATGAGTGGATGACTACTCCCTTGGATAAATGGTTTGGTAAAATGCAAAGTGGCCAAAAGAAGCTCCTTGGGAATTTTAAGTCAAAGTCACAGCTAGAGATTTCCAGGGAAGTCTAGGGGAAAGGCAGCCTCCCAAGGGATACCAGAGGGGATACACAATACCGTGGAACAGTCTCCCCTCCCACACAGATATTTGTGTCAGTGAGAGCTGCTTAAGATAAACTATCATCTCACCTGTACAGAGAAAATAAGAGGGGCAAGGATGCCACCATTCCCTCCAGCTATGCAGCTCTCCATCATTAACTGAGCCCTGAGACTGTCTAGGCACTAACAGATTTCCTTAAAACAGGTATGTATTAGGAGGAAAGGCAATCCTACAGCTGATTGTATAGAAGCAATGTGGGTCTATGTCTGTCTTTTAAACTAGGAGAGGAGCCACCTCCCCATCTTCATTAGTCACAGCAAGTATCTGTTCTGTATTGAATACATCACTTAGCAATTATCGGATTTGGGGGAGGGTTTAGGTTTTAGGAATAAGACTCTGAGAACACTGCCACTGCCCTTCCTTTCCCTAATCTCCTTCCACAGGAGAAGAGATCTGTCTGATTCTATTGTTGGTGCTTAGCAGTTTCCAGATAAAGGAGGACAGAGGATTCTGTAGGGCCAACAAGAACATAGGAAATCAACCCAGAGCACTGGCTCCTTCTCTGTGTCCCAGTGCTTTGATGCAATTTGTACTAGGTTATTCCATAAAGACACTTGAGCTTTGTTTTGGACAGAATTGACTAGTTGCAGAATTGACTAGCTGTTTTGGCTGTGCACTCACTGTATGGTCTCTTCGCCTCACTGCCTGACCTTCCCACTGTTTAGTTGTAGATAACCAGTGCATTAGTTTTCCATTGCTGCTCTAACAAATTACTCCCAATTTAATAACTTAACCAGTACAGAATTATTGTAGCTTTTTAGGTTGGAAATCTAGTATGGGTCTTCCTGGGCTAAAATCAAGGTGTTAGCAGGGCTGTGATTCTTTTTTTCCCCCTAGAGACTCTAAGGGAGAATCCATTTCCTTGTCTTTCCTACCTTCTAGAGCCCATCTGCATTTCTTGTCTGCTATTTCCCCTCCTCTCTCTTCCAAGTCAGCAACATAGCATCTCCCTGGCCCTTTTATTTCTTCCTGAACATCTCTCTTGGGAAGGCTTCTCAGCTTTTAAGGATTCAAAGCAATGTTTAGATTGGATCCACCCCAATAATCCGGAATAATTTCCCCATCTCAAGATCTGTAATTTAATCACATCTGCAAAGTCCCTTTTGCCATGTAAGGTGACATAGCCACAGGTTCTAGGGATTTGAAGATGGACATCTCTAGGGGGGGCCATTAGTTTGCCACCTTAGCAGAGACAGAAGCATAGTGCCCTTGGCCATCCGTTGGAGCCATCCTGGCTTCCTAGGGTTGCCCAGCTGGGAGATGATTGAAACCCCTTTAAATCTCTTCCTCAGAGATCTCCTGACTTTTGGTAGCCTGTAAAGACATTTCCATCATAATTCCTTTAAGGTTCCAAATCACACCACCCAGGGCTTTCAAAGGCAGCCAATTGCTCACTGACTTCCAAGCCTGGGTGATAATGAGAGGGGTGGGAGGAGAGCGGAAAATGATGCTTTGATTACCCAGGCCCTGAAACAGTCCATCTAGAAATAGTCCTGTTACAGCCTGTTCTTTTGAAACTCTAAGTCAGGTACATTTTGTAACAACTTCTATAATTTGAAGATGTCTCAAGCCACAAACTGGCTCCAGAAATGAGCTTTGTTCTTTATAACATGCTTTACTACAAACACAGGCCCTTTAAAATAACTTGATAGGCACTTACTGCGGAATATCCTAGAGGGCAGAGATGATGGTACATTCGTCTTTGTATGTGCCCAGTACTGAGCACAATACGTGACTGTCCTAAGTGCTGGAACAAGCATGGTATGTGGTATACTCTTCCATGGATGAGCCCATGGAAGAAGTGGGTCTCATGTGACAGGACACAGAATTGAGCACGTTTTCCACTTCCAGCCACGGAGCACTCCGAAGAAATGGAAGAACTCTGGAAATCTGTCTGCTTCCATAATGCACAGAATGGAGGCCATCAAGTCAGTGTGACTATCTTCTATTTCAGTTTGCTAGAGGTTCTGAACAAAAATAGGTGCAGGAATTTGAGAGTATCTCATTTAAGGAGGCAGGATTCTAATTCATTATCATTTAAGAAAATCACCCTAACCTACTCCCACAGCATGCAGCAGGGAGTAGTGTTTGTGGAATAAGAGGATTGACAGTATAGCTTGATGCTTTTAAGGACGGTAGCTTTGGGATTAGGTCGCATCAAGTTGGAATCATGGCTGTGCCACTTACCAGCTCTGACCAGGTTACTTTGCCTCCAAACCTGCTCTCTTAACTCCAGAGAGTGGGAAGGAAAGTGTCCATTGACATGGTTCTTTGGGCATTGGCAGGATGGAGAGGAGGCAGCCAGACATGTTGGTAGGGGTCTTGGCTCTGCTGCCTGGTGACAACATCTTTATCACCGGGGCCTGCCACACTGAGGTCCATTTCTATTTCTTCTCTTGGGGCAAAGACATACCTCTGGATTTTTTAAAATAAAGTTTCAGAAGGGCCAGAGATCTAGAACTTGCCTCTGCCTCACAGGCCTTCTTCTTACTCCCTGGACAAAGAGATCAAAGAGGGACTTGGAGAAGGAGAAACAGAAACCTCCCTGAACAATCCAGAGTTCACAAGTGAAGAGCGCCCAGGGAAAGCCTCCCAGATGCCATGCAAAGCCCCTGTTAGATGAAACCCCTCAGAGGAGAAGTTCTCTTTCTGTGAATGGGGGTCATTTCATTCTGATCTTTAATCATTTTAAAAGGCAGCCTCTTTGATCATAAGTCTTAAAGAGTTCAGACAAAGTTTTCTGGGCCTGACTTATTTGGGAAACATTTGTGCTTTGTAAAGACTCGGACACACCAGTGTTTAAAGGCTGTGCCGAGCATCTTCGACTCTAGTCCAAGGCACCAATTGGCAGAGGGCAGCAAACAAGGAACCTTTTGTGTCTCCATAATTGCAGGGCAGCAGGCATTTTATAACTGCTGAGTGGACTTCAAAGTTAATCACCATTTAGAAGTCTGCATAAAATAATCCTCTGAGAAACACTGGGAATCAGGAAAGTTTCAGTGATTTATTTATATTTAAAAATCTAAACCAGTAGTACTGGATAGTACTGAGCTACATATGTAATTTAAAAATTTCTGTACCACATTCAAAATATAAAAAAACACAGGTGAGTTCATTTTTACATTTAATTTTACCTCATTTATCCAAAATATTGTTTCAGCATATAATTTAATATAATTATTAACTATTTTACTTTTTTCTCTGACCAAGTCTCTGAAACCCAGTGTCTATTTTATACTTAGAGCACATCTCAATTTAGATTTACCGTGCTCAAGTACTCAATAGCCACATACGGCTAGGTGTAGACTGAGCCATCAGGCTGTGATTCCCTGAGAGGGGATGCTATCTTTCATCTGTGCCTGGCTCTCTTGGTATCCAGTGTGGAGCCACCACCTGGGCAAGCTTATTTAGATGTGTTCATGGGATGAAGAGCTGGATGCAGTTATGAGATTGGCTTGCCCAGCTGTGGCCCTGAGAGGCAGTGGTTGGCATAGCTAGTCACTGGAAATAGAGTCACAACCCAGGACTTTTTTTTTTTTCAAACAGCTTTATTGAGATATAATTCACATACAGTTCATTCATTTCAAGTATAAAGCTCTGTGGATTTTTAGTACATTCATAGAGTTGTAATCTATTAGGCAATTATTTTTTGGACATTTCCATGATCCTAAAAAGAAACCCAGGACCCCTTAACTGTCATCCTCCCCTTCCCAACCCCCTTCTAGCCCTAGGCAACTATTAATTTATTTTCTGTACTTAATTTGCTTGTTCTGGACATTTCAGGTAAATGGGACCATATAGTATGTGGCCCCTTGTGACTGGCTTCTTCCAAGGACAAGGTTTCAAGATTCATTCATATCATTGCATGTACTAGTTATTTCATGTCTTTTTATTATTGCTGAATAATATCCCATTGTTTGGATATCCCACATTTTATTTACCCATTTACCAATTGATAGCCATTTTAGTGGTTTCCATTTTTTGGCTATTATGATTAATGATGTTGTGAACACTCATGTATAAGGTTTTCTGTGGACATATGTTTTCCTTTCTTTCTTTTGCTTTCTTTTTTTTGTGTGTGTGTGTGGGGGGGGGGGCGGGCTCCGTCAGGGAGAGGGAAAGAGAGAATCCCAAATATACTCCATGCCCAGCATGGAGCCCAACATGAGGCTTGATCTCACAACCATCATGACCTGAGCCTCCCAGGTGCCCCTTATATGTTTTCCTTTCTTTTGGGTGTATAACTAAGACAGGAATGACTGGATCATATGGTAATTTGTTATTTAACCATTTGAGGAGATGCCAGAATCCTCTCCAATGTCTGTAGTTTCACATTCCCAGCAGCAGTGTTTCAATTTCTCCAAATCTTCAGTAACACTTGTTATCGCCTATCTTTTTGATTACAGCCATCCTAGTGGGTGTGAAGTGTTACATCACCGTGGTTCTGATTTGTATTGTCCTGATGCCTAATGATGTTGAGCATCTTCTCATGTGCTTATTGGCCATTTATATACCTTGTTTTGAAAAATGTTCATTCAGATTCTTTGCTCATTTTTTAATTGGGTTATTGGTCTCTTTATTTTTGAGTCATAATAATTCTTAATGTAGTCTAGATATAAGTGTCTTATCAGATATATAATTCGCAATTACTTTCTATGATTCTGCAGGTTGTCTTTTCACTTTCTTGATGGTGCTCTTTGAGATGTGATTGTTTTTGAAGATGCAATTGGCTTTATTAAGTGATTCGTGAATTGGGCAGAGTCCCAGTAGCAAGTAGAGAGATGCTCCCTGAGACACAAAGTTTTTAATTTTGAAGCTGTTTAGGCTATCTGTGTTTTCTTTCATTGCTTGTGCTTTTGATGTCATAGTTCAGAAACTATACTCATTCATTTAAAGTGTACAGCTCAGTGATAACAAAGATTTACCCACAAAGATTTATCCGTATGTTACCTTTTAAGAGTTTTAGTTTTATTTTTTATTATTTTTTTCCTAATCTCAATTTCAGTTTAATGAAATTGGAAATACATGTACAAAAGTAGGAGAATTATTTTAAAAAGGAAAAAATTAATGAATTCACCTAAATTGGATTACTTATTTATTCAGAATTATACATATGAAGAGTTCTGTATTAATGTTGACATATTGTTACATTGTAATCTTAATTGGAAAAAAGCAGGAAATACATAATCATGAACAGAATATTCATAGAAAGAAACATGGCAAAATATGAATAGTGATTATACAAAGAGTTTTCTGGTTTTAAATGTTTGATCCATTCTGAGTTAATTTTTATATATGGTATGAAATAAGGGTCTAGTGTTTATGTGTGGATATCCAGCTGCCCCATCACTATTAGTTGTAAAGATTATGTTTACCCCATTAAATTATCCAAAATTCAACTGATAATACATGTGAGTGAGGGTTTTTTCCTAGGCTCTCAATTGTATTCCATTGATCTGTGTGTCTAACTTTATACCCCTGTGACACTGTCTTAATAACTGTAGCTTTGTAGGAAGTATTGAAATTCGGAAGTAGGAGCATGAGTCCTCCAACTTTGTTCTCCTTTTTTCAAGATTGTTTTGGTTATTCAGGATCCCTTAAGATTCCATATGAATTTTAGGATCTGCTTGCCAATCTCTGCAAAGAAAGCTGGGTTTGATAGGATCATGTTGAATCTGTAGATCAGTTTGGGGAGTATTGCCATTTTTTCAACCATAGATTAATTTGCCTGTTCTAGAATTTTATATTAATAAATATAATATACCACGCAGTATGTACTCTTTTGTGTAAGGCTTCTTCTGCTCAGCATGATATTAATGAGATTCATTCATGTTGTATATATTACTATTTCCATTTTTTAATGTTGTAGAGTATTATTCTATTGTATGAATAAACTTAGATTTGCTTATTATTCATTCTCCTGTTGATGGACATGTGGACTATTTCTGTTTTTTTTTTTTTAAGATTTTATTTATTCATGAAAGCCATAGAGAGAGAGGCAGAGACATAGGCAGAGGGAGGAGTAGGCCCCTGTAAGAAGCCTGATGTGGGACTCGATCCCAGACCCCAAGATCACTCCCTGAGCAGAAGGCAGATGGTCAACCGCTGAGCCACCCAGGCATCCCATCTGACTGTTATGAATATGTGTGTACAAGTTGCTTTTGTGGATTTAGGTTTTCATTTCTCTTGAGTGAATACCTAGGAGCAGAATTGCTGGATCATGGTGTAGGTAGATATTTAGTTTTTTAAGGAATTACCAGATCTTTCCCGAAAGTAATGCCATTTTACACTACTACTAACAATGGACAGTTTCAAGTGCTATTTATTAATCCTCACTGACATTTGATGTTGTGAGTCTTTTTAATTTTAGTCATTCTGGTGAGTGTATAGTGATATATTATTGTGGTTTTAATTTGCATTTCCCTTATGACTAATGGTGTTGGACACTTTTTATGTGCTTATTGATCATTAGTATATATCTTCCTTTGTGAAGTGTCTGTTCAGATATTTTACTCACTTAAAATGTTGCATTGTTTGTCTTTTTACTAGTGAATTGAAGGAGTTCCAGACCTTTGTTACATATGAGATTTATGAATATTTTCTCCCCAAAATAGCTTATAATTCATTTTCTTAATGATGTTCTTTATGAGCAGAGTTTTAAAATTTGATAAAAGTTAACTTATTTTTTTCTTTTATTGCTGTTGCTTTCAGAATACTAAGACATCTTTACCTACTCCCAAGTCACTAGAATATTTTCTTGTGTTTTTTCTAGAAACATAATAGTTTTAGCATTTATTTATAGGTCTGCGACCTATCATGAATTTTTGTGTATGGTGAGAGGTAGGAGTCTAAGTTTATTTTTCTCTCATGGATGCTCCAGTATCATTTGTTGAAGAGACTTACCTTTCCCCATTGAATTGAATTGACTCTTTTGTCAAACATCAAATGATTGTAAAAATGCAGGTTTGTTCCTGTGCTCCCTATTCTGCTCTATTGATCGACCTGTCTGTCTTAATGCCAGTAACACTCTGTGTTGATTACTGTGACTTTATTATATGTCTTGAAGTCGAGTGGTGTTAGTCCTCTGACTTCGCTCTGCTCTTTTTTTGAAAGATGACTGGCTATTCTAGATTCTTGTATTTCTTATAAATTTTAGAACTGGCTTATCATTTCCTACAAAAAGTCTGGTGGGATTACTATTGGGATTGTGTTGGATCTATGGATCAATTTGGGGAGAACAAATATCTTAACATTATTGAGCCTTGAGTCTGCGAATACAGCATGAATCTCCACTTCTTTAGGTCTTTGCTGGCTTCCCATGAGCCCATTTTATTTTTTCTAAGTCGCTTGTCCTGTTGTTCTCTTTTCTCTCATTTCCACTTTTTGGTTCAACGGTGGTGACAAGGGAGTGTCCTACAGTGAGATTGCTGGTGGGATCTTTGGCAAATTAACTTACTGGAAAAAAGAGAATGGGAATGATATTTAAGTCACAGAATTTTGGGAGCATTATATAAAATATTTAAAATAAGGCCCTTGGAAATAAGTGTTCAATAAAATGTTGGCTTTGTTTAGGACTGCCCTGCATGATCCAGCTCAGCTTGTACCTGATGCATGAAGCCCCATTCCTGAAATCTCTCTCTTCCTCACTGTGCTGTTTTTACTCTTCCTGTAGAATTCAACACTTTTGCCTTGAGTGTGTCTACACTCCTTTTTATTGTAAGCTGTCTGTACGATCTGGGTTTTTGTTTCCTTCAGGTGCATTGATTGCTCATTATAGTGCATCAGCTCCACTGAGTGTGATTACATCCATTATCTTTTGTTTTCCTTGAAGAAGTAGTAAAGTTTCGCTTTATCCTCAATTCCAGGTGAAAAAACTGAGGGATTCCAGAGGGACTAAGAGCCAGCCATAACCAGTTAGGGACACAGCTCGAATTAGAATCCAGCTCTGGACTTGAAGAATAACAGCCATGATGTTGGAAACACACACACATACCCCATGCGTACGTGTGTGTGTGTATGTGTATGTATACATATATATAGAAAACATGGTTAAAATTTCTTAAGCTCTGCAAGATGCTGGAATCTTTTTCTTCAGGACCAGCCAACGGCACAAATCCTTCATGAAAATGACATTTACATTTCATGACTGGGCTAAGCCAGTGAATAATATCATACAGGTTTAAAAGAATCTTAAGCTGCTGAGTGAACTTTCCCTTCTCTTTTTGAAAAGCGACTCAGTGGGGTATGATGTGTGGTGGCAACATTTATTGCTTGCTGGCTCTTCTTCACAAGGATAAAAGTTTACAGCTACAGGGGCTGATTGTGAGGTCCCCAGCTCTTGGTCCCCTGCCCCCCTGAAATGCTTGGCTCCATTGTAGAAGAGCCCAGCCCAGTGTGAGGTCCTGCCACAAACAGCCGTGACACGGAGAGAGGAGCCACATTATCTACCAAGCCTGTGAGTTGGTGGCTTTAAAAAATGTACTGCTTTCCAGAAGAAAGACCCATGCTCTGAAAGCTTCACAAAGTACCTGTAGTTCACATTTAATTGCTTGCTCCCACCTCCCTCTGCAAAATACTAGCACTTATGTCGTATAGAGTGTGGGGTAATACGTTAGGGTTTAATGTTTGCTCACATAATAAACATTGATCTTGCTTCCTCAGGAACAGTATGACCAGGGGAGAATGAATGCCCCCATCGCTTGACATGTTTTCTCCTTTCTTTCCCCTGGACTGCATCATTAGATGTTGGGGGCTGGTGGGGAGTAGACTTTTTGCTTGTAGATCCATGTGAGTACATTTTACTCATCACAATAAGCATGGTTTCTAGGGTGCCAAAAAATTATGTTGATCTTAGTGATATCGTGAAACTTCATTCCTCTCAAGTCTCTGTCCAAATCATCTGCTTCTAAGTGCCTTTGTAGGTTCGGCATGTGGCCCTATGTTGAATTGTTCTCCCTTTCCTTAGCCTCTTCTTATAATTCTTATCTTTACATCTGGCCCTGTGTCTTGTCCCCATGTCCTTACATTACTTGAGCTGTTGCCATAAACCTACTGAGATGGTTGCATTTGTTTAAAAAATTTGTTTAAAAAAAGAGAATTTGTGAAGTTTTAACAAAGTAAAGGCTCACCCAGGTGGTTTCTGCAATTAGACTCCAAATCCACAGATAATAAAGGTAGAGAAAAAATCGTGGTTGGAGTTCTAGAAATATGGGGATTCATATATAAAAAAATATCGTATGTATGGCTCAAGTTAACTCCTAGAGTGTTTGAAGGAATGAGGTCCTTTGGCTGTTAAACTTTTGCACATCTATCCGTTGGGCATTCAGTAAGAGACAGTGTAGCATACTGGTTAAGAGTTGTGTCATGAAGCCAGACTGCTTGGGTTGAACACCAAATCACCTGCTTCCCTGAGACCTTTGGTAACTTTAACCTCTCTGGTCCTCTGTTTCTTTATATGTAAAATGAGAATAATAATGATAGCTAACTTTTAGGGTGATTGAGAGGATTAAGGCAATCTGTGTATTTAAAATAGTGGGTGATATATTGAAAACTCTGAAGACATATTAGTTACTATTAATATCAAGAAGTGTTTACTACACTCAAATTCTGCTTTGGGCTTTGGGACTATAATGGGCAAAGCATCACTGGCATCATGGTACTTTCAGCTTAGGTGGAGAGAAAGGTGGAGAAGATGGCAAGTGTGCATTAGTGCACCAAGGCGACGTACAGGTGGTTGTGGGGGTATAGCAGAGTCCTGAGGAAAGATTCCCAGGATGTTCAGGATAAAACTGTAGACCTGGAAAGGATGGCAGAGGTGTTACAGTCAAATTCCCTTTGGAACCTAAAGTGCTTAAATGATTTGTCCCCATTTATTCAGAGGATTTATGGTAGGGCCAGGCCAGAACCTGTACCTGCTGAAACTAAGGTCAGGCAGTGTATCATGTGGCCAGACCTCCCTCCCTGAAGATGTGCACCAATTTGCCAAAACATGTTCACCCCCCAAATCATTCTAATCAGCAATGCTTGATGCTGGGGGCAGCTTCTCTGAACTCAAGATTTTAATTGTCTCTGGCTCCTGGGAACTCTCCTGATAGCAATCTGTGCCAAGCCATCAGAATAATGATGATGGCCATTGTCTTATGTTTACTTTAAAGTTGTCTATCCTGATAATGATCACCTGGCAAAGAGAGAGTCTTATCCTGTTGGACGTTGTAAATATCTAGTTTGAACTTAGAAATCTGGGCAACCAATTCGATTAAAGCCTGGCTCTCACAGATCTGCCTGAGGAACACATAGATGCTGGAATTAGTCGACTTGGCAACAGAACTGCTAGACCATCTTTTGGGAAGTGTAAGTTGGGTGAGGGGCATAGAAATTGATTGAAGAAGGCATGAGAATCTTAAAGATTTCAGATGGTGTATAATTTATCTGTAATGGGAAAAAGACTTTACTACTGAGATAATATCTTGGGATAAATTTGAAACCACCAGCCGTATTATGGATGTGTTTGTGGATGTATGTGAATTGCAGGGAATGAAACTTTTTTTTTTTCTGTGAATGTGATTTAATGTGGATAAGATGACGAATAAGCTATATGCAAGAAGAGCCCATTTGATATAATGTGTGTAATTTTAAACTTAAAACCATCATGCTTTAGAACTGGAAGGGACCTCAGAGATCAAACCGGTTTGTAGCTGGAGGAGCCACATCCCAGAGAAAATGAGTGGCTTTGCCTCTAGTACAACTAGAATCCAGATATTTAGACCATTGTGTTTGGAGACTTTTTAAAACATAAGGCTTGATTGACACAGGCTAATTTTTAGTAATGTATCTTTTTTTTTTTTTTTTAACCAATTGTGGTCTTATGGCATTGCTAATCAGAGCCAAACTGATTTTTTTCTGGAAGGTGGACCAATTCTTCAGCCCTCTGCATGTGTGGATGCTTAATACAGATAATTTCTGTTACCCCCTAATTAAAACTCAATTATATAAGTTTAGGGAAATTAGGACAATATTATTTATCAAACTCTTCTTTTGTTTGAGCTATTAATGTGGCTTCTTATGATTTCTCAGCTGATTTAAAAGAATTCAGAGAAAGCCATGTATGCTTTTCTTTTCAAAGAAAAACACTGGTTGCTAGAGGGATTGAGTTTAATATAGTTTCATATCATAGAGGTTTTAATAATGCAGTCTAAAGTATTTGTACATGAATTCATTAAGCCCAGATTAGTCTTATTATAATTACTCAAAAAGTAATTCAATTTAAGAGAAAACATTTTAAATGGATATAAAATACACTGTTAGCTGGGAAGCCATACTGCTCTACTTTATCAGCTCCATAAAGTACTAGCAGATTTGAACATAACTTTCACAGTATACAGAATGCAATCATAAAAAGTATTATTCCTAAATCTATTTTTTTATGTTCTTTCAGTAGTTAAGAGCTTTATCCCTCTGTGCTAGGAATGAGATATACTAGGGATAGTGTGTCATAAAAATCTTAGGGACTTACTAGCTTGCATCTCCTGCACTGTCTCCCAGAGTCAGTGCTGGCTGATGTGTTACAAGCACACGGCCTAAGATTGATGTTGGTAGTGCATTCCCTAGAAAATGTAGCAGAAAGGTACTTCAGGGCTTTTAAAATTTTTTTTTTCATACTCACAAATACTAAAAGACATTTACTGAGTGCCATGTGCCTTCAGAGGTGCGCCAATGACGGGCAAAGTATTGGTCTTCATTTCTAACATGATAGAAGGTGAGGAGAGGCCAGGGGCAAGGAAAACCATAGAACTTTCCCCGGTCTGCATCCAAAGGGAGGCAGAGAAGAAAAAGAAGAGGGATACAGGGCCTTCCTGCATGAAAGAATGGGTGAGTTTTTGGCATCCAGGGCTGGAGACAGGAGCAAGCCCTTCCGGCTAGTGCTCTGTAACTAAGACTCACCGGGCTGTGTTCAATTCGAGCTGCCCGAGTGTGCCTGGGGGAAACAGGAGGAGCATAGAAGTGGGCTGTGTGGCCACACGGCTGCCTGAGCTGTCTGGCTTTGGAGACACAGGAACTAATCACAGCTCCTGGGTGGTGCCATGGAGGCCAGGCTGGGAGCTCTGGAGGAGCCTTCGCTCTGGCTGTGCTCCAGGAGAGCACAGACTTGCACCTGGATAGGAAGGGGCTCCGCTTAAGTGGTTTGTTGTGTTCAAACTTCAACATTTTATTTAATAAAGCAGCAAAACCCTTTTTTTTTAAGGGAAATTCTTCATAGAACTCCACTGCTCAGCAGAGTGGGTCTTACTCCTGCTGCCCCCTACCTTCTTTGAACCCTAGATCTCAAGGGTGCATGGCTTCAAACACGGATCAAAGCCCAGGGCAAGGCTGGGTGAGCCCTTTACGTGGTGGCCTTGAGAAATAAGGACAGGTCCTGAAGAGATAGGCAACATCAGAGGGCTCTGGCTTTCTGGAACTTCTGGGTTTTCATCACAGCCCTTTAGATCACAAGTGTTTGGAGATATGATGTCATTGGGTCTCTGATCTCAAACATTATGAATAATTCATTCATCAGGTAATATTTGAGATTGGCTGTAGAGTTTCTTAGTTGCACACAGCTACATGACAAGAAGGAATTAAAATGATCATTTTATTTTAATGGATTTTTTTTTCCATGATGGGTTTACAGTCCTGCACAAGTCATGAAGGCTTTTCAGATAGTAAGCAATCAATATATGTGTGTTGACTAATAATCCTACAATTCGTAGAGGTCTGAGTACTAGTTACTGTGCATTTTTATATGCATTACCTCATTTAATCTCCACAGCAATTTATGAGGTAGCACAGAAATGAGCTATTGTTAATTTGCATGTTGCTGATGAGTACTGCAAGGCTTGGGGAGGTTAAAGTCATTTGCCCAAGGTCACACAGCCAGACATGGAACTGGCTCTGACTTCAAGACCTGAGCTTTTCACTACACCATCCTACTGCTTATTATTATAACAACATTAACTTTCACTTACTTAACATGTACCATACACCAGCTACTGTGTGCTAATTTGCTTTACATGCATCTTGGTTGTTCCTTTGAATTTGAAAGGAAAGTTATATTATCTCCATTTTATAAATGAAGAAATTGAGACCCAGAGTGGTTAAATAGCCCACCATGGCTAGGATGGTAGACTAGCAAGGATTTGAACTTTTATGATTTGGTGCTAAAGTCCATGTCTCTATTCTGATTAAATTACCCAACTGGATCCTCATCATAGCCCCAGGGTAGGGAAGAAGCTTGTCTCTCCCACCCTCATTGTATAGATGAGAACACAGGCTATAGGAGGTTTCCCCCTGGGCAGGGGCTAGGCCTCAACCCTATAGGTCATGGGATCCAGTGGCCATGGTTATATGGTAACATGGCCCTGAATCATATTTGGGAGAGAAGGAGTTAATCCAGCCCTCCTTGGGAAGCCCACCTGCCATTTTTGGATCTTGGCTTTGTCAGTGTCAAACACAACTACTCTGGAGTGCTATTATTCGACAAGAGAGTAGGCATTGGTCAGCCCACTTTTCAACATAGAAAAGAAAGAATTCATTTCATTCACAGAGATTGATAGAAGTATGCAGACTGAATTCTAGTTACTCTTCATGTCCATGGATAAGGCTTGCTGGATTTTTAAATTTGGTGAGAGGGTAGCTCTGCTGATATTGAAATTGATTATGGTTAATGGTGAACCATAGCCCATTCAAGGAAGCAGCATTCATTTCAGCTGTTCCCCATATCCCTTCCTTTGCCCCTGCTTAGTTGGGTCCCAGTAAAATTTACAGTGCTTTACTGTAAAAGCACTTGTACTTGAAAGAGAATTTTCTTTCTGTAGCTCAAACCACAGGAGGACTCACAAGACAGCTATCTCCCCAGGTGAGACTTCTTAAATGGGAGTTAAGTGCATGCATTTTCAAGAAACTAAACTCCCCTCATATATAATTTAACCTAGAAAAGAAGGCAAAATTGAGAGAGTAGTATGATTACATTGTTTGAGAACTGGTAACTTTACCTCCCCCAGTCTTATGGAAGTCAGGCACACTTTCACTGTTTGGCGTATCTTTAATGCTGTGGGGTGTGGGCTAAGTGTGATGTTGTAATAATAGTGAAGGTTTCTCTAACCATAGCCATGGACTGAGGATTGAAATAGTAAATTATTCCTAGCAGACTGAATGGGCAATAAGACTGCCATCCAGTTCTCCTCATAAAATAAAGCAATAGATAAATAAAGGAGAGCTAACTCACTTAACCCGCGTGGCTCTGTGCACTGCTAATTATTAACCCAGGCACAGGAGAGGGGTTCACCCAGAGTGTAGTTAAATCATTTTTAATAGAGGTAAACACTGGTCATGTGGATGAGTAGCACTCAAGAAAGTTTTTAATCAGCAACGTTTAGGAATCACCCAGCCTAATTGCTATAACTTATTAATAATAATAAGTAATCTAGTCTTTTTATGGCTCCTGTCTCTGGAGGACTCAGTGCATTAAAGATCTCTGGGGTGTGAATCAGTAGCTATGGGGGAGGAAGGCAAGTACCCTTGACACTCATTCCTAATGGAAGAAACTGGACATTGAGGCTAGGAAAGACAAATATGAGTTCCTTTTTAATTTCTTCTTCCCTCATCTGAGTCACCAACTTATACATGGCCTTTCATCTATCTATAGGACCAGAATGGCTGCAGGCAGTGGGGGTAGGGCTGGAGAACAGGCTTTCTTTGTTCACGTGAATCACTGGGGTTGAGGGAAGTGAGTGTGAGCAGAGCTTTGTCTCAAGGAGTTGATTTCTTCTGCACAAGTGTCCCTGGTGTCCCTTGGCCTCCACCTAACTATGGCTGGGTAGGCGCTGGCACCTCCCAGCTCTGTGTTTCTGTGATTTCCCACTTTCCTGGGAAAACAGAAAGGATGGCACTGAGTCTTACTCTTAGAGTGGGTCTTCACAGCAGACAGTGGGAGAATGTTGGTGTAAATTGTTTAATTTAACCTGCCCACTACTGAGGTGTGGGTGTTGGAATATCCCCAGGTCATCAGTAAGGAACTTCAAGTTCAAAGCGCTTAAGTGATCCACTACCAGATGACTCCTAGGGATTGGTTAGCCTAAAGGTGAATATCACACTCAAATTTGAGGACCTTTGAATTTTATGAGTGACTAGTTCCTATGGTTTGGGAGTTGGGGGTGATGGATGAACACCAGAGTACATGAGGATAAGGGTATTTCTGTGGCTAATATCTTCTGAAGTCCAGAATTCTGGGAGGAGGTAAAATGTAGCCAAACAGTACAGGATTGATTTACGTTCTTCTCACTTATTTTTTATTCTTCTGTCCATAAATCATTTGAGCCTGAGCCTGGATGGCTGCTTCAGTCTGGAAAGGTGAAATTTTGAAGAAGGTACCCAAGCCATTACTATACAGACCAAAAAGCTAACTAATGCTAAGAATGGAATGATTTATGCCACAGACTACAAAAGACATAAATTTAGAGTGTAAATTACAAGATAACTCATGTGCAAAATTGTTGCAATATTTATACTAGTGTTTATTAAAATTTACATTTGAATAAAAGGTGCAAAATGTAAATGAAGCCGAAAAACTTTTTTTTTAAATCTAAAATAGCTTATATGAAAATCAAGAGACTTTCTTGGAGTAGAAGACATGAATAGTACTCTATGCAGATTTATCTTCTAAAGCATGAAATATACAGTGAAATTGGAAGGAATCAGGTCACTAAATCCCTGCCTGAGGTTCCTCCCTCCCTGCCCACTGATACTTTCCAGTGATTCACATCAGTTCTGAATTTCGAAGGAAGTGTCCCTGTCAAAAGCCATGGAGACGAGGTTGAGGATCCTGGACGAGGATCCTCGACATCCGTCGAGACTGGATCCGTATTTGAAAGACTAATCTTATTTCACTGATGTTTTCAAGGTTGGAAATTTTTGTCTGTATTCATTAGAGGAGAATAATAAATCTCTAATTTGTGCTTTGCTAATAATAGAGATGAGCTTTTGTGCTTCATTAAGGTTAAATGAATCTCATGTGGTCCTCACTAAGTCTTTAATGCCATGTGTCAGTGACCTTGGGAAAAATATCCTACTTCTGTGGGACTCAGTTTCCTCGTCTGTAAAATGAGGGGGTTGGACCAGATGAGTGCTAAGACAAACCAGTCCTTTTTCCTTCCTTCCCGTGTGGGAGTGTACCTGCCAGGCAGTTAGGACGCACAGAGATGATTAAAACACGTAACTCTTGTCCTCAGGAGCTCCTGGTCTATATAAATAACTAGCTATAATATGAGCTATAATTGCAATGTGTACAAATTATTCTAGGGGCACACAGGTGGAAACAGTGACTTCCTTCTCTGTGGGGATAGGCTCTGAGAAACTCAACGGTGCCTGTGACATTTGAAGGCTGAGGAGGAGGAGGGCTCCTCCAGGTGTGCAGGCTGGTCAGAGGGTGGGTGGTTCTCAAGGCATGTTTGGGGCAGCAAGTGCGTGTGACAGGTGTAGTTAGGAAGCTGCATGTGGTCCTTTTCAGAGTCTCCGGACAGTGTCGAGGCATGGGGGAGAGTGCCATCCACACAGAATCTGTACTGATGATGAATGACTGAGGCTAGAAAGTAATCCACAGCATGTTTAGGTTAGGGCAGAGTTGGAGTTGTCCTTTAATGGGTCCATTAACATCCCAGTTAGCTTTCGTGAATGTTAGGGAGAGGGTGGTGTTTTAGCCTACTCCCTGGGCATTGTGAGCCTGCCACCTGTCATACCTGTGCCATAGCCTGGATGTGCCCTTGGGAGCATGTGTATAGTATATAAATGACACTCCTCGTGAGGGTCACATCTGTGAGTGGCATGAAGCTGCTCCCATGGGGATTCTGTCCTTGTGGTCTGTTTAATCCACCAGGTGCATGTTCCATCTCTGAAAGGTGCATATGCACCATTCCCGGGGCTGTCCACTCTCTGTGACCTTCTAGGAGCTGATATTGTAGCTGACAACTGGCAGCAAATTTGAGGTTGATGATGTAGCCCTTAGTTTTTAATATGAAAGTAGAGTCTTGAAATTCAGATTATAGATGAAAAGCATGACCATTGTTAAAAAATTCAAGTAATACAGAAATGCTTGCATAAAGATGTAAAAAAAGTGACCCCAGATTCCATCACCTGAAGACAAACATTTCCAGGGCAGAGCTATACACATGCATACTCACATGTAAGTGGGTTCAGGGTACATGTGCCATGTTGCCGTCTGATTTTTTTCTTTCATTCAGAAGTAATCAAAGTCTTTCAACAACATCTGAAATGGCTGTACCATAATCCATTGCGTGGGATACATTGTTTGTGGTGGATTCCCTATAGCCCAATAGGCAATATCCATTGTTTTGTCGTTATACACAATGCTGTGATGAACATTCTTGTAGACTTATTTTGTACTTTTGTTTATTTCGTTAGATTAAATTTCTGGAAGTGGTACTCATAGATCAGGGAGTGTATATTTCACATTTCCTTACATATTGTCAAGCTATCTTCCAGAAGTTTTGTAGCTAACTACAGCCCCATTAGTAGGGCAGGAGCCAGCTCACGTCTGGGTGGTGCTGTTTGTGTTCCTACCAGCACTGTCTTGCATCTTTAAGTTACCGAGTGAGAAATATGAGCAGACGAGTACTTTTGGGGTGGTCGGGAGGCAGCAGAAGCAGAACAAGTCAGAATGCTCATGAGAGATGTCAAAAAGGACCTGGTGTATGCACATCTGTTTACGAGAAGATACGTTACAAAGATACTCATCACAATTCCTAATTGTCAAACACTGAAAACAGTCCAAATGTCCATCAACATTACAAGGGGAAAATAAATTAGGGTATAATCACACAGTGGAGTACTATATAGCAAAGAGAATGAATGATCTACTGCTGCATGCTACGTGGAGCATGGGTGACTCCCACAGTCACTATGGAGCAAAAAATGGTAAACAGAAAAGATATATACCAAGTGAGTCCATTTATATAAAGTTTTAAAACGAAAAAGTGAATGGAAGGTGTTAGAAGTCGAGATTACCCTTTGAGGGATATTAGTGACTCCTTGTTCATTTATGCCTTTTGCTAGAGGCATGTTTCCCAGTGCCAGACAGAGTGCTTGGCATCTGGCCTTTCAAATATTTGTTGAAATAAAAATCAATATTTTTTTTACCTTTTGACAAACTTTGACCTAGGATTGATGTGACGGCACAGTGTTAGTTGCGAGTTATGATATGGAGAATTCATACAAATGATTTTCTTCTGTGATTTAAATATGAAACCTTAGCGTATTCATAGACCCCCTCCTCTGCTTATTCTCTTGTGTGGTATTGTTGCTTCTGTGTTATTTATAAACCAGTCAGACACTTCATGGTGGGTGAGGAGACAGGTTTTAGAATCAGACATTTGTGTTCAATGCCAAGCCCATTGCTTGCTTCTCTGAGGCCTTGGATGAGTTACCTAACTTTCTCCAATCTCACTTCCCTTAGTTTGTTTAGTAAGGATGAGAATACAATCTACTCTCTAGGGTCATTGTGAAAAATAATAATATTAATATTAATAATAACTACCAAATTATGTTTGCTACGTGCTGGACACTGATCTAAGCTCTTAAAACATAGGACCTAATTTGTTTGATCTTTCCAATACTCCTATCTATTTGTGGTTTAGGAAATGCAAGCCACAGTGTTACTAAGTGTTGAGCCAGGATTTAAATCCAGGAGTTTCATTCCAGAGCCTGAGCTCTTAACCACTTCCTCCGAGTTAAAGGAAATATTATACAAAGAGCGCTCAGCAAAGTCAGCATATGTTAGCTGTGATTATCATCATTGTCATTTTCAGTGACATCATTATTAATATTTTTTTTCTCCTCTCTCTCCCTCTCTCCTCCCTTGTTTCTCCACCCGCCTGGCAGATGTGTTACAGCAAGGTAAGTTCACCGTCTTCTGCCTGCTTCTTCATTGGCTGGGCTCTTTTGGAAACAAGGGTGTGGTCTGTGTGCAGAGGGTTATGGAGCTTTGCATTCTCTGTGATCTTATCATGGGGGCTTTAGGAGATACCACAGGGACAGTGGCCTAAGGTGGCCTAAAGTGCCATCGGGCTCTCTCGGCCTCTCTGGGCCTCTGGTGCCCAGACTCTGCCTGTGGACCGTGCTTGGAGCTAGGGTGGGGGCTGGGCAGTTTGGGCAGGCACACTGGGGAGAGTCATTGCTGAGTCCCCATCAGGGAAAAGGTATCTTTGGGACTCGTGGGACTGGTGGGGAGCAGGTGTCTCTGGGATGAGGGTTCAGGTAGAAGGTCCCTGTCCCTCTGGGCTTCTGTATCAGGGCCAGCTGCTGCTTGGGCAGGGCTCCATATGCTGGCTCCATGTGGGGATTTCTTTTCTTTGCCAAATGCATCACTGTCCTGAGAGGGGTTGTAGACACGACCATGGCATGACCCCTTCAACCCAGGTGTCCCTGGCAACCCCTCCAGCTGGGCCTGTGACAGAGATGGAGCACGGCGAGCATGTGTAGTGTCTAACCTGTCTTGCCAGCCAAAGTAATGCGTTCTGGGGAATTGGAGATGGAAAGTCTAACTACGTCTCCTGGCATGCATTATAGTCCTCACCAAAGATGCACAACTAGCTCTCGTGCTCTGGGATCCAGAGGGAGACTCTTAGGCTTGGCCTTGTCGAACCTCCCAGACACACATTAAAGGGATGCCGCCTCTCTCTCTCTCTCTCTCTCTCTCTCTCTTAAATCACAGTCTGGAACCACTGGGTACGATCGGCAGGGCATAACTGTATTCGTGAGCTGGGAAATACGTTTGTGGCACACGTTTGCTGTGTCTTTCATGAATCCAAGGCTGGCTTAGAATAAAAGACACCGGTTTAAAAATATATCTAGGCATCCCATAAATAGCTTCTGAATAATCTTACAGGCTTGATATTTTCACAACGATTATTTCAGCCCAAACATGCAGTGTGTGTTATGGAGAATGTCTGCTTGCTCTGATAGAAGCACAGTTGTGGGTAACAATGAGGGGACTGTTGTGTTTGTCTTTTAAGAGTCTGGAGTCATAGACCTACTTTTATAAATAATTCATAAATCCCAACAAGCTATAAGTAATAAGTTCCATTTGGCTAGAGACTAAGAGATGAGCAAAATTGAAAAGGTGCCGTGACTGTTGATGTAGTGAAAGCCCTGCTGCCAGGGCCCCTTGCTGCAGTGTGTTTTCTTCCTTGACAAATTGGGGGTTCATGGAGATGCTCTGGAAGGAAAAGAGGGTTTTTTTTTTTTTGCATGAGCTAGAATATGAGTACCACCCAGCTCTGAATTACATTCTTTTTTTGTGACACAAAACACGCTTGAGTTTGGGAAGTCTTCCTGGAGCATGAGTGCTGAGGCACTGGGAGAATGGGGAGAGAAAAGGCTTGTAGGAGAACTGGCTTTTCTCCCAACAACCGGGAGCATTCACCGTTGTCATGGTTGGTATAAAAAAAATGGCTTATTAGGCTACCTATGTCAAGTTTGCCTCCTTTTATTATCAGTCATGCCACTTGATTGATAGGGTTTGCCTGTCAGTTGCAATGATATGCAGAGCAGAAGTTATAATCATCTGCAAATCACTGGCTATCAGGACTTGATAGCATCTTCCAGAGACGGAAGCTGCTAGCTGCCCGTTGCCCCGTGTAAGATATTAGTGGGATTTCAAATGAAGAGAACTGAACTTGTTTTTGTGAATTATTTACGTGGCTCTGGCCTTCTAGGACCATTTCATATGGAGGCACATTCTCTGAAACAGTAGCAGGGAACCCGTCAGCTCGTGCCCCCTCCTTCCCTTTGCTTCTGGTCATTCTGCCAAGGAAATTAATGCTCGGTAACACGCGACAGTTTAAATGTGTTGGTGATGGTCACATCAGACCAAGACAAATGGTTCTGTGTCTTACAGATAGTCTAAAACGTGACTTCACAATGTCTTCTGTGGTTGAAAAAACTCTGTTTCAGAATTGTGCCATTAATTCAAAACACGGGAGCCACAGGGTGCTAGAAAGAAACAACCAGAAAACGCCGTGGCCTCAGATGAACAGAAGCCACTGGGTGGAAACTGAGGCCCATCCACACACACCGTGGGAACTCTGAGCGGCTTTGACCTCCTGACCCTGCCATGGGCATCCAGGCCCAGGCGCCTTTGGCTTGCCCTAGGAGGAGCCAAGAGCAGTTGCGGGAGATGCTGCTTGGAGGGTGTGTGCTTCTGGCCGGGAGAGTGAGGCCCATGTGCCCGAGGAGTGCCTGCGTGTTTGGGCTGCTGTGCACCCTGGCAGGCAGAAGAGAGAGGTAGCCTGGCAAGCTGACAACATCAGACGTTCTCAGAGGAAACCGAAGTTATTTCCCCTGGATTGCATTATCTTTTATTTCACTACAGATCAATCTTGTTAGAGGAGGTGACAGCGCGGCAGCTACTGTGGAGCCTTTCTTCCCTGTGTCCGTGGTGTGTGCATGTGGGGACGTGTTTCTGCCCTGCTCCTCTGCCATTTTATAGCTTGTTTCATTTCTTTCATCTGTAAAGGCCACTTGCTGTGGCGGTTAGACCACAGGACACGAGGACCGTCAAGGACCAGTGGGCCCGCAGCTGGGCCTTCTGTGTATATGAGTTCCAGGGCCGTGGGGCCACGTTTTCAAGGAGCCTTAATTGACACACGTTCTCTGTTGTCCACAGAGCTCATGCACCATTGGATGGCTCTCAGAAATGCCGACGAGCCATAGAGCTGCTCTTCACAACATCAAATGCAGTTGAAAACGCTGTATCTGCACACGTGTTTTGAATCTCGAGTTTTAGAGCACTTTTATATCAATCGTTTAATAATGAAGTCAGGACCACACACACACACATACACACACACGCCTCATTTGAAGTTACTGAAGCACCTTTTGAATACTCATCCATGGGCTCAACCTTGATTCTGAAATCGAACAGAAACCGAGCGAGTGGCTTGGAAATCAGAGCGATGCCACTCAGCAGGGTGTTTGAAAGTGTAAGTGGGCACAGTATAAAGACTTCACCATTGAGTTAATTCTGTGCTCCGTGCTGTGAACTGAAGTCCCTGATAGACTCCGAGCCCGAAGAGGCATAGCCTTTCCTTCTGCACAGCTCTCGCCTGGAGCTGGGGTCTTGCTATTAAAGAGATTTTTCTTTCAGCTCAAGTAATACCTCTCAGACACAGTGCACTGGTTTATTTTGCAACCGGTAAATATGTGCCAGGCACTTTCTAGACCTTGAGGATGAAGGGATGGACAGGACAGCAAGGGCTCTGTGCTGCTCATGGAAATTACTGTCTAGCTTGGGGGACCCTGGTGCCAAGCATGCCACAAAACAAACAAGGTGAATTCTGAGGGATACAAGCAGTGAAGATAATGTCACAGGATGATGTGTTCATGGCTAGGAGGGCCATTTTAATGGGATGGTGAGAGAATGCCAAGAAGGACCAGCTATTGGAGGATGTAGAGGAACCCCACTAGGCAGGAACACCCCAATATTCCAGAATCAGAAGGAGGCTGGTGTGGCAGGAGCTTGCAAGGAAGGGAGAGTATTGTGTGAAATGAGGAAATGAGAAGAGGGTAGGAGTGTACACTGGAGATTGGAGGAAAGAAGTCAGCAGTGGGTGTTAAGCAAAAGAGTGTTGTGGTTGATTTATATGAAATATTTATATGAAATATTGCCACACTGGCTGGTACAAAAATGCATAAAAAGTGTGTGAGAAGTTAAAATCAGGACCAGGGCTGAGTGCTGAGTGGGCTCAGGCCGAGCTGATATGGGGACCTGCCCACAGGCCCTAAGCACTCCCCTCCGAGGGTCTCTGCAGCCCCATTCCTGGCCAGCTTGCCTCCACTAAGTGTCTCACTTTCTGCTCACTTTACCTGTGGGGAGGATTGTGCCCAGAACTTACACCTCCTCTCCTTAAGGCTGGCAAGTTGTGCACATCAAGGGCATCATTAAAATACCCCTATACTTATCTTTAGATTTTAAAGAGCTACTTTTCTCCAATATACATATATATGTGTATCATACATTATTATATATTAATATATACATTACATGCTCAGGAGACCTCAGTTTGGCTCCCAGCAAGGTTGCCTTTTGGGGGGCTAATGGGCCAGTTGCTTTGCCCTGTAGCTTCAGTTTTCCTATCTGTAAAATGAGAGAATTGGGGAGATTTGTGACCCAACTTGGCTTCCTGCTAATGCTTTATCTTGATAAGTTGTAATTGTATTTGAGTCCAGAAATATCCCATACTACAGGTTATGACTGTTCTCTAAAGAACTTGGGTGAAAGCAGAGGCTTCCCTAGTGGCTGGGAATTATGGTTAAAAGATTATGGTTTTGGAAGTCTAACCTACTCATAAGCCCATTTTGAAGCCTCCACTCTGGAATTCACAATGGATGGCATTGCTTTTACTAATTTGAAGAGAACAATAAATCATAGTTTGGTTTCTGGCAGCCTGGCCAAGCCTAGTAATCGTTGGGGTGGACTTGTGGAAACAGGGACCACTGCCATTTATAATGTGTTTGACTTGAGCTCTTTAGCATATTTCAAACTCTTGGTCAAACTGCTGAGGCTGGATCTCAGGTTTTTCCCAACCACTTCAGAAAATCCCATCTATTATAAAGCTCTGACCCTTTACCCATGAATTATGGTTCCCTTGGTAATGTTATACAATATGAAATATTGTTTTCTTTATGAGTATGGGATTTGGGTGAATAAATTAAATCTATTGTTACCATTTCCAGCTAAAAATTCCAAGTTGTCGTGAGTTGTTAACGAGTAAATGAGAAAAATGCGTTAACATTTTTATGATGGAAAGTGATTGGTTCCCTGATCACACTTCCCATATGCTAATATTGATTACGTATGTATATTATTCCCCATCCTGTCCAGAATCAGTAGGATATTCTGAGCTATGTAGGAAATGCATCCATCTTACCAGCACAAACTGAGCAAAGTTACCATTTAATTTTACATAGATTCACTTTGTGTGTGTGTGTGTGGTGTATGAGGAAAAGGATAACCATATTTAAATAATTGCATTTTCTGAGATGCTTTATCACATTCTGTGTGGGCTGTGTAGAGAGGCCTGTTCACTGCCAGGTGACCTTGAAAGAGGTTTGTCTTTGTAGCTGATTCATCTTGTGCCCATTTCAATCCCATGGTATAAGTTTCGGGTGAGGTTTCGAAGCCTCTCCTCCCAGTAACTTGTGTTTCAAAATTGCCAGATCAGTAAAGGGAGACTTTTAGGTTCTTCTGTTGAAATGGTTACTGATAAGTTTAAATACCCTGATGAGGGTAATAGTAATAATGAGGGTAATAGTAATAATGATGAGGGTCATAGTAGTAATAATTATGCCACGTTTGTGTACCTCCTGTATTCCAGGCATTGGAACAGGTACTTCGCATACATTTTCTCATAGAATCTCCCTCCCAATTTTATAAAATAGGTATAAAAATCCCACTTTACAGAGGGGAAAACTGAGGCATAGAGGAGAATCGACCTTGTGGCAGTTATATAACTAGTGAGTGGTAGAGCCTTTTTTTTTATTGAGAAGTTTTATTCTGCAGAACAGTTTTAGGTTTTCAGAAACACTGTTGAGTATGGTACAGAAAACTGCCATATACCTCATACTCTGTTTCTTCTATTTTTAATGTCTTACATTAGTATGGTACATTTGTTACAATTAATGACCCAATATTGATCCATTATTATTCACTGAACTCCACAAATTCCCTTAGTTTTTGCCTGATGTCCTTTTTCTATTCTGGGATCCCATCCAGGAGACCACGTTATATTTGGTTGTCATGTCTCCTTAGTCTCATCTTGGCTGTGACAGTTTCTAAGACTTCTCTTGTTTCTGATGACCTTGACAGCTTTGAGGAGTACTGGTATTTTGAGGAATATATTGTAGGATGCCCCTGTCTTGGAATGTGTCTGATGTTTTTCTCATGATTATAGTGAGGTTATGGATTTTGGGAAGATTGCAGAGGTAAAGTGCTGTTTTGCATCACGTCATATAAAAGGCCCCTACTATCAACATGATCTATGACTATTGATGTTAATCTTTATCACTTGGCTGAAGTAGTGTTTGTCAAGTTTCTCCACTGTGAGGTTACTTTCCCTCCTCCTTTCCATAGTGTACTCTGGAAGGAAATCTATGCATAACCCACTATTAAGGAGTGAGGAATTAGGCTCCACATCATTGAGGGGAGAGTAGCTACATAAATTATTCTTTTGCATGGGAGATTTGGCTCTTAGCCCTTATTTATTAATTTATTCAATCATTTATTTAGATCGATATGGAGTCATGCATATATATTTTCTACCTGGGGTTATAATGCAGTACAACTTTATTTAATTTCTTGATTTGGCCACTGGGAGCTTTTTCCTTTAGCTTCTTGTGCCCCTTTGACATATCCCTGTCAGTTTTTGGTTGAGCATTTGTACCATATTTTCTGATACTATAAGATGCACCAGGCTCATCTTGTATATTTCTCATTCTTGTTCTAGATACAGCCATTTCTTTAAGGAGATGGAGAATGCTATTAGAAACCAAGATCTGGGAGCTAGGTGTGCTCATTGCTACCGGGGTGTCATTTCTTTTAAGACCTCTCAGCTGACAGAGCAAAGAAATAGAAGTGTGCATACTCACCCACATATATATGTATATTTATTTCTATGTGTAACCAGATATATCTGTGTTAAGCCTGAATTCTTGCTATGATTTCTAACTCTAGCCTATTACCACATGAATCATCCTGGCTTCCTCCCTTTATCTGTACATTCCTGCTCCCAAGGTGAGACACCTGAGCCAAGATTTTGAACTCAGGTAGTTTGACTTCTGGTCCTGCAATATGCTGTCCTGATTTTTCACAGTAACATGCTGTCCACAGGCTTTTAAATGCCTCTTGGAGGGACACAATCACAAATCCTTGACCTTTCTCAAGGCCCAACATCATGTCCCAGTTGCAGAGAGGTGAGATTATTGAGTACATATCTTAGGCTGGGCTGCTATAACAAAATACTATAAACTGTGGGGGCTCAGCAACAAACATTATTTCTCATGGTTCTGGAGGCAACAAGTCCTAGATCAAGATGCTGGCAGATTCTGTGTCTGCTGAGAACTCACTAACTGGTTCATAGATGGCCTTCATCTTGTTGTGTCATCACATGGCAGAAGCAGGGAAAGAGATCTCAGGGGTCTCTTTAATACGGGTACTAATCTCATTCATGAGAGCCCTATTGTCATGATCTAACCATCTCCCAAAGGTCCCACCTCCTAATACCATCACACTGGGATTAGGATTTCAACATACGAATTTGGGAAGGCGACGCAAGCATTCAGTCCATCACAGTGCCTCTCTGCTTCCACACCAGACCCAGGCTTGCTGTCATGACTTCTCAGCTAGTTCTAGCTCTGCAAGCTTCTAAGTGGGTTCGTCTTTTCTAGAGCGAGGCTGATTGAATAGTGCCTTGTTTCTGAGGTAAGACATTTGCACTTTCTCCCATAGTCTGGGCAGGCCAGGGATGAAACAACTTGTCTGTTTATAATATTCCAGCCGTTGAGCACTTAAACTCTCCTGCACCTTCCTTAGATTGATGGCTGCTTATTGGAGTCCTTTAAATTGCTGAGTTTATCTTGGGGATAGATTTGAGGCTGTGTTTTCTGCTTAGGCAGGAGGGTGCTTGAGAGATTGAGCCTGTTTATATGTTTGGGCTGCACCCATCTGTCAGTTTCCCCCAGCTCCCTCTCTCTCTGGTGCCTCCCCAATCCTGCAAGATGCCTGGGCTAGTGCACTATCTCTCCCCCCCCCCCCCCATCCAGGCAGAGGAAATGTTCTAACTCAGAGGCTTGCCCATGACAGCTACCTTTAGCAGCCGCTGATAGGGGCGGGGCGCCTGTGGAGACAGCTGGTGACCATTTGCGAATGCCTTCTGTACCTCTGGTGCATCTGGTCCCCTCTAGCCCAGCGGTCAGGGAGTGGAGTCTTTTGAACCCCATGATGTCAGGGAGCTTCATTCCAGTTGTTTTTGGAATATGGCTTGCCAAAAGCCATGGAGCATACAAACAATTGTTGACTTATTCATATATTTTGTTCACAGCTGAAGCAATCTTTTGGGAATCAGTTTGTGAGCTGATAGAAATATGCTGAAATATGATATTTTAGATAGCTTGAGCAATGATTTTAAAATCTAGGCAGCAAAGGCAAAACTTGTTTTAGGAAGCCGAAGGAAACCATTGTAGCTCTTGGGCAGTTCTCTACCATGTACTGGGCACATGATATAACTATTGATGCTGTGTGTGGGCCAGCAGGGGATAAAGATGGCCTCTCCTTACTTTAGCTTGTGCCAGACACATACATGAACTCATTTCTTCCCCAGAATTAACCCTAAAAGTTCACACACTCCTTTATGACCATTTTAACTCCATTTTTGAGATGCTAAAATAGATTCAGAAAGCTTCAGTAATTTTACCTTATAGAAGGTCTCAGCTAGAGAAGGATTGAATCTGAGTTTAGACACAGGCAGTTAGTCTGAATTCTCAATGACCACATCATACATCCTGGAAGGACCAGGAGACTACGTTGGGCTTGCCAGTAGATCAGGATAGACGGTGCCATTATCATATGAGAGGTCGCAACCAAACCCCAGAGAAGTGAAAGAGTGTGTCCCACTAGAAGACTCATGTACTCCAGTCTTCGTAGCAGCTTTATTAATTTAGCCAAATAGTGCAGAGAGCCCAGGTGCCTATGAATAAAAGAAGGGAAATCGTGCAGAGAGCCCAGGTGCCTATGAATGAGAGAAAGGACAGTTAGTGTACCCACAGAATAGAATGCCACTCAAAAATAGAAAAAATAGGAATGCAGAATGTTGATGCACACAATGTGGATGAATCTCAGAAATGTTGGGCTGAGTCAAAGAAGCCTTTCACAAAAGAGAATGCTGTATGTATGAGTCCATTTACATGAAATTCTTAAAACTAATCTGTAATGGACAAAATTCAGAACATTGGTTGCCTCTGGGGCAATGGGAGTGAAGAGGCAGGAGGGGGCTCCCTGAGCTATGGAAAGACTCTCTCTTGATGGGAGTTGGGCCTTCGCAGAGGTGTGCATTTGCCAAAACTCATAGAATGTTCGCATAAGACTTGTGCATTATGTGTTTGTCGATTTTACCCTAAAAGGAGAAACTTGAAAACAAATATTAAAGACCAGTTAATGATGTGCACAAGGAAGTATTCAGAGGCAAGTGCACTATGTCTCTAAATGTCTAAGCATTTATTCTGAAATGCTTCTAAAAAACCAAAAAGATGTATTGATGGATGGATAGAGGGACAGATAGATGGGTAAATCTGTGATAAAGCCAGTAGGGAACAATGTTAATCATTCATGTCAGTGGCAGGTATATGGGTTTTCACTGTAAATTCTTTCAACTCTGTTGTGTGTTTGAAAATTTCATAATAAAACGTTGAGAGAGAAAAAAGAGGGACCCCATTTGGGATCCTTCCTATAAATAGATAACATGTGGCTTCATCAGTCACAAATGCAGCAGCCAGTCAGGGGTTGGACCACCCCAGAAGGGAAGACAGGGCCTGGGGTCCGGCCTCAAGTGAGAGATGGGTGGAGAACAGCCTCCGAATACTCTCCTGGTTTCCTAGGGCTGCTCTGGCAAATCGCTACAAACTTGGTGGCTTAAAACAATAGAAATTTGTTCCGTCATGGTTTTAGAGGCTAGGAGTCTGAAGTCAAGATATCAGCAGGGCCATTGTCTCTCTGAAGGTTGCAAAGAAGGATCCTTCCTTAACTTCTTCCAACTTCTGGAGGCCCCAGCAATCCTGGGCTTTCTCCCTCTTAGCGCTTTTGCTGTAATTTCTCCCTTCCAGGTCACATGGCTTCTTCTCTCTGTGTCCTCTCCTCATCTTATGAGGACACCAGCCATTGGATTTAGGGCCCACCCTAATCCAATATGATCTCACCTTATTTTGATGACGTCTGCAAAGACCCTATTTCCAAAGAAGTTCACATGATAAAAATTCAGGGTAGACATGCATGTGGCAGGACACGATTCAGTCATGATGGATGACCAAACAACCACTTGGGGTGACAACTTTAACGGGGCAGGGAAGGGAGTCAGAGGCGGGAAGAGGCAAGGAAATCCCAAGGGGAGTGGAGAAGGAAACCAGATTAACTTTGGCAAGATAAAGAAACAGATCTCAGGAGAGAGGGAGGAAAGTCAGGCAAGTAGGCTTTCCAGGAAAAAGCCAGGCCTCACCATAGGCCTCTCTATCTATTTATCTCCTGAATATCATAAAGAATTAAAATGTAAATCTCAGAAATTAAATCCGTGGGCACAGTGTAAACAGAGGACGCTTTTGCAGAACAGACAAAGCTGTTCTTTTTCCTTGTTAAACAGCCATGGTGGGAGACCACGACTGTATGCACAGGTTTTATTTGAGATGGATTACGGTTCATGATGAGCGAATCTCCGAGGGATTGGAGGTACTGTTCTCATAAGCCTGCAAAAGTTCAGCTCCTTATCTAAGGCTTATCCAAACCTGACGAAACCTTTTAGGCCTGTGTGGAGGTTAGGGACCTCCAGCAGCTGAAAGTTAATATCCTGCATCAGGAAATCACCTGCATTGTGAGGGGGGAGTAAGAGAGAGGCCTATAAATTAATGTCCTCTTGGAATAGAGGCCTGCTGTGGTTTGGGGCCACCTGAGCTTGGACCACCCACTCTCTTTGGTGGGAGGATTACAAACTCAGCCCTTGAGATTTCTGGAGAAGGAGGTGATGCATATTAGTTCTTGAGATCCTTTACAACATTCAGTTCTCATGTCAACTCTTGTGATGTGGCTCCAGCACCCCTCTCGGCTCCACTCTTTCTAATATTCCTCCCCTCCAACCCCCCGCCTTGCTCAGTCACCTCCTCAGGTCTCTGTCCAGGTACTTGGGCCCATTATCTGATCTCAGTCCTGCCTTTGTGCCCCAGAACATTCCTCCTATAGGTGATACTCTGTTAGCCAGTCACCTCTCAGAGATGACTTCCTGGCCACCCTTGCAGAATATTATTTACCCCCAGACCACCCCCCCCATTTCTTCATTTCTTTATAGCATTTGTACGAAATGGTTAGTGGGTTGAATAATGTGCCCCTGAAATTCGTGTCTGCTTGGAACTGCAGAATGTGACCTCATTTGGAAATAGGGTTAGTTAAGGACCTTGAGATGAAATTGTCCTGGATTTTGGGTGGGTTCTACTTGTCCTTATAAGAAGAAGACAGGACACAGAGAGAAGGGCACATAAAGCCAGAAGCAGCAGTTGGAACATTTCTGGCACAAGCCAAGGAATGCCTGGAGCCACCATTCAGATTCACTGGAAGAGCCAAGGAAGGATCCTTCCCTAGAATTCTCAGAGGGAACACGGGCCTACTGACACCTTAATTTTGGCCTTCTGGCCTCCAGAATGGTGAGAAAATACATTTTTGTTATTCTAAGTCACTAAATTTGTGGTAATTTGATGCAGTGGCCCTAGCAAATAAATACAGCACTCAATACTGTTTGAAATTACTTTGTTCTTTTTTTTTTTTTCCTCTTCCTTCTTACTGATCTCTTGCCTGTTTCTCTAGCTAGAATATAAAGTACGTGAGAGCAAGGGCTTTGCTGTGTTATTCAACCCTACATCCCTATGTCAAGCATAGTGCCAGGCACATCGTTAAGTCCTCAGTAAGTATTAAATTGATGAACCCTGTGAGATCAAAATTGTTGTATCCATCTCTGGTTGATGAAATTGATATCCAGAGAGATTTATTAACTTGCCCCAAATCACACATTTGGAAGAGTCAGGATTCAAATGCAGGCTCTCTGTTCTCTAGGCTGGGTTTACTTTACCATATCACAGCAGCTTTGTTATTCTAAAAAGATTATCCTTGGTATCTTTGCAATTTATTTTGAAATGCATTAAAAAAATATAGTTTAAACCTTACAAAAGTGGAGCTGGAACTTTTCCCAAAAGGCTTTGGGTGTTAGCCTGCCCTGGAGTGGAAGGAAACCCATGGGGGTACAGAAATGTGCAGCTTGCTTGGATAGCCACAGAGCGCAGACTAGAATCTCCTGGGGCCTGACAGTGAGGGAGCTGATGGATGTATAGTGGATGGATGTACAGGGTGGATGTACCCTGACCAGGGAAGGGATGACACTCAGATGAATTGTGACTCTGACAGGTGCTGCATCTTTCTTCTCTGCTTTCCCAAACCTAGATTTGTTGTTTTTGTTATTTTTTCCCCCTGGTCACTCTAGCACATCTCGATCACCCATTAAATTTTATCTGGGACCTGCAATTTGGCTTTGGGCTGGATTGTCTTGTGGGTTTGGGTCCTGACACATCCCTTGCTGCACACCTTTTACTCTGTCCCCTGGTTCTCAGCTTCGACAGGTTTTCCCATTAGGTCGTGTGGACCTGTTTTGTACCCGCTTCCTTATTAGTCTTCACTGGTGCCATCCACCAGCTTTACTCTCTGACACACACACATAGGCACACACATCCGATTGTAACTTGGGTTTTCTTTGTGTGTGTGTGTGTGTGTGTGTGTGTGTGTGTAAATAATGTACAAACTGTCAATTTTTTATTAAAAGAAATGTGCTTTGATGTGCTAGCATAACTGCTCTAGCTTCCTGTATACCATAGTTCTGCGTGGCTCAGATTTAGTACCTATGAACAGATGTACAAGACATTTATTACATTTTTTACCAAAGGGAGTTATTGTTGTCCTTGCTCCAACTTTTTTTTTTCTTTTCTTTTTCACAAATAAATAAAGCTGACTTCTTACTTAAGGGAAAAAGAAGATGGTATAGTGTATAGGTCTTCTAATATCCTCTCTTAGTACATGTCTTCATTACATGAGGGTGAATCTGGCTTTCAGAAAAAGCTAAAAGTCATTCAGAGTCCCTTTGGCTAAATAAAGCAAGCAAATCATCAGGTGTGGCACTGCTAGTCTGGGTTGGAAATAGGATGTGGTGTTCGGGTTAGCTTTCCTTCTCCCCCTACCAGACTACAAGCTTCTTGTAGGCAGGACCCATGTTAGTTATCTTTAATCACTAGCACCTGGAACATAGTAGGTATTTAATAGATGTTTGAATTTGTGGATGGATGGATGACTTACAGCCTTGTGAAGGCAATTCTGAAAAAGGCAATTCTGAAAAAGGACTTGATACAGAATTTAGAAAAATCATTACATATGTGGCCACTATGAAGGTATATGTCAGCTTTCTGTTATGTTAAAGGAGGCCCCTGGCTATAAAGTCACAGTTTATCTATTTGAGTGGGTCAATAATATATTAAATAGTCTTTTCTTAGTTTTTTTCCATAGCCACTAACTTGTGGTTGCTCTAATATCTGAAAAAAAAAGTGTAGATATAAAGTAGAAAATTCTTGTCATAGTGGACTGGCATTCAGAGGGCAGGGGGACTTTTTGGGCACCATACCTAACTACTATGTGATATTGGGAAAGTCAGTTTTGTTGCTTGAATTTTCTCATCTGTACGATGAGGGGGTTTAACATCATTTTGAGGACTCATCCTGTCCAGTCTATTATTCTGTGAAATGGTGAATTCCAGTCACTTCTACTTTGGTAGTCAAAACTGCTTTACCTTTGTCTTTCCCCCAACTTTTATCTTTCCCTCTTGAAATTAAAGTTTAAGCCTCTCTTTGATCACTACCTCCCCCATGACATAGCCGAGAATGGCACATATGTTGACACACAGTCTGGACAAAGTGTTAGTCACTCAGAGACTAACTTGGTTTTTGGAGCAGCTCAGGACTGTAATTTCTGTCACTTGCTTCTTGTTTGAAGTAGCAATATATGGATTTCTGAAAAGGCAATCTGAATTTTGGAGATGTTGAAACCTTACTTGTAAAGTTTCTAAGTGTGTTGTTTCCTGTCCTTCTTTGTGTCTGGTGGGCATCTCCATTGGGGATTGGCTCAGCTGGAGTGCACCTCTTTTTCAGAAACTATAATGCCTATCCCTTGGTCTCCAACCCCTGCTTTCATTAGTGTTTAAAGATAAGTATGATAGGCAGAATAAGGGCCTGCCAAAGGCATCCTAATCCCTGAAACTTGCAAATATGTTATGTTGCATGGGAAGAAGGATTTTGCAAATGTGAGTTAATAAAGGATCTTGATTTGGGAAGATTATCCTGAATTATCTGTGCAGACTCTGTGCAATCACAAAGGCCCTTTTAAGGGGAAGGCAAAAGGGCCAAAAGAGAGAAAAGTAGATACAATGATAGAAGAAGTTGCAAGGAGCAAGAAAGCAAGCTCGGAAGATGCTATCTGTGCTGCCAGCCCTGAAGATCCAGCAAGGGTCCTCACGCCAAGGAATGTAGGCAGCCTCTAGAAGCTGGAAAAGGATCTTCTCCTAAGAAAATCTAGAAGGAACGTGGCCCTGCTGACACTTTGATTTTAGGACTGCTGAGCTCTAAGACTATAAGATAATAAATCTGTGTTGTTTTAAATGAGTAAGTGTGGTAATTTGTTACAGCAACAATAAGAAACTCATATAGATAGGGAGGCATCTACTCTTAGATTAAAAATACCAAGGGAAGGAAGCCTACTTGGGCAAGATGGTTATATATTCATTCATCCATGTAACATTATGGAGGATCTATTATGTGCCAGACAGTGTGTGAGGCACAACATGGGTGTGCTGTATTTAATAATAATAAAAAAAAATTGAACACCAATCTAGGAGCTTCCAGTTCTGTGAGGAAGATAAGACATTCTGTGAATGATGGGTAGGTCGACCAAGTAGCTGCTTAGGGCACCTATCTATGGAGTGGAGGCTGCTAAATATCAAATATGGCTGAGGAAAGACTGTACAGTCTTTGGAAAAGGATATGGGATATGTATGGGAAAAACTGTTTGATAAGTAGTTAGGGATAAGAACTGGAACCCCAGGGAACCCTCTTTTTTGGTGAGACTTAGGTTTCCCTGATTAGGTTTTGCAAGTTGGGGTCTGAGCTGAATTGCTGGGAACCAGGTAGAGGAATCTGAGTGCCTCACTGATGTGCCCCTGACATGGCAGTCAGTCCTTTCTCTTTAGGAATGCTAAGCAACTGTTATTTGACAAGCATGACAAGCATACTCTCATTTGGAGAGCACAAAATTAGCAGTCTGCCTCGCATGCCATATATCTCAGTCTGTCTGAAAGTAGAACAACAACAAAAGATAGAACAGAATCAATAGGGCAATTTAAAGTAAGAAAGAGTTCTTCCAGAATACACTAAAGGGTCCATGGGGGAGGTGTTTTCTAAACTTGGCCACAAAGGTAAAGAAAATATTATTTCATTCCAGGAGTTGAGAAACTACGGCCTGCTGACTGGCCACCTAGTTTTTGTAAATAAAGTTACATTGCAGCACAGCCACACCCATTCATTTAAATGTTGATGGCTGCTTTGTACCACAGGAGCAGTATTGAATGGTTTCCATAAAGATTGTATGGGCTGCAAACTGGAAGCCTTCATTATCTGGCCCTTTATAGAAAATTTTTGCTGACCCCTGCTTTTCTGCATCTCCATAGCATTTGGTCAGAAGCCATTCTAATGAATTAGAAGTTTCAGAAATGGTTCTCAGGCTGGTTAGGGAATTAAGATGAAGATATTGATAGAGTGAGGAAATAAGACTACCCTGGCTCAGAGGTGTTCCTAAATGCTTAAATATCTTCTTAGCTCAGCTATGTAGAAAATAATTATTTTTTTAAAGATTTTATTTATTTACTTAGTGCATGCCCAAATGTGCATGTGAGCACATGCGTGCGTGTGTGTGTGCGCGCGCTCACACACACACACACACACACACACACATGAGTTGGTTGGGGGGGGGGCAGAGAAAGAAGGAGAAGCAGTCTCCCCACTGAATAGGGAGCCTGATGTGGAGCTTGATCCCAAGACCCTGGGATCATGACCTAAGCTGAAGGCAGATGCTTCACTGACTGAGCCACCTTTGTGTCAATTATTGATGCCCTCCTTTGTGTCAAGCAGTAGGCTACTACTGATCATTAAAGAAAGAGAGAAAGAGAAGAAAGAGAAAGAAAGAAAGAAAGAAAGAAAGAAAGAAAGAAAGAAAGAAAAAGAAAGAAAGAAGAAAGAAAGAAAGAAAAGAAAGAAAAAGAAAGAAAGAAAGAAAGAAAGTTAGTTGCTTTGTTGTTTTTTTTTCTATTCTAACTATTGAAGATCCGTAATCCATGGGTATAAGGTAATTCTGTTTCAACCAGAATACTTCATTATTCAGAACGCCAGTCCTTGATCCAGCTAAATATTGTGTACTTAGTTAGAGATCCACAGGAGCTATACCAGAAATTTTAATTAACCTTTCAAACTCCCTTTCGATTTCCTCAAGATAAATTAGAGAATATAGTGTCTACCGGGTTCATCCACAGAGAGGGGTAGTTTAAAGTTGACCAGGGAAGGTGAGCTGGGTCACGGATGATTCATTGGGAATAGCTTTGTTTTCTTGACTTTCTGGTGAGAAAGAATTCATGTGGTTATTTTTAGATATTCCATTCTCATTTATCAGTCGACTTTGGCAACATCGATTTACCTAACGGACCCAACTTGTAAATAGTAAAACAAATTCATGGGAATATTTAGAAAGCACTTTCTGCATATACAGCAGGTCGAGGGAGAGCAAATTATTAGTAACTCACTGGCTGATCTAAGGCTCTTCATTTGAGGCTTTATAACGAGCTTGCTTTTTATAGATTGTTGACTCTGGTTGGCTTTGGGACAGGACTGGCACAGATAAATAGAGTGGGAGGAGGGGAAGGACCATCTGGAAGCAGGTCCAAATGCAAGCGTACCCAAGCTGAGTTGGGTTAGAGGTTGTCTGTATCCCTTTGCCTGTCTGCTCAGGTAATAGAGCACATGGTTTTTCCAACAAAAGCAGGATTTGTGTCTCTTAGGAGACCAGTCCTTCTCTGCTGGCCACATCAGAAAATACAAAACAGATACGATTGATGGGGAGGGATTGGTTGACATTTCTGTGAACTTGGGGCTCGATGAAACCCTTTATCTTTGATCTTCCATGTGTAGTTTTTGTCACTTCATCTTCCCAAGTGTGTTTGGTTTTATTTTCCTTTGAATGGTAAAGAATATGTTAATAGATTTTTAAGAATCAACTCAAAAAACCCCCAAAGTCTTAAAAATCCTGTTTCCTTCCCCTCCCCAAACTTTAATAGCCCCTGGAGTGGGTGTGGAGGTGGCAGGAGTCTTTTGTACTTTCTGAGCCTGCTGTTTGCACAAGTGGCTGTTATGACTGCAGCAACATAATTGCTCTTAAAATGCCTGGATAATAAAAAAAAATCTATTTTTATTTTGTAATCTTGACGCTCCTTGGCTCCCATTTTTCTAGGCCACTTTAGTAACTTCTGAAAATTAGCCTGACAAATATGGTTTCCCAGCTTGATCAGGGAATAGCTCTTTGTCATGGGGTGGGGGAAGCATGTGGCTGTGTGTGTGGACAGGAGCTGGGGAGAGAGAGAGAGAGAGAGAGAGAGAGAGAGAGAGAGAGAGACTGGGTGAGCTATAAAAAGGGTAGATGGATTTGATTCCAAGATGGCAGCTATTCCTGCCTTCCCTCGACCCCTTCAAAGGAAGCATAGATAGAAAATCCACTTTTCACCACTCCCCTGGGACTACCTCTGTTTCCCCAGGCTTGGTTGCGAATGAGAGGGAATCATCTTTTATTCCTTATTGGTTTTGTGTGTAATTCCCTGCTGGGCTGGCCAGTTTGGATCTTCACTACTGCAGAAGGCCCAGCCATACTCAAGTGGTTTTTTTGTGTTACCCTGAACCACGTTCCTAAGGGGATGTGCTCTGGCTGAGGATGGAGGGACAGAGCCTGTCAGCTTTGAGAGAGTGGATTCCTGCTGGGTGAATGTGCAGGAGGCAGCCTCTTGTGACACTCACATTCTGCAGTTTGACTCTTTGTGGATTCAGCCTGCAAACAAAGCAAGCTCTGTGTTTGCCTTGGATGATTCATTCACCTTTCACCAGACCCTGATGCTGATGTCATCCGGGATGACCCTGGAAGTATGGGCTTCTCAGGAGCTGAACCACCTCACTTTCAAAGGCAAAGGCTAGTGATAGTGCCAGGGCAGGTCATAGAATGGAAGCTCCCCTGCATGCCTGCTTCTAACATTTGGTGGCCCAGGGCAGGGGTACAAGCAATGACTGACCCCAGCCCCTTTCATAGGCAGGAGGCCTCAAGACACCCAACCTACAAATCCAAAATTCTGGTCTGTGGTAGGAATGAGGATTTGTTTCCATTAATATAGGATATTCCTGGTCCAGGGGGACAAGGAATGAGGGTGCCCATTCAAAACAAGGGCATTTGACATGACTGCAGGCAAAAAGCCCCACTGAACCACTAAGAAATGAAATTACTCCTTAAATCATGGTGAGGAGCGAAAGAGAGAATTCATGTGGACTCTGCAGTGTTAGTCGGACAACTCCTAACCTTCTGCTAACTGTAAACTAATTGATTTGTTCACACTGCTCTGATAACTGAAATACCAGGCCTTTATTTTTTCTTTTAAATGCTTTAGCTCACGTTAAAATGTTTTTAGGTATGTGGAGACTCAAGGAGACAGTCTGGTAAAACCTTGTAATTTCCCCCTGGCCACGTGTAAGTCACCCCTTCTGGTAGGGTGAAAAGGTATAGTTAAAATTAAGTCAAGCTGTAGGATGCTGGACGGTTTAGAACGTCAGGTTTTCACGATGTGGCTGCTGAAAAGTTTATTGCCTTGTGCCAAATAAAGTCATTCTGATTTCATTTTTGAAAGTTGAATTTAAAACTCTGAATATACTTTCTTTATAATTATGCTTCTTATTTGGCAACATATGGTGAAAATTTATACGGCCTATCAATGTAAAAGAACAGAGCTGAGGCTCCAGGCTTTTATGGTGATTACATCTACCTGTATGGGGGCTTTATGTGCTTACAATTTGAATCATTTATAGATGCACACTCAACAGAGTTCTAGCATAACTAGTACTGTGGGGTTTTTTTGCTGACTAAATGATAGGCAAAGCAATTTTCAACAAATGTCTCCCAGTAGGCTGTCATCATAGAAGCCTTGTAATATTGCTTTTTAACCTTAGTGCTGGCAGCTCTCCAGAAACTATTGCATTGATACCAAACTGCCTGGCACTAGGCAGTTGCCCTTTTCTCCATGGGAACCCAGTGAACTCTCGAGTAGGTGCCGGCTTCCCCCCTCGAGTTCCCTTGTTTTTATTTCAAGGAGATCTTTTACCTGCTCTTGTTCAGCTGTAGGTAGCCAGGCACACGGGAAGTTTAAAAATATAGCAAAACAATTTTCTGGATTGTGTTATTATGCCTTTAATGCATTCAATTAACATTCAGAGCTTTGTCACCAAATAAATGACGCACTTCGATGGCACAAAGGGGAAGGAAAGGAAAGGCTTTCTGGCTTTTTTTTTTTTTCCTCAGGCAAAGTCCCCTCCAGCTTCTTCCTTCTCCCCCCCCCCCCACCCTTCCTCCCTTCCTTTCCTTTCTTCCACTTTCAGAGCCTCTCATAAATGGCTTTTGGGGATTGGTAGATCATGGTTCATTTTGGGGAAGGATTTGTTGAGACTTTTGGGGAAAGATGGAATGAAACCCATGTCCATGCCCTGCAGAGGAGGTAGACAGAGGGTGGGCTCCAGGCACCATCCTTGGAGTCCCTTCAGGAACCTCAGCTCCTGCACCTGCATCTTTATGGAGCTCCAGAGAAGCCGGTGGATCTGGCTTTCTTCCATCTCCTGTCTGCAAAGCACAGGTTTGGGATGCACCTAATTCCCTCGGAGCCTGCTACTCTTCTTGAGCTTCAGCAGGAGGGCACTCTGCTGACCTCTCCTATCTAGGTCAAGGAAGGGCCAGTCTGGTGACTGTGTTTCATTCTAGAAGTTTGATTTCAAACACTGATCAAGCTTTGAGTTCACCTGTGTCTTGACGGATGCTGAACACTTCATAGAAAAGCAACTCAGTTGTCTGGTTGAATTCTTTTTTCTCTCCGTGGGAACTTGCTGTTGCATTCATGTGCCACATCAGCTCTGATCTGACTCAGGAGTGCTTCCATCAGCTGCGTCCATGTTGCTGTGCCGCGGTGTCCTCCCCGATCTCTGGTCCCCCTCTCTGCCTTGTCTGGGGCTCTCATCATGGTTGAAATGCCTCCCTGGGGGGCATTTGTCTTCTCATAGAGAGCTATGCCCATCTTTACTTCATCAGGAAAGGAGACCTTAAAAAAACCTCTGGCCTAATGCATTTGCCTTGACCTTCTAAAATGATGAGTGCTATAAATGGAGAAATAGATAACTATTATATATCTGTGGTTCATAGAAAAGTCTGTCTTTGGCTTAGAAAAAAAGCATTGTACTGGATAAAATTGGAAATATAAACTGTAATAGAAAATCAGACTGAAGCGTTGAATAAAATTGTGGAAGACAGTGGTTTTCAACCTACTTTCCTTTATTTCTATTGCCTAAGAGATGTTTCATTCATTAAGTATGAATGAATAAATGAACCTGTTTATGTAATAAGTCTGCTTTGATGGATACTTAAAGAGAATTAAATTTAAGAAAGTTAATGTATCTGATTGTAAATGTAAATGTTGCCCCAAAGGGTAAAATGTGCTTAGAGTATAACTGGGGTTGGGGTTGGGGGAAGGAGTGGAGACAGGGAGAGAGATGATGGGTAGAAAGACAAAAGGATAGCAAGACAAACATAAATGAGTACTCTAAAGAGCATGCTGGGAACGAAGGGATGTTATTCCCTTGGTAAACAAGATGTGCTCATCAAGGAAACTCCTTGGAAGAAGTATTTGTTGAACTATGATTTGAAAGAAGAGAAGCATTGCAGGATAAAACCCAGACTTTGTTGAAGAAAGACATTTATTCCACCTTTAAGTCGGTGGAGAGTTAGAACCAATGTTCTGGTCGAAGGGTAGGTTCATTCACTGGCCCAGGGAGCAGGCTCAGATGCATAAAAATGCCCAGTTGCTTACCCCCCCCCCTTTAAAATTGCAGTAACATAAAACTTACCATTTTAATCATTTTTGAATGTACATTTCAGTGACCTTAAGTACATTCACATTGTTGTGCAGCCATCCCCGCCATCCATCTCTAGATGGATTTTCATTATCCCAAACTAAAACTCTGTCCCCATTCAACACTATCTCCTCATTCCTCTCCTTCCCTGACCTTGGTGACACCAATCTTCTTTCTGAGTCCAAGAGTTTGACTATTCCAGGTAGCACCTATCAGTGCAATCATACACTGTTTGTCCTTTTGTGTCTGGCATCTTTTACTCTTCGCCACCTTTTTTGAAGATTGGGTTTTCATCACCAGGAGCCTGTGTAGTGAGGGCGACAGTATTCCTTCTTCTGAACCTCAGCTCCTGTGGGGACCTTTGCATATGGCTGGACCCCTCACGTTGAAGGCTTCAGCTTAAATTATGTTGCCTCTAAGAGGCCCCCTCCCTGCCCATCCTATCTTAAGAGATCCTCTTCCCCCTTCTTCTTGGTCCTGGTATTCTGCTCTTGCCCTATTTCTCCTGTCTCATTATGTGAGTATGTATAAGTTTATGATTTCCATCCTCATTGGCTAACTAGTCCCCAGATTTTAAGATCTGAGAAGGCTGGGGCATCTACCATCTAGATGTATATCTAGAGTATAACCCAGTGCTTATCACCTAGGAAGTGCTCAGTAAACACAGGTTGGAGGGAGGGATGAAAGAATGCATCTCTGAGAGTCTAGCCTTGGCCAAGAACCATTATAAGATCATACATGTGACTGTGTTTTGAGTGCCTCAGAGGTAAATGCGAACTTGCTGCCGCCATTTCTGTTGGTCTGCACTGCTGTCATGTAGATTTTTTTTCTAGGACAAATGTTTATAGATTTCAAACCTCTCCCTCTCATAGCCTGGTAAGGTTCTGGATTGTTTTGGTCTAGTTCCTTCCTGTATGTATGCTCAGAGAGGGCAAACGAGTTTGCCCAACCTACATAAAGCACAATTAAAAGCCAAAACCTGCTACAGAAAAGGCAATCCCTGCGTTCTTGTGCTAGATAAAATGCCTTATGGATGAGATCCTTCACTGGATTATCCAAGCCACTAACTCCTAGATTATTATGTTAATTAGACTTTATTAATATTAAAAATAAGATAGCAGTTTTCAGGCCTGAGATTTTAGAACATGCTCCTTGAATAAGGCTGAAGTCTTGGAGGGTCCTCACTGAGCACCTAGGACAATTTTCTCAGTGAGAAAGAGAAAATTTCAGGCAGGTGACAACAGGGGCACTCAGTGTCATCCAGAGATGCTGGCCAAGCAGACCCTGGAATCCAGGGCTCATGACCCCAAATGGACATGTTTGAATAAAAAAATAATATGCAAATATACTAAATGTTCACAGAATATTTGCATTCAGGAAGAGTTAAGTCTTTTCCAGAAATACTCAGTGCTTTTATTAATTCATACAAGTATTGCAGTCATTTTGTTTATACCTTGTTTCCTTTAAAACCCTATCTCCATTTAAATGCAATGCTTTCTTCATTTAAATACCATAGTTCTTTGAACATACCTGTGGAAAAACTTCCAATTACTCTGTCATTGAGTTTTAACATTAAAGTTCCCTGGAGATCCCTGAGTGGCGCAGCGGTTTAGCGCCTGCCTTTGGCCCGGGGCGTGATCCTGGAGACCCAGGATCAAATCCCACATCGGGCTCCCGGTGCATGGAGCCTGCTTCTCCCTCTGCCTATGTCTCTGCCTTTTCTCTCTCTCTCTCTCTCTGTGTGTGTGTGTGTGACTATAATAAATAACTAAAAATTAAAAAAAAAAAATAAAGTTCCCTGGAACATAACTGGTTCCTGGGGAAAGGACTGAGATGTGACCTTATGTGAACAGGTCACCTTCTGGGTTTTGAGGCGACAAGTTGTAGGGCTGCTAGTTTGAACTCAGGAAGGGGAAGAAGCACTTGAAATTTGCTTAAAAAGCTCACAGGGTCTTGAGACATGAATTTCAGTTAAAACTATTCTGTTTCTTCAGGGGAAGAGTCCTATTTCTTATAAATACTGTAAGTACTTTCATTTGCCAGGAAAAAATCTCATTTCTTTTATGTTCTGTTCACCTGAAACGCTAGTAGGAGTTTGCTTGCGATTAATTAAGCAGATGATAGATGGCACTTAAAATGAACATTCAGCATTTTCCCCTGTCTGTATACAGACTACAGAGATAATTGGATGGGAAACAATATGGTATTTAAATGTGGATTTCTTTAAAAGAGCCTTTCCCCTTTGACTTATATAGTTGAAGAAAGATTGGCCTTTCAGCATTGTGCAGTGTCACAGACATCTGTGTAAACCAATCCGTTGTGCCACATGCCCTCATTTTGTAAGGGCACCCGCTCATTTGGCTGTTGGCGAGCTTGCTTACTGGTGCATCAGTAATTAGGAACTGCCATCACCTCTGCATGAAGTAATGTGGCTTTTTTATCATGTCACTTAGTTCCTTTGAGGGTTGTGAGGGAGTCACATTGCATCACTGGTAAAATACAAACCTATATGGAACCTGGCAAGGTGGTCCAGGACTGTTTTAACTCCCTCACAAGCATCTCTCTTTCTCAAGGACTGTCACTGGGACAGTGGTGCCTGCTGCCACTTGGGTTAGCATGGGAGACTTTCATACCTCTGGTGCCATTTTTGGGTCTTGTGCTGAGAGCCTGGTCAAGCCACAGTCTAGCTGCTGCTGGCTGACCCTATGTTCTAAGGCCCTAGGAACAAATTCCCCATGGTTCCTCCTCCCTCATCACCCCCACACCCCAAAACAAAGAATGAAGTGAAATAAAATAAAAAGGATCATGAAGGCAGCTTTCCCAGAGGTACGCAGAGTCCACGTCTAGGGATCAGGTAGGGGTCATCCAGTTGTGACGTTCTGGAGACATCGTGGAACCTTGTGAATTACATAGTAACAGATAAAATAATCAGTGGTGCCTGCCCAGCCTGTATCATCCTGCCTCATGTTCAGCAGACTCTTGAGATGAGAATGTGTGTGCGAATGATCTCCTAAGGAAGTGCTCCCTGAAGAAACTAGTAAGGGAGGAGTGAGGACAGAGAATTGGGAGAAGCCAGTGCAAATTCAGATGCAGGCCTTTTGGACACCGGTAGTCCCTTGGCGAATGAGGTGTCCCCACAAGGAGACTCTCTGCCTTGGTCCCAGATCCAAGGGTGAGAAGGTCCCAGTTCCCAATGCCCAGGGCTCTGGTTAAACAGCCAAGAACCTGGGATGACTGATGATGCTAATTTTCCCTGAGCCTCCTACTTTGGAAACTTGATCCAGCCTCATGTCAGGGCAGGGAAGATGCACTGAGCTCCTCATGCCTCTGCTGTGACCTCTGAGGAGACATTTAAATTAGAGCTGGAACAGTCAGCCAGGGAGCCCAGCTGTGGTGCCAGCTCCTCTTGGAAATCAGGGCCTGGCCAGAGAAGGGCCCCTCTTTGGTGGCCAGATGCTGTCTCCACTCTGCTGGGGAGTTGGTTTGAGGCTGTATCCGGGAGCTACAGGTCCCTGCCAGGCCCAATAAAGAACATATTTCACTCCTTTGGGGGAAATGCTGTCATTCATCATTAGCTTGGTAAATGAGGGCATTTCTGAGAACCAGGAGAGCCAGATGCTGGCGTGTAGGCCTGGAGAGAAGACTGCTTATCCAGCCTCCACCAAGCTGTGTGGACCTCTCCCTCTAATAGCCAGCCAAGAGGTGACTGGTTCTGGCAGCTCCGAATTTGCAGGGGCTCCCCCAAGCCATCTGGGGGCTTTGGCAGGCAATTCCTCTATACACCTGGCAAGTCCATGAACTGGTTACTCAGGGGTCAGGAAGGCTGCCTTTCTGGGGCTATCTTTTCAGTATAGGGAGAATCAAAGAGTCTCTATCTAACCAGTGTGTATTTCATGAGCAATTTGGCTTATGCAGAAGCAAGTGACTTTCTTAGAAGGCTTCTAGGTGGGTGCCATGTCTTGTGAAAATGCTCCATACAACTTCAGGAAGCACTTCTAGCAGCTAGCACCTTGGAATATTCCCGAGCACTGGCCAAGGCAGTGACCTTAACTCTGGTGAATTTCTCAGGGGAGATGGTAGAGTGAAGGGAAGAGCATTGATCTGGCTGGCATTCTGCCCCAGGTCTTGATAGTAAAATTAGAGCATGTCCCTGGGGATGCTGAGATGGAGTAAACATTCTCCCAGTCTTCAGGGAGTTTGAGAAGAAACTGGGATTGAGAGGTGGGCAGTGATGCCCAGATCAGTGGCCCCAGTGTGCTACCAAACACAGAGGTGCCTGGCATCAAAATGTTGTAATGAGCAGCATCAGCTTCTATTGCCCTAAGAGACCCAGTGGATGTGAAAAAAGAGTGAATGCGTGAGCAAAAGTAAGGGAAGAGGAGGAAGTAAAGAATAGAGAGGACCAAGAGCTGGACGTCTCACCTGGACTATAAGAGTCCTGGGCCTTTCCCCAAGAGGAGCACCCTGGGAGAAGGGAGAGCCCAGATGGTACTACTCTTGACTCACCTATCTTGCCCTTTTGAGTTGACTTATGAGCATCTTGCCCTCCATCCATTGGGTTCTGCCCTCTTGATGCTGAAAACAAGTGAGGGATTGGAATAGGATGAAAAATCATGATTTCAGAGTAACCAGTGTTCCTATCTACCCTCTTGATCTTGAGCAACTCAACCTTTCTGAACCTTTATAATAATAAAGGGCAGCTCATAGAGCTATTGAGACAGTTCCATGACAAAATGCATTTAAAGTTGTTGGCAGACATTTGCATGTGTCACTCACTGCAGTCAGTGAGTAGAAGCCCTTAGAATTGGATTTAACCCATTGCGGGGTTCCTTGTGTGGTGGGTAACCTCCCAGGGTATAGGGGTATCCTTATCTCCAGGCCTTATCTGACCTGAGGTGATCAATCTTGAACTCAGGCCGGTGAATGAAACTTCTTTTCTCCTCTTTCTGGAGTGCACTAATGAGGTGGTTTTGAAATGGTTAAATAAAAGGAGATAGATTAATAAATGCCGTGCATGTTCACTCAGAGGAAAAAGAATGCATTTTCCCCTTTAATACTCAAGACTTGGGAAAAGTTGGGAAGTTAAAGAAAGATGAAGAGGGCAAAATGTATCCAGTCAGACATTTGGGAAGGCCTTAGGGTGACCTTATTTCCAAAAGATAAATAGCATGGCTTTGGGTCATCACAAACTTCTTACTGGCTTGCTTTTGGCTGGAAGCATGGGGAAACTGAGGTCTCAAGACTTGTGACATGTCTTCCAGGAGCACTCAGCTCAGGTCCTGGTGAGATTTGGATGTGGATATTTACCCGGCTGCTTAGTGACGTGACTGCAACACTCAGAATGAAGGCTGGCTTGCTTTGTGTGGCCCCTCTGAGCATGGGCCTGGGCATCTCTCGGAACTGGCAGAGTGATAGTGACAGGTCCTTCACCTTTCTTTCCTTTTGTGATACTTGGAAAAGGTATGAATGGGGGCTGCTAGTGCTCCCAGCAGTTGAACATGAGGCAAATGTTGTTTTGTTGGCTTGCTGAGGCAACTTCTGGGCTGCTTCTGGGTCATCTCTGGTTCAGAAGATGGGGGTGCAGCTTGATCTGTTTGGGAACTGGCCTTAGCATCAGGAGGGCTCCCAAATGTAGTTCATTTGTAGTACTGGCCACGGAATCAAGAGCTCTCCAGATCTGCTTACTTGGCAACTTTCCGAAGTGCTTGTTTAATTAGGCTTTTGACTTCTGGGGGTTGGGAGTAGAGGAGTGATTACAGACAGAGCCATGTTCGTCCAAACTCTGCCACTTAAAACAGGTTTGCTCTTTCACTGAACATTTAAGACATATTTTCTTTTTTTGTAGTTCCTAAATAAAATACAGAGCCAGCAAGAAAGCTATTGTTATTATTAATCGTAATAATATTATCATTAGACCAGTTAGTCATCCTCCTCAATTTATGGAGTGCTGTCAACGTTGCATTGTCAAGGGACAGCCCCTCTCTTCAGTTTATCTAGTTTTTCCCTGCGCCATTCCCACATCTCTGCCTCCTCCCCACCATAGTCCCGACTCACATGTGTTTAGTCTGTGTTATCGAATATATGTGTCTCCTTGAATAAGATATTTTTTAGGCACCCACGTTTGTTTGTTTGTTCTTCCACACAAATGATACTGTACTACAGATCTGCTCAATTTCTTACCACTTCCACTCAAAACTTCGAAAGATTAATTCCTGTTTTTCTACTGTACAGCCAATTCATAACTTCTGCTGCGTGAGCTTTTTAATAAATCCTTGAGAAAAGAAAAAAATGGGGTGTTGTTGTGGCCATTTTATAGATAACTAAAGTAAGACTTAAAGCATGGGGATGTAAGTTAAAGTGCATGGCTACGTCCTGTTTATTCCGGAGTCCTGGCCCAGTGCTCTTTCCACTACCAGGGCAGTGACTTTGGTTTCCTTAAGTATGTTGGTGACTTGAGCCTGTAAAAGTCTGGCTTCGGGTTTTTTTTTTTTTTCCTGTGTTTTATTTATTTACTTAAAGTAGTCCCCACACTCAATGTGGGGCTTGAAATCATGACCCTGAGCTCAAAAAATGGGGTGTTGACTGAAATTACTGACTGAACGAGCCCGATGACCCTGGCCTTGGTTGTCTGAATCTCCATGCCTCAGCTTCTATCTAGTTGCATTCTTATAAAGTCCTACGACCAGAGGCTGAGCACCCAGGCCTTTGGCCAGTCCTCACCTCATTCTTCTATTCTGCCCACATGGCACATATGCCCTTGTTTCCTGCTCCTTGAGAAGAGACACAGTGCCTTCCCTGCACAAAAGCAAAGGTAGTAGCACAGCACATTATTTTTCTTATAGGCATGAGAATAATAGTATCTTTGTTCCTTGGTTCTCACAGATGGAGTCCTGTAGGCTTACTTAAGTTCATGATTATCATCCACCTTGAGAGCTTCATCAGAATTGGCTCTCTACCAGAAACACATTGTTTAGGGATGACAGTAGTTGCTGGAGATGATTTAGAAGGAGGGAAAAGATCAGGCTCCTGAACCCAGGGCCCTTCCTGCCTAAAACTGTGGGTCCATAAAAAGGTTTATACAGATTACTCAGAAATAGAACAAAGATCTCTGAAAGGGGATGCTTTCTGGAAAGAGACTGCCAATGTGGTTTATAGGAGGGCCTAGAAAGAATGGTATTTGGAGGGGGTGATTACAGGGTTGTGGATGCTCAGAGGGGATGGAGCTTCTAGTTGGAACACACAAAGGAACTCTAATCCCTGAATTCAAAACCAAAGCAGAGCACTTAGAAACCTTAAGAGAAGGACCTAAAAGCAGGGGCCGAAAAACAGGAAAAGAAGCCAAATGATTGGCTGTTGTTAGATGTTGAAGCTAGAAAGTAAGGATAAGATAATTAGTTTGGTTGGGAGAAAAAGTTAGGAAGCTGGTGGCAAAATTTGTAGTGACTGAGTATTGAATGCAAGTTGACACATAACTTTAATTATATCGCTCTGTTATTTGTTACTCCATTATTACCATCCTTTTTTATTTAGTAACTGAATAATGAGAGAGAGAGTTGATATTGATGAAGACCTTCCAGCCGAAATATTTATCACGGGACCCAACTTTCTTGGAATAGGTGTCAGGAAACGTAGATTCACAAAAGAAAATTTCATATTTGTGAGGACAGTGTAAGTATTTGGCTTTTATTTATGTTCTCACACGCTACACAAATAGGTTTTCTGTCCAGTGTGTTGGAATTTATGCTGCGGAGTCTTATTACAATATTGTAAATTGAACCATGTATGAATTTTCCTCTGGAAATACCATTATTTTTCCTGCGTGTTCACCTCAGCCAGACACTTTAAAACCTTTGAGTCAAAAAGGTGTTGTCTGAATTAATTATGTATTTGTTCTGAAAGAAATATTTGCTGACTGGCATGGATTGGAATAATGATTATTAAGGAATTTAATTCGTTTGACAAATTGCAGATTGCCAGAGTTACAAGACTCGCACTATAGAAAATAAATCGTCTCCTTTGCAAGGTCGGCTTGGCGGGTGACACCTAGAATCTGTGTTTTGTCTCCAGGGGACTGTGCATCGGGCCAGACTCTCTGGGCTGACCACCCCTAGAACTAAAAAATCTGACCCTGCCTTTCTGTGACCACAAAACAGGTGCCTTTCTATACAGTGTCTGCTTGCTTCCATACCCCATGGCTCTTGGGAGCCTTCAGCAGTGGGGCAAGTTGTCCTCAGCTGCCATTTAGAGGCAGCCTTTTGCTCTGTGCCCAGCAGGTGGATCCAGCCTTCTTTCCGGTGGACTCGCTCTGTGTTCCCAATACTCCAGCCAAGCCAGTGTACTCAGTCACCTCTGTGTCCTTTCCTGGCTCCCTTTCTGACATCTCTTCTTCATGGAGTGGCCTGCTCCTGTCTTTTGTTCCTGTCTGAATCCCATTCATTATTCCAGGCCCAGGGTACACCTGTCTGTCTCAGACCATTACCTCAGACCCCTTGACCTGAAGAGCCCACCATACCTTCTGCCTCCAGTGTCTAGTTCTTGGGTCTGAGCAAAAGGCAGTGTACACTGATAGTGAAGGGCATAGGTTCAAATCCTGCCACTAAACAGTCACATGACCACTAGCTAGTCCCTTAATCTCCATGCTTCAGGTTCCCCACTGGCAAAATGGTGATGAAACTAGTTATCTCATAGGGTTTTATGAAGAGTCCATTAGTTACCATTTTGTAAAGTGTTTAGATGAGTGCCTGATGTACAGGAGGATTACTATGCTAAATCAAATAAAATCCTGATAATATGACCATCTGGTACTGAGGGTCTAGTTGGTTGTCTTGGGCTTATATTTGGTTTTTTCATCTGCTTGTAAGCTGCTTGAGGGCCAGCCAACCTCGTGCTTCTGTGTAACTCCCTCCATACTTAACACTGCTGTGCACACCAGCCATTGTTAAGGGAGAGAGTAGATGGGGAGCAGGGCCCTGACTAGGGAGAGCTCTGGCTCCTGCAAACAGACATGTGCCACCTGCATTTAGCGTGCTCCAGTGCACACAACGTATTCAAAGGATGGACCCAAAAGGATGACCTCATTAGGGAAGAACCCTAAGAGAGAATAGAAGAGAAAGCCCTGAGTCTGCAGAAGATTTAGTATGATGATTTTCTGTTTGCTTATCTGTCTTCCTTTGGAAGAGTGTCTCCACTTGGTTTGAAGGTTCCTTGTTTGAGTGTATTTACTGAGTCCAGCACAGTCACATAGTATGGAGCCCCCAGTCAGAACAGAGGTGCCAATTTGTCACCGCCCTCTTCTGGGCATCGACTGCACACTCTTTCTGCCTCTTGTAGAACCTAGGGCAGTTACTCATCAGATATGAATCTTTCTCCTACACCCAATTTTGAAAACTTGGATTGCCTCCCTCAACTCCTGAATTAGATGCCTGAAGTGATGTAGTCACGGAGTCCCTGCTTTGTAACATCCAGAATAGTGTAACTCAGCCTGTTCTCAAGAAGCCTGACATCTGGCCAAATGACAATTAAATAATAATAAATCGGGAAGTAGTTAATTAACAGTACAAGATAGTAAAGACAATACATACTGTATAAATTTGTGGGGAGAGATCCACCCCCCAAGCCCCTTGTGGGCTGGAGTGTTCCAGGGAAGGGTTCCTGGCACGGCAAAGATTCCTATGTTTATAATTTGGCTTTATTTGAAAACTTCACAATTTACCAGTTGGGAGGAAGCCAAGCCCAAACAAAATCTGTATGCAATTCAAACTCAGGTATACTGCAGGCCGAAGTGCCTTTGCTTTTCAAAGTGTGCATTTTATAAGTCTGGTGAGTTTGGTGCCAATGAAGAAATACCAAATGCAATTTTAAAAGATTTTAAAAATGCAACCATAGCATCAGCCAGTGGACCCCGTTGTCATAGATACAGCAGAATGGGCTCAGGCCTGGGGTTCTAGGGCCTCCTGCCTCTGGCTGCCATGAGCTTAGGCTGTTGGGTGGACATTGTTTCATGGCATGTTTCCTTTCTATCTCAGAATTGGGATATCTGGCCCAGACATGCAGATATGTGTACTTATTTGTCAGTAGGAAGAAATAGTGGGAGGTGGGTAGAGGTGTTTAATTGATAGTGATACCACTCAGATCTTCAGAAAGCAATTTTACTGTTTCTTGTTTATGTGATTCATTTTCCTAGCTAAATTACCATCTCCTTGATGGTACGTCATGTCCCTATGAAGAATGGGAGCGGATACCTGGTGCCTCCTTTCTCTCTTCTGCACATTCCATCTATTCCGGTGGTTTTGGCTACCCATCTGTACTCTAGCAACTGCCACCTCTAGCCCAGGCCCTTCTCCCAGGCTCTAGATCCTTATTTTGAGTGTTTCTTTCTCACCTTCCTCATGCTCATCATTGCCCCAGCTCCAGGCTGCCCTCTCCTTGCATTTCCTACTGCAGATGGTAGCACAACCTTGGCTCTGAGCCTAGAGTCAGCCTGTTTTCCTCTGGCCCCTCCCCTCCTCCACTCATCACATCCATGTGGGTCCCTGGGTCCTGGCATTTCCGGGTTCATTTCAAATCCTTCCCCTTTTTTCCAGGCCTGACTCTTCTCTCTCAGCCCAGGTCCTCATGATTTTGCCTGAACCAATTATACAGGTGTCCTGATGGATCACTCTCTTTCTGTCCTCCACATGTCACCTGGGTCCCCATCACGACACATAGATAGGCTCCAATAATTGTCATGGTTTGAGAACCCTGGATGACTCCTCATGGCCAGAGGAGGAAGCCCCTGTATTTCTTATCAGAGCCTTTGGTACGCTTCAGAGTCAGACCTCTGGTTTTCTGTCGAACCTTGTCTCTAGCATCCTCTGTGCTCTAGCCACACTTGACTTTTTTACCTTTCCCTAGACAAGCCAGGTGTGCTATAGCCTTTATTGCTTTAGATCATGTTATTGGTCTACCCAGCTCTGACATCCCTTCTCTGTGAAGCTAGGAACCCAGACCACAGCCCACCACAGCACCTGCCACGCTACATGGCCATCTCCTGCTTGTCTGTTGGCCTGTTGGCAGAAGTGAACTTCCCAAAGGCTCAGACTGAATCTTTGTATTCCTAGTGCCTGGTTCGTGGTAGGCCTCAGGTTATTGGTGTAGGGATGGTTAGAAGGATGGAAGGAGGGATGACTGGAAGGAAGGAGAGAAGGAAGGGAGGGAGGGAGGGGGAAAAGGGAAAAAATGGAAGAAGGAATCAATGAATTGCATCTCGAATCCTAGTGTATTCCCTTATGGAGGCATTCGTTCTGTCTTCTGATGTCTAAGGTGCCATATCCTTTTTTTATTTCTTGCTTCAAAGCTAACCAGGGGCGCTGGCACATAGTAGGCTCTTAGTAAGTATTTGCAGGTTGACATATGTTTGTGGAAAATGATTCTGGAATTCTCAGGCTGTAAAAAAAAATAGGCAACTGGTTGATATTCTGACTGTTTATAAATTAAAGATTTTGTTTGTCGTCTTTTTAAAAAGTAGTGCATTTGCTGGGTTACTTGTGGTGGAAACAGTCTGCCTGCATCAGACATTAGTAGCTCCTATTTTTCAAAAAATCCACTTAGGAAAAACTAAAGGAAATCATTTAGTAAACAGCTGGAAACTCTACCTCACACATGGACTTGCTTTTTGACTTAATGTTGAGGCCCTGCAAAGTTGAAATGGGCAGGTCCCTTTGGAAAATAAGGCAATGAACATAAAAAAGAGAAAAAGCATTCCATTTCTTCCTGAATTTAAAAGGCAGTGCAACTGAATTATTTGTTTACTTTTTATTACCATATTGATGTTTACATTTTGTAGCTATGGTGATGGAGCAGTCCCACAGTGAGAGAGGAGCAGTAAAACGTTTCCCCATGGTAGGACCATAGCAAATCAAAGAGACCCTGAGGATGGTGGAGGTCTGGGCCAGCTACCTTTACTGATTTTTCTGAAGCTTCTAATTTAGCTCACAAAGCAAAGCTGGCAAGGAAATTCTGGATGAGGTTCCCAGGCGAGGATTGTAACGAGCATAAAATCAACCCGCATTAATCTCACCCTTTAATGATCTATGTATAGTAATCTAACATTGCATTTTATTTCTCTTCTTCTGTCCTTGGCTGAAGGCAGCCTGCTGGGCTCCCGCTTGCTCAGGCTTTCTGATAAATGTCAAGGCATCTTTTTGGAGCTGGCACGTAGTTAGACAGCTAAGAAGTCACATATTTCCTCCAAGTCATCCTCTTTCCCAAGGATGTGGCTCCATGTTGAGGATAAAGCCTGGTGTACATTCTGCACAGAACAAACGCTATTAACCTAGAGGAAAGCTGACATTTCTGCAGGCTGCCGCAGTGTTGGTATTTTATTTGCTTCCCCTGGGGCCTGACCATATCCTGCCTCTTCCTCGTGATGTGCTCAGGTGAAGCTTGAATGCCGTGTACAGGTTTTCTAACAGGTTACGGAAGAAAGAGATTTCATTTAGAGTCCTAGGATGGAGGGAGCGAAGAGCATCTGCCACCTTAAATTGATTAGGACAGTGCATTTGCAGGCAGGACCCACAGTTGGGGCTTTCTCATCAGTTATGGGAAATGGTTGGGCAAATCATTTGGAAAAAAATACAATAAATCCACAACTCTCTCAGAGCCATTTATATATTATATTTTGCTTTCAACATCGAGAGAGAAAAATCATGTTTTAAGGCTTATTAAAATGTTACCCATATAGATAGTTTTAAAAGATAATTTATATTAGCACTGGTGCGTAACCTTTTAAATTAATATTTCAGGACTGTGACAAGAGTTCAGTAATCCCTGGTAGTATATTATCTGACTGTTCCACTGAGAAATTAGCACTTAGGGACTAAGGTATAAAATTGAAAAATCTAACCCATTTGGTAGTCTGTTCTCAGTTACTAGAGCCTTCTTAAATAGAAAGCCTATTAGTGTGAGAATTCTGATTTCTGGAATCAAATCTGTTTTAGGTCATTATGGAGTTTTATATAGAAAGGCCTGTGCCGCCTCACAACACGTTGAAGTCTTAAAAGTAGGCAGACTATTGATTTTTAGCAAGAGTTTTACTGCCCCAGACACTGAAGAATGATTCTCATGACTAAAATTTATAGGTTATTAAGGAGAAGAATGCAGGAAAAAGACTAGTTGGAAGATTCACAAAATTAGCTCATTTTGTTCGTTAGAATTCACTTAGCACTTTTTCCTGAAATATAGATATATCTGAGTCTGAAAAGGGCTCTTTGGTTACATGGTAAATTTATATAGATCAAAAATATACTGGAATTATATTTTAACCCACAAGGACACAATCACTTTTTGGAGGTTTGCAAAGTGTTATATAAAGCAAAGCAATTTTTTTTTTTTTTTTTTTAGAAGCCTAATTCATCGAAAAGATCAGGGTTGGCAGATCTGGCCACTGGCTGACTTTTTCCACTTGGAAAAAAAAAAAATCTGCTCAGCCCAAACTAAATAGATAGATTACAGAAAGCTCTTTATAGTTTAGGTGGGTATTTAATACAGTGTTTTGTTTTACAATAATCAGATTTTGTGCCTCGGTTTAGAACGGAACCTTTGTGAATCCTTTAGGGGGTTTTATTCTGTCTTGTGGCCTTCAGGGATAATGTGTAGATTATTGGAAAGGCAGTTCTGTGAAAGCAATGGGTATATTCTTCATCCCACGTGGGTTAAAAATATAAAATGTGTCTTCTACCGGAGATAGTGCTGTATAGGACAAAGCACTTCACTAGGAAGATTAGAAAGGGCATCTTGTCTCAGTTCCATCACAGAGCTAATATGACTCTCTACCCTCTGAGCCTCATTTCTTCATCTGTGAAATGGGAACCATGACAGGCATGATGCCTTCATCAAACTCATCCTCAGAGTGTAATCCAGACTCCCCCATCCAGGGATCACATATGGTGTGTGCACAGCAACCAGGAAGGTACCAGCCCCACAGCACCTGTCCCCAGAAGCTGAGGTGTGCTTGGTTCTCAGGGCAGTAGACCTGAGGATGAGATTGCATCGTCTATATGAAAGTGCTTTTAAAAGTACATTGATATAAGAACCTAAGCGTGTAAAAAAAAAAAAAAAAACAAAAACCTAAGCATGTAACAATTTCCAGTTTTAAAAAGTAGATATTTGTATTCAATACCAGACATACAGAAAATATTTCACAAATATTTGTTGTGTGAGTGAATTTATATATCCAAATTAGTATTGTCTTCTTCAAGTAGGCCCCTATAAGGTGCTGCTCAGAGTTCCGTTTTCACATCAGGGTTTTGTGCTCACACCTCCAGGGGTCTGCAACAGCTTGTGAAGGGCTCTTGGCTTTGCTGCGTGCCGTTTCTTAAGCCTGTGTCTTCACAGCTGCCAGACAGAGCTTCCTCAAGTGCAAGCCCGAGCAAGTGGGTTTGCTCCAGCCAGCAGGGGAGTGGGGTGTTGAAACCTCCCCGGGGCGGGGGGCTGCCCCAGCCCTATTAAAATGAGGTTCCCCCCACCCCCCGCTCCTCAGCCTGGGACACAGGGCCATGTATTTTCAGATTGTGCTAGCTTTCTAGTTTTCTCCTTCTATATGTTCTTCTCTCCAGGCCAGCTGGAGCTACTTGAATTTCCCAAAAGTGCTGGTCTCCTGTTTTCACACCTGCTTTCCTTTTTGCCCAGGATGCTCTCTCTGAACTTGTTCTTCCTTCAGGAAGGGACTCAAGTGCCACTTCTTCCTCCTGAAAACCCTTGCATCCCCTCTTCCAACTAAGTCTGGGGTTCCCTATCTCTCACGGACAGCCTTACCATGTTGTACTGTAACTTTTGGTCTCTGTGTCTGCTTCCTTGCTGGAATCTGAGATTATTGAGAGTAGGATTACTGGGCTTTCATTCCTCCCCATCCCACCTCACCAGGAAGCACACCATAGGCTCTTGGTAGACATTTGTTGGTCAGGTGGGTAGATTGATGAGTGGAGACCCGTGAGCTCCCAGTCCCACTTTGTAACTTCTAGCATATCCATTGTCAGGAGTGAAGGGCAGTGTAGAGATTAGGGTCTGCATGCATATTCTATTAAAATTGTGAGTAATCCTGGGTTCTTTCTACTCTTCTTCTAGCAAAACTCCAGAGGTTTTATAAAGACAAGAGAGTCTGGCTCAAGAACATTTAACCTGGTCCCGTCTTCCCAGGGGTTCTCAGAGCTGAGGGTAGATAAGGCTAAGTCTTGGAGTATATCCTCAGGTAAAGGAAGGCACCCTGAGTGGAGCTGTGGGGTATCTCAGTGGCTACAGGAGAAGGGAGGAGGAGAGAGTACCACACCAGGCGTGTGGTGATTGTGTGTGGGCTGATGTAAATGTGATTTCCTTGCCACACCTCCCTCTGCTGCTTCCCACACCAGCACCCGCAGAGTGACCCTTCCTCAGGGCTCCTCTTTAACTGTGAGCAAGACAGAGACAGTAGACAAGGGCCTTCAGAATCTCAGTGACTGTGGGAGAGGGCACAGGAAACCAAGAAACCCCTGGTCTGAGCAGCAGGGAAGTTCAAGGAAAGCCACGGCCAAGATGCGCTGTGGCTCAGCATCTGCCAGCAGTCACCATCATTCCAGCTGCGTGTGTGCTGCTTTAGGAAGCCTCATAAATCTGGTGATTTAATTACACTAAATTACTTAATCAGAGAACTTTTTATGCTACAAATTATTACTTTAATAAACCAGAGAGAATAAAGAAAAATTTCTTGAAATATCTTTGCCACATCAGTCTAGGCATCCATTTTCAATTTAATAACTAATAGCAGAGGAGATTGAAATAGATGTTATTACAGATTTTTACAAGGCAAAATATATTTAAGCAGGATCAGAAGGTTAATTAAAATTATGGTTGGGTCTTGTCATTATCCTGCCACTCTTTTTCTTCTGCACGGTTGCTCCGAGTTGAGCGTCTGTTTGATAAAAATGCTTAAAATGGAATCCTCATTTAAAAGGGAATTATACTCAGTATTATTTCTGAGCCTGATCTCATATACCTACGTCGGAAATAAATGCATAATTAACCCTTTTTCATGATAAATTAACATTCATTTTCCTAGGATTAGTAGGAAATAGCATAATACAGGGCAGGGTTTGCCTTCTTTGGAACAGTCCCCGGGGACCTCTAACATTCTTAAAGGATTAGTGAAGCCTGTGATTCATTGTGTATCTGTGTACAGGAGAATAGGATGCAGTTCCTGACTGGCAGGGAGAGAGGGTTTCCTAATTGACAGCTTTTATGGTGAAACATAGAAAGATTAGCCTACAAGAACTGTGAGGATGACTTTGGAGCCCTAGCCAGGGTATGTTATCAAAAAGAAGTGTCCTGTGAATATTTAAAATTAAAAATGAATTCTCCCAGGACTCTCAGACATCAAGTTAGAACAGCCGTGGAAATCGAGGTCCCTGGAGAACAGATAAGCTTTCAGGAGAAGCTCTTTGTCTGGTGCCTTCTCGTCTAAACTCATTGGGGTTTCTTGCTTATCTGAGCTCAGTTTTATCAGCTGAGAGGTTTGCATTTTACAGAAACAGTATAGTTTGTTTCATTTGACTTATTAAGATCAGGATGGAAAAATCAGGGGCCTTTTGGAGAGTAGAATTCTGAGCCTCCCTGAGTCAATACTCAAAATTCCCAAAGCCTGATGAACAAAGATAAGTTGCTATCGAATATGTACTGAGCGCCCCAAAGTCACAGGTAGGGAGCCTGCATTTTAAATGTCTAAGGGCAGGATTTCAGGAAAGGAGAGGGTAAAAAACATTCCTGCTACTACAGTCAATAACAGATAGGGTATAGAATTCCTTTGATTTGGCTCAAAAGACAGGAGTTTGAAGGGCGGATGGAGCCACCATCTGTTGAGTGGTTACCATGTCCAGGTCATGTTCCAGGCATTTAATGTGAATTATCTCAATAGAGAACTTAAAAGTAAAGAGTGAGACACTTTTGAGCCATGTAACCCAGAGAGAGGATGAGGCTGACCCTTTCCCTTCCTATTCAGTGCCACCTACCAAGTTAGATGCTAAAAAAAAGTTAAAGATTCTCCTCCTCTATTTATCAAGACAGGCTCAGTGTCATGTTGTAAATGGCCCTGGTGACTTTCTCCCCATCCTGACTGTAAAGGGAGCTTATTAGGGACCTTTGATTAGCAGGTGATTAAGATCAGCTCTGTGAGAAGGAGCTTTTTATTTCACTTTTTAAAGTTTAGATTTCCAGAGAGTCTTTGGAAGGCAAAGAGTGAAATATACTGGTCAGACCACGGAGGACTTGGGTGATCTCGGGGATGCTGGGTGAGTTGTTAGTGATCCTAGAGGTAGTCCCTTGCCCTGAAGTTGGAGGCAGGGCTCCATGGTGGCAAGGGCAACCAGTGAAGGGAGCTAAGTGTGAAGTGACTAGGGGAAGGAGGCACGGCCAAGGAATGGGGACCAGCCCCCTTGCCAGCAGCCGTGAAGCTACCACTCATTTCCCAGGGGCAAGGTACACTTAACTGCCCCATCTGGAGCCTGTGTCTAAATACCACTTAGGGTTTTGTTTTCAAAGGGAAGCTATTGAAGTGCTCTGAAGTACCGAGCGATTGTTTACATAGCAGAGTCATTGTGGGTTTTATTTTTGAAAGAAAATCTGGTACGCATATAATCTGCATGCTGCATGTGGATGGCTTCAAGAAACAGTTGGATCAAATAAAAGTAATGATGAATAAAACAACTCTAGCAGCAGCCAATACACATGAAAGATTCAACACCAGCCCCACAGCTTCTGCCCAGCAGACAATGGAAGGGAGGCTCTCGGGGGACCTTAAGAGAATTCCTTGCCCAGCCCCACAAGCTTGCCCTGCCACACCATTGGTCAGAGGCCCCCTGAGGGCTTGAATGTTTACTTCCACAGCCTAGCACCCACACACTTCCTTCAGAGACCAGAACCAAGGGTGACACAACAGCAGGTAGACATTTGGGGAAGGAAATAGCAGACCCAGAAGGACACTGGGCCAGGGCCACCCAGTGTGGGAACTGGTTACACATGCTGTGGAAACATGTGTGCTTTGGCCCTGTTATAAACTTCAGGTTTTCCTCTGCTTTGTCCTCTGTCTTCTCCCGAGACCTGTGTTAATGGTAACCTGGCTAGGGTGCACTGGCACCCAGCCTCCTCCAGAAGGCAAGCCTCAGGAGGCAGGGATTTTTCACTTCATCTGTCAAACTTTTTGTCCTATTCCAAGTGCCTAGGAGAGTTCCTCATGCTTTACTAAATCAATAATTGTTTATTGACAGTTGAACTTGCCTGTCTCACCTAAAAAAAAAAATCTATGAGGTTTTTTGATGATTTACTCTTAATAGAATTAAGAATTTCATGAGTCAGGACTGAATTTTGCTCCTGACCTGAAGGTTAACTCTCATGGGTGTTTTGTAGCAGGCCTACAAAGACAGGAGTTTGAAGGGCAGATGGAGCCTTTCAAACCCTAGGATTTGGGTTATAACCCAGGTTTTCTCTAAGCATGGCCTGGTCACTTAGAATGCTGGATAAAAATGCAGATTCTTGGGATCCACTCTAGAATCAGTACTTGAGACTATCTGAAGCTGGGAATCTTCATTTTAAACTCAGGCTGTCTGGATTGTTCTGCTCAGTAAAGGCAGAGCTTGGTCTTTGGGTGGTGCCAACTGAGAATCTAACAAAGAAACTGGGAAGAAAAAAAAATGACTTTGGTCACAACTGATTTTAAAAATGAACTCATTCAGCATTCAGCAGGCATCATGTACCAGGCATTGGGCCAAACGCGCAGGGATTTTAAGAGGATTGAGATAGTTTCTATCCACAACAAATTTAGGATCTGGCCAGGGAGAGATGACAGGAGGAGAGATAATATGACATAGAGAGTAAGAGGGTACATCAGATAAAGCACTACAGTTGTTCAGGGGAGAGAAGGACAGAGAGAAAGGAGCAAAGGGAAGGCCTCACGGAGCTGGAGCTGGACGTGTGACGATTCATGGGCATCCCAGTTGGTGATGTTGAGGAGGGCAAGCTCAAGTTCGAGGGATTTCTTGGCCAAAGTATTGATACAGAAAAGGCTTGAAAGTCTGATGTCAGGGAGGGAAAGTCCATGAAGAAGTAGACATTTGACTATTTTCTGTTAATTGAAGGTTAAGGAAAATAAGGTCTGAGAAAGTGCTGTTGGACTTGAGGTTAAGGAGATTGTTGAGATCCACTAAGAGAGAGAGTTCCTTGGTGAATTTTGGTGAGAGCAGAGTTTAAGGCTGATGAGGAGAGGAGGAGCCAAGTGGAGGCTCTTCTCTTCCTGACTCCAGGGTGTGATGGTGGGAAGTTAGCAGTAGGTGGCAATTTGGGGATTGATGGGAAAGTGTTTTTGGAGAAGGAGGCCTGGATGTGTTTATGTGCAGAGAGAGATTTAGTAAAGATGTCAGAAATAAGTGAAGTGGCCCCCCAGAACAAGTATGGTTGTGGGAGTGTAGTGAGTTTACACAAGGCCACAAGGTCCTCTGTTTGTCTCTCTTTGTCTGCCTCTAGTGTGTGTGTATGTGTGTGTGTGTGTGTGTGTGAGAGAGAGAGAGAGAGAGAGAGACCAAGACCAAGGCAGTGTTGGAGACCTTAACACGTACACAGTGAGTTCCAGAATTGTTTCCTGGGCTGGGAGAGTAACAGTAATCCCGCAGACTTCTCCTGGTTAGAAGTGATTTCTGAAACCAAGGGAAGTACAATTAAGGACCATGGTTGGATAGCTGATCCGCCTTACCATGTGAGAGAGCAGATAGTATAATTCATGTGGGTTATGGTCTGGCATTGTGATTGAGCCAGACTGTCCCTCTTGGGATATCCTCAGTTTTCTAAGGGGAAAAAAATGGGCCACACATTTTAGGAGTATGTCAAGTAATTTCTTATGCACAACAGAAGGATAGATGAGTGATAAAAACCAGTACTGTGCAACACAGAATCACCTTATGCTATTTTGAGCGTTCCTGGATAGTTTTGAGGATGAGGATGTGTCGAAAGCAGGTCAAGATACTCAGGATAGTACCACCAAAGAAACTTAGACTCTCATTTATTCAGAACACTTCAGACTCAGAGATTTCGGGATGAAAAGTTCTTAAAAGCTTGGCATTTCCAGAGAATACAAAGTCTGAAGGACGGCTATAAAATTCAATAGCATGTTATTAAGAACTGTCTGTCCCTTGCAAGGTAGAATGAGAAAGTACACTATTGGAAAGTAGTGCTGGTAATATACTTTAAAAAAAAAAAAACAACAACAGTTTTTACAAGAAACTTACAAAAATTGTGTATAAATGGTTTCATGAGTTCAGAACAAAATGCACCTTTCCGACCATGGTCATTGGGAAGAAAATGAGGGCTGGTTTCAGAGGGAGGGCAGGGTCTGGTCGGGCTTAATCTCTGCTGAAGGTAACACTGGGTTGCTGCTATTTGAAAGTGGAGTAAAGATCTTATTTTTCAAGTGCAAATCGTATTTGACTTTAATAGTATGAATTCTGTCGAGTAGTCCATAGAATAAATTTGCACACAGTTTAACATAACACGAGTACATTAAATAGGATTTGGCATTAAAAGACCCAACACCAAATGGGAATCCGAAAATGAATGCCCACATTCTCCCCAGAAGACCATTCACCCTGAGGCCTTGGCCATTAATTGAACTGGATGAGGAAGCCACTGGGGCAGCTGTCGGGAGCTTATTTGATTTGTGAATAAACAATGCCTTCATTTTAAATGCTGTTCACTCTTACCCAAACCAAAGCAGAACCGAGAGCATAAAAGAGACTAATTGGTTATACAAAAACTACTGAAAAACAAAACAATTTGAGATTTTTTGGGGGGTCAGCAGTGGATTTTTATTTAAAGGAAAAGGCAAAGCAGAGATGCTGCTAATTTTTAAGCCAGTGGATGGTACTAAGCCCCAGGTCATGTCTTGCTGTTAATTGATACCGTGCATTCAGACATCCAATAATGAGGAGTTGGGGTATGACAGGCTTTCTGGTAGAGTCTAATCTTTGGGCTTGTCAGCCTGAATTAGCCAGCCTTCTGTCTGTGGCATACAGGACCACTGTGACAAGGAAGGCTGAGAAGAGTGGTGTCCTTTGTTGGTCCCCCCTTGGGGAAGCGAGAGGCCAAGTTCTCCTGACTTAGTGCTACGGCAGACCTCTTCGAGAGTGGGAATGGTATCAGCTGAAAAGAAGCACTGGGGGTGGGTGGGGGGCGCTCAGTGAGAGCATTTATGGAGTGTGCATAGCAAGGGCCAAGGGCTTGTTGGCATTGCACAAGGTCTGGTGGCATTGGATGTCTGGTGTCTCCCTGGTACTTGAGAGACTGATTAAACTTGAGGACACAGACCCTTGGGGATTCACATGACTTAGAATCCCTAAATGAATAGGGCCACATGAAGGAAATTTGTGGCCAATGTTTGCGAAGAGTGTGAGATTGTGGCTCATCTAGATCCCCCTACCCCCATGACTTGCAAACTTACCAGGTGCATTCCCATCTGAAAAGGGAAAGTGGAAGAACCAAGATCATAGTGGGGGCCATGGGCTTTGGGTTCTGTAGACCTGCCTCAGGCCATCTGATGCTGGGGCAGCCAGGCAGCAGTGCCTGTGGGGAGGGAGGTCTCGTGGGAGAGGCGAAGGCATGTTTCCAAGGAGCAAATTGTATTTATTCATGAATTCGCATGAATTTCAAGATGCTGCTTAGAGTGTGCACTTAGCAACTGACAACCCAAGATGAAATGGGCCTTGAAGGCACCATAGTGACATTGGAAATCTGAGTCTGTGGATAAATTGTTTTCCAACAATGTCTTCAACGTGTGGAGAACAAATAGGTTGTCTGTGGTGTGCTTTGGCCTCTGGTGTTTCTTGTTCAAGTTCTTGGCATGTGAATGCTTAGGGAGCACCGGATCCAAACAAGAGCAGTTGATATGGATAGAAATGAGGAAGAAAATGTTAGGCTGAGTGGCCCATGAGGTTTTTCTTCTCCTCAAATCATATGTGTTAATGGAGCATGGGGTTATGCCCTACTCGTAGATTTTTATGGTATTTTCTTTCCTAAAGAACCAGTGGATAACTAGAGGTGTTTAGTGACCTTCTTTATGAGTGGATTCCTCTTATGGGTCATTACATTGATTTTCCTCATTTAGGCCTGGGGAGATTAAGAGCAGGGCACTTGGCCTTTCCCACACTGTGGATCAGGGGTTGCCTGCCAGCAGCAGCAGATGACACTACAATGGTCTGCAGCCTTGTGACCATCACGGTGAGGAGTGGTTGTCTTCCCATCCTCCTGTTCTACACACAGTATATTTGCTTTTTTTGGTAAAATGGGAGATCCAGACCCCAAATCTGTCTTTACAGGTCTAGTCATTGTCTATCCAACAAAGGCATGCACAGCCCTCAAAAGGAAATCTCCTCTAAGTCAACGTTTATAAAGTTTTGTAAACAACTCAGATATAATTTACATACCATAGAGTCACCCATTAAAGTGCTTTCCAGTATATTCACAAGTTCATGCAGCCATCCTCTGGACAATGGGATAATTGTCTTTTTAAAAATCTATTTTGATAATTGACCGTTTTCACCATGGGATTTTTGCTTTCTTGTGAGCTTCTTCCATTAAATGAAGTGCCCATGGTTGTGTGTGTGTGTGTGTGTGTGTGTGTGTATGTGCACATTCTCCAGAGCCTCTGCAGATGAATTTCTTTTGAATGGACTCTGAGGCCTACCACATGAGCTCGACAAGAGAGCCCAGAGCCAGCTGAACTTGGGAAGTCCTGCTTGGGAAGCCAGCATCGCTGGGAGGCCATCTGGGCTGCCCCAGCTTCCCAGCCACCTCCTGACCACCATTAACAGTGCTCCAGCTGGTGGGGAAATACATGCTCTGAGCTCTGAGACTAGAGTTAATGCAAATCTCGTAGGATCTCTGATCTCTGGCCTCTTTCTACCTAGACCTCAGGTCCCTGCTCTTCCCTGCCTTGCCCTCCTCCTATTCAGATCATGAATTGGGCCAGACTACGCCTGGCTGCATAGACTCCAGTTCCAACGACCGCTGGTTAACCAGTCTTGGCACCTTTGGATTCTGGGAGAGCTGGTAAAACACGATGTGGTCAGCATTTGGGATAATCCCCAAAAACAAAATCAGGAAAGATAATCCTGCTCAGAAACCTTGAGCCATCCTGTCTCTCTGGTTACCTGTGCCATCTTGCCCAGAATCCTCCTGAGAAGGAGGCATGAGTCCCAGGTGTGCCCTGGTTTCTACTCTTGCATGGATTTCCTTTGAGGAGGTGAGCAGTAAATTAAGATCCTATAACCAAAGAATTAATAATGCATTGTGGTTATTGACAGGTGTTCTCCTTTCTGAGCATTAAGGAACCCACCCTGGTTTGCGTAGAATTTAATGTGGCACGTGAGTGGCTCTTCAGATCTATTCATGGCTGTGTGCCTGGTGGTCCCCGCCACTTGGGGGTTGTCTAAATGCATGATTTGTTAAAGGCAATATATCCTTTTGTGAAATCTACATTGCCCATTAATTGGTCATTGATCTCCAGCCCATTTAGGACGGTTATTCTTACAGATAATTGTATGCCTTTGTCATGTTGTATAACACTGGATCTTAGTTTATTGCTTGTGGATTATGGTTTCATCCCAGGCACTTGAATGATGCCTAATGATTTCTTACTGACATTCATCTAGCAAATATTCCTTGAACATCTACTGTGAGTGAGATGAAACGCCACGCATGTGATACACAGAGATGGATAAATTACGTTTGCTGCCTGCCAGGCATTTGCTGCCTGCCAGGCATGAGACCTACACCCAGATAAACTATGGTGGGAAAAGTGCTAATAAGCACCCTCCTTCTATAGTGTTGGTCAGAATGTAAAATGGTTAACAGCACTTTGGGCGAGTCATTTGATAATATCTTTTAAAGTTAAAAATATCCTTTCCTTCGATCCTGCCATCCTCTTTCGAGGAATTTGGTATATGAACATGTGGTGCTCCACGACATAAATTCTGGCATGTTTACTGCAACATGACTTGTAACGATAAGTAATAAAAGCCCAAAGCCAAAAACCGAAAATCTTTTATGTCCAGCAATGGGGTCGGGGGAGGAGGAGAAGCGAGGAAAAAGTGACAGTTCTTACAAGGGGGTACAATGAAGTCAGTCGTGTGGATGAGACAGTTCTGTATGTTGTCCAGGGAACATGCCCCTGGAAGACTGGCTAGTGAAAAAAAGAAGCAAATTTCACATGATTTCTGTTTTTGTAAAGAAAACAAATTCTTTATGTTGGAGTCTTTATGGTTTAGCTATTGATGGGAGATGGGATTAATTACTAATTTAGGTAATTAGTAGGTTGCAGAATTGCTGGCGACCTTTACTTTTTCTTTTCTGAACTTGACCTAAGAGCCACTCTGGTGGGTGGCAGGAGGGGAAAGGACATATGTCCCCTTGGCCCTCTGCATGTGGCCTCCTGTGGCCTTTGTGCCGTGGTGGGGAAGGGGGCACCTGATGCTCAACAGAGTGAGCCTCCCACCCCAGCTGCCCCTGTAGCCACAGGTCCTCACTTCACTTGTCAGCAGAGGACTATGAAACAAATGAAAGTGGTGCAGTGTGTAGTAAATGCACCATGTGCTTGCTGCTAGCCAGCCCTCCATATCCCCAGGCAGACCTAGGGCCGGGGCAACATGGAGTGTTATACCCTAAAAGGAGCACCTTCCCATGGGGAAGCTTCCCCAGACCCAGAGCTTGGCACATCCCCTGTTCTGTGTCTCATTCTATGAAGTAAGGTGGGAAACATAGAATAGACTTGGTGTCACCTGCGTGGTGGTCCGCCACATGGGAGCATGGAAAGTTCAGTGATGAGGTGTGCTCAGAGGAGAAGGACTGGGTTTGGGACACAGAGGACAAGGACAAGTGGAGGAAAGGGGGGGTGGGGTGGGAAGAAACATGCTCATCTTCTTTCAGACCCAAATGGCCCAAGTTTATCTGATAGCAAAGCTTCATGTGAGCATGACCATTTCTCTCAGTTCTGAGGAACACACTTGGGAAAGCTTGAGTCAGAAGTTCCATGGGGCTGAACACAATGGGACAGAGTGGGGTTCCTCTCTGCCTCTGCAGAGTAGCAGCATCAGAAGGTAACTAATTTTAGTGGGGGGACCCTAATTTTAGTGACTTTGAGGTCATGATAGAGACTGGTTTGGTTTTTTTCTTCCTCTACATTTTGACCTGTATTTACTGATTTGGGTTCCTAGCTGCATCATCCATATTTGAATGCAGTCAGGATCTGTTAACATTATTTTAATGTAGCTATATCACACCTCCATATCCCAGGGTATAACAAGGTACTGTTTTCTTCAAGTACAAAGCTTTGCTGCAGACCCTGGGCAGCCCTTGAGTTTGGTGGCATATTGGGGTCCAGTGTGTACTTGTTTAAGAACCACCTACACTGCTTGGGGGGGCTAAGACTATGCATCAACCTTCAGCACTCTTGCAGAGCTTACGGTTCCCTACGCCCTCCCTTTGAGCTTGCCCCTGGGAACCCAATGCCCTTGCACCAAGTGTAGCCCCCTAGACTCTGGGCTTCACCTTACTGAAGAAGATCTCATTGGTTTGCCTTCTCTGAATGTTCCCTGGGGAAAGGGGGAGTAGATCTCTCTACCCTTCCTTGTTTTGGTGGTCCCCAGGGTCATGTGAGCATTGCCTAGACACCATTGTCCTCATGCTGATTCTACCCCTCCCTGAGTGCTGGCTTCTCTTCTGGAATAATGCTCTCCCTTCCTGTGGACAGGCCTCACTCCAGGGCCTTAATGCTGCTCCTGCCTTGCATTGGAAGCCCAAAGTTCAACTCCAACTTGCTTAGAGCACTTCTTTGGGCCTGTAGAGTTTTCTCATGACTAAAATGGAGAGAAAACCACCTTTATTTTTTCCCACCATCTCAAGGTTTTTGCCTGAATCATTCATTTATTCATTCAACAAACAAATTTCCAGCCTGGCACCATACCCATCCCTGGTTCTCAACCCTCATGGAGTTTTAAGATCCAGCAATCCAGTCACATAATTTCTAAATGTACTTGGTGATCATTGTCACAGAGGGAATTTTCTATCATGGGGTAACTGTCACTTACTTTCTTGGCACCACACTGATCAGGAATAGTGATACCACCTTCCAGCCCCATGGCCATTTACTCTTTGTGGAGTAAATCTTACTGCCTGCCCTGGGTTGTTTTTTGTTTTTTGTTTTTGTTTTTTGTGGGGTGGGGGGGAGGGGTAGTGGTGATGGTAGATCTGATAGTAGTTCCACAGGGACAATCCCTGATGAAGTGGGAGTGACAAGTCATACAGCAGTAGGACTTGTTAGTGGGAGGAGCCCTTACTATTATCATGGTTTTCATATCTGACAAGTTCACTAAGTGAGGAAAGAAAGGCTCTTGTCTGTTTAGATTATGTGTTTGTGCAAGGTCAGGGGGACATCAGAGCCTATGAGTCGCCCTCCATCACCACCCCTGAAACTAGACTGTGGAAATCCATCCATTCATTCATTCCTCCATTAGGCCATCACCCATTGTATCTGGTGCTGGGGATCGAAAACTTACTAAGGTAGTTCTGTAGTCAAGAACTCTCAATTTAGCAGGACAGAGGTATGAACAGATGTTTATGACAAATGTCATTGGTCCTGTGAGGGTGAGGCAGGGCCAGGAGGACGAGAGAAACCTCATTGGAGGAGAAGGCAGGATGGTGAGAATCAGCAGGGAAGGCTTTTTTTCCAAGGACATGTAGGACTTAACCAGGAGGACAAGGAGGTAGTCAAGACACAGAAGCAACACGTTCAGGAGAATGAAGCCTTAGGTGAGCAGAACCCTAGACTCTGGGGCGAGTGGCAAGTAGGAAGGTGCCTACTTTCGCCACGACTACTGCTGTGCTGGGATTTCCCCAGGTGGCTAGTTCAGAAACGTGCAAGAACTGGCATGTCTGCCCCTCCTGGACATTTGATACACAGATCTAGCAGCTTTTGGACTATTGGACCTTCAGAAGAAGTCGCTAAAACCCTACTTTTATCTACACGAGGTGCAGTTTGCATCCAGGCCAACCAGCAGCATCTCTCCAGTAAACTACATCCAAATGTCCTCCCTCCAGACTTCACTGTCCACACACCAGTGGTGCCCGGAGAGCTAATGCCAGAGGAAATGGTTGGGTTAATCTTTCCTTTACTTTTTTCATGTTTGAAAGCTCTTCTTCACTGAGTTCCCACCTTGGTCATTGTACCTGGGCGAGCACCGCAGGCTGCAGGGGATCCCATTGTTCTGTGATGGTGTGAAGACGGTTCTGCTGCTGAACACTGGAAAGGAGTGACCGGGCCATTGAGGAACTGGTTGTAATTTGTCGACATTGGCCGTGTTTCATTTATAAATGAGGGCCCTTGTGCAGCACGCTGGAGGAGGAGGTAATGAACCCTCCCTTAGCTTGGTAACAGGATGGGTACAATTCAAATTAAAGAACAAAAGGGAAACAGCAACGAAATACCATCTCTAATTGGGTTTTCTTCCACAATAGCACAGATTAAATGCAGAGTATCAACTTAACCTTTCCATTTGCCGCCTTTGTCAGCCAAAAACAGATGGTTAACATAATTTATATTTTTGTTCTTATTGTAGTTCTTAGCTGTTTAATTGGAATCAGATTATCAAACTGTTTTGTAAACAACCTGGAATTGAGGTGTTTGTTTTATCACTGAATAAAATATATAAAGAAATAGGTCGGGAGGGGATACATGTTCGACTGAACCAGAAAAAAACACTGCATGGGAGGCGTGGGGGGCACAAGACAGATTTTTGAAACAGTTTTAGCTGTATTTCAGCATTCGGGCCCACACACAGTTCTTTGCACAGGAAAGGTTTGTAAAGTCATGTAAATATCATTTATCCTTTGAATGAAACATGCAAAATAAAATTCTGGGCAAACTCTTCAGAAAACTGAAGAAAATAATTTAAACCCATAACTTAATTTGAATTACGCCTAATGACCTGTAATTTCCTCCTTTTGAAATAGTCCCATTACATTAATCAGATTGATATAGTGGTGATAGATTATTCTCATTAAAAGGAATATTCTTTTGTTGTCCTTACTGATCTACCGTCTAGAATCTTGGGCTAGGAGGAGTTTGGAAAGCTATGTCTCCATCCCCTGTTCTGCGGGACCCACTTTGTCTGGTTTGGTTGATGCAGAGCCCCGCATTCTTTTCCTTGCGTGGCTAAATGGAAATAGTCTCATTTGGTACCTGCTGATGGCAAAACTGATTTGCTGGGCCCACTCAGGCCTGCGTGGGGGGTAGGCTTCTTTGTTTTCTAGCATTTTCTAAGCGAGTGCGCTGGAGAGCCTATTCTGACAGAGGACTTCTGCTTTTCCAACTGGCCAGATTCATAAACCAGAGTTGGTCTTTACAACCATCTATTTTTTACCAAGTCGTAAACCTCTATGGCTCTGGCACTGCCTGTAGTTCCAGCATGCGTCTAGCGTGATGATTTGGTGGCACAAAAGCAGGGCTGTTTTTACACCCTGACAGCCAAACCTTCAATTTTTCATGAGGTGCTAGAGGAATAATTGTGCTTTCCGGCATTTTCCTCAGCACATTGCTTTCAGAGCTTTTGCCTTTGTTAACCATCTTTCTCTGAACCTGACCGTGCTTGAAGGATAAAAGTTGCTCAGTAAATCAGTGAATTTGGGGTTGAAATATAAAATCATATGTTATAATTTTGTATTCCATTGATGTTTGATCAGTGTCTGGGCTCTGGAAGAAAAGCCTTTGTTTTCATTGGGGCCTTCTCTAGATGTTTGCAGGTGACTTGGCACAAATCACTCTCATTCTGAGGCTCCCTCTCAGCACCCCATGAGTGAAAGAAAGGCAGGTGACAGGTGGCATCTGTTGCTAGCCTCTTCCCTTCCTCCGCTAGAGGGTGGAAGATTTAGAGGGACAGTGTGTACTTAGAATGATACTGTGTTTAGGACAGCACCACCAACTCTTAAAAGGGCATGGGAGCACAAGAACCTGAATTTAATCCATTTTGCTCTGCCAGTCAAGAAGAACTGGCAGTTACTTTGTGTCGGGTCTTTTCTGATTAGTCTCTATTGAATAGTCTCTACTGATTAGCCTGGGTAGCCCAGGGAGAGAGGTGAGCGATGTCAAAGCTGGTGGGCCACTGGAGCAGGGACCTGGTCTTGTTCATGGGCACATCTTCTCTCCTCCCTGTACCAGCCTGGGGCCTGGTAACATTGTTGGTGCTCAATCAGTGCCTGGGATGAAGGTGTTAGGAGTCCTTTTGAAAAGTTAACCTTTAAAGTTGACTTTTTTAATTGAAGTTAATAGAATAGTGAACAAACTATAACTGTACAGCTAGATGCAATTTTACTGAGTGAACAGAGCCACATAAGCACCACCCAATGGATAATTGGGGCATTGCCAGGATCCAGAAGTCCCCTCCTCACCCTCCCTAGTCACTGCCCCCCTTAGAGGAGCCCCCGTCCAGCTGCTGTCAGCATGGATTAGGTTTGCCCATATGAATGTTACATAAATGGAATGATATCATAGGTGATTTTTGAGACTGGCTTTTTTTGTTCAACATCATTATAGTCATGAGATTCATCCATGTTGTTGCTTGGAGCAACTGCTCATTTTCATTGCTGTCTGGTATTCCATCCTGTGACGACATACATCACAGTTTATCTGTCCTACAGTCATTAGACATTTGCTCACATCCCATTTGGTTCTATGAATAATACCGGAATGAAAATTCTTGTATGTTTCTTTTGGTAAATATGTGTGCACGTTTCTGTTGAGTAGAATTGCTAGGTCAGCAGAGAATGCTTGTGTTCAGCTTTAGTACTATCAGTTTATTTTTCCAAAGTGGTTGTACCAATTGACACTCTACCAGCACACTTGTAAGAGGACTGGGTGTTCCATATTCTCAGTCATGCATTTTTTGGTTTTGTTTTTTAATTTTGTCCCTTCATTGTAGTCACCTTGGTGAGTGTGTAGCGGTTTTGTTTTTGCACTTCCCTGAGGACTAATGATGTTAAGCACTTTTCTGTATTTTTTTTTTAATTTGGCCACCTGAATGTTCTCTTTTATGAATTACATGTTTGAGTACTTCACCTGTTTTTCAACTCAGTTGTCTGTCTTTTTATGATTGATTTGTTGAGTGCTTATAAAATCTGGATGCAAGTCCTTGGTCGGAAATGTATTGTAAATACCTCTTCCCACACCATAGATTGCCTTTCACTTTTGCTGTGGTTTCATTGGATGAATGCAAGTTTATTTTATGTAGTCCAACTTATCAGGTTCCCCTCATGCTAAGTGGTCATTGTGCTTTGTTTAAGAAATCTTTGCCTATCTCGGGTCTTTACTGTTTTTTCCTATTTTCTAGAAGCTATACTATTGACTTGCATAGTTCGTGGCATCACTACTTTTGAAAGAGCTCATAATTAAATGGAAAACTATCCAAAGTGATGTCTTAAAGTGATGGATATTTAATCTCCAAAGCTGTGGATAACACCCAGCCAGGCAGGAACTCTGGCATTGTTCAGGGTGGAAGTCTTTGATAAACCCTGTTGCTCTGCAAAGGGCCTGACCCTGACCAGGTAGCTGTAGATTTCTTACTTTTCCAGGTGCCCTAGTCCTCATCTGTCCAAGCCTACTCCCGCTCCAGGGATTGCAGGAAGATGCAGTAAGGGAGGGGACAGAGTAAAACACTAGTCCTGGGGGCTCTGGGAAGGCTTCGTTCTTTGGTTAGAATTCCCCTTGCTCTCCCAGTCTCTGCACCTTTTGAAAACCTTTGTGTCCAACTTCTAAATGTACTCTCCTGACTCAGGAGCTCCATAGATGGCTTTGTAGTGTTAAACAGATCACTTTACTGCCTGGAGTCTGTTTCTTGATCTGTAAAATTGGGACAATAAAGAGGATCGTAGAGTACTTATTTGTTGGATGGATAGATGGATGGATGGTTGATTGATGGTACTGACCATTAAATAAGACTAGGTTTATAAAGTGCTCAGTCCAGTGTTGACGTGCAGTTCAGGGCTCAGTAAAAGGACTTATCTTCTTCTCCCTTCCTAAAAATCAATAATTACTTGCTGAATAATAAAAAAAAAATCATCATTTAGTAAACTAGCAAATCTACTGTAGCAGATATTAAAGTAAGTCTAAATTATGTTTAAAATTCCACAGCACAGTTTTGCTTACAGTCAGGGTAACAAACATGTGTCTTTGTAACATCCCCCAAATAAATAAATACATTACAATCAAGTCCCTCCTTAAAAATCATTTTATCCAGTGACAAGTTACTGCTCTAATACCATATGAATGATCGTCAGCTATCTCTCCCATGAGAATTAGTGGTTGTGGCATACTGGAGATGCTCCCTCTATCTTTGGCCTTGTGACAGGTACATGTGTGTTCCTAGTATCCCTGCCAGGGGTGGGGCTGTTCAGTAACATAAACTACAAAGACTCCTCCCTTGGAGTGGTTTTTAATCAGTGGCCCCTTGGTTGGGGATAACAGAGACCAACTCAACTTGCTTAAAGCTTAACTCACAGAGGGGAATAAGAACTCAGGTGTATCTCATGGAAACCCAGGAGCAAGAAACATCCAGGGCTTATAAGGGCCTTGCCTTGATACTCAGTCCTGTTTTATTTTGTTTTTAATATTTTATTTATTCATGAGAGACACACACAGAGAGGTAGAGACATAGGCAGAGGGAGAAACAGGCTTCCCATGGGAAGCCAAGGTGGGACTCAATCCCAGGATCCCAGGATCACGACCTGAGCCAAAGGCAAGTGCTCAACCACTGAGCCACCCAGGTGCCCCTGATATCTGGTCCTGTTTTATGCAGTCAGTGGAGAATACCAACACCAGATTTCTGTGAGACAGTATTTGATCCAGACGATGACCCCTTGGTTTAATCAGATGTGGCTGAGATGGGGTACACTAGCGAGATGCTCCTTAATTACTGTTCTTTGGGAGGTGTGGTCTGTGCAGATATCTGGGAGACTCCTACTGTGGAACCGCTCAGAACTATTTCCACGCATCAGGCAGGAACACCAGCAGGAAAGGCTAGCTTGCCCTGATCTGGGAAGGTTCCTGAAGGAAATACAGTATGGCCAGGGTTTTTCCTACAAAGAGCAATGGGGCAGCAGAGGTTATAAGAAACTCATTCCCCAAATGGAAGGAGGAGCCATGCACACTCTGAATACACTATTGAGAGGATCTAGAGCCTGATGGGCTGAGCTAGGGGAGCCAGAGGAAGAGTAACTAGATCTTCAGGGATGAAGTGGATCCAGAAGAAAGGCATCTGCCTGAATTCAGATCCCAGCCACAACATTTGGTCTTTCTGGGCCTCCAATTCCTCATCTTTAAAACAAGGAGAACAGAGTAAAATATGTATGTAGAGTGCTTAGTTGATACCGTGCTAGACACATAGTGAACCCCCAGTAAACATTGACTAATATAACCATTAATCTCCAGAAGGTTATTCTTGGTGTGCTTGAAACATGTTAAGAGGGAGCCTCTCTCAGCCCTTTGGGCCCTGAGTTCAAGCTTTAAAATAGTGGCAGGTTTGTTTGTTTTTTTTTATATATTTTATTATTTATTCATGAGAGACACAGAGACAGAGAGGCAGAGACACAGGCAGAGGGAGAAGCAGGCTCCCTGTGGGCAATCCAATACAGGATTTGATCCCAGGACCCCGGGATCACGACCTGAGCCAAAGGCAGATGCTCAACCACTGAGCCACCCAGGTGCCCCAGCAGTTTTAATGATGATGGAGAATGGTTTTGCAAATAGCAAACTACAATCATATCCTACCCAACCTGAGGAATTCACAGACTGATTCTTGTCTTTATATAACTGGGAATGTGCATGAGATGAAAAGTTCTAAATCAGCTCCTTCACTGATGTCCTCAAATGACATGTTGGAATGTGTAACGTTAGGATGGACCCGAGTCAGCAGGTACATCTACCTGGACTGACTTGAAATGCTTGGAAATTATACGCAGTAATAATGTACCAAAGAAAGAATACATTTTCTACTTCTCAAATTATAGGTGTCTTTCTGCAGGGGGGAACATGTTTTCTTCTTCCAGTGTGTAGTGAGCAATTTGTGTGCTCACAGTTTAATACCCCTTCAGCTATGCATTCCCTTTGATCCCGAGCTTATTAAAAAATGCAAATCTAAATTGTATCTTATTAATGTGATCCTTTGTGTTAAAGCTGTGGGGGGTTAAAAATCCCAGTTTCTCTAACATATTTGGATTTTTAATGTGTAAAGTACGACGAGAGCCTGCTTTTCCGCAGGCCATATTTTCTAATCAACAGTTATGAAAGATTTTTTATTGTGCCGCTATTTCTTGCTTTCTTGGAATTCAAGGAGATAGAGAGTAATGACTTCATTGTTATACCCCAAGTATTCTCAAGCATGTTGAGATCCTTATTAATTTGCCATAACTTCTCCAGCATAACATTGGCTCCATCTTCCAGGAACGTCCTGGAAGCATATTTTAAAGATGTGCGTAGCGTTGGAGGTAGTTGAACCATATGATGTGCTAGCGATCCCCCTAGGCTTGTGGGGTGCTTAGCTGGCGCCAGTGCCCAGCCAGTCCCTTGTCTGGATGTGTGCAGTGGTCCTTAGACCCAGTCTGCTCTGGTTATTAGAACAATTCCTTTCCTTTAAAAAATAATGTGTTTGAAATTTAATTTGAATCAAGTTAAAAATTGATCCCGTTAGAATCCAGATGCATTTTTCTCCCTGTCTCACTTCTGTGTCTCCTCTTTCTCTCATTCTTCCCCTCATTTTTCCCTGCCCTGGTAAAAGCTGCATCCTTGTGTTTAATGACTTTTTTCCTTAAGATCAAAGCCAATGACTTTACGTAAAGCATCATATGGAAATGATCATTTTACAGTCATTAGGCTGTCTGTACATACCCCAGTAAAGCTCTTTCTGGAACAGTGGTTGTGATAGTGGAGTCACAGCAGTGTGAAAGAAATAAGTGAAGGGGTTAATGGTAACACTAAAACAGCCAGTGCTAATAGTACTTGCTAGGTGCTGCACACATAGCATCTCATTTAATACTCCCAACAACCTTCAGAGGCTCATACTGTTACTGCCACATTCCCATGAGGCAGATGAAGCAATGGAGGCATAGAGGTTAAGTTACTCACCCAAAGCACATGCTTGTAGGGTCTGGTTTTAGGGTCTGTGCCCCTAAGCGCTGCCCACCACTCCTGTTTCTCTGCTGCAGGAAGAAGTGAGCATTTCTCCTGCCTCTGCCGCTACCTGGCTGTGTGGCTTCAGGCACGTTGCTGCTTTCCTTCACCTTTAAATTAGAATATTGGACTAAATTATCTCTGAAATCACATTTGGCGCTAAAGTTCTATAATTCTTGGTAATTGTTTTAAAGTGTTCCAAGGTGAAGCCAAGAGACAAAAAGCATAATTCTCAAAGCAGCCTCCTCCCCCACCCCCTGCAAATAACTTTGGTTGTTATCACTGTTGATAAAAGCACAGTGGAAAGAATCCTAACTGTCATATCCTATAATATCCATCATTTTAGGTAGAAATTGTTACAACTCATATTCCGAAAAAGGCTCCATGCTGCTTTTTGACACCTCCACTGTGGTCCCCAGGAAACGGATATGTGGGGGAGGAGCGATTGTAGGTGGGAAGAGTGGAGGGTATATTTTTAACTTAAGATCTTTTGCAGAGTTGCTTCCTCCTGTGTTTGTCTCCAGTTCTAGGAAAAGAGATTTTCAGTCACCGAGATGGCATCGTGGTTCATAAAGGAAATTTCCTCTTGGTTACTGGTGAAGTGTTTTACAAAAAGAAGTTTGATGTGCTCTGTGAGCGGATGGCAGGTGGCAGCTTTTTGTGTCATTCTTTGACATGTGCTGGCTGATGTGAAGTGACATGTGGTGACAGAGTCTCGCTTGGCTCTAGCGATTTCTTTTGTCTTGATAAAACAGGTAGCCCTTTCTGTGGGGAGTCAGGAGTGGAGACATAAACCAGTCTCTTCTGGAAAAAAAAGGATGTGTCACCATGCACGTTTTTAGGTGTGATGGTGTAGTGTGAACGCCAGCTCCAGCCGCTGGTGCACACGAGCTTGACCTTTGATGACTGACAGCTGTCACAAGATCTGTCAGGCTGTCCTCCCCTTGAGCCAGACAGCTCTCACAGCCACCTCTGCAGAACTCCCCACTGCCGTTCCCCAGGAGACTTCAGGATTCAGGCACGCTCAGCGTGTTCTCTGCCTCTGTCTCTCCATGGAACATCTCAAGTATACAAACAACTGTAAACAGTGAGATAAATATAGTTTGGGTTGGGTGGGACAGTCCTACTGGGTCCCAGTTACTTCCATGTATGGTTGAGTTATTGCAAGACATCCCAGAGCAGGACTGGTGGCACAGCTTCCAGGGATCCTCCCATTGCCCACTGTTCCCACTCACGGGCAATGTGGCATGACATGAACACACAGGACCAGAGGTCATAGAGCAATGTGAATATGCCCTGTGGTGCCTCCACCTGATGTTTGTGGGCAGTAGAGGAGAAACAAAGTATAAGAGTCTGAAGTTAGTCTGGTGAGAAAATGTCAAATGATTAAACATGTCAAATAAATGCATGATTTTATTCTTATCAGTACCTACTCAAGTGCTCTCCTATCCAGAATATACTTGACGATGTAGTGTATACAATTATATACACATCAATTTTTGTTTAAAACTCTGTATTCTTTTTAAAGAGAGCCTTGTAAATTATGTATGCTCTAGCTCCACAAAACCTGAGATCTGCTCAGATATTGGATTTGTATCCATCTTGATTTGGTGTTTATTATTCTCTTGCATTCTTTATCTTCACTGCATGTGTGTATACATATATATGTGTGTGTGTGTGTGTGTGTGTGTGTATACACACACACACATACATGTGAGTATTGTGTATGTGTACATGATTGTTTACTAGGTATTTATTCTTTTTTTAGGTATTTATTCTTGATATAAATGTTATTACTTACCTTGTTTTCAAACATTCTTTTGGGATTTATCCATTTGGATGCATATGGTTCTTGTTTATTCATTTTCATTACCATTTATAGTATGTGACTATGTCAGAATTTATTTGTCCTGTCTTCTATCAGTGGACATTTGGGTGATAATAATGGCTAATTGAAAGTAAACAGTGAATAATGAAAGATCTTGTGTTTATTTGTATGTCTAGTAGGTTCTCTATAGCTGTGGTCCTCAAGTGCTTTTACTCAGATATTCCCCAAAAGAATCTTAGAAAACTGTGAACCTCCTCATTGTTAGACACCTATAAAATATTTCAGCTTAAGTTCATGTAGTTGGAAAGGATTTAATTTGTGTAATATTATAAAATGGGTATTTAATGTTAAAATTAAGAACACTCTTTTCAGAGTTCGATGAAATGAAAATAGTGTAGTTTGATTTGATTCTCACTAGCACCATTTAAATAATATACTACTAAGATTTTTCTTAATAGTTAGAAAGTTTATCACTCTCTTTGCCCTTAGACCTTGAAATTCTATTCTTCTCCATCCTCAGAATGTATCTTAGTGCAATATATTTCTATGCTTGACAGTCTCTTATTGATCATCTCATCATATTCTTCTTTCATATTGATTCATACGAGTTCTATGTGATTTCTGGATATCATTCTTTTGTCATTTTGTGGAATTATCTTAATATCTTATCTTAGTCTAAGGCTTATCTTCATACTTTGTTTTTGGAATGTTTTGGTTGTACTAAATTTTTTATTTTAATGTAGTCAATTTATTAGTCTTTCCTTTATGTTTAGGGTATGTGTGTCTTGTTTATAAATTTCTTTCCTATCTCAAAGTCATAAAGATAATCTTCCATGCTTTCTAACAAAAGTTCTAAAATTTTGTTTTTTCCCATTTAATTCTTTCATCCACTTTGGAATTTATTATTTTTTTGTATGGTTGTCTTAGAAATTTAATTTTATCTTTTTCCAAGGGGATACCCAGTTGTCATAAGACTATTTTTAAGTAGTTCATCATTTGCCAGCTGATAGTTTCTGCCAAATTCTCATATATATCTCTAACTGTATTTTATTCCTTAGATGTATTTGCTCCTTGAGTTTTCAAGAAGGGGCTATTTTTTTACTTGGCTGACATTTTTTTTTTTTTTTTGTATTCCTCACAGGTAAACAACACATGTATACCATACCATTTATTTAGTTAGAATTCACTCACTTGAACTGAATGCAAAAGGTAGATTGGTCTTGGAATAATAGGGGCAAAATTTCATATGGCTTAGCCTATAGTGAACACCATAAATGTTAGCTTAAACACTATGAATGAATGAATGAATGAATGAGCAAATCAGTGAATTATGTGATAGAATTCTGATTAGATTATTAAAGAATACCTGTTATGGCTTAGATAATTATTGGCTTTTTATACTTCTGGATGTGGAAAATTGATCTCATTAATAGATTTAGTCTTCTAGGAAGCCGTTTCTTTTAACAGTGCAGTATTTCTCAAAATGTGGTCTAGCAGAAAGTGTGTTAAAATGCAGATTCTTGGGTCCCACCCCAGAACCACTGAATCAGACTTAATGGGAATGGGATTCAAGCCCTTCGAGAGATTCATCTGCACAAAAGCCGTAAGAGTCACTGGTTTAATGTAACGTCCTTCAGAGCATTCAGATGTACTCCCAAACAGAGCCGTGACATTTTGGCCAATACACCTGTTTGAACAAAGCCAGTGAACTTGCAGGTCAGAACACATCAGCGAGACCCGGGGGCCTGGGACCGGTCTTCTGGGACCATCTTCTGAGGGTGCTGATGTCTTATCATGTGACCTCCTCATGTGGGCTCCTCAGTCCTGTGTCTGTGATTTTGCCTGGTTGTGCCTTTTCCAGCCATGTTCCTTTTAGGGGAGAGAAGGAGGAATTCAACTAGGACAGAGAGCCCTGCCAGCTGCTCTCTCCTCCTCTCTCTCTAACTCTACGTAACGTTAGTAGCAGTGGCAACGTATGGATATTTTGTCATCAGCTCAGAGCAAAGTGAGCCTTCCAGAAATTTGGAGACTCTGCAGGGAAATTGCCATGGCTGCCATTAGTAGGTTGTCTTGGCCACGCAGAATAACTGCCTGGAAGTCAGTGGACCTTTCATGCTCTGCTAAAGACAACTGAAGTATTTTATTAGAATCAACCTCCTGAGTAGAATCATTAGGACTCTTAGATTTCAGAAAAATAAATAAATACCAGAGAACTGACTGGTCCCATTTGTTGGAGAAGCACTATGCCCAGGGTCCTAAAACCCAGCCTCAGGAACCAACTCATCACAAGTAGCCACAATGCGCCAGTGCTTCCTCTTTGCAGTAATTCAATTTGAATGGACCTACACTCCAAGTATATGAACCGTGCAACCAGTTTTAAGCAGGGATAAAGCCAGGATCATCCCCACCTCCATCCTGAGTGGTACAATCATTTTTTATTTCATTCTGCTCGGCAGTGGCAGCAATTAAATCTCCCAAAGTATGAAATGTTTTCATCAAGTAAGACATTAAAAATATCGGCCAGTTAGAGGGGGAAGTGGTCCTGTGCTTTACAGTAGCTATTCTTAAGCAGCATCAGGGCATGACGTGGTGAAAAGCATTTATTTCATGCAGTGGAAAAATAAGGCCAACTTCAGCTTTAATCTTTATTATGAGGAGTCTCATCCCTGTTGGAAAGTAATGAGTGGATGCACCCCATTTAGTTTAAAGTAACAGATCTATATAGAGTTGTTAATTTGTAGATAAATATGGGGTTTCTACTATTGATGTTTCTTGATCTGCACAAAGTGGTTATATTAATACTGAAACATTATTAATCAATACTTTGCTCTTTAAAAATACATCAGTAAGACTACCCAATTACCTTTAAGTATATATCAAAGGGCACAAAGCAATCTGATGTATACTCAAAGTCCATTAGAAGCCACCAGACATATTAATTAAATTTTCTAGTTACAATGAACTTCACAATGTGGACAAAAAATTTCTGTGTTGGTAACCAACAGTTACTGGTGAACTGAAAAGCTGAGATTTGCAAATCCATTTCAGGGCATGAAAAGGTCTTGGGGATTTTTGCCATAATGCCAGGGACGACTCCATTGTACTCGAATTCAGCACGTTAAGGGCTTTTACTCAGTACCATGAACTTAAAGATGCAAGGGCTTCTCTCTGGTGTGTGCCAAAAGGAAGGGCAGGACTGTCCTACTTTGAAAGTAAGTGCTACCGAAGTGGTGGTAGTTTTCAGGTAGGGCAGGTAAAACCTCACCGGAGATGAAAAACAAAAGAGAACGCTAAGATGTGTGACACAGCCCTTTCACGGTCTTGCTGTGTGGCTGGGCATCACTGAACTTGAGCAGTCTGGTTGTGGCAAATGCCCACCATGAATAATCCCTTTGGCAGTCATTTGTACTGATGGAAGACTCTGAATTTGTGCTGAGACTAAATAATCTTTTGTTTGCATCTAGCAACAGCAATAGCTGTCCTTTCAGACTTTCCATTCTCACTGTCGACAGCCCAACTTCGTCTCTTGTCCAAGAAGACCTGCTTAACCAAACTGTTCACCAGACTGGCATCCAGAACTCACAGACAGTGTAGGAGCTTTAAGAGAAGAAGAAGAAGAAGAAGAAGAAGAAGAAGAAGAAGAAGAAGAAGAAGAAGAAGAAGGAAGAGGAGGAGGAGGAGGAGGAGAAAGAAGAAAGAAGAAAGAAGGGGGGAGGGGGAGGGGGAGGAGGGAAAAAGAGAAGGTCAAGACTTGTGAATGCTGTCCCCACCTCTTTGCCCCTTGCCCTTGGGCTCCGCACATCTAGTTTCTTTTTTTTTTTTTTTAAGATTTTATTTATTTACTCATGAGAGACACACACACACACACACACACAGAGAGAGAGAGAGAGAGAGAGAGAGAGAGAGAGAGGCAGAGGGAGAAGCAAGCTCCGTGCAGGGAGCCTGACATGGGATTCGATCTTGGGTCTCCAGGATCATGCCCTGGGCTGAAGGCAGCACTAAACCACTGAGCCACCCGGGCTGCCCTCTAGTTTCTTACTGTAAGAAGTGAGAGCATCAGCTCTTAGGATCCAGGAATGTGATTTATAGTGATATGCTCCCTAAACAAAGCTCGACAACTAAGACTTGGATGCCCTGAGGAACTTTCTGTAACAGTACTGGACTCTACGGTCTCATACATTTCTAATTACTTTGTCAGAGAGGGTCAGCTTCAGCCCTTGCAAAAGAGGCAGCCAGAAGGGAACACATCAGAGATCCACAGTTAAACATCCCATACCTGCACTGCTTGTTTGGGATATATTCTCCCTCCATCCTCTTGGCATCTGTCCCTGAGCCATTATCCAGCACAAACCATCCACTGAGACTAGTGTCAGGTGTAACTGATTGTCATTCAACACAAGTGAAATCTTTAGGTGAGCATTAGTCACTGTTTTAGACACGTTAGCTTCAAGTGGAAGCAGTCAATTACAGACCAGAGGTTTTATGGCTACATTATTGCCATCATACTATTAGGTTTTCAACAGTAGCATTCTATTTGATCGATCTGTGCCAGGACATTGATGGATAGCTTTGTTCTTCAAATGTCAAATATGTGGGACTTCTGTACTTTATGTATTTACTGACACACTAATCTCCTGTGGATACCTTTTCCCCCTTCACAGTGTTTGGTCTTAGCAAATGATTGTGATCCCTTTCCTTAGAAGATCGGATGAGGTCTGTAATCACATTTATCACTTCCTTCCTCTTCTCTCTCAAATGCAGAGCACTCCAGAGTTATTGGTACTTTGGAGATGTCTTCACCACACTAAGAGGACCCTCACTGGTATCAAGAAATAGGTTTAGACAATTTCTTTTTCTTTTCTTTTTAACATGCAAACACCATATGAACTCATAAAAATGAGTTCACAGTTTCAGGGTATAGGTTAGATTTCTAAAACTTTGGTTCTCTGTTATACTATTTGCCCTATCTTTCTGAAAGACACATTTATTTTTTGCTTCTTTATACAAATGTATTCCTAAGCCAAACCTCTGAACTGCATAAGTCACTCCTACCAGCTCAAAACGTCACAAAATATGGTCCCACTTAAAGTATTGAACAGAACTTCGTATGTGAAATCCTTGAAGGGCTCATTGTAGACTCTAGGGGATGGATCTCCTTTCAGTTAAAACTAATAGCCCTTAAATCTAATACTGAAGATCAGCTGTCACACATAATAAATAAAATAGAAACTGAGAAAGCCTTGTTTCCCACCAAACGGCCAACTGGACTTCCATTTTGTTTTGTTTTGTTTTTCCCAAGAACTTCTTGGAGGACACTCAATAGTCCTGGGAATGCTGGCTTCCTTACTGAGTCAGACCAGTCTCCATTTCAGCCTTCATGCTTCTAGCTTGGGAACCATGGTCCTACCATATTTTCTACTTTAGGAACTTTCTCAGCTCTCTTGGCTCAGTTCATTAGCTAATGCCACAGGGAGGAATCTGTGGTTTCTGTGGAAGAATCTGGTCATTCCTGGTAATGAGGGGGCAGCTCTAGAAACATCAGGGGAAGTTCTCAGGAACCAATCATTATTCTCTTTTTAAAGGCCAAAGGTGCAAAGGTTGATACCTGTGTTTGGCAGTCTTGTGTTAGGAAGGCTAAATCTCAGAGATACAGGGTCTGGTTTTGTGTGGTTCTTCCTATATCATAAAACAGGACTTCCTCAGGTGCCTGAGTGGCTCAGTCAGTTAAGTGCCTGACTCATGATTTTGGCTCAGGTCTTGCCCTCAAGTTGTTGAGTCTGGCCCCTACATTGGGCTCCATGCTGGGCATACGGCCTACTTAAAACAAATACAAAAATAAAACAAAACAGCATTTTCTGCAATACGGAGCCTCTTCTATCAGTGCAGGGGTGTCGGGGACATCCTCCTATAGGGCAGAAATTCACTGCTGCTTTTCATCCCTCTATCCCTGACAGCATGGCTGGCCAGTCTGAGGCTGGCCTTCCTCATGTCTCTTATCCCTAAATGCCCTAGTGAAAGAGTGACCCTGTACCCCTGGCATATCCAGGGGTGCTGAGAGCAGCAGCAGCAGCTGGCCTGTACACCAGCACTTGTGCTTAATGTCATTCTGATCTCTCTAGGTGTAAAGCTGATAAAGTCTTCTTGGCCCCGACACTTGTATCCAGCTTCAGCCTTGCCCAGGGTTTAAATGTAACTGTTCAAGTGCCATTTCTCACAAAAACTAGCTTGTGTACAAGTCCAGATCTCTATCAGGGAAGGCACATTTTGAAGCTTACAGGAGTTTTGGGATTGGAACACATGCATTTTGCCTACCCTATATCTGCTTTGACTAAGCAAATAGCTAAGTGGAAATATTGGGCTCTAGGAGCTGGGATCGCTCTCAATTAGCCCAGGCGTCTTCTCCTTTTTTAAAAAGATATATTTATTTATTCAGAGAGAGAGAGAGGGAGAGAGAGAGAGAGGCAGAGACACAGGCAGAGGGAGAAGCAGGCTCCATGCAGGGAGCCCAACGTGGGACTCCATCCTGGGCCTCCAGGATCACACCCCGGGCTGCAGGCGGCACTAAACCGCTGCACCACCAGGGCTGCCCTAGCCCAGGCTTCTTAATTTATGTGTACATGAAGGACACAACTCTATAGCTGATATGCTTGTTGAGAAACTGAGGAAAGATGTTCCAGAAGCAGCCTGAGTCTGCTGGGTTTCCCACCTGCCTCCACCTGCCTCCACAGACTCACAGCATCCCATGGATAGGAGCCAGGTGGGAGAACACCTCCCAGGGAGAGGTGGCTTGGTGCCACAGAACACCACATAGATATAGCTGTATTTACTTTGCAATTGCTACAGGAGACATAGCTGCAGATTAAGTTGCAGAGACACAGTGGAGGTCCTGAGTAAGGAATTTTAATGTGAAAATGCCAGGGTTTAAACTTAATCCTTGAGCTAACTGGTGTAGTCCTTCAAATGGGGATCTAACAGGAGTTACACCGAGGCTCTGAAGGGTAAATGTGTGAATGCATTTGGAACCAATTTAAAGCTAGAAATGAAATGAGTGGGAACACTTGCCAACATACCATTAAGATAAAACATAGAGGTTCACTGAGGCATGTAGATGGGCTCACAGATGCCTGTTCTGCTGTTTGCTTCCTCTGCAGCTCATGGGAGGCCATGGGGATGAGGGGGTGGGCCTTTGTTTTTAGCCTACCTTGGAAGTATCTGTGCTAGGCCCACCCGGTAAATCTTGCCTAGGTTGATTTTGAAGTTACACTGGGGAACGAACGAGGGCAAGAAAAGCCCTCTTGTCAACAAGATCCTCGTGTAATCAGGTAGGAGGCCCCAAAGGGCTACCCACCAGAAGGCATCTCATCGGGACTGTGCTCCTGAGACTGACCAGAACCAACCAGAAAGCCAGGATTTGCTAGGAAAATAAGTTGGGGTGCGGATGGGTTGTCAATGTGAAAGGTTTCACTCACTGAATTCCAAGCCTGATCATCAGAAGTGTTTGGGTGCTTTGTAAAAACACAGATTCTAAGGGGCTGGGACAGGACCCAGGAATCCAAACTTTTGTTTTTATTTTGTAAAGTGTGTTCTCTAGGGGCTTCTGATGCCCCCTAGGTTTGGTTACTACTTGAAGGAATGAACTCTTCAAACACTTAAAACATATTTGCATAGAAGAGAAACAATGTGCTAATCTTAATTAAAGCAAGTTGCCTAAGAACCCTTAACCAAACAAATTATTAACCCGACTTGACATGAAACACCTTTTTGAATGAAGCAAAACATTATTAAAAATTTATATATATATATATATCATCTAGATTCACAGATCTGACTAATTAAGATGGTCAGTCCTTCTCTCCATCATCTTCTGGAATATGGCTACACTTAATTCTGGACATTCTGTCCTGGCTACTGGCTTTTTCTCCAGAAATGGCCTCAGCTTCTGGCTCCTGTCTTTTTGAAAAGGAACACTCTGTAAACTCAAAGTCCTGCCATTATTATTCATGCAGCTTTTGTTTCTCTTCCCCAAAGAAACAATTGAGCTGTAGCAGATGAGTGATGTTTGCTGGGCTGTGGTGAAGGTAAAAGCCACTGCAGGTGGAGCAGCTTAATGGGGTATTAATTGGGAAGCAGGTGAAGGCAAATAGGTAGCACAGCAGGTATGTAAATAGGCTCGTGGGAGGAAAAGCATTGAATTTTATGCTCTTTAACTAAAAATAAAGACCTGATATTTAGCTTATCTTTGCTGAAATCCCGCACTGTGAGGGCCCTGACAACTGCCAACATCATCAATGATTCATTATTATCTCAGCATCATTCAGGCTACTTAATAGGATCCTCAGCCTCTTCATTTTTCATTGTTTTAGCGGATTCTTTGGCTTCAGAATGCATACTTTTCCTTCTTTTTATGTACAGCAGAGGCCAGAATAATTTTTTTAGCTGGTGTAGTGGAAGTAACATTTGAGCCACTAGCCTGCCTTCTGGTGGCATGCTTTTTGCTCTAGCTAATCAGAGAAACACAGCAAACGTACAGCATGACTATGGCTAATGAGCCTGCCAAGAATGCGTACATCCAAATGAACAATGTCCTTCAAAGTAGTCACCTTCAGAAGCAAAACACTTACTCCAATGCTATCATTGGCTAAAAGCTTTTCAAGAAAAGCCACTGCACTGATTGTTGTCAGAGTTGATTTGTAAGTCACCCATATGAAAAAATCCTTGTGTGTATATATATATCACTGATTTTCTACCCCTGAGCATTGTACAGCATTATGCCTGCTATATTACCACATTTAGTGCTAAGTGACACTTGATTTTTAAAATCCATCCATGCAGAGATTTGCTGTTGCTCAGAGTATCCCGAAGAATATGCCTCAGGCTCCTAGGGAAGAGTTTTGAGAAATATCTGGAGTGCTGGCAGCCTCCTTGGGATAAGAGTCCAGCTTCCCAGAGAGATTACTTTGCCTGGAGCACACTTAGAAATTTCTAAACTTGAGTATGCCAGTTTAAAAGTTTGGGCATATTATTTTGAGGCTACCTTTTTATTTAATGGTAACTTAGAAAAGTAATGAAAACAAACCTTTGCATATTTCCCCTGTAATTAGTCCTCTCTGAGGTGATACGTTAGCAGAAGAGTACAGAGGGACCTAAGATTCTTCGTTACTTGGTTGGCCCACAGTCAGTGTTTTCTCTGGGGAGAGGTAGCACTAGTTTTGAAGATGTGTTTAGCCTTTTACCGTTGAAATGGCTAAATATTAGTGAAGCTACAGTTTGTACCCCATAAAATGAGTTAGGTTTGCCTTATCATGCAGATCTTTTCCTGTGGTTGAAATACTCATTAATTTTACTGCTAATGAGATGTTAGCAATTAAGTACCTTTAATTAATGAAAATCAGACAAAAGCAAAGGGCTGCTGTCTGTGTCTTCAAAAAATAGGGAAGATTTTTGTAGATCTCGTCATGAATTTCTTCCTGTAGAAGGACCATGAGTCTGAGTTCTTTGGAATCAAATGTTCTGGTCCAGAGAAAGTCATTAAAATAGTTCACTTTTAGAAAATGAAAGGATTAGGCATTTGGGGGGATGTTATAAAGATTATCTGAGATTGGGAAAAAAAATACTCCTAACCGGGAGCCAGTCCTACATGTAATAGCAAATTTCATGGTTGAAGATGCAACAGGATTGAGTACAATTAATAGTTCTGAAGCCGTCGTTGAATTCTGGGGTAGGCCCTGAACACATAATTAGATTATTAAAAATGGCCTGTCTTAGGCCGACTATTACTAAATTGAAATCCAATTATGGCTTTATGATTTTGCTGAAAAATATTTAGCTGTTTTGCTCGAGTCCTCGGAGAAGATCATTTCCTCTTTGCATCAGAGTTTGCGCATGTCACAATACATTTTCCAAACAAATCTGACCTCAATTATCTCAGAATCAATCTTACATTAGATAACATATATTTTAATGAGTGTTTTTATGTGTAATATCATAATTGTGTCTCTCCATACTTGAGGAATTAAAAGATGACGAGAGAAAATTTTGCCGAATATCTTTTTAATGAGAGGCATGCATATTTCAGAAATAACAAAATTGCGCCATCTTAATACACGGAAAGCTGTTGTATGTGCCTGAGTGTGCTGCAAGACAAACTTGGTTCGGCTTTCAGTAATTGGCATTGGAACTGTAATAAAGCAGTTGTTTGCAGAGAGATGGGCTCAGAAATTTCATGCACTCCTGCAGTGTGGATTTAAATGCTAAGTTAAATATTTATGAACCCGAGATTTTTATAATCGATCATTGTGTGATTTATACACCGTAATTATAATTAGGTTGAAAGAGATTTTAAAAAGCCAGTTTCCTGGTAGCCAAGGCCATTAAATAACGTGATGCTGCCAAAACAAAAATTAGGTGGGAACCCAGCCACCGAGTTCTGAGCGCCTGTCCCCATATTCCGTGTACAATGAGGCACGGCACCTCACCAGCCATCTCACCTGGGCAACCACTCCTGCGTCACCTGCTATCATTTTTCATGCCTTTATTTCAAACCTAGTTGAACATAAACAAGAGAAAACTTCGGAGATCCAATGTATAACAAAAGGAAAAGGTGGAGGAGGTTGGAAAGGTTAATTAAAAATGTAATGATCCCATTTGCTGAGACAGCACTATTAATCATCTTGCAGCAGCAAGCATGTGACTTGCACACCACTTAAAGGAGGCATCTGATTTTTTAAGGTATGGATGGGGGTGGTGGGCCCCAGTGTGCACATTATGGACATGGAAGCTCTACAGGGTGAGCCTGGGGTGAGTGAGCATCTGGTGAGGAGTGAGCATCGGGTGAGCTCATGACCTGTGGTTAACATTGGGCACAGTCTTCACCAGACAGAAGGGTTATTTCCAAATTCACAGGTCTTCAGAATAATTCCGTCACTGTGAACCCCAGAGAAAACTTCGGCATGGCTCAGGTTTAATGTAGTCGTGTAAGGTAGGAAAAACCAAGCGAGGAGGAAATCCATCATTGTGTAATACAATATGCCTGGAACGGTGTATGAATGACAAAATGAGCTCCAAAGAGCCAACATGTGTGTTTTAAATGTAATTTTTTAGCACCCGGGCTGGAAAAGGCCAAGCTCTTGAAGGATCGATTGCAAGGGTCACAACCTGTATGATCAGATTTGCCATCTGATGCACACGGATATCAGAAGACCAGACTGTAAATGTAAGCTTCCAGAAAAACCTGTTCTTCCCCTCTAAAGATCTTGGAGCTTTTGCCCATTTTTTTACTTGCTGGAATAACACGTTAGAGGAATGCTGTTAGAAGAAGAACACTAGTTATGCTAACATGGTAATTAATCAAGTCAGAAAGAAAGAGGAAACCGGTCGTGAATTCACTTCTGCAGCCCTAAAAAAGAAAGGCAGAAAGATACCCAGAAATCGGCAGACATTCATAAACAATGTTCTCTCCCTATGTCTTGTGAACTTTCTGCTTAATAAACCACATCTTCATGCAGGCCATGCAAATTTTAATATATTTACTGTTTTATTCCACCTCATGATCTATAGAAATGGATTTCTAGTTGTTTCCATCTGTGTTTCATCCTGAATCATTTTGACTGGTTAGCTGGCTCCAGCATCTGCCAATAATGGTGGCATTTTCTAAGTGTAAAGAATGAGGGGCTGTGGCCATAGTGATAGCCTCTTTGATTTGGGACAGTGTGAGGATTGTACTTGGGATAAAGGCCGTTCCTTGCTCCAGAGGAATTTAAAATGTGAGAGCTTCTTCCAGTGCATAATTCATGCCTGACACCTCCACATCTCCCAGTGTTGGAGGGATCTTTTACATTTGCTCTGCCTGTAGGTCAGGGTTGAAAATGTCGGTCCATGTACTCTTTGGAACAGCAAATAGCTGAGAGAGTGCTGGGATTTTCTTTTTTTTAATGTTCTGTCCCTGATCATCAAGTTTTATCCCATATACCTCCTGTAATAATTAGAAAATACATTTTAAAAAATTATAACCCTCAAATCAAAGAACCTTGAGGCTTGAGGGGACCTTCGATATATCGTCTCCCAAGTGGGGAAACTGAGGTCCACTAGGGGTAAAGCTGACTTCTATGAAGACACTCAGATGACTGAACCACATTTAAAATCCCTGAGTCCTAATTGATTGTTTTCTCAGCAACACATGACCCTTTTTATTTGAATACGTGGTGTCTGGGAGCTGGCCCTCCCATTGCTATGCCGGTTATACCTCCTGTGCCCAAGAAAACAGGAAATAAGTCACGTCAGGTGTGATCACAGCCAAAGAGGCTTAGAATGATGATAGAGAAAAGCAATAAGTAACCTGCAAAGCAACAACATGGTTCTATCCAACTTTGAAGAGAAAAGCTTGTTCAATTGCATTCTCTAGAATACAGTGCTAGGCTGATGCTGGAAAGGAGCTCCTTAGCCTGCACAGCCCACACACATGCGTCCTCCCACAAGAAAAAAGGATTTCTAGTAAACAGCCTTCATTCTGAGAATACTTCCCATTCAGGCAGCATCCCAGACATTCTACCAAGTTAAAGAATGAATAACAGCAGATGGAGGGAGAGATTAGAGATGGAGGGGAGGAGGGGAAAGCCACATTTTAGTGCCGAGCTCTAAAATGAGCTGTGGAGAGGATGGCACTCAGAGTTATGGCAAAGCTGTCCGGAAGCCTTCCCACGCAGGCGAGGAGGCGCGTGTGCCCAGACCATAAAACACAGGCGTGCGCCCGCTCCTCCATGCGGTGTGTGAACTGATAGGGAATTGAGTGTGACTCAAGTGGCCTAAATTAAATCATTCTGCATGTTCTTCTCTCTACCCTCAAGTCATCAATGTAGCATTTCTGTGCGTGCACTCGGGGTTCGGGGGGTATCAATCAAATAGATACAGGGGATCAGTCTTCTTACCAAGTGAAAACTCAGCTCTCATTTATGTGTCAGGAGTGTTTAACCAAGAAAGGAGGCTAAGTGGTGCTAAGAGTTGCTTTCCGCATTCTGTGCATATGAAACTTTTTTTTTATTTTAATAGGGTATACATGAATCTGGGTTGGGTTTTTTTCCCCCAATCATCTATTTGAACATTTTCAAACATGTAGAGAATATTTTTACAGTTAACCCATGTAGATTCTATCATTAAATTAGATTACAGTTGCTTTGTAAGCATCCATCTATCCATTCTTCTTTCCACCTATCAGGTAATCTACATTTCTAAAATGCAGATGTCAATATACTTCCCCTACATGCTTTAGCATACCTATCAGTAACCAGTTTTTAATATTTGTTTAGTTTTTCTCCTTTTGATGTAAAATTTATATATGTACAGACCTTAAGTGTACCCTTCTGTAGGTTTTTACTCAAAGTTCTATTAGGATACAGTTACCATCACTCCAGAAAGTTCCCTCTGGCCCCTTCCTAGCCAGTCCCCACCTCCAAACCCTAAAAACAACAATTGAGGAATCTTTGATGTTTTTCATCACAAATTAGTTTTGTCTTCTCTAGAACTTGACATACATAGAATCATTCAATGTGTATTTTTTGGAAGAAGCTTTTTTTCTCCCCCTTCAGCATCATATTTTTGAGATGTATCCATGCTATTGTGTGTATCACTAGTTCATCTTTCATCTGTTCTTATCTATGAGTGGTATTCCACTGCGAAAATAAACCACATCTTGTGTAACCACTGTTTATCCAGTTTTTGGTTATCAATATAGTGTAATCATACTTTTATCCATATATTTTTATGGATGTATATTCTCATGTCTTTTGGATAAATACCTAGAAGTAGAAATGCCAGGTCAATAGAGTAAGTGATGTGTTTACTTTTATTAAAAAGCTGCCCAATATTTTCCCAAAGTGATTGGACCATTTTATACTCCCACCAACAATGTATGAGATTCCAGGGGCTCGACATCTTTGACAATATTTGGGATTGTCAGACTACTTTTAACCACTGCAGTGGGTGGGTGTATCTCATTGTGGCTTTCATTTACATTTATTTCCCTGATAACTATTCATGTTGAATACTTTTCATGTGCTTACTGGCCATTCATATATCCTCTTTAGTGAGTGTCTGCTCAAATATTTGGTACATTTTTCAATTGGGTTCTATATTACTGAGTTTTGGGTATTCTACGTATATTTTTTGGATACTGATCCTTTGTCAGATGTGTGTTTTACAAACATTTTCTTCTAGTCTATGATTTATTTATAACTTTTCTTCATTTTTTATCAGTGTGTTTAATGAGCTGACGTTTTTAATTTTGCTGAAATCTAACTTGATTTTTTTCTTTTATGTTATGGCTTTCTAAGAAGCCTTTGCCTACTTCTAAGATTATCTTGATTTCTTATTAAAAAATTGTAATTTTGGCTTTTAGGTTTATGTCTGTGATCCATCTTGTATTAATTTTTATTTATAGTATGAAGTAGGGGGGTTTGTTATTGTTTTTTACATTGATTTTCAATTATTTTAATATATGTTGAAGAGACCTTCTCAGTTAGATATTTTTTTGGTGGTTTTGTGAAAAATAACTATAGATGTGCAGGTGTATTTAATCCAAGTTCTGTTTCATGTTCCGTTGTTTGATTTGTCCATGCCTATGCTGTACCACACTATCTTGATAAGTATAGTTTTGTGGTAAATCTTAAAATCAGTATAAACTCCTTCAACTTTGTTGTTCTTTTTCCAATCGTTTTGGCTATGCTATGTCCTTTGCATTTCCATATAAATTTTAGAATCCACTTGCCAATGTCAAAACATACTATGATTTGAAGATCATTGATATCTTAATGATATTGAGTTCTCTGATCCATGAATATGGTATGTACTTCCATTTATTTAGGTCTTCCTTAATTTTCTCAGCAATGCTTTTTAGTTTTCAGTATGGAGATCTTGCATATCTTTTGTTAAATTCATTAAACACCCCCTTTTTGGTTCTCTTATAAATGGAATTATATTCTTAAATTTTGTTTCCTAAAATTTTGCTGATGGTTTACAAAAGTGCAATTGATTATTTTATATGAAATTTTATACCCTTTGACTTTGATAAATACACTTATTGATTCTAGTAGTTGTTTTGTAAATTCTTTAGGATTTTCCAAGTCATCTGCAAATAGAAATATCTTCCTTTCCAATCTTTATACCTTTTATTTCTTTTCATTGCTTTATTGCAATGGCTAGGACCTCTAGTACAATATTGACTACCAGTGTTAAGAATGAATATCCTTCATTTATTCCTGACTTGATGGGGGAAAAGTCAATATTTCACTATTAAATATAATTTTTACATGCAGGTTTTTTTTATAGATGCCTTTTATCAGATTAAGAAGGTTCTTTACTATTTTTAGATTGCTCAACATTTTTTTTTTATTATGGAAGGCATACTGAAATTGGTTGAATGCTTTTTCTTTGTCCATTTAAAAATAATCATATGGTTTTCTTCCTGTCTGTTTATATGGTAAATTGCATTAATTTTTAAATGTTAAACCAGCCTTGCATTTGGGGATAAACCCAAGCTGGTTTTGGTACATTGTCCTTTTAACATATTGTTAAATACTATCTACTGAACATTTTGACTCTTAAGAAATATTGTTCTGTAATTTTCTTTTTTTGTCTTTATCAGGTTCTGCTATTTGGGTAAGACTGGCCTTACATATCAAGTTGGAAAAAGGGTCATGAGAATATGTTATGTAAATGAGAATCAAAAACAAAAAGCACACTGACCTGTGACCTAGATATCAATTCATAGTTTTTTTTTTCCTCTCTGAATGTTCCAGGTGTTCATTCTGGAATTTGTCACAGCCTCTGAAATAATGGTAGAGATGGTGCACTGGCAGGGTTATATATCAAGGAAAACAGAATCAGCTGAAAGTGAGTTTGAGTCACAGCAGTTACTAAATGAAGTAAACTTTAAGCAGTTGGTTTGGACATAAAATGATTCAGTCTATTCCCACTTTGTAGAGAGCTTTTCCTTTGAAATACTGCTTTTTTGATAATAGTAAGAAAAAATAGTAGTTTATATAATTTTAACAACTTTAAAAAGGAAGCTGACATTATTATTGAAGCTGACATAAAGCAAGCATACACTGGACCATTTTTTTCTTTTTGTTTTCTTAAGATAAATTAACATACAGAGCTGTATAAATTTGAAGTGTATGGTGTAATGACTTGACTTATGTATATTGTGAATTGATGATCGCAAGTTTAGTTAACATCTGTTACCTCGTATAGGAACACACACAAAAAAAGAAGAGAAATGTCTCTGTGTGTGTGATGAGAACTTTTAGGATTTACTTTCTTAGCGATTTTCAAATATAACGTAGACCATTGGTTAACTATAGTTATCATGCTGACATTTCCCATTACTTGTTTATCTTATAAATGGAAGTTTGTACCATTTGACTATCTTCATCCAGTTCATCTTCTCCTGCCTTTGGTAACTACAAAGCTGTTGTTTTGTTTTGTTTTGTTTTGTTTTGGTGGTGTTGTGTTTTTGTTTGTTAGTTGCCACATAAAAGTGAGATCATACTGTATTTGTCTTTCTCTGTCTGACTTATTTTACTTCACAGGGCAGGATTTCCTTTGTTATAGCTGAATAGTATTCCATTGTGGAATACTATTAAAGAAAGAAAACCACTTTTTCTTTACCCATTCATCTATTGACAAATACTTAGGTTGTTTCCATGTCTTAGCTATTATAAATAATGTTGCAGTGAAAATAGGGGTTCAGATACCTCATCGCCATAATGATTTTGTTTCCTTCAGATGCCTAGAAGTAGAGTTGCTGTATAAAATGATAGTTTTATTTTTAATTTTTCAAGGAAATACCACACTGTCTTTCAAGGTTGTGCCAATTTACAGTCCTACCTACAGTGCCCAGGGTTCCTTTTTATTTACATCTTCACCAGAATTTGTTATTTCTTGTCTTGATATTAGCCATTCTAACAGTTGTGCAGTGATACCTCATTGTGTTTTTGATACCCATTTCCTTAATGATTAGTGACATTGAGCAGCTCTTCAAGTACCTGTTGGCCATTGGAATATCTTCTTTGGGAAAATGTCTATTTAGGTTCTTTGCTCATTTTTAAATGGAATTATGATGATGATGATGATGATGATGATGATGATGATGCTACTGAAGTGTAAGAGTTATTTATATATTTTGGATATTAACCACTTATAAAATATATGATTTGCAAATATTTTCACTCATTTCATAGGCTGCCTTTCATGGTATATCAGTTTCCTTTACTTTGCAGAAGATTTTTAGTTTGATGTCATCCCATTTGTTTATTTTTGATGATGTTGCTTGTGTCATATCCAGAAATTCATTGCCAAGACCCACGTCAAGGAGCTTCTCTCTAGGCCTATTTTTTTAAAAAACTTACGTGTTACACAGACTGCTTTAAGAGAGAAATAGGGCAGCCTGGGTGGCTTAATGGTTTAGCGCCGCCTTCAGCCCAGGGCCTGATCCTGGAGCCCCGGGATCAAGTCCATTGTCAGGCTTCCTGTATGGAGCCTGCTTCTCCCTCTGCCTGTGTCTCTGCCTTTCTCTCTCTCTGTGTCTCTCATGAATAAATAAATAAAATATTTTTTTTTAAAAAAGGGAAGAAATAAATTTTCTGGACCTTATGTGTTTTTATTATTTTTGTTATAATTTTGACACTTATGAACATGGAACTATAAACTTTTATTTTGTAATTTTACACAACTATAAAAAAACACGCACAAATTAAACATGAACAGAAGTTTGAAAACAATGAAGTGCACATTAATTTAATGTAAGGACTAATACTATTTTTCTGAAGCTAAATTGGTGCTTACAGTTGGAATACACTCCTGTTTCAGTAGGAGTTGTTTTGTGTTGAGCAGGCCTTTGTTACTGGGTATCATGTGATAACTTGATTCTTCTGCCATTTGAATGCCATTTGCATTCAAACTTCCGTTCATATATCATTGGTTACGTCATTTAACTATTAAGTGCACCTCTGCACCTCTATTCTTTTCTTCTTAGATAGAGATTGTAAAGCACCATTCAATACCAGAACAAGTGTAAATGTAGGCAGTAAAACTATGTCCCAATATGTAGCCTGCAGGGCCTAATCCAGATGATCCAGAATTTGGTCATTAAATTATTGTAGATTGTCATTAGAAATGCATAGTTTGTAAATTTTCTATGGACCTCTAGACCTTCAAGAATATAAATCACTATTTGCTGATGGGCCCAACAACACATTAAAAGTCTCAAAAGAAGAAAAGACCAGATGTGTTACCAAGGCCTCTAGGCCCTGGCAATCCTGTCAGAGCACACAGTGAATATTTCATTTCTTGAGTCCTGAGGAGCATGAGTGTGACACAGAGGAGCCAGTGAGAAGCTGGTCTGGGAAGGTCACAATGGAGAAAATGCACCAGGTGTGCTTGTTAAACCAGCAGGGATATATGTGCAGCCGCTGGCTTCTTGTACTGCTCACTGAGGAAGGGCCGAATGTCTTGTTTATTGCCTTTCACATTAAATTGTTAGATTCAGATGTCATCGCAGAAACATGAACCTGAGGCATAATGGTATTGCTCGTGGTGCCAGGGTATAATTTTGTGATTTCAGACTTTTGCATACTGGGCTTTCTTAAAGCAAGACACATCATCAGTAAAACAGAAAGTCTTTTTTCTTTCCCTGAAATGTAAGACTTGCTTTAGGTGCTCTTTACTTATTTACATTTTTTTGGAAAAAATTGTAGTGAGAACATTTAACATGAGATTTACCCTCTTAATGGATTTTTAAGTGTACAATACAGTACTGCTAACTCTAGGCATGATATTGTACAGCAGATTTCTAGGACTTACTCATCTTGCATAACTAAAGCTTGATGCACCTTGAACAGCAACTCCCCATGTCCCCCTCCTCCAGCCATTAGCATTCTACTGACTGTTTCTCTGACCTTGAATTTTTTAGAAACCTCATGTAATTGGAATCATATAGTGGTTGTCCTCCTGTGACTGGTTTATTTCACTTAGTATAATGTCCTCAAGGTTTATCCCTATTGTCACACCTAGGGCAGGATTTCCTTCTTTGTTTAAGGTTGAATAATATTCCATGTGCCCTTCGGATGTACACTAAATGCACTACCCTGACTTTTGGACCCACCCAGCCCACTTGGACGTTTTCTCTTCTCTTATTGGTTCTCTAGCATCTTGTAATTTCCCAACTGCCTTCATGGCCCCCACCAACTGGGGCACAAAGAGAATACAAGGGGGTTCCAGAACCCAAGCACGGGCTGAGGGCTGAGCAGGAACTTAGTGGCAGGGTAGGGAGAGGACAAATGCCACAACTGAGTGGTATTATCTGCTGCCTCTTTGCTGTGTCTAGAGAGTCACTGCTACACTTAATGATAGTTTTCCAAGGATCACCTTATAACCTGGCCCTAGAAGCTTTTTCCATCACTTCCCTCCCTGTGAAAACACCTGTGTTGTGAGGTCAAGCCACATTTACCTTTTCTTTTCATCTTTTAACTTTGTGCATTGGGCCTGGCCCTGCCAATCCACTTGGCTGCTGCAGTGGGCCCTGCCTCCCCTATGCTCTCTCTCCAGGGCCACACAGTGAGCAGCTTGGCAGTGGACAGCCCTGTTTTCTCTGAGCATGAGCACAGAGAGCTTGGGTAGAAGGCAACATATGTTTTGTGAGATTCCTGAGGCCTATGGTTTGAAAGCCCATTGAAATTCTATCCAGAATCCTAGCTGAATTTTTCTAGTTTGCAGCCTCAATACGCATAGATTCCACATTTTGTATGTGGCAAGTTAAGTGGTAATTGAGGTTTGCAAATTTTCATGTAATTTATTCTGGTTTTCTTCCAATGGCCTGTGAGCTAGAACTTAAATACAGCTTCGTTGTAGTTGCTTCTTCCTGTTTAGAGAGCTGGCATAATATTTTGTCTTCTGGGCTCAAATAACCATGTAATTACTCTGTAATCATATAGTAATTAGCATGTACTATATGCATTTATTACATAATTATATTCCTGGAGGATTGCATGGCAATTATACTTACATTCAGCATATCATTTTATATACTATATAATGAACAAGTATATAATTTGTTGCTTTTTTTCTTTTATCCTAATTTCAGTGTACCAACCAGGAGCTGGAAACTTACTCTCCTGTTGCCTTGTTTATATATAGTCGGGCAGGTGCCTGAGCTCCTTCTGCTCCTTTGGCTTTACTCGATACCGCCTAATTATTCATCTAAAGGAGCGCTAGGGGCTTGTGGGCTGCCCCGGGCTCCTAGCCTTTGCACTCCTTATACTTTCCTCCTTGTCGTGAGCTCATTACCTATTAGCTTCAAAACCCAGAGTTGATCAGAGCTCCCAGCATCGCCCGGTAAACCGCTGGACCTCAGAACAGAAGGATGTGAGCGGCCGGGCCCCCCACACCGTGCTCACGCCTGCCTTTCTCTCCTTTGCAGTGGAGCACATTCCCAAAGGGAACAACTGCCTGGACGCCGCCAAGGCCTGTAACCTCGATGACACCTGCAAGAAGTACAGGTCCGCCTACATCACCCCGTGCACCACCAGCATGTCCAACGAGGTCTGCAACCGGCGCAAGTGCCACAAGGCCCTGCGGCAGTTTTTCGACAAGGTTCCGGCCAAGCACAGCTATGGGATGCTCTTCTGCTCCTGCCGGGACATCGCGTGCACTGAGCGGAGGCGGCAGACCATTGTGCCCGTGTGCTCCTACGAGGAGAGGGAGAAGCCCAACTGCCTGAATTTGCAGGACTCCTGCAAGACGAATTACATCTGCAGGTAAGCGGGCACCGGCAGCTGGGTGATTAATGAGCTGGCAAGGAGAACCTTTGCGGCTGCTTCAATGGCCGAGCTCCTGTTTTCTGAGTTTCTATGGGGTGGGTGGGAGTGAGGAGGCTGAGGGGAAGGAGGGCGGGTGGTGGAGTGGATGGGCCAGAAACTGACCTCTGCATTTGGCACAGGGTTCTTCCCAAGCTGCTGAGGCTTTTGTGCTGGGGAAGGTTCCCGTCTTTAACCTGGGGAATACTTTGAGAGGTGCTTAGTAAGCAAGCACAGAAGGTCACCTGAGGCCAGGTGAGCTTGAAGACTGGTGCCCACTCAGCAAGCTCTGAATTGCTGCTGGGAATCTCAGGGGGTTAATTCAGTCAGGCGGGGCGTGGTGGTGGTGCTGCAGATGGGAGGCTCTTGACTGTCAAGGTCTAAATTCTGGGAGAGACCAGTGAGAGCAGTGAGAGAGACTGAGCTGTGTCCAGCCCTGAAGTGAACTTCCAGAATGCCTGGATCTGTTCGGGGCCATTCAGTCATCCATGTGGCTAAGGAAAAGTGGGTAACGTCCTGCTCAGCCATGATTCTGGATCTCAGGCCCCAGCAGAAACCCTGCTAAGCCTGGCCCTTTTCTTGAAAACAGTGGAGTCCATTTCCCTTTTGGCCATTTTTTGGAATTTAATTTAATTTTGAAGGAATCCATGAACACATTCTCTGTATTAAAAAAAAAAAAAAAAAAGGAGTAGAGAACTAGGTAGCTGTCCCCTTCACTCTGCTTCCACTTGCCCCCAACTGTCACTATCAGTAATTTGATATATATCCTTCTAAAACATGGGGTTGAATTCAGTTGCTGATGGGAGCAAGCAGATTCTGATAAGCAGACACCCAAGTCTTCGCAGCCTTGGGCAGTGAGAGTGCTGTGTTCAGACTCGCAGGTTGGATCGCTGGCTGGAGGTTCAGATGGGGCATTATTTTGACAACATGTGTACTTTGTCCCCAGGATAGAGTCAGGAGCCTTCAAATGCTGTGTCTGAAAAAGTCCCATGTGCTCAATGAATGTTCACAGGTGGACAAGTAGATGAGGGTGTGACTGTATACCTGTTTGCTTATAGGCTTCCCGTGTCTAAAGAGCAGAGAGCAAGGGAGGGAAGTGTCATCTGTTGGAAATTCTGGAGACCTGAGTTTCTGGTCAGTTGAAGTTTTACTTGGATAGAATAGCATCCCATTTTTTCCTTAAACTGGTCCTAATAGTGACCAAAGAAAATGAAAAGTCCTCATTATCTGTAGAACCCTCTCATGCTGAGATTTTTCTGGAAGTAATATGCCACCACTTTTTTTTAAGTTTTCGGTAGGTGACTTGCTATATGAGAAAGAATGTAGGTGACCATTTGTGCCCTGGGAGGAGTCAGGTGTTCCTGTGATGCCTCTCCTTCAAGGATTCTCTCTTTCCTAGACCTCTGTTCCGTTGAGACCATCTTAGCTATGGGAGAAGCAGGGCCAGCTTGCTAGAAGGAAGAGGCAGGTCCTCCACCCTGCCATAACCTGGGGAAGCCAATCAGCCAGGGAATAAAAGAACCCCCTGCTGGAGAGAATGTGGCTGAGGAGCAGGACACAGGGAAGAAGCATAGGAGTGGGTTGGGAGGGAGCAGAGATTCTGAACAGCCCTCCTGTGAAGACCCCTGGATCTGAAACTCAACTTCCTGGTGCCCCTCATCTTTGAGCAGAAGATATCCCTCTTCTAGGAGCAGGACTGAGTTTTCAGGATCTTTGTTGGCTTAAAGCCAGACAGATACAGCTCCTCCTTATCTTTTCGGTACATGTTATCCTGTTCACTGATGGGTCCAAGCCAGGCAGTCTCAAGACAGTAAGCTGTATGGGGAGGGAATGGAGCATTGACGGGGAGCAGGGAGGTGGGAGAGGTGATGGAGCTTTTCCATTCCCTCCTCATGATGCACCTCTTGCACATGAGCTCCGGAGGAGGGTCTGCGACAGCTCCTGTCCAGGCTGAAAGCCTGCTGTGAGCAGTTCATCTTCATTACCTGGCCTACTCTTCTCAAAATAGAGAACTCTTGGTGCACCTGGGTGGCCCAGTTGGTTCATTATCCAACTCTTGACTTCAGCTCAGGTCATGATCTCAGGGTTGTGGGATCGAGCCCCATGTTGGGCTCTGCGCTCACCCCAGAGTCCGTTGGGGATTCTCTCTCTCCCTCTGCCCCTCCCCATGCTAAATAAATAAATAAATAAATAAATAAATAAATAAATCTATAGAGAATCCTTGGAGGATTGGTGTGAATTAGTTCTATGTCAGATTGCTTTTTTGCTGAGCTGTAGCGAGAAATATCTGGGAATTTGGGAACTTGGGGCATTCTGGAAGAGATAGCAGAAGGAATGTGCAAATGACAGGGTGACTTGGGTGCTCTCTGGGGCTCAGACTGACCTGCTAGGAAGGATCTGGGAGTTATTTATGTTGAGACAGCCTCAGCAGCAGAGAATGGCCTCAGCCGATGGGGCAGAAATGTACTCGGGGAGCAGCAGGACAGTCCTGCCTGATGATGACTATACCCGGTCCCACCAAGGTGGGGAGGTAGTGACCACAGCTGCCATGCAGCGGAGTGGAGGCACATGTGACTGCAAGGCCGTCTGGAAATCCAGATCCGAGACCACCCCGGGGCCCTACCAAGTGAAATTTGTCTCAGCAAGATTGATGGGTTTTATACCCTGCCTTGAGTCTTCCCTGGAAAGGGGAATTGGCACCTTCCCCACTGGTACCCATCAGTAAGTGATTTAGCCTGTGATTTCTTTCCAGGGCCTGGACTTATTACTCATGATCACCTCCTCCCTGTCAGATGTGGTAAATGTAATTTAAGCTGCTGGGTAGGCTAGAGGTGTTTTCTTTCATCAGACTTTATTAATATCGTCTTTAATTTTATGCCTTTTATTCCATCCCTGCTCCATCCCTCCCGGGGAGGCCCTCCTGGCGCCGACTGCCCAGAGCAGCAGCTGGTACTTGCCAGAGCTGGGGCTTCTGCAGGTTTTGATGTTCCAGGCGCTCTGACGCTTACCCACCCAGAGACCAGAGGCATCCCGGATAGGATGACTTAAGGCCTAATTTGAGTGTCCCGAAAGGGAAGGGACTGCAGGAGGAAACAGTGCTTCCTAAAAACAGTTTTCTTCGAAAGCTCACACTTTCAAATGCTCCGCTTGCATCTGCGCACCAGCAACCATCAAAGAGTTGCCCCATCTCATTAAAACTCCCCTGTACTTGATGGTTTCCCACTGGCAGCACACGGGTTCCTCCTGCCAGGGGCCAGAGCTGCTTCTGCACAAAGTCTGTCTTGTGTCTTCAAACAGAGGAGATGCAACTTTAGCCTTCCTTTTTGACTTTCTTTTCTTTTTTCCTTTCCCTTTTAAAGAAGCCAACTGATTCCTTTCCTCTTGGGGTGGTTGGGGCCTCCAAGCTTGTCTACTGAAAAGCAAACGCAGAGGTATTATGAGGAAGATGTGATGAAATTTAAAAGACACACATTCTTCCCCTGAAGCATGGTATCTCCCTTGCCAGTTGTCCCTCTGGTTGCTTTCCTTAGTGCCTGGAAGGATGTCGGGGCTGGGTTTGGCCATAAAGGAGGCATATTCCTTTATTCCTGTAAGTTGTTATAGATGCATAATTTAAATCTCCGCCTTACCTCCTTTCCCCCAAACTCTGGTAGTTCAAAATAAACTCAGCACTTGAGCCCTGGCTCAGGGTGCTCAAATATGTTCATATCTCCTTTATGTTTCTAATTTACAAGGACACCTCAACTCTACTTTATTACCAAGAGATCTAGCATCTTCTTCTGGAGCATGCCCCCTTCTGTTCTCTTCTAAGAATGACAGAGCTCTACTCCAAACCCCTTTCTGCTTCCAATGCCAGGCAAAGGGGAACATGAGGCTACTGACCAGCTCCCCGACCTGTAGCTTTAGGTACTGAGTCATGGTGTCGCTGTTGAGAACAACCCAGAGGATACTTGGTTTGGTGGCTGTGTCCTTGGCCATTCTGCACAAGCAGCAGAGGTGCTGCATCCTTGGGTGCCGGAGTAACTTCGTTCATACTCAGTATGTAGGTGCTGTTTCCCAAAGCAGGACATGCTGCCCTGGGGGTGGGGCCCTGAGAGGTTCCAGCCAGAGCCAACCCACCAACTAAGACTTTTCCTTTATTGGCAGTACATTCGGAAGTGAATGTTGCAATGTTGCATTTCCTTCCTTCCTTCTTTCTTTCTTTTAAAGAATTTTTATTGTGGTAAGGAGCATTTGTCATGACATCTACCCTCTGAGCAAACCTTTGATGGAATGATCCAGTATTGTCGTCTGTAGGCACAGTGTTGTACCGCAGATCTCTAGAACTCATTTAACTTCTATAACTGAAATTTATATACACTGATTAGCAGCTCCCTGCTTCCCCTCCCCCATTTCTCAGCAACCATAATTCTGTTCTTTGCTTCCATGAGCTCAATGATTTTAGATACCTCGTGTAAGTGAGATCATGCAGTATTTGTCCTTCTGTGACTAGCTTACTTCCCAGCATAAATTCCTGGGTTCATCCATGTTGTCTTATATTGTGGAAGTTTTTAAGGTGAAACAGTGCTTGGTCAGGGATAGCTCATTCCTTCTAGAAAGATTCTGATAATGCTGAACCTTAAAAGAGAAAGGTATCAGGGCCTCTGTTCCCTCTGTCCCCGAGACTTTCTTGGGGCCCTGCTGGAAATAGACTTGCTCGTCCTGCTACCTTGGCTCTGTGTCCTCATGGTTTCCAGGGATGGTGATTTTGTTTAGGTCACCAAGTATATGGCCCTCCCTTTCCCCCAGGGACTGGAGATGCTACAGTTGTGTCCTGGAGACCTGGTTTTTGTTTTGTTTAGTTTTATTTGCTTTTAGCAGAATGAGGAAGGTCTCTCCGATACTGTTCCAGAAGAACAGCATATGTAATTTTCAAAATACTGCCCTTGCCAGCACCAGTCTCCACCCTAGGGCTGACTCTGTTATACTTTGACGAAATGTGTTGTTGTTAATTTATTAACTGGGCAGTTGGGAAACACATCACAACACCAGGCGGCAGATTTCTGCTCCAGTAACTTACATGGTTTGACAGTGTTAGCACACCTCTAAAAGGTGAGGAGCATCTCCTTTGCCTGGAATCAGATCCCCTTTGCACAGTACACTGTGGCTCTTAGGAGTTCAAGGACATCCTCCACGGCTTGGGCTGCACTCCTGAGTTGAAAACTGGGTTCTATATTACTATATCTGGGCTTGTCTTGACATGCGGCAAACACAGGAGAAAGTGGCTCAGAGGATAATTAATGCCTAAAACTAGATGGGTAGATTAATTTGGCACTTAATTTTATTTTACGCTGATTCATTCACAAATGGAAATCAGCAATTAGACAATGCAAACTTTTGAACCATGGAAAGAAAGGTTCGGGAATATGAGAAAATACAAGTAAAACATTTTCCAGTTCATTTGAGCAGTTTTTATTTCAAATGATTACATGGGTGTCTTTAGCAATGTATCTAGAGTGCCGAAGAGCTAGGTTGTTCATGTGTCCCACCTGCAAGAACGGCCTGTCACCTGGAAGCCCCCTGGACTGGAGGGGGGAGCTCCTGGGTGCATGCAACGGATTCATCAGGGTCCTGAGGGAAGAGCAGGGCCGTCCTCCGACATCTGCTGCTGCCTTTGACTCCAGCAGACGGGAGGAGCATGCTTCTTGCTGGGTCTTCTGGGCTCCCACCCCCAGCCTGTGCACTGAGGACATGGGCAGCACCAGCGAGGCGGTGTCAGAGCTCACCATTGTCCTGCCTCGCGGGGTAACCCAAGCCGTGAATCAGGCAGGAGCCCGCTACAACTTGCTCTGTCTTGTCACCTCGTATCTCTTTCCTTATCTGTCCTTTGGCAGAGGCGGGTGTGGAGCTATTTGTCTGCTGCTGCTGCTGGAGCCTGTCGCTAAAAAATGCCTGTCTAGATTTACACCACATTCTGTCTCTCTCCAGCCCGCCCCTTCCCAGCACCTGCCCAAAGCTCCAAGTCTCTGCCTCACCTTCTCTGCCCCTTCCTTCACCTGCCCACTTCCTCGCCAGTGTCACTTTTGCCATTCTTGGTCCTGGGTCAGAAAGAATCAGAGGCTCCTTTCTTTATATTTGCACATTCTGTCAGTTACTAGATCCACATGGACAGATGGAGTCTTGGCACCGGAACTGTGATTTACCGTCTTCGAGTATGAAGGTGGGTGGAAGATGGATGGAATTGACTCTGCCCAGGAAGTCTAAAGAGAGAGCCCCATATTTCCTTGGGGGGTGAGGCGTCAGAGTGGAGGTCTCAGGAACCAAGGGCCTTGGTGGGTGAAAAGCAGGGAGAGTCAAGCAGAAGGAAGGTACTGGGTTTGGGAAGGATGCAGTGGTGAGGGTGGAGCAGAAAGAATGAGCTAGGGGTAGATTTTAGAATCATCAGTGGTGAGGGTGGAAGGTAGGGACCTGGAGACTCTGCTGGAGGGAGAAAGATCAGTGTGATATAAAGACAAGAGGTTGGGAGTCTCTAGTGCCATGAAGTATTGACTTTATCCCTTGAAGCTTTATGAAGGAAGAAAGACACGACCAGCTGGGCCTTAGAGGGTCCCTCCTGGCAGTGTGGAGGGATCAGCTTGGGAAGAGTCCAGGAGACAGTTGGGAGGTTCTTACGATGGACCAGGATGAGAGGTGACCAGGAGAAGAGGATGATGGTCGGGAGACTTGAGGCACCATGGAAGGAAGGACTTGAGGGTTTACCAGGTGCCTGGCATAGACAGAGACTAATTTGGGTCTCTCCAGCCTGGTGAGCAGGCCAGTGATGGTGTTAGTAGCCAGAATGGAGAACAGGAGAAAGAGGGAAGGACCTGACCTGTCTCTTGGGCTGGAGGTGGGGGAAGAGGACCATGAATTGTTTGGGTCATGATGTGTTTGAGGGTTATGTTCTTTGGGACTCTTTTGGTCCATGAGAGGCACCTAGTTTAAGAACCTAGGGCAGAAGAGGGGTTTTGTGTTAACTCATAGGACTGGGGAGGCAGGGTAATTGAACGTGACCAAGACGGAGGGCACAGTGTCACTGGAGCTACACTGTCACCTCACTGCTCCCTCTGCTTGCTTCCATCTCCTATTTCTCAGTGAATGCTGCCACCACAGCTGCATGCACATATTCTGTCACCTCATAATCAAAGATAGAAAAACTCTTCTCCACTATAACCCATTAGAAAAATCCTGGGTAAGAAACTTGATTGGCCTTGGTTGTGGCATGTGCCCATCCCTGGATGAACCACTGAGGCCAAAGGGAATGTGTACTTTGGCCCAGTCAAAGCCAGGGTTGTCAGAGTCTACTACCAGAGTCAGGGAATGAGGGCCAGGCTCAGAAAAACAAGATGGGGTTAGCAGTGCATGAGGACGTCCGTGTTCTGCATGGTGATGGAAGGCTTGGACAGAGAGGCACTCAGAGGTAAAGGCACGGTCCTATCAGTGGCCCCGATACCCCACACGAACTGTCTTTCTGCCCTTACCTATCTGGCCTCTTCTCCAGCCATCCTGCCTTGGCTGCTTCAGCCACACTGGTCCCCCCCCCCTTGCTGTTCCTTGAATGCACCAGGCATGTACTCACCACCCCGACTCCGGCTTTTTTTTGGCTCTAGCTCTTCCTTCCACTAGACCCACTCTTTCCCCAGATGCTCCTAGACAAACTCCCACACCTCCAAGTCTCCTTAAATCTTATTTGAATAAGGCTCACACTGGCCCCCTGTTTAATGCCGTATGTCCCTGCACATTCCCAATCCCCTTAACTTCCTCTCATTCTTTTTCAAAGTACTGATCATCTTCTGTCACACTGTGCAATTTACATACTTGGTTTGATTATTGTGTGCCTCATTTCTTCAGTGAAATATAAGTTCCACAGTTAAGATATATCCATGATACATCCTAAACTGTCCCTGGGCCAACTGTGCCCAGGACAATATCCTGTGCTTACTAAATATTTGCTGGATGAGTAAATGAATGAAGACATTTAAAATATGAATGGATCTTGGAGAATAAGCTAGGGGTAGATTTTAGAATCATCAACTTAGAGGTTGTTGAAGATACAGGATTTATTACCCGGGGAAAGTGGGTGAGAAGAGAAATAGGCTAAAGACTGAATCTTGAGAACATCAGATTTATGGTAAACATGTCTAAAGAGGCTTTATAGAGAGTAGGAAAACCAAAGACCTCCACAAAGCTAAGGGAGAATAGAATTTTAGGAAGGAAGGTGTGGTGAGCATGGGTATTAGTCACTCAGAGGGAAAAGGAGTAGGACTCAGAGTGACATGGTTTTAGCATATAGGAAATCTGTCCAGCCACATAGTCATGCACCCATCCATTGGTCCATGTATGTATCTACTCACCTGTCTGTTTATTCGTCACCTGCCTTTCCATCCATCCATCTGTCCATCCGTCTGTCCATCTATCCCATCTATCTACCCATCCATCTACTCCATCTGTCCATCCATCCATTCACTCACCTACTTACCCATCCATCCATCCATCCATCCATCCATCCATTTATGCATCTACCCATCCATCCATCTACCATCTACCTGTAGATGTCTCTGCATGTGTCTACACATCTGTGTGTCCATCCATCCATCCATCCATCTACCCACCCACTCATCTGTGCATCCATCCATCCATCCATCCATCCATCCATCCATCCATTCATCCATCCGGCTGGCCTGCAGTTATTGTGCCAGGAGTAAAGACCCAGCTTCTTATCTATAGTGCAGAGAGGAAGGCAGGCACGTATAGAGTCATTACAGCCTGGTATGGTAGTCTGTGGTCAGGAAGGTACAGAGTGCTATGGGAGAACAGAGATGAGAACAGCTAACTCAGCATGATAGGTCAGCCTGGCTTCCTGGAGAAGCTGCCATCTGAGCTAGGCTGGAAGGATGAGCAGAGAGAGAGAGAGAGAAGCTTTGTAGTCATGGGACAGAGGTAGGGGCCTGTGGGTGTGAGGAAGCCCTGGGATGTAAACAACAACCTGTTCACTAGGCTTTGATGCTAAGCATTATTGGGCACACCACACAAGCATGGTCTCTAATTACCCCCCGCTGCCCTGCGAGGGGATAGCCAATGGAGCGATGAGCCCAGGGACTGCCCAGCTCCTACATGGAGGGGGTGGGGGTCAACCAGGTCTTTCTAACTCTGAAACCTGGTTTCTGTCATTTTTTTTCCCAAATGATTGTCTTTCATGACAAGAATACAATGTTCTCACACTGTTCAGCCTTACTGTCTTTAGTTCCAGACAGGCAGAATGATAATCCCGGCCAGCCTCTGAATCCAGACGTACTTTATGGCTCAGTAACTAAGACAGCACCAGTTTTTAAAGACAGTTTTCACAGACAGGACATAATGTCCATCAGGGCCTCTTAGCGTCATTTAAAAAAAATCTACTCAGGTAATACATACTCATTAAGTTCTTACTTTATCTAATTTCCTTTAGAGCACTCATTGCTTATTACAGAGTGGTTTCTCTGTGACAGCTTACTGATTACAAGAGTCATTTCTACAAATAAGAAAAAATCCTCTTGCACCACACCAGTTTATTCTGTTTATTATTATTATTAACTCAGTCCTTCACTTGGGGCACGTTTACTGAGCACAGTCTATTTGACCATAACGATTCTAGACATTTAAGTCACGTACCCATCACCCAGCAGCTCCCGCTTACCTGGTTGGACTCCATAACTCCCTGCTGAACTGTCATGGGAGTTCAGAGTCCTCAACCTTCACCTACCCCAAGGCAGCAGAATTCAGGGACCTGGCTGTGTATCTCATGGGAGATGAATTCTTTCCTGTCACAGAGTGACAACGAGCTCTAAATAATCCAGTTATGTCACCAAGTTGGGGTCATCCAGGTGCTTGTCTTCCTACCTTCTCCTTGCCCTGTGGCCATGACATTAATCATAGGAAAACCTCCATTTTGTGAATTGCATCTTGACTGCAGCACGGGTAAAAGGTGTGATAGATGAGAGATGGAGAGTCATTCCCGGAAGTGCTGAAGTGGGGGCCACGGGGGGCCCCAGGATGGCGGACCACCTTGTCTGAGACTGCTGGCAGCTGAGAGAAACCCCAGCTGATCCCCTCTGCTCCTCTGTGCAGCATATTCCTCTTCAGAGGGGACCCTTCCACTCTGCCCACCAGCTCTGTCACATGCTAAGACCCCTGAAGTTCACAGGGAAGCAAACTGGTTTCCGCCTCAAGCCTACCTAAACCCAACCATGTAGATCTTATTATTTCTTTTTAACTCCAAAGGAAGGCGTTGTTTCCAATCATACAGCTCCTTTTACATATGAGTTTTGTGCATTGGGCAGAGAATGGGAAAGGGGGGACCTCAGTATACCTGGGGGAATGCCCTCCCATCCAGACCAATAACTTTTGGGGACCAGTGGCATCCCATGCTGACCAGCATGCTGTCCCCATAAGCTGAGGCTGTTACCTCTGTCCTTGCCCTCCACAGGAGACAAGATTTTTTTTAGTCAGTCACAGTTTGCAGTTGACAGAAGTACCTATAGCCCATGACCCACAGCAGTCTCGTTTTGGTGTGAGGAAATCTGCTCCCTCAATTATGGGGTGGCTGTTGTAGGATTCATGCTGTGGTCTCACAGCCAGGTTTGGAGTCCTCCACGCAGAAGACCCCAGACCCCCTACTTGGGCACTATCCTAAGTTAGATATCCCACATTTACATTTCTGTGCAGTGTTTCCAATTCAGTGAATGGGCAATTGCTCTGTAATTTCTAAAAGCAATTAATTATGCAGAAAATTTTGCATCCAAGGAAAACAAGAGTTTAAAAGAACCATCAGTGTGAAAAACACCACACCAGGCTGGAGTTGGGACTTTTTTTCTCCCTCTCTAGTGGTTGTCAGTGTTGGTGGTGGTCAGAGTGAGGTGGACTGGGGAGGGCATCCTGGTTTTGTTGGTTCTTGGAAGTGGGTGACTGGAGGCCTCAGTCTGGCGTCTGTAAAGGACGGGGGTGATTCCACCGTCACAGGGCAGCTCTAAGGACTAAATGAGATATCTACGCAAATGCATCAGCTCGGTGCCTGCCACCTCACTCTGCAAACACTCAGTAACTATGTCCCATGCTCTTTCCGGAAGTTGTAATCATAGAGGACAAAAAAAGCTGAAGTCCCAAATGTAACATACCCCTCCCCCAATAGCAGGCAGAGACCTTTAAAGTAGGCTTGGTGGGTGGAGGGGGTAGATTCGTACTGCTTTACACTTCTGTGCACCCACAGCATTAAGCAGCGTGTGGAAATGTCAACGCTGTGATGTGAGATGATGTTGCTAAGCTTTACACATCACCATCTTTCCAGTGTTACCCCGCTAGGGGAAAGTGAGGGGCAGAGGCGGGGGTAGGCAAAGTCCAGAGGTGTTTGGAGCATGTGTCATCTCAAGAACATTCCTGTCCAGAATAGACAATTATTGACATACAAAGATAACGCAGTGAGACACGAACGGAGGTGGCCACGAGATTGTTGGGCCCGAAGCGCTGGATTCACTATTGTTGAAACTGAATAGGCAGTGGGGGGACCCCTGGCAGCCTCTAGGGGGGCACGTGCGGCTTCAGTGACCCCGAGTTCCCGTGAATAAAGGGTTCTTAGAGGTGCTTGGGTCTGAGTCAGTGATGTGAGGGATCCAGCAAAGGGCAGTGATTGACTCAGTATCATTGAGACTGATCCCTCCTGGCCTCTGGGCGGTTCTGTGCTGTGAATCATCGTGCCAGCCCATTAGGAAGCCAGCCACAACCGGGGGCAGCGTGGCTCGTGGTGCAGGACTCAGGAACCCAGAATCTGCAGAGCCAGAGACATCATGACAGGCATGTGTGGATGATGGTGACAATGATGAGGATGATGACGAGGAGAGCAGCATTTGTGTGACATTTACTGTGCACCAGGCACCGTGCCGAGTGCTGTCACCGCAACCCCTGAAGAGGGGCTGTCGCTATCCCCTGCCCTGTTTCTGGGATGAGGAGGTCGCCCAGGGGGAGCTGCTGGAACGAGAGCCCAGAGGGCCCGGTCGGCAACAGAGCCCAGGTTCTGTGCACCTGCTTCTGGTGCTAAGTGTGCACCTCTTGCAAACCACCCCCATAAATTTCCTAAGACGCTCAGCGTGTGTGGAGTTGGACACCTGAGGTGACTCTGTTTCCGTGATTTATCCCTTTGAAAACAAAAATTTTAAACAAGAGACCTTTGGATCTCGTCAAGAGAGGGCTTAAGTGCCTCTCACCAAACATATTTCACTTCTCGTGAAAACGGTGGTTTTCAGACTTTTTGGTTTCAAGACTCCTTTACACTCTTAAACTTACTGAGAATCCCAAGGGGGTTTGTGTGTATGTGGGATAAATCTATCGATGCTATATATATATATATAGAGAGAGAGAGAGAGAGAGAATCAAAGCTGAAGAAAGGTTTACATATTTAGTACTTCATTTAAAAATGACACCAAGAAGCCCATTACATTACTGTAAATAACATTTTTATTAAAAGTTACTGCATTTACAAAACAAAAAAAAATGTAGGGAGAAGTATGGCAGTGTTGTATACTTCTCTAATCTAGTAGTGTCTGCCTGCAAGACACCTGGAGTCTTATATCTGCATCCCCCATCATGTGGCTTCTGGAAAAACAGGGTCCTCTTGTGAGAACATAGGAGACAGAAAGGTAAATAAAAATAGTATGGATAGGAAAACAGCTTTGACCTCAGGGACCCTAAAAGGCTCTCTCAGATTGCCAGGATCCCTGGGCCTCTCTTTGACAGCTGCTGCAATAGGAGGAGCAGAATAGTGTTGGGCTGGAAGACGTGTGTGTGCACAAACGTTCCCACAACATCCTTGAACTAAGACATTCTGAGTGTGTGACCGCCCTGTACCCAACCTGTTCAGCATCAGCAGGTCAGAATGGTGAGGTTGGGGCTGGAGGGGTGGGGGGGTGTGGGGGAGGTGAGGGTGAGCCCAGTGCCAGAGCCCTTCCAGGGGGAAATGATACTGGTACCTACAGAACTGCTGATTCCCATCAGCCATCACTCTGGGGCCGTGTGGCAGGCTGGCATGCCTGGCCCAGCTTGGTCTCTTGCTCCAAGAGATGCCCTCCTGACGGGCAGCACCTTCGCAGACAGCCCTTCCTTCTCCGTTCTGGCATGCCGAAGAGTTCAGTGTCACGTTCTGCTCAGTCAGGGAGGACTCTAGGCTGATGTGCTAAATCCACCCGTGTCTAGAAGACTCAGTGGCACTTTTCTCTTAGGTGGGAGCTCATGTCACAGGTAAGCCTCTGCTCCTTGGAATGCTGGGTGGGGTGACACACCTTGATGTGAGCCATCTCAGGTGATCATTTGCCATGATGAGAGCTAAAGGATTTTAATGACAGGAAACCTCTTAGAGTTACAAATGGCAGGAATCCGGAAGTTTGAGGGTTTTTTTAATGAGCACTCAGCAGTTGAAATTCCTACTGGAGAGCTTGGCTGGCTCCATCTGACAGCTTTGAACTTCTTAGAACGGAGGTCTGGGGAGAGAGAAAGCCCTCTCTCCAAGAATATTCACTCCAGCAAAGGATCTTGACACTGTCCTGCTAGAAAAGCTTTTTCTGGAAATAGACAAAAGCAGATGGGAAATACCTCTTCCACGCTCCAGGTTCAAAAATTCAAGTTAAAACATTTAGCTAAAAATAAGATATATGGCTTGAGAAAATGTGCTTTTTGCTTTGCTTCCTGGTTGGTCGTTGGTTCATTCACTGGCTCAGCAGGACTGGAGTGCCAGGTGCTTGGAGGGACCCAGAAGGCCAGAGAACAGAGTGAATGTGACCAGCAGAGGGAAGAGAGTTGGACTCAGGGACTTTTCCCAGGTACCATCGCTCTATAGCAGCGTTTCTCTAATGTCAGTCGGCACTGGAATCAGTTTCTGATTCATGAGGCCTGGGGTGGGGCTTGGTCATTTGCATTTCTAGAGCATTCCTCATGGTGCTGCTGGAGTCTACACTTGGCCAGAGAGCTGCGAGAATCTTGACCAAGTGATATTGGCTGATGGGCCTTACTCTGCTCTCAGAGGGGTCTGCAAAGCTGGGAATGACAAGGAGCAGACAGCCAGACTGGACCTGTGAGGCACTGAGGAGGGGACATGGGAGAGGATGGCATGTTGTGGCTGGGGTGAGGGCTGCCAGTCCCATGGTGGTAGTAGCAGGACAGGGAGAATACTTCAAAGTTTCTGTGCTGCACTCATGTCTGGCTCTGACTGGAAGGCTGTGGGCATGGGCTGTGAAAGGCTCTGATACCACCTGGGTACTAGTGCCTCAGAAACCAAGGATACTGAGAAATGGCTACCATGTATCTAGTAAATTACTACCTGAGCAGCCCCCCTGCAAAGGGAGACTTGCCTCCATTGGAGGAGTCATAGATGGTGTGTTGTCCCTAGGCCCGAGCTTGGCCAGAGATTAGAATTCATTGGCTGAGTTTTGCTTGAAAAATACAAAATAAAACAGAGAAGGTTTCAAGGCAAACCTTTGAAAAGAAATCCTTCTAAAATGACCTTTGGATCAATCTTTGACCTGAACTATTCAAATGAGGAAAGCTGACATACATGGACGCCTCTGTGGTTGTCAGGAGGGAACGTGAATGGGCAACACCTATAGCGATGACTCGTAATGCGGGTTACTCAAACACAATGTGTGTTTGAGATTCAGAAGTGCTATGATTGCATGGGCCAAGGTCTCTTTGAGCCACCAAGTGCAGTACTGTGGTCTCACCCCTAGTGCTGTCTCACCCCTAACTCACTGCTGATCATAAGAGAGGGAAAGTGGTGGATGTAGGTGATGGGAGGCCAGATGCCATATCCCAGAGGAACCGTATCTCTGTCTTTGATTCTGTCTCACCACGGCCATCACCTCACACACGATGTCTTGCATTGAAGGCGTGTAGTGACTGTGGTCATTGGAAGGTTGGTGCCTTGTGGAAGGCAGGTGCGGTCTGTGCCAGGCATTGTGCTGGCTGGGGCTGGACCACAAAGTTGAAGATGAGCACTCTGGGCACCAGGCACCTGGATGCTGGTGCACCCAGATGCTGATGCACCCTTAGGAGTCACCCTGAAAAACTCAGGCCTTGCGAGCATCACCAGGCTCAGAGAAAGCAGAAAGGGTGTTTCCTGGGTGTTTCTTGGGTGTACAGGTGCCACCAAGTACTGCCTGTCCACCAGATTCTGTTCCAACCCACATGGGAGAGTGTCCTCTTGAGGGAGCTAGGCTAAGTGTTCCTTGTCCACAGGGCGCAGGTGTGCTGGCCTCAGGTGGCTTCAGAACCCAGCAAAAGTCCTGTTTCCATGCATGGTCTGGCCCTCCCTGGCTGAGGATCCTGATGATCCACTTAATTCCTCTATTCTTGCCCTGTCGTGAGAAGGAGGAGAGACACCTGTCCCATTACCTGCATCACAGGCCTGTGGTGGGAGAGAAGGAGCCAGCACTGCAAGCATCTTTAGCATATAACAGTAACATTCACATCCAGCCCTATTCTGTGCCCAGGCCCCGGGTTCCGGGCCTCCGTCCTCCCCACAGCCCCATGGAGGAGGTCCTGTCAGTGTATCTGCCTTTTATACAGAGGGAGATGCAAAGGTGAACACAGCAGCAGAGGTAGCAGTCTGACTTCAGGGCTCCTGTCCTTTTCCCATGATGCCCCCACACCCACAAGCTCCGAGAAGGGTCCACACACGTGTCTGCTCTTCCATCAAGGCATCCAAAGAGATGATCCCAGCCAGGCCAGCTCCTGCCAGGTGCCTCCCTGTCTCCAGCCTCAGGAGTGTTCCTTGCAGTCAGGAGAGGGCTGGTTGGGGAGGCTGCTGACTTCTCCCTGCAGGCCTGGGAAGCCCCACTTTTTGTTCCCCTCACTTCTCAACTTCGGCCACATCCTCTGGGGAGACTGTATACAAAGTCAGGGGCAGGGAGCGGTGCTCAGCGAGGGAAATCTGGGGCCAAGGGACTTCTTCACATAGCTGTGTCATGGGATTGCATTCAGCCTTACTGAACAGTAACAACAGATACTATGTTTTAATGTTTTTAAACTGCAAGCCCTATTAAACAAAAAGAATGCCCAATCCTCCTGTCATTACACTTTATTGGACCTAGTAAATATTACTTACATCCACTTAAATCAGATTCCAGCCTCTCAAGCACACAATTCACATCATAATGGCAGCAAAAGTCCAAGAACTAAAATTTAAAAATTGAATATTCGTTCTCCTATCAGTGTTGTGGGGGTGAGGATGAACTGGAGAACCTGTGGTTTTCTTTTGAAAGTCTGGCTCTCTTACCAGCTCCATGACTTTGGCTGGATATCGACCTTTCTGGACCTCAGTGTCCTCCACTATAAAGTAAGGCTGACCCAGGCGGTCGGGCTGTTATGTGTTCGGTGACACAGGTTGGCGAAGCATCTCACACAGTGACTGGCTCTGAGTAAATGCAGTTGTTGTTAGTACCGTGCTGGAGAAGTTAGATGTGGGCTGAGGCTTCTCTCCTGTTCTGTGCTGAAACCAGAACACCAAGATGTCCATGATGAATATCAGTCTCTAGGTGATCAGAGCCATAGTGTGCGGCACTTGGGTTCACTGATTTATTCATTCATTCCCGTATTCATTCAGGACGTATTTACCAAATATCTACTCTATGTGAGACACAAGCCTAAGGGCTCAGCTTCTCATGGTGGAGGTGGTGAGACTATTAACAAAGTGAGGAAGTGTAGGAGAGATGTGGTGAGCACCCACCTTGGGGCTCAGAGCCAGTAGGCAGAGTTTGGCTGGAGGCCCCCCAGGAGACCTCGGGAGCATTGAGAGTAGAGCACAAAAAGCCTTAAGCTCCCCTGGTTGGGCAGAAGTGTTGTTTTATTTTATTTTAAATTTATTTATTTGTGTTAGACATAGAGAGAGAGAGAGGCAGAGACACCGGAGGAGGGAGAAGCAGGCTCCATGCCGGGAGCCCGACGTGGGACTCGATCCCAGGTCTCCAGGATCGTGCTCTGGGCCAAAGGCAGGCGCTAAACCCCTGAGCCACCCGGGGATCCCAGAAGTGTTATTTTAAACTGGGCTGAGAGCTTTAGGGAAAAATATAGAAAATGGGGCCGGGACTGTGGGGGCAGGGCACACTGCTGACAAGAGGATATTCAATGTGAGAATGGATTACCAAGGAGATTGTGGATATTCTGAAAAAAGGGGAATTATCTGATAGCAGTGGAATAAGTGATTTATTCTTTTGACGTATAACACCACAATTCCCTGTCTCCTGAGCATTGGCCCATCCAGGGAAGAAGATATTAGGGACTAGTTGTTTGCTGAGCTCAAAGTCTCTGTTGACCTTAAAACAACTTGCCTAGAAGAAAAACACCTAGTGTATATTTACTATTGAACATAATTTTCCTTAGGAAGTCTGCAACCCTATTAAAGATTAATAGGAAATCTTATTTTCATATGTTTCTGCTTAAAGTCTGTTTGTGCAAGTGTAGGCTGTTAGCCATTCAGACATCTGTTTACGTTCTTTCCCCACCCCCTCTCCGGGCAAGCAGAAGCTAGGCTCCTTTAATGTGTGGAAGGTAAATTAACATTCTGCTGAGCAGAGCTTGAAGCTTGAGGCTCAGGTACCACAGAGGTATTTAGCGCTTGTCCTTTGGGGGTAAGGGCAAAGGGAGGAATTTTGCAAATTATTAAAGTCAAGAGAACCTGTGTAATTTCAATTTCTCATCTTCTGGGAATCCCCAAAGAAGCAAGGTTTGACTGAATTGACTGAAGGAGGCCAGGCAGCATTTGGGATAATTTCTAGAATTTACCTGTGTTTCTCTGAAGTAATTAGAGTTTAGTTTCTCTAGCTACAAACATCATGATGCAACACTTCTTTCTGAAGGGACAGACAGCGGCACCTCCTTAAATTGCTACAGGCCTGATGCTAGCCGGCTCAGCAGAGGGCCACATATGGGGACCACGTGTAGTGACCTGTGGAATTGCCTTGACTTGTTTCTGGGAGTGTGATTCCATTGGCCTATAAAACACATTTCTCTGCTAGAAGATGTGAAGGACTCCAAGACATTGCTCTTTGGGCATAATGGTAGGATTAAGCCTGCTGTTAATCATGAGGGCATTGAGCACATATAGACCTTGGACAGATGGATTAGTGATCTCAGGACAAAGCATTTCATACACCAAATTATTAGCAGAAGAGTTCTAAGAAAGGTATCAGTTTGACTGTCTCTACCCTAAGGCTTCATAGAGGTCTCAGGATCAGAGAGGACCTCCAGGGCTGGTCCAGAGCAAAACAGAAGACACAGGGCTGACGAGTCCTGTCCTCATCTAGGAATCTGGAGGTCATACACAGGTGCTAGGTGCCTGGCACACTGGCCCTCCAGGAGCACTTTGAAGGACTTACTAGCATCCAACTAGAGTAAATCAAGCTTCAGAGATGCTAAGGTACTTGCCCCAAATCCCATGTTTTAGCAAGTGGCTGAATTGCAATCGAAGTCCTGGTCCATTTTTAAATTCTACGTTCAAAACCTCTACTGTATGCTGATTTTTAGTAGTGTTTGAGTTTTCTTTTGCTGTTGTGGTAGATTACTGCAAACATGGTGGCTTTAACACAAATTTATACTCTTATATTTCCAGAATGACCAGAAGTCATACACAGATCTCATGGGGCTGAATCTAAGCACCCGCAGGACTGAGTTCCTTTTGGAGGCTCTAGGGGTGAATCCATGTCCTTGACTTTTGGCCCACACACATTTCTTGGTTCCTGGTCCCTGCCCCCATCTTCATAATCAGCAAAAGCTGATTCAGTCTTTTGCACGTGGCATCTGATCCTCTCATCTGCCTTCTTCCTGTTTTAAAGATCCTGTGATTACATTGAGCCCACCTGCATGATCCAGGACGCTCTGCTCACCTCAGGATCTAAGACTATAATCTCACATTCAAAGTCCTTTACACCATGTCAGGTAACATAGTCCACAGCTCCAGAGCTGATGAGAGTAGAGTGTAGACATCTTATTCTGCCAACTGTAGTGTTTCTGCTGAGCTACGTTTGTAATTTTTGCTAGATCATGAATTGTAGAACTAGTTAGTCCTGCTCCTTGCTAGAAAGTACAGAGCCAAATATGTAGCTTTCATCTAGCCAAGGGTATATGTGCATTTTGTAGTAGCTGTACCGCTGCCTCTATCTGATCTTTCAACGGCCCCAAATACCTTCACTCATTTTTACATTTATGCTGTTGCATCAAAGCTACATCTGAATGCATCTCAAAAATCTTTCTGAAGTGAGAGCGGACATAAATAATTCAGTGAAACCAGGGTAGCTGAACTTTGCTGCCCCAGGGTTCCTAAGCAGTTGACTTGGAGCTCCTTAGATCCCTGGAAGAATGTAAGGTGACTGCTGTAATTCACTCCTGAAGATGGAAGTGCCTGCAGAATTTTACAAAGTGAATTCACACTGTGTTGGTCTAGAGTTTCAAGGTATGGTTCTACTGGTGAAAGATTGGTTGAGCGTCTAGATTTCTGTTTTTCCTCGTGGCCAAAAGTCAAAAAACTGATTACTAAAGTTTCCCTGCAGAAATACAAAAGACCTACTGGATAAGCTTGACTCTTAAAAGAGTTTTAGCTTATTTGTCACAGACAGCTATTGGATATCTGAAAGCTTTATGATAATTTAATCACCCAGAGGGATCCCTGGGTGGCGCAGCGGTTTGGCGCCTGCCTTTGGCCCAGGGCGCGATCCTGGAGACCCGGGATCGAATCCCACATCAGGCTCCCGGCGCATGGAGCCTGCTTCTCCCTCTGCCTGTGTCTCTGCCTCTCTCTCTTTCTCTCTGTATGACTATCATAAATAAATAAAATTAAAAAAAAAAATTTAATCACCCAGAAAACCTCAAATTTATTTTTTCCCTCAATTTCTTCCCATAAAAAACAAGTAGTGTCAAAGCTAAGTTTTCTGCACTGAAGGACATTTTGTAGCATGGATAATACAGAACAACTTTATTTGACTTGGCAGTGTAGCATAGGACTGCTTGCAGGGTTTCTGTGCCCTATTATGACTTAGAGTCTGCTTATCCTGTGACCATCGGTGTGTGCAGTAAAGAGATTGGTGAGGGCCGTGAAGGGAGGAGTCCTGGCTGGAGGGCAGCTCTGGGGCATCTGATCCCAGGCTGCCAAGAGCCCCTTCACCATTGGAATGGATTCCTTTGCCAACTGCCATAGCTTGCTTTTCAAATTTGCCACGTAGAGATTAGCTGTCAGCCACTGTCAGCCACTCTGCAGCTGTTGATTGACAGCTGTCAGTGCTTATGCAAGGTGGCTTCATGAGGGATGCCCAGATGGATCAGATGCCGACCTGGACGCCCTTCAGGGGGCTGCTGCTGCTGCTTGATGTAATGGAAAAGGCTAAGGAAACATTGCACCTCTGCCCTGTGGCATGTTACACTGAACCCTCACCCTGGAGAGACACCCCAAGCAGGACACATGGATTAAAACCATGTGTGACTCCATCTGTATTTCCTAAAGCCCTTCTTTGGTGGGACTTGGTCACAGCACCGTGGCTCAAGCCCAGAAGGCAGTGACTGTAGCCTCCTGGGACCCTCATGCTGGGCCAGGAGCTATTGGGGAGCTGGACAAGCCACTGTGACCAGGGTTCTCCAGGGTGAGTGATAAGAGGGCAGGGGTTAAATGGGTTGTGGCCTCCCAAGTATCCGGATGAAGGTGAGCAGGGATTTGGGAGGAACAGGCCAAATCTCTGCTTGGCCACAGGGACCGTACTGTCCCAGGAAACAGAGGCATTTGGGAAAGCTTCTTGGACCTCCTAGTACTCTCTCCCAAAAACGTGGGGCTGCAGTTTGGCTAAGTCAATGAGAAGTGCATTAATTGGCTGAGGCTTTAATCATCCCACCAGGAGTGCAAACCCACTCCTGAGGGGTTTGAGAAGGGGCTGAGAAGCTCTAGATGTGCAGAGCTTTGGGTATTTGTGTCCCGGTGTGTGAACTTGCGCGAAGTCTTTTGCTCCAGAATAGCCACAGTCACTCTCTGGCCCGGGGAAGACCCTGGCTCTCTGAAGGGCGGCCTGAGCCCTCCAGCTCTGCAGCCTGTCCCCCAGACAACATGCTGGGCTTTTGCTCTAGCAGACCCATGTGTACAGCACAAAGTGGGGAATAGCAAGGCAAGAAAACCCCTCTGCAAAATATCGTTAATATAGGCTCTGATCAGTGAGAGGATGCTTTCCAGATGTGCTCTCCTATGGGCTGCTGGGGAAGAAGGGCTAAGGTAACTTTCTAAATACAGAATGAGAAAAATCTGTTTTGTGTCATCGTACCAGAAAATCACCATTCCAGAACTCTTGCTTTGTCATCCCGGCTCTAATATTAGCAGCATGTTTTTCAAATTATTTTTATTCTGCATAAGAGATTAGCAGTCTTAAACTCACTGATATTTAGTCACTTAAAAAATATGTATTTCCCCCTCAACCCCAGGGGGAAAAGTAGCTTTTCTTAAAATGCCTTTATTCTATGAGCTCATATGACAGAGAAGTATTAAGTAACACCACAGGATTCCTGGCTTCAGACTTCTCAAATTTGTTTTGGTCAGAGTCGCTACACAGATGTAGACTAAGTATGTGATACAAGGGCGAGCAGAAGACAGGCTAGGATGTGCATCTCCCTGTGTCTAGCTTGCTGTGGGTCTCTACTGCAAGGGCTTAATGTTGGAATGGACCAGGAATTGGGGAGCCAAACGAGAACGGATGGGAAGTAAAACTGTATTGGGCAAAAAAAAAATGTATTGGGCATCATGTATTCTGGGTTCTGGGTGAGGTGCTTTATTTAACTGTGAGTGAGTTCTCACTGCAGCCACATAATGCCACTGTGGATGGCATTCACCCTATTTTCCAGGTGAAGAAATGGGGAGCTGGAGAAGTGAACTAGTTTGCTAAGGTGTGAGAGCATGAAAAAAGTGGAGCTGGGAGTGGAAACAGGTGCAGGTCCTTCTGAGGCCTGACATGCTTTGTTTCCTCTAACAAAGAAAACCTTCAGACACGAAATGGCTTGCATTGAAAACCCAGACTTTAAAGCCCTGATGTTCACACTGGGGTCAGAAAAAAATGCTAGTCATTTTTTACATGAACAGATGAATAAAGGGATCCTGTCCCAAGGTTCTGGGTTTTTACCGGTCAGTCAAGTTCTGCGGTTTTGCTTGGACACTGATGCCATCCCCAAAAGCCCTGTAATAAAGGGAAGCGTAATTCATGGGTAGACTCACTGCCCTCAGATGAAGCATTTTGTCTGCATCCTTGATCCCTGCTGTTCCCCCACATGCCATTCCTAGAGCCCATGGAGGTCATATAATCAGGGAAACATCATTAGGGAGGAGGCTCTGATGAGCAGTTCTGGGCCAATGGGGGGAGGCGAGGGGAACAGTTCTACACTCGATGACTTAAATGATATCCCTGGAAGCTTCAAGTCCAGCACCCCCTGCCTTTTCCCCTTGCAGGGCTTCCACCTGCCACCACCCACTGTGCGACTCAGAGCAGGAGCTTAACCTTTTTGGCCTTTAGCTCTCTTGTGTGTGAGATGAGAGGCTTCCCTAGAAAAGCCTGAGTCCCTGTGCTCAGAGGAAACCCAACGCCTAGACACTAAGTAATGGCAAAACGGGTGAGAACAACAATAACGTTTTGAAAACAAGTGTTCTTTTTTTTTCCCAAGTATCTTCAAGTGTCCCATAGATTGTGTTGCTGAAGTGGAAGGGAAATTCGAGAGCTAAGTGGCTCGGCAACATCTGTGGGAGTTCTGGGTAGCCTGTGCCAGAGCTTGGACCTCATTCAAGACCTCACAATTCCTAGTCCAGACCTCAGTTGCACCAACCACACGGCTTGTGTCCAAGGATGGGATTCAGCCTGGGAAAAAAAAAAAAAAACATTTAAAAGAATAAGACGATCCAGGATGAGTTAAACTGGGCCTTCATTACTCATATGTTGGTTTTTTTTTTTTTAAACCATTTGCCATAACACTGTTTTCCTAAAAATGCTTCAGAAAATGTAGGTAAATGATTTTCCCCCACTGTCAAAAGACCATCTGCTGTTTGAGAAGACTCTCTCCTGGATTTTATCGTTATAATCATTTTTCTATTTCCAGTTAGCAGCATGCTCCCTTTTATATGATATTTTCTGCAGAAACCACTGTTTTCTCTTTAGCAGATTTCCTGAGGCTAACTTGGCATTTACCGGTGTCTTCCTCCTTTCTCAGGGTGAGGATTTTCTTTCAGAGGGAGATACATTTCTACATTAGCGCCTATTCATTTCCTTTTCATTTACTCAGAGAAAAACAATCAGGTTCATCACTGCTTGTAGTCATGGAGATTTCATGTCTCCAGAAGAAATCCAATTGTGGAATTCCTTTGTTAATCCCACACTGGACATTTAAGCTTTTGTGTTTGGATCAGTGCAGCCCAGGCAGGGGAGCCAGTGAAACAGGTTACAACACGACTCTTAATCCAGGGTGGGCAGGGGAAGTATGTGCAGCAAGGCTGTCCTGGGATGCTGGGGGCGGCAGCGGGGTTGGGTAGCAGGTTCTTGGGCCGTGGTTGGCAACGGGACAGGTGAAGATCTTAGGCTGGAACCACCTGCAAGACATTTGCATCCCATGGTGTGGGTGAATTGAGCACAGTACATCTTCCTTGTAGGCCTGTCCTGTCCTCCCCTGTGTTCCCCCCCTACCCCCAGCACCACCGTGTGCTGAGCTGTCTGCGCCTTGATTTTGCTCCTCCTTTCTATAGTCTTGACTTCTATTCCTAATGAAACCTGCCTCTCTGTGCATCCTCCTTTCTTCCATTCCTTTAGGCCTTCAGATCTCCCCACTTGCTCCCCACTGGCTGCAGTCTCCTAAGTGACTGTCTCTCCCGCCACTGGCCAGTGTCCTGCCTCCCCATTGCTGCTAGACCAGTGAGGGCACAGGGTAGGTCTCCAGCAAATCTTTGCCGGACAACTGAGAGACTCAAAAGTCTTCCTAATATGCAAATCTGATCATGTTACTTCTCTGTTTAAAAACCTTCAGTGGTTCCCAGTGCTTTGTAGGATAAGATCCAAACTCTTAGGTCATTCGAGGCTCTTCACATCCTTGCCAGCATCATCACCCGTCACTCACCATTTGCATCCTGTGGCTCGGCCATCCCCAGTGAGCAACCAACAATTTTCTGGGTGATGCATGCGTTAAGTGTAGCGGTTGCAAATGATTTCCAGCTCTGGAGTCAGATTGAGCGTGGTCGTGCTCCAGCTCCACCAGGGAGCTCTGCAAACTGGAGGGAATTCACTTAAATAAACTGTCTTTGCCTCTGCTTCCTCATCTGCAAAATGGGGCTGATAGTAACACCTACTAAGGATTGATGTGAGAGTTAAATGTGTTTTGCATAATGAATTAGCTAGAAACAACTTAAGTGTGCATACTCGTCAAGCCCTTAAATCAGTCTCTGGCATATACAGACATTCCATTATAGTTACCCTGGGAGTTCTCGGAGCTAGATAAAGTCCTCATGCTTCCCTGGGATACCCCCTCCACAGGGTTTGCCTGACAGACCCGAGCCATCCTGTGATTCTCAGTCCCCAAATCGTGGCCTCTTTGAAATGAACATCTGTAGCTATGGAGGGTTAAAAGCTTAAGTTACGGCATCAGAATATGTTGTGTCACATCCTGCTCCTACTATTCACTATTTTACTCTAGTCTTATCTTGCTAAGCTGTGATTTCCTCCTTTATGAACTTCGGGTAAGAAAATAATCATCTCTACCTTATTAAGAGTTGTCAGGAAAAAAATATAAAGTCAAGATACTTCATTCAGGTTAGCGATCATTTTTATTAGCAGCCTTTCTGCCTTTTATCAAGAACTAGCCACAGTATTATGATAAACTTTTTCCTTGTTTCTCTCCATGCGTTATTTGAGTTCAGAGACAGGGAATTTATCATTGCATCTCAGGCACTTGACACATCATTCAGACCATGGAACTATGGAACCCACAAGGATTCGGCTGCTTTATTCTGGATACATGTGACCATTTGAATATGTTGCTTTAAATAGAGATTTCAGAGGACCATGTCTCTTAAGAGAAGATGTTAGGAGGGAAGGGGTGTTTGAGGACTGATTATTCTTTTCTTTGGGAGATCCTAAAGCCTGAAGATTAAACGGTCCTTCACCATTTAATTTGGTCCAAAGGTGCCTGGATATGGAGAGGAAGCCAGACTGGAAAGGCTGGGACTTCACTCCCGAGCCATTACTTGTGTTTTACCAGTAGGATTGAATACATCATCCTGGCCCCTAAATGGGGTTATGCCCAGGCCTAGTAACACAGCTGGTTATCCAAGAACAACACCAAGCCCTAATTTGTCCTGTTACCTGATCATCTTACTCTCACCAAGGTTACTTTCAAGTCACCGCGATGATGTTAACCAACTTGCAAAGTCCCTGAAAATGGACGAGGCAGCTGGTAATGAGCTGGTTCCAGCACACACTCTGTGAACTTCGTCCTGCTTCACTTTTTCGATCTGTAAAATATGAGTGCTCTGAAGTTACTGTCCTGTCTCCAAGTAGAAATGTCAGTGGGAGGTGAGTCAAATGTGGAAAAACAAACATGCAAATGTTAGTGTTTTGGCAATGCCCCATGTGCTCAGCATTATTTCGAAACTCTTTGTGTCCACTGGCTGTGTGCATCTTAGGACCGGGATCTGAGCTGACAATCTTCTCTTGCAAACCAGCCTGTCTGGAGTTCTGCTCAGAGCAGTGTATCTGGTTTTATCCTCCCAATCAGGATTATACTCTCTGCAGCAGACTGACTCAATTAGCCTTTCATTCCAAAGTCCAATTGTGAGTCAATTCTGAGGTTGTTAAGCAAAATGAGTCTGGTGGCATTAGCCTCGCACTGAAGGATAGTAATCCGCACCACGGTGCCGTTCAGTTAATAGCCTGCTTGAGAGACTACAAGAAACAGGGACTTGGAGACAAAGCGACCTTTTGTCCATCTCCGGGGGACAGGCTGGGAGTGCAGGGCTGCCAGGTCGGAGAGCTGCTCAGGTTGTGTGCAGAACTGGAACCCAGCTGCCTGGACCACAGTTGGCCTTTGCAAAGTTAGAAGCCCAACAGCACTAGATCATTAACTTTCATGACCGGGAAAATTCTTCTGAAATTAACACTTGTTCCAAGCTCCGCTGCCATTGGAGCCAGTTGAGTAAGCCTGAGCCACCTTTAGGGATTTCCTTGGAAACATAAATCCTCTAACCAGGCTACAGAAAATGGCCAGGTTTTATGCCCTTCAGTATGTTCAATTAGAGTCAGAAAACACCGACTAGGCTTAGGCTGTGGGAGATCCAGGCGCACAGAAAGGCACAAGCACGAGTCTCATTTGGAGGATTTTGCCAAGCCACATGGCCCTGCTTGGGAAGCGGTAGGAAGGGACCTCTCTGAGGACTGTCAGGTGCCGTGCAAAGAAAATAAAGCCGAGCTCCAGCATCTGCCCTGGGGACGGACAGTGATGCACACACATAAGGGTGTCCAGATCGGCACAGAGAGGGAGGCTCAGATACCCCTGGTTAAAAGGGTTCAAGGAGAGACCAGTCCCTCACAAACACCCTGCAGCCTTTGCAGTGTGCTGTGAACTCGGACGATTTCATCAAGCCTTTTAACTCCCTTCGAGTTACAATTGTAGTAAAGGGACACATAATGGGCTTCCTGCAGGCCTTTTACAAACCTCTGTGATCTCCATACACGCTACCTTGCTCTGCCCCACCACACAAGCAAGCTGGTAACCTAAAGCATGCTAAGTAAACACATTTTCTTGGGTGGAAGGAAGTAAAAACAGGCTGCCAATTTGGGTAAGCTGAAGAGAAAAAGGCTGAGACAACTGTCCATTGTCTGCCATAATTGCTGGATAATTTAAATTCTCTTGAAGTCCATTGTGTTCTTCACTCAGAAGCAGAGCTGTTGTCTGCTGAGATGACCTCAGAGGTGGCCCCGCTCTCATTCAGGATTTCTCCAACAATATCCTCTTCATACTGAAAAACAGCCAGTTGGCCACAAAGAGCCCTCTTCCTCCCCAGCCTGGCGTGGCTGCGGCCCCTCTCCACCTCTGGGTGTCTGCAGTTTCACCACCACTCAGGGCTTCCTGGTGGACTGCCCTGCCCCCAGGGCTGTTCCCCAAAGTGCAGACAGAGTCAGCAGCTGATCAGCGCCTCCAAGCACCACCTCCATCGGAAGGCCTAGTCATAAGGTGAAATGGTGCCCAGAGTGAGCGTGAGCATCACCTGTCCCTCCTGCCTTTCCCCTTGGTCTGGAGAGGGAGCTCCTTCTCAGTGTCACTTGGCTGGAATCAATCTCTGTCCCCTGGGCTGGTGAATGAGAGATAACTTACAAGACAAATTCACGTATTTTTAAAGCCAGCAGGAATTACGGGAGCAGATGGGCTGTAGGATCCTATTTTGATGCCAGGGACATGTTTCTGTATAAAGTAAATATTTTCCCAGTGTGGATCTCTGGTGAGTGTGGAGAGAAGCATATTTCCTAAGGATGCAAATAAGTCTGTCAGAAATAAATATTGAATGGAAACTTCAAAGCATCTCGATTTCTACAGTTATAGGCTCTGAAGACTTCTCTGCAAATAAGCAGACACACAGGTGGGCCAGGGCTGCGGGAGGGAGGGGACAGTAGTGGGGGGTGGGTTGTATAAGAGACGATGCTACCATCCTAAGAGTTCATACTTCCTATATTTTCTGGTGTGGAAAAAGGTCTATCAACAAAGGAACAAAGAAAAGTTGCCATTTGTCCAGAAGTTTAGGGTATTTGAACGCACACCACCTGCCCTTTCTTCCCATTGCAGATCTCGCCTTGCGGATTTTTTTACCAACTGCCAACCTGAGTCAAGGTCTGCCAGCAGCTGTCTAAAGGAAAACTATGCTGACTGCCTCCTCGCCTACTCAGGGCTTATTGGTAAGATTGGAGAGAAGCGGGATGGGAGAGAAATCTGGTTTACAAATACAGACCTTTTTCCATTGTAGCCTGCCACTATCTGTGAAAGGAAAAAAATCCTCCAGGAACCCTCTGTGCTGGAGTTTTGCTGTTAAGCCCTGTAGGACTCCCCTGTTAAAAAAAGGGGGGGGAACACAAGGATCATGGATGTGCGGAGGCAGAGGCAGGAAGAGGAGGATCACAGTATTAGTATCGCAGTATCACAGGCAGACCACAAGCATGAGCACCTGGGAAGCATCCCGGGTGGAGATCTGACCACACAGAACAACAGTAGGAAAGAAGCATGATTGTGAGAGAGGGTAGCAAGTCAACCCGAGCTCATTGAATTAAGGAACTTGGAAGTCATTCCGTCTGGGGAAATAAAAAAAGGCTGTTCCCCAGAAATGGAAATAAAACCTCTAACCACCAGAGTCCTTCTCACCATTAATATTCTTGGTAATTCAGATCCTGGTGTGCAGGGGGTGATTTAGCCTAAAATTTTTCCCTGAGAACAGACATAGCAGAAACAATGTTTTTGCCTCTCAAGAGCTGAGGCTTTAGAAGAACCAGGTTCTCTATGTCTAAGGCAACAGTGCAGTTGCCAGGATGCCAATGAGTTAGGAGAGGCAAAGAGGCAGATCTGTGTCCATGGATAAAAGGGGCAGGCGGGAAGAAAGGCAGGTGTTCCAGGTCGCAGGGCCTGAAGAAGCCTCGGTGGCGGGGCTCTGTCACGATTGACGTGTGAAGACAAACACGTAGTGAAGGCTGTGGAGGGCTGAGGGAAATCACCCTTGTCAGAAGTGGATGGCTCAGCCAGGGTGTGTGTTCCTGCCACAATCGCACAAGTCACCAGGCAGAAAGAACTTCCCACCAAGAATGACAGCACAGACTAAATCATTTTGTCACTAGAGTGTCTTCAGCAAGAGCTTTCAGGAAAGTCAACTATGGCACATAATGCAGGGATATTACAGGGCCCTGTACACTCATCCCCGTGGTTGAAAGGTCTCTTGGGCAAAATCTTTTACCAGTATTGTTTACCATTTTTGTGGATATATCCCAATGGGTGTATCTTCCTTGAGTCAGTATTCCAAGTTTGCATTCACTCTTTGCTTTCTTAAGTTGGTCTCTAGTGGGGGTTACTTATCAACTGTGGAATTACAGGAACCATGGAAATAATTAAGCCATGCTCATTATAAAAAGTTAAAAAAATACAGAAAAACCCAAAGGAGACAGTAGGAAGGCTCTACAACTCTACACCCAGACGTAAATACTATTAACACCTTAGTCCATATCCTTCCAGGCATATGTGCTCATTAAATCCTCCATGAGTGGCCAAGGCAGAGTGCTGCCAGGGATTTCTGGCTTGGCAAACCATCACATGCCTAGGATGATGAAACACTCATCACGTAATGGAATGAAATGGTTGAAGCAATGCATTTTACAGACCAAAATTTATTTTCCTCTTGGGTCTGGATCTTCCCCTTCACACTGGTCATTGGGTTCTAATGTCTTTCAGGACAAAGCCTGTGCCTCCTTCTTCCATATGTCAGGGATCCATCATGGTGCCCAGCATTCAGTAGCTGCCTAGTAGATACATTTTAACTTCTTGGCTTAGGGTTTTGGATATCTTTTCCTTTCTCCTCCAAAGTTAGGTGCTCACTGTCTGCTGTGGGTCAGCATGACCATTAATTATTATGTAATTGATTAAACTTTGATTTCCTTTTTTAAAATCGTGTTGCATTTGATTCCTGATCAGATTCCCTCAAAGTGAACCCTTGATCATCTGATATTTTGGATTTTATGGTGAGATCGTAAGGGTGGAAGCCGTTAAAACATTGTTCCTTATTTATAAACCACTTGAAGTAAATACCTAATTTTAAGTTTGCACTTTAATATCAAACTTAAAAACGAAACAGTTCAGAGTAGGTTAAGTGATCATGGTTCATCATTATTAGATGTGTGAAATTCTAAAGGAATCAAATAATTCATGATGATTTAAAATTTTTCTGCAGATGATTTTTTTTAATATACAGTGTTTGTTTCCTATGGATAGCGCCCCACCCCCCCCACCCCCGCCCCCGCAGCATTGACCTCAGCAGCAAATTTAACTTGAATTCACTTAGGATCACAGGAATCAGGGGAAAGTGATTTAAAGGTGGTTTCTCCAGCACATTTTAAGAAAAGGGACCAAAAGTTATTTTAGCTTCCTGTTTTAGCATCCCGAGGTATAATGGGAGATAATGTACTCACACTGGTAAGGAATGTAGGGCAAAAAAGGTATGTCCTTGACCCAGAAGAGCTTACAAAGAATTTTTCTTTCTGTTTATGAACCAAATATATCCTATGGCTCACTGACCGCCTATTACTTCTTAGGTCCATAAAATACAGAAAAACAGAAGGCTTCTTGGCATGAATAGGCATCGCCTGGTGTGAGCCACCCAGGAGAAGACATTTGAGTTGTATTAAGTATAAATGCATTGTTTATTTACACCAGCACAGAGCTCATCAGAAAAACCATGAATATAGGAAGATGTAGGCAAGAAAGACCACCCAGTAATTCTTTGAGGACTTTTGAGGACTATTGAGACAATACTCTAAAAGCCATCAGCATAGAGAATTTCCACTGTTTATTTCCAATTCCTTCGCAACTTGGAAGACTTTATTTAAATCAGTTGAGAGTCTGATGAGCAGAGGCCTCATTATATATGTTCCGGATGTGGGGTAACCCAAAGGATAGCTTCTAAGCTTCCCTGTGTTACTTTGAAGGAGCCATTTGCTTCTGAGGGAAGTGGATACAAAGTCCTAAAAGGATTTTTAAGATATGTAAAACCAGTTCTATCTATTTATGAAGATTAATGACATTTTCAAGAAAATGCAAGGGATTTGGCAACTCATGCATTCTAAGTTAATTCTCTCCTACTCCGTAACATCCATACCATTTGTGCAGGAAAAAAAATACCCTAAGTGCAGCTCAAGGAGTTCTGTTATAATTTTTAAAGTAAATGTGTAAATTATTTTTTGTGCTCAAGATAAATTGCCAAGAAAATGAACTGTTTAACATAATTTCCCACTCAGCAAACACAGTGTTTGTAATTATCTGTGGCGCATCCACCATCAGAGGAGCTTTTGTTTCTTTTTAGGCTATAGAAAAGTCTGTACTGTCACATAAGAACAAGATGCCTTGTTTTTACTTTTTTAGGTACAGTCATGACCCCCAACTACATAGACTCCAGTAGCCTCAGCGTGGCCCCGTGGTGTGACTGCAGCAACAGTGGGAACGATCTAGAAGAGTGCTTGAAATTTTTGAATTTCTTCAAGGACAATACTTGTCTTAGTGAGTTTTAAAAAGAAAAAGGAAGCAAACACACAGACATGCTCTCCTCTATGTGTTCTAGCCGTACCTCCATGTTTCTTGTGTCTGCCTCTTCTCTTTTTCTCTCTCTGTTGCTTTTTTCCTGCTCTCTGGTGGTGAATCCAGCATCTCTTGGCCACACTACGCAATGCAGCAGGGAACAGAGCAAGTGGGTGCTGCCAAGTCCGTGAATCCAAAGGCCTAAGAGAGCAAGAGATTCAAACAACGGAGGGTACATTATGTCGGATAGAACACTACTACCCACAGATCAAATTTTGATCTTGGCAACCAGTGCAAAGTCTGTTCCAAAGGTTCTTAAAACCTGGGCGCAATATACAGCGTGAGAAGCTCAGACAAATTAGACAGGGGTAAGCCTCCAAGGGCTCTCTGAGAAAAATTAGAACATTAACATCAATAGCCCCCTGGATGTTCAGGGTTGGCTCAGAGGAGAAGCCACAATTCTTGAGTGGGATAAGCTGATGATGCAGCCAGGAGCCTCAGGATGTCAGTTATCTCGGGAGAGAGAGATGAGCACCCGGGGCGGGGGGTGGGAGGGCGGCGGGGGAGCTCCTGCTTGGAAATAGTATTGGTTATTATTGCAGTTGCCTTCAGGCAATTTGGAAACATGTTTCCCAAAGGGAGAGGGATAGAGAGGAATGTACAGGTGTGAACAATGGGCATTCGTCAGACCTGTGCCAGGTCTCCCTTCTATCCACTGAGATGTGCACGCTTGAGGTGATGATCCAGCCGAGATGCTTGAGTACCTCACTCTCATTTTGTGGCAGGCATCATGAATTTATTGGGTGCCTTCAACTCACTCTATAGGGAGTGCAATATATACATTATCTCATTTACTGTAATCGGCACAAGGGTCCTAGGAGATACAGGTATGAGCATCTCCATTTCACAGTTGAGTAAACAGCTGTTATTCGCCTGGACCCTCCATGCCAGAGATGGATCTGAAGCCCCAGTGCCTTCTTTTGCAGGCAGGGGCTTTTGTGTCATGCCTGATATTAAAGGGCCCATTGGAGGAGAACATATGGCCAAACGCTTGGGTCAGGTGGGACTTCCTGGTGAGAGATGTTGGAGCAAGCTTCTAGGAATGAAGGTTCAGCCACCCCCCCAAGAGCCATGACAACTCTCCATGGTGCTCTGCTCTATACAATGACTGATTACCAGAGAATTAGCTAATAACTTACTGTGTGTACATGGAAAAGCTTTTTGGTGTTACGTATTCTGAAACCTCTTTATTGCTGCCTTTGTTGAAAAGACAAATCTAAATGATTTGCTTACTCGGTCCTTCAGTAGTATGGCTGTAACCAAATGTTGTAATCATCTTAAAACTAACACAAGCTTCTGAACACCTAAGTGATATTAAACCACACAAAACTAGTCAGAAGTATGGAGACATTTGTTAAGACATTGGGCATCCCACCGAACTATACCTCAGATTTCTTGTTTGGTCTTTCCTTAAAAAAAAAAAAAAAAAAAAAAACCTGGAAAGTGTGTATATATCCTTCTTTTCTACATCCTGCATAGTCTTCTGGCAGAATGAAAGTTTTAATGAAGATAAAGCAGTGAGAGTATAGGTCAGTGTGAGAAAAAATTATAGTCACACTGGCTGGAAAACTGCTCCCTTGTGGAGAAATTCAAGGTGTCCCTGCTTAATAATATTTTGGTGAAGGGGAGACTAGTCTGGCATCTTTTTTTGCTAATGACTTTTCAGTAAAAAATAAATGCATTTGGTCTTCAGCAGGGACCAAAGCCAGCCGGAATTATTCATAGTCATTCCATTTACACTTTGATGAGAAGGGGCACAGCACACCAAAGACACAGTGCTGTAGATTCACTCTCTTGTAAAAGGCTCTATAGAGTAGAAGGAATTGAAACTTGTAGATTGCAACCCAAATGCAGTAGCCCGCCAATTCTCCTGCCAGATCTCTCTCGGATTCCTCTATCACAAACACAGCTTTAACTGATTGCTTATTTCTGGTGATTGGAGGAAACAGTTCTTTTTAAGCCAAAGTACATGGCCAAGGGGAGGGGAAGAAAGAGAAGAATGAACTGGAGACAGAGGTAAGGTCCCAGTTACTGCCACCTTCGCCTCCCTGGACCACTGTATTTGAACTCCAGTTGCCCATTCTACTCTCACCCTTGCTTCATTTTCTTCAAGCATTTCTCATCGCCGAATGTATTCTGTGTTTCACTTTACTTGCCTCCCCAGTTGGCATGGGGTCTCCATGAGGGCAGGGGCTTTTGACTGTCATTTCTGTCATCAGTGTTCACTGCTGCATGTCCAGCACAGAGCAGTGTCTGGCATCTAGTACCTGTTCCATTGATATTTGAGTAAATGAGTGAGTATTCACTGAGTAAACAAATGACCAAGTAGCAAGGCAAACACACCTGAAAACAAAGGTAGGACCCATAAATGGCAGGGATCTCCTGAATCTACCTGTCTTCACAAGAAAGAGAAAGGAGTCTTCTTTGGTTAGTGGTGGTGGTTGTTCTGGGTCATTCAAGGAAACCAGGCCCCCGTGTACCTCTTTCTCTGCATCCCCCCAACCTGCCAAGCCATGTTACATGGCTAGGAACATAAAAAGCATTTATATTAATTCGAAGCTGTTTCTTACAGCCTAAAAAATGTAAAGTTTTAGAAAACAAGCTTCCAATTTGCTGAACCTAAAGGATAATAATTTTAGAACAAAATGTCACTTCTAAGAGGAAGATTAGGCTTAAACTATTCTGTCTTGTATATCGAAAAATGCCAGCTAAGAATCATATATTAACAATTTGCACATTCAGGTCTCAAATGGAGGAGTTTGATTTCTTACACAATGAATATGAAATAAAAAATTCCTAAAGCCAGGCCAACTCCCTGAGGACCTGATTAAAAACTGTTTTTAATTCATTTTGGGGAGGGGAACAACACACAACCAATTTACTCTTGCCATAAAAACAATCTAATCCCATGAAATTGTAATAAGCTTTTAAAGTTTTACATTTTAAACTTTTCATTTAAGCAGGGCTGCTCCTACCTAATTATGCAGATTTTGTTTGGAAGACTGGGAGCAGAAAGGGAAAAAATAATCTTACTTAAATTTTCACTATACATTGATGAGATTTGGGTAATTTTTTTTCTTTTAAAGAAACCAGTTGCATCTGTACTTTGAGCAGTGCCTGGCTCATACTGACTGCTCAAAGCATGTTGCAAGGTGCTCTGTGGTGGTGAGTCACATTTTTTGCTGTTTGATTTTACTGCCTGCCAAACTAGTTTGTATGCCACCAAGTTGCATCATAACTAAGGATATGTTACTTTAAAAAAAAAAAACACTAACTACTTTACTTTTAGTATAGAATTTTAACAAGGGTATTCTTGGAAGATGGAACAGTGATTGTTATCCCCCCAAAATAGGCTTGAGGCTGGGTTTCGAGGTGCTTGACTGATGAATATCTCAGGGCAAGGATCTTGCTCAGCACCTAGTACATAAATAGGAACAATATTTGTTGCGCTCTGAGCATACCTAAGTGTCCATCTCGGTGCTTAATGAATGAATTGATTTTTGAGCACCTGACCCAATGGCTGGCTCTCAGCATGTGTAGGGTGGATGGATGGATGGGTTTTGTTCAGGGAAGTCCAATACTGTAATCAGAATTTCTAGTGTGCCTCTCTGGCTTCATGTATCCTGTCTGTTACATTTGCTGCTTGACTTTGAAATTGGATTTCCTCCTGTTTTACTGCAGAAAATGCAATTCAAGCCTTTGGCAATGGCTCTGATGTGACAGTGTGGCAGCCAGCCCTTCCAGTTCAGACCACCACTGCTACCACCACCACAGCCTTCCGGGCTAAGAACAAGCCCCTGGGGCCAGCAGGGTCTGAGAACGAAATCCCCACTCATGTTTTACCACCTTGTGCAAATTTGCAGGTAAGAGCGGCAGCCGAACTCCCTGTTGGAGCTCACTTAGGAGGGCAACACAGACCAGTTTCCTTCAGTGCACTTAAAGATAAATGGCTAATGATGAGGGCTGTTGGGTTTGAATCTTAAAAGTGCATTTTAACCATGATAAATGGAGATTGTGATGTGCCACAGAGTGAGGAGAAGGATGAACTCTGGAACTGACTCCCATTTGCTGGGAGCATGACATTGGTCAGGGTACCTGGGGCTGGCCTTGGCGTCCTCACCTGTAAAATGAGGGGGCTCAGCAGATGAATCTTTAAGCCTTCTGCTTGTGGAGTGGCCAAGTTGAGTTGGTTTTTAATTTATCTATCATCCTTATTCTGCATTCTCTACAAAGCACAGCCTATTGAACTAGAAAGCACTCTTGGGTTGGTCACCATCACTGTCATTTACACTTAACGTGGGGTATTTAACTCTGTCTGAAGGTAAACCAGAGACAGTGTTGCTATTGAGATGTTAACTCCAATGTAGAGTCCCATATGGCTTCATTCTTCCTGAAGCAGAAGAAAATGCTTTTCTGGAGAAGGAGGAGCCATGTGGAGCTACCTCGCAAAGCCTCTTGCATGTATAGAGGCAAGTGTGAATGGCCAAGAGACTTCCTTGGGGCTAATCCAGATCTCCAAGGGCAGAACCACAATGGCAGACTAACAGTGGTTTCCTGCCTTTAGTCAAAGCGGTATTTATTCGGCCTTTTTATTGATTTTTTTTTTCATAGTAACGAGTGTTCAACTACTTAGCAAGACATTACATATTTATATTTTTGTACCTCGTTGGCTGCTATCCTCCTGACGGCTATGAGAGAGCGATAGTTTTATTGTTAGCCTCCTCCTTGCGTTTGAGGACACTGGGGCTTGGTGAAGTAACACTTTTGCTGGAGCCTACGGAGCTTATGAGTCACAGAACTGGGAATCCAGGAGACTCCTGTTGCTTTCATAGTTCTTCCTGTGTTTGGGGGGTAGTGGTGACCACATGATGGTTTCTCCTTCATGCCATGCTGGGGAAGGGGACATGTGCCACACACTGTGCTGTCACTTCACACTTGTCACTGGAGTATATTCTTCTCCTTTCTCTCTCCTCACCCTGCTGCCACCAAGGATCAGGTTCACCAGAAAGTTCACCAGAAACCTCTTTTGCCAATACCTTCTTTAACTCACAATCCTCTTTGTTCCTTATAAACCATGCGGCAGTTCTTCTGCTTCTGATTTCATTGCTGTCTTTTCTCCCCCAAGGTCTCCCTTCTTCTTGGATACCCTACGTGCCATTCAGCTGGCTATTGGTCTCTGTCCCATCTTCCTATGTCTTCCTCCCAAACACAAACCTTCAGACACACTCATACACACACACACACACAACACAGCACTGAGGAGAAGGCGGGGAAGCCACACAGCCTAAGGTCAACCAGATGTTCTTCATGCTTCTGAAGCATTTCCTGAGCATGTCCAATATCCAAAGCACAGTGCAAAACTGCCAGAAGTAGGAGGAGGCTTGGGGACTATTACAGCATCTAACTGCTCCATCTTGCAGCAGAGCCCTCAGGCTCTGGGAGGAGGGGTGACTTTCACAAAGGCCCCCAGTCAGTGAGAGGCAATCTGGAGCCAGACATCGCACCACAGAAACAGAATCTGTTCTTCATCTCTGGCTGATGCTCGGCATCCTGGTTCCTCCTACGGTCAGCCTTCTCTTCTTACTGGGTCCACTCAGATTCTAGCATCAGTAAAGACAAGTGGCCAGAGGAAGGATAGGACCCTGTTGTCATTCACTGATAAGAGTGGGCCAGATAGGGTTCCTGACCTGTAGAAGAGGCAAAGCTCTGGCTGCAGCAAAACGAGGTTCGTTTCTGCACATGTCTGAGGGCACAGAGCACGACTGCAGAAGCGGTGCTTTAGCCTGTTTATTGAGCTCCTTCTGTGTTTCGGAAACTTCATCAGATGGGCACTCAAAAAGAAAAAATTCTCTCCTCAGTGAACTTACAAATAATGGGCAAGACACAGCTTGTCAACATTTTTGGAAGGTCAGACCAAATTAAGAGATGACATTTCAGGAGAAGAGCCATCATTGGAAATTCCATACAGTTTCCTCCATGAGAGAGGACTGTGTCAGCCCTAAGAAGGCATTCCCCCCACCTCCCCAGGCCCTGCTTCCCCACCCCCAGATCACAGAGTGGGACTTCTGCTTCCTGTGGCGCAGGCATGTCTTGGCCACACAGCATCGTGCCTCCAACCCAGATCTGCCCAGCCACCCCTTCCTGCGAGGAGGGCTCTGTGCTGCTGCAAGGTTGCCCTGGCAACGTCAGGGGACACATGAGCTCTGTTCCCAAGAAACGGCGCCTTTCCTTCCCCTGTGTTAGGATAGGAAGTCTGCCTCATAAATAGAGGGCAAAGTAAAATTAAAGCATGATGTTTGTGTCAAGACTGCTATTTAACTTCTCAGCGGAGGGGGAAACGGAAGTGTGGGACTGAGGAAGGAGGGCCCAGCCATAATTCTCTTCCCTGTGACACACACACAGAATCCATATACTTGGAGCCAAACAGCATTTCACTTCCGGAGAGCCCTTCTCAGTTCTATCACCCCTCACCTTTCCCCCTATGGAGAAGACCTGCTTGAGCCTGGTTTTGCACACGAGGCAGGGAGTGAGGGAGTGAGCTCTGCAGCCAAGCCTGTGTTCCCACCCGGCCCTTCTGCTCACCAGCACCATGGTTTCCGCAAGCCTCAGCTTCCACAAAACTCGAGGATGGCCAAGCTGCCAGGGTTGAGGGGACTAGACGGGGGTCATGCTTCAGTGCTGGGGCAGAGTGAACCCTCCAGAACGGTACTTTAAAAATGGCACGTGTGATGCTTGATCCCGAGTTAGTTGGCTTCTGGGTCCCTTTACAGCAGATGGATGGTGGTGTTGTGCCTTGCTTGCAGACATCCTTCCCTTTTACAAATAAGGCAGCCGAGGCAGGGAAAGGTGAGTGACTTAACCAGAATCACGCAGTAATTCTTTGGAGAGGCTGGGCTTTCTGCTCCAAGGCCAGTGTACTTCTGCCATAATCCATGACTTCGAGGAACCCATCTGGGCTCTTTCTTTGAATTAGAAATGGACAGAAAGGACAAATGAAAAATAGAAAAGCAGGTTATCCAGGCTTTGTCTTTCTGCATCTGTCTCATTTCACTTGGTGTCATGTCCTCTAGGTTCCTGATCTCACATATATGTAGAATCTAAAAATGTCGAAATTTTAAGGCAAGGAGAATGGTGGGTACCAGAATCTGGGCAGTGGGGGAGATGGAAAGGAACTGGTCAGAGGGCACAGGTGTCAGTTACCTGGATGGATGGGATCTAGAGCTCTAGGATACAATATGATGACTACGGCTAGCAGCACTGTATTATATACTAGCCCATCTGAACTGCTCCCATCCTCCCCTCTGGTAACTACCAGAGGTGGTAGGCTAATAGCTTGATTATGGTAAACTTTTCATCATGTATGCATGTATCAAAACGTCCTTTGTATTCCTTAAATACAACTTATTTCCAAATATTGAATTTTTATTTTTAATTTACACCTGAGGAAAGCTTGTTGGGGGCGAGGGGTGAATAGAAAAGACAGCAGTGAGAAGCTAGTTTCAAGAGAGCCATATGACCTACTGCTTCCTAAAGGCAGCTATTCAAATAATTGGGAAAACACAAAGTTCATGCTTTAGGTTGGGATTCTTCATGCAATTCCAGGATATAAGGAATGAGGGAAAGATTAAAAGTTTGCCAGCAAAACTTTTTTTTGCAGCTTGGTGATGTCTTTAGAATGACCTATACTAACAACAGTTGAAAGAATCATTGGAGGCCGGAGGATGGGGGGAGATGAGTGAGTGATAAGAGACGGGCCTTCGCCCCGAGAACATGGTACCTGGCACTGATTTAGGACTCGCGCTTTGGAGTAGGGCTCCCAGGAGACTCATTCTCCCCATCTGTCCTTCTTTTGCCTGCCTAGCTGTCTCCAGATAAATTACCATTTGCCAGGGGGTCCTAGAAATATCTTAGAGTGGCGTTTGTCCCAGCCATGTGTGTCATTACTCAGAATAGAACTGACTTAAACCAGCTTGGGATCCATTGGTAACAGATTTGGAGAAAGTCAGCTATCTTTGGCAGCTCTAAAGTTCACTTCCCTTGAGAGGCACCCTCTTGTAATATTTTAAAATATACAATAATATGAGAAAACTCTTGGGGACTTGAGTTTCTGTCTTAACATTTGAGATAGATTTCCCCTTTGGAAGGGAAGAAATAAGAATAAACATTTTCAAAAGTCGGCTCCAAAGTATAATTATCAACAAACCAAACCCAGTTCTTTTGGGGAAATCGGTGGCCTTGGGTGTGGGACGTAGAGACTCATCTGCAGTTTCTATGCAAGGCTTGCCTTTAAAAAAGGAAAGTTGATTGATTAGTATAAAATGTCATAGAAATGTCCAAGTGCTAACCCCCTGAGGTGATAAAATACCAGGTTTTGGGTAACCCGCCAAGCTCCCATGTCAGGATTAATTGGCAGTCATATTAGTAACAAGCATGACGCAGGCTGTGCTATTGTTGGCATATCCCTTTGACTTGTACAAAGTGGTCACATGAAAAACAAAGGAAGATTAAAAGTTCTACCGATTATTTCATCTTCTGTGCACTTGAGTGGTCTGCTAGCTGGAAAAAGCTCAGGATATTTAAACCAAATGGACTGTACTTGTCGCCTATTTAAAGTAAATATCTTTGGGAGATGTAAGTAGGTGTTGGAAAAAATCCCAACTTTGCATCATTGTACGCCACTTAATTCTGGAAGCTTAAAATATGGACCCCTTATAGTGGCGTTTGTAGGTCTTGGACTTCATGGAGAAAGTTCTGCTACCTCTGCCTCTTTGTACTCGCATCTCTCTCCCCCCATCCCAAAATAGCTGTGATTGACAGGAGGAAGTCTGGTAGCTTGGGGAGTACACCCTCAGATCCAGGGCTAGCGGGCTGGCTGTGGAAGAGCTGTGAGCAGTCGGAGAGCTCTAGTGAACAGTGAGAGCCACAACCAGGGTCAGTGTTTCTTATGAGCCAAAGAAAACATATCTATCTCTGGGGAGATATGAAGGGCCAGGTTGTAGATAGATCTCAGGTAGGGCTCCTCCCCTCTCCTTAGGGGGACTTTTAAGGCTGCATCCTGGAAAGGAACCAGCAATGTGGCGTTCTCAGTCAAGGAAGCGATGTGAGCACAGTCCCATGGATAGTCTTTGTGAGACTGTTTGCTGCTAAAAATCACCAGTGTAGAGGGCAGCTGTTCCCTTCTTTGCCAACCACCCATCATCTGCTTTGGTGGTCAGGCCATGCTAGCTAGCCCTGAGAGTCCACCACAGGGACACTGCTGGCCCTCAGTGGGCTGTGGAAGCAAAGGCCCTAAGGTGGGCATCTCCCCTGGAGGAGCGAACCTGCAATATCCACTGGATTTGAATCCAGGTCTACATCTCCCTGGCCTCCCTTATTTGCTATAGTTCCCTCTCTTCAGAGTATGGTTTGAAGCTCACAGAAATGGGCTGGGTGCTTGTAGGTTGTAGGCTTGTAGGATGTAGGTAAGAGGGGCAGAGGGCAGGCAAGATTTGCCTATCCATTTAACTCCTGCATATAGGAGTATTCAAATATTTAATTAGAATATTGAATATTAGAATATTAAAAATAATCTAGATCTGAAGCAAGACCTTCCATCCCAGAAGAACAGCATATGCCTCTGCTGCTTCAGTACCCCGTCACCTAAACAAAGTCCCTTTGTAGCTGACAGGGCCAGACCAGACCAAAAATGATTTTAAAACTCTTCCCAGGGCCAGACCCCAAAATTCTAGATGTGGCGGCAGGAAGGCAATTATCCAAACCTGCTAAATACCCAGGACTCCTCTAGCTGTGACCAAGGGAAAATTTGAAGTGTTGAGTTTTAAAAGGAAAGCTGCCAATGGGTGTTCTGTAAATCATTTGTGCCAGCAGACTGACCCCATTATGTCAGCTAATCCTGGAAATACAGGAGGTAAATTTAAATCTTCAAGCATGAAGCACTTAATCAATATTCTAAATGTTTTTCTTGCAATTTATGCTAGCAGAGCAATGGGGTGCTTTGGCGTCCTGTTAATCTTCCACTGGAGAAGAGGTGCTTGAGAGCAAGGCCAGGGTGGTGGGATTTTGCACAGGATGATTGGTGGGAGGGTGGGAAGTTGGAAGGGGAGAGGATGAGGTGCTTACTTCCACACCAGGCCCCTGGCATGAGGATGGTCGTCCCCGGATTCAGTGCACCCATTCCAATGGGCAGAGCCACCCTGCGGCCACCTCCTGTAGCACTTTCCTTAAGCCTAGGAGTTGCTCTGCTGGGAAGAACATGAGCTCTGGGGTCAGATGGACCTGAGTGAGAACCTTGGCTCAGTTCCTATTGCTCTGTGACCTGGGGCACGTTTCCTTCCTTCTCTAAATGTCTGCTGTAAAATAATCACCTGCCTCTCAGGTCTGTTGTGAGGATTAAAAACCTGGTGCCCATATGCAAAGGGCCCAGCATGACTGTCCAACCCTCTCCACTTGGTAAGTAGCCACCACTCTTAGTGTGATTGAGAAGTGTGAAAGCTTTAATTCTGGACCCTGGGACCATAAAGGAAGGACTGTGCCCAGCATCTGGGAGTCCATGGAGGAAGAAAGACGGAGCTCTTTAGATTGTGCTTCCTTAATTTGTAAGAACCATTGGAACTGAGTGGTATCCTGCCGATTCGAAGAATTGGTCATTATAGAAAGTCCGAAGGAAGGAGGGAAGGAAGTTCAGGTGTATTTTGAACACCAGGACAAGGAGAAAGGGAAACCAAATGTCAATAAAGAAAGGACCAGGTCTTGAGGGGTTCTGACTTTTACAAACTCCATCTCCCCATGCCCAGGAGTCTGTTCAGAGTGTCATCCTAACAACCAGCTTCTTGGTGTTATGACTAGAGCCATGACAGTAGTCAGATCTTGGTCCAGCCTGGGTACCGGAGCAAGACTGTCTACCAGGTGCCATTGCCACATCTCTTTAACCAGTGCTGACATTGGGAAGAGGTGGCATAGCTGTGAACAGGACACAGTCTTAGTTGTAGAAAAGGTCGTGTCTGAGAACCAGCCCCACCTCTCAGCCTCTGACACCAGGACTTTGATTCTTTCCCATATCTGCATTCTGCTGGTACTGTTGTCTGCTTCATATTTATCTTTAAACTCAATTACTAGGTATACTTATTTATATAAACACTATCATTTTTAGACTCATCCAAAGCTGTTAAAAACATATGTGAAACATATGTGAATCAATGCACTAGTTCTCTATACATTAAAATCAATACCTACATAGTGTCATATGTACCAGTAGTCTCCAAACGCTACTTTGAGAAACATTAAACTATCCAATATGATAGAATCCAGAACTATTTGTTTTGATAACATGCATCACCTCTGGTTTTTATGGTTGGGTAGTAATAAAGCAAATATGCATAAGCTTTTCCCATGAGTCAGGTACTGTTCTAAGCACATTATATATATACACTCACTCATTTAATCCCCACAGTAACCTTATGAGGTCAGTACTATTATTATTCCTATTTTCTCAGACAATAGGCCTGAGACACAGAAAAGCTTGATCAGGAGAGGAGAAATAGGAAAAGGAACATCTTTCCCTTGTATGTGTTTTAAATGACTACATTGTATTACCTAAATCAGAGCACTTTGCTTTTTTGTTTCTGGGTATCATTATTCACTCAATATAAATTAAAATCAGTCCTTACATTCTTGTGAAACATCTGGCAGATGGAGGTGCCAGACTGGTTCATAAACTGGCATAAAGAAAGGAAATGGTGCCTATTCTGACACCAACTGGTGTCCCTAGAACTCAGTTCTGACACCAGCTCTCGGAGGCAGCATAGACACCAAAGGTTAAGGCCACGGTCTCCCAACAAGCCTGCCCTTACTTCAGATGATGACCACACTTCAGGGATCCCCAGGCCACCTGCACTTCTGACCAACCAGCTACAAATTCCAGGCTTCCCATGACCCCTCAGATTCAACTCACTAGATTGACTCAGAACTGAGGAAAGCACTATACTTATGATTATGATTTTATTTTAAGGGATACAAATCAGGATGAGCCAAATGGAGAGATCCTTAGGCTGAGGTATGAGAGAGTCTCCAAAAGAAAGCTTTCATTCCCTCTCCCTGTGGAATCAGGACATATCACCCTCCTGGCACATTGACACATTCACCATCCAGGAAGCTCCACTGAGCTTCTGTGACCAGAGTTTTAATTGGGGTTTCATTGCATAGGCATGATTGATTGAGCCATTAGGCCTGTGATTGAATGTAATCTTCTACCCCTCTCTGCTCCTTAGAGGTCAGGCGCTTGGGCTGACCTCACACGATTCAGAGCCACAAGCCCTTGGCCCGTAGGTGGTCTCCTGATGACCAGGGCCCGTTCTGAGTCATCTCATTACCATAAACTCAGGTATGATCTAAAGGGCTCATGAAATATCAAAGATACTCCTATCACTCAAGAACTTCCAGTGATGTAGAGGTTATCTCTCAAACCAGGCACAAAGCGTAGTCAAATTCTAATTTTAATTTTAGGGGCAAACAGTGAAACTTCTCATAAGAAAGCTGGAGTTGAAATTTTGAGCACAGGCTCATTTTACCACTTACCAGCCATGAATCCTTGAACAAACCGCTTAGCCTCATCTTCCTCATTCCTGAAATGGGGATGACAGTCATAGAGCCTCCTGGAATGTTATGAGGATTAGCTCTGAGCCTGCCTGCAAAGTATGTTTTGTTGTAGAGCCTGGCTCAGACTCAAATAAATAAGTCTTTATTATTTGCGAGTTTTGTGATGCTTCTGGCACGTGGATATCACTAGTCCTATTTGCCCCATCTTTGGCAATAGAGAAGTGCCCTGAGAGGGGACAGGCTGGGTTACACATTGCTTTATGGGTCCTATTTTCCAGTGGCTTTTCTGGTCTTAGTGGGGCCCTGTGGGGACTTTGCAAGTTTGTAGAACAGGCTTGTTAAGGATAAGAAAAGGTGAGGCCTTCTCAGGGTGGTGGTTTTAAAATGTAATTTAGTGAGATGCTTCTTTGTGGGAAGTCCCTTGCTTCCTTGGAATTCTTAGCAGAAGATGGGCTGGGCGCCTCTATGCCAATCTTGGGAACTTCAGTTCCTTAGGCTGAGGTCTGAGAGAGTGATTCCTTGGCCATGAATGCAAGAGTTCCTCTAGGTCAGACTTACTCAGGCTTGGCTCTCTTAGCTTTTTGGCCTGGAAAGTCTCTCTTGTGGGGGCTGTCCTGGGCCTTCTGGGGTGTTGGATGGCCTCTACCTTCTGGATGCCAGGAGCACCATTACCCACTTGTGACAATCAGAAACATCTCCAGACATAGCCCCGTGTCCCCTGGAGGGCAAAATCATCCCTGACTGAGGATCACTGGTCCAGCAAATGAGGGCTGCCTCATAGACCTCATTTGTTCATAAACTTTTCTGTTTTACAACAAGGGAAGTGGAGGTTTTTGAGAGTCTTTTTGGGTTTCCCTACATGGTAAGGGGCATATGGAGATAGAAGAGTGACCGACCACATGGGACCAGATCTTTCCCAGGTGGTGCAAGTAAGAATAAGGAAAAGAGACTGCAGTTGCCACCGAATGCCCAAGTTTAGACATTTAAGTTACGTTTGGGCATTAAGTTTTCCCAGGGAAACATTCCCCTTGGAGTGGGACCTGTGGATGGTGTCACAGGTGGTTCTGACTGAGGCTCTTGATCCAGTTCTCACCATCCAAGGCCCTGCTGGACTCCACAGCATTCAGAGCCCCACACACCCTCGCCTGCTTCTGAGGAATGTTTGTTCACCCACCTGGCACCCTGAATGGGTAACCCACAGGTGACATTTCAAAGGAGACACTTGCCAGATGACCAGAGTGGGTGGAATTCTTTATACCCCACCACCCTCAGGTCTCACGCATGGACTTGGAGCAGAGGAGTCTCAGGAGAGCAGGATCACATGGCCAGTGCCAGACACATTACTGCTGAACCCTCAGCACATGTGCTAAATCTCAGTGACTCTGGCAACACAGATGCCATTTCCTGAGCCTTTTAAGAAAATGACCTTGGTGCTGCCTGTTATTTGTGGTGTTTGGTTTATGGTCTTTGTGAGGTCTCTATCATTTCTGTGTATTACAGAGTGTTTTCTAGCACCACTGTTGTTTTGGTCTCATAAAAAAAGAAATCCAAATGTTGGCTACACCCAACATTTCCTTTGCATAATACTCTCCTGCTCAGATTGAGTGTGTTTATTTCCCCCACTCTCGGAGAAATGAGCTGTGGGGGGTGTCTTCCCTTAGCAGAGGCTGTAAGCCTCGGGGCCCCCCACCCAGGCTGCTTCTGGGCTCCCCTGGAAGCCTCACTGCAGAGCTCTGGACTGGGCTGCCAAGTGGCCTAGGGGCCCGGGTGCTCCCAGTGTGGAAAGGCTGCCAGCGGCCTCCTGGGACTTAATCTTCCCGGCTCCAGGTGCCAGCAGATGAGCTCAGAGGGAAGCTGCCTCCCAGAATCCACCCACGTTAGCCCTGGGAGGAAAGAGGCTGTTGTAAAAACAGTTTTCGAAATAACTGCTTATAGAGCATTTTCAAAGCCCTTCATCCAGGAGAGTGTTTGAATTCAGAGCTCAAAAATTGGGTATTACCCCGTCAAGGCTGCCTTACAGCATGCTGAAATGCGCCTTCAATTGTGTATTCAAACCCTATTAGACATGGAAGCTTGCGGCACGTCACTGGCACCAAAACACAGACATTTCATCTTGGGAATCAGGCTTCATTGTAGGCAGGTAAGCGTGTCACCCATCCCAGAGGGCAGTGTCATACATTGCCATGGTGTGCTCAGGCTGCTGCAGGGAGGCACCACAGACCAGGGGGGGGGGGGGGGGGGTTTCAGCAGCAGACATTTATTTCTCATGGTTCTGGAGGCCAGAAATCCAAGACCAAGGTGTAGACAGGGTGGCTGGCTCCCCAGACTTCTCTCCATGGCTTGCACAGGGCTGCTTCCTCACTACATCCTCACATGGCCTTTCCCTGTGCCTCTGCATCCCCGGTGTCCCTGTGTGTGTCCATGTCTCCTTTTCTTGTAAGGGCCCCAGTCAGACTGGACTGGGGCCCATCCTAATAGCTTCATTTTAACAAAGGGTCACCTCTATTTCATAGAGGCCTATCTTCAAATATAATCACATCCAGAGGACCTGGGGAATCAGGCTTTACTATATGAATTGTGGGGGGGACACCATTCAGTCCATAACATATGTGTAAGGGGCAGGTACTAAATAATTAAATATTCGACGTTCAAAAATCTCATTTATGGCATGAATTTAAGTGGGAAAAAATTACTATTGCCATGGGCCTTCCCTCTGTGCACAGGGTTCCGCTAAGTCCCTCTTGTGAGCTTTTGAACATGAGAGTCTCACCCTTGGCTAGTCCTGTGATGGAAGGAACATGAGGAAAGACTCCTCCGTGGGGCAGAAGGGCCATCTCGCCCAGCCTGCAAACGTCTGCTGTCTGCCTTGCTTGAAGCACATGCTGTCACATGCGAGCTTTCCACAAACTTAATTCAAGTAACGATTTTTTTTTTGTGATTGGCATGTCTGCATGGTAGCAAACTTTGGTTGAACATATTGTTAGAATACACAATACTGTAATTTAAGATTATTTTATCAGCAGTAGAGAGTTTTATAATTCATTTAAAAAGTTGTAATGGGCTCGAGCATCTTCAGTATAGTTTAATAATATAGCGTTTTATAGCTGGCTGTAAAATTTCAGATTACGGTTTTAGCAATTGTGCAATTCTATTTTATAGTTTAATAATTGTTCAAATGAAGGAGAGTATAAAGTTCCTAAAAACCAATTTCATGACTTAGAAAAATAGCCTTTATCAAAATCTAACATATACCTTTAATGAACCCAGATGTCACCTTTTCAACAAAGGCAGATCGTGGCATCTATTTTTCTCAACCACAAAGCCCTCCCAATTAAGCACATAGAGTGCGGTATCTCTGAGTTATATTTTTTCTCCTTCTTTAAAAATCTTTTATCCCTAATCTCCTACAGCCAGAATAAGCCTATTGCCAAGTGCAAGGTGGACATCAGCGAAGCCAGAAGAGCTTCAGTGGAAACAGGGAGTAAATTCGTTCTCTTGAGAAGGTTCTTTGTTTGACAGATGACCGTTTGATCACACCGCTTCAACCCCAGCTCCTAACTCTAATAAAGTCCCTTAGTCTTGCCTCCAGATAGTTCATACTTCACCATTCTGGGAGTGAGTGGCAAAATGGGGAGCCCTACATTATACTAGAATTGTATATTATTGTTAAGTGTAATAAAGGTATTAGCATATAGCATTGGGGAAAAGGCACTATCTCCCATTGTTGAAATTATAGTTTGTGTTGTGATATTCCGGGGTTTTCCAGCGTTATTTTGTCACACAACTAAAATCAAGAAAAAAGGAGGCTCTGGACCATTTACAAAAACACAGCTACCATGGAGCACATGTCAGGAATATGGTCCCAGGACCCTTGGGTGCAGTGATCCTTGGGTGGACCAGCTCTGGATCAGAGCCCTGTTGCAGAGAAATGGCAGCAATCAGAGGAAGAACCCATGTGGCTGGGCTCCTTCCTAGCAAGGGTACAATCCAAGAACGTGGGGCTCCCAGCACTTTTCCACTATGTTATAAACAGTGACTGTGATGTAATGGCAGGGTGTGGGGAGGCTGACTCTGACCTGCCCACCTGAGCGGTGAACAGGAGAGAGGGCACCTGCAGTGGTAAACTCTCTCGCATCACCCTCAAATGATAGGGGCCTCCTCTTCTCTGCTTCCCACTCAATTCCCCCTTCTTTTTCAGCTCCAGAAAACTTCTAGCTGATATTTGGTGCTTCTTGGGCAGAAACTGAGGGCTGTCTGTCTCAGCACATCTGGGTAGCCTTTTCCAGGTCACAGTCACATCAGCAATGATGCCCACGGTTGGCAGGCATTCTTGCTGTCGTGGGACAGGTATTGGGTGCAGGTGTCTCCTGACACCTGTACCTATTCCACACATGCCCGAGCACATGGCACCCCCTACGTTATAACAAGGTAAAAGGTGGCACTTAGTGACTGTGAAGTCCTATGAAGAGCATAGGCAACACAATCATTCAATTTATGCCCAAACCAAGCTCACTGTGAGATAATAGATTCCAAACACTGAGTGTGCTGAAGCTTGACAAGGGATTGTGCAGACAGTAGGCCAACAGAAGTGTGATTAGTTCTCAGAGGCTTTAGTTTTTAAGAAAAAGAGATTGTGCTTAAGAATAGAAAACACTGAAGGATCAGGTTTCTTGCTACAAAAGAATCAAACTTTCCTGTGGACTTCAGTGGAGAGTAACTTCATCTCCTTAACCCTGGGTTTCATCATCTGTAATATGGGAATAATGAGCACTGCTGCTCAGGGGGGTTGTCATAATTAAACAAATTAAAATTCTCCAGCGTAGTTACTGAGCCTCCAGTTCAGCACAGCAACTGTTTTTATCGTTATTTTATCTTCCCAGTTGGTCTGTGCTTGAGCAGGAGACAGAAGGAGCCTCTGCTAAAGGGGGATTTGGTGACCTTTACCCCAAAATTCATTGGGGTCATGAACTTGGGCATCATACGGGGCATGTGCCCTGCAAAAACCTATTTTTTATGATCACCCGCTTGTGATGTGTTCTCCCAAACATCTTTTCTTTACTGCTTTTGTCAAAAAATGGGAATAATGACTTAAGGATGGGGATGGGAAGACTAGACCCCCTCAGTGCATTCTAGGAAGAGCCATTAGGCCAAATGCACCTGTGGTTTAAGAGGGCAGTGAGGCTGGTCCATCAGAGGGACAGTAATTCAGCAGTTGGACAATTGCTTAACCCAATTGCCGGGTAATAAACATGCTTAATAAAAAGGAATAGGACATCTGCACCATCTTGGCCATAAATATGCTCTCTTGTTCTGGGTAATCTACAAGAATACCTCTGAGCACACTTAGATCACCTACTATAAATAAATCCAATTTCTTGTATCCCCTACTGACCTTTTATCCTTAGGACTTCCAGCCAACCATGTCTCCCTGAATAACAGTCTCTGCCTTGTGTTTGAGCCTTGGAGCTCATGTGTGGGAAGAAAATGGCTCCGGTTCTCGTGTGAGGTTCAACAGAAGGTTCTCCTTCACTGGACCCTTCCTTTTTGAAGCCCAAGAGGAGTCATACCATGGACAGGGCTGTGGGGACAGGAAACGGAGGATGGTGTCTACTGAGTAGACATCGTAGGAGTTTCCCCAGAGTGGCTATTGCTGTCTACTCACAGGCAGCATGCATGACCCCTGGCTTATTACTGCCTCCACGGGCAGCTCTGTAGCTGTCAGCAGGATAACCAGAACTACTTCCACGGGTTGATCTTAGGATTATGGAAGATAATGTGTGCCATGTCTAGCATGGAGTTCATGTGCATGGATTTTGGAGTCAAGGGGATGGAGATTGGATAGATGCTCTCTCAGTGAGGGCATTCCAGCTGCAGAAACTTGGCAAGTCCCACCCTCTCTGAGCCCTTGTTTCCTGATCTGTGCAAAGGAGAGAGCCCCACTCAGAAAGTCGTGTGAGCAGTTGGGAGTGTTCCATGAGTCTTAGGTGGGCTCAGTTTTGGGTGGGAGCAGTCATGAATGGCAACTGGTCACAGTTCTCACTGCGAATCTACTTGGTTTTCCTCAATTATCTGTCTTTGTCTACTCAAAGCATGCTTTTCTTTAAAGTTTTTAAATGTTTGCTTTCACCTGGTTTTTCAGAGTACCAAGGGTGCTCCATCTTTTGAACAGAGGGTGAACAAAAGCCCAGGGTCGGTTATATCTGCAGACCATGGCGTTTTATATGAACCTTTAGTTAGCACCATAAGTCACAGAGCCATTACGGGGCCGCACTCAGCTGCACATAAATGCACAGGAGAATGAGAGGCTTAATAAATATGATCTGATGGCGATGAGAATGCGTGTCTGATGAGACAGGCTTCATGCACTTCTCATCAGAGACCACAATGAATCTTTTCTGTTGCTCTTGCACATTTGCATTTCTGACCGCACATTTGAGAAAACAAATGTTTCATTTTAGGGCCATCCCCCGAGTTGCCTTTATACCATTCTCACTGAATGTTTGCTCTAGAAAACGCCTCCCTTACCCCAAACCAAAATGTCTTTCACACATTGTTTGGCATAATCTTACTGTTAATTGGGCATAATTGTCTAAAATACAGGTCGTAATTGCTTCTTGTCTGAATATTTTACAAATCAAACAAGTTAACCATGAAGGATAACACAGTTCTTTGATGTACTTTGCAACCTGTGTTTGCCCCAACTTAGGGAAAAGCAAAATAGATGCAAGATGATCCGGGGAGGTACGGAAGGGAGATAGGCCAGCCCAAGTGCCGTGTTGGGCTTCCTGCTGTAGACTGTGTCTGCACCCAGCGCTACTGGCTATCTTGCCATTAGTGTTAAATTACAAGTGCAGGGCTGCAGGCATCCTTTTTATGGCGTGCTGGAGACTGACGGGCAAGCCCGGGGGACTGCTTAGCTAATGGAGGGCTGTTGATATATCGTACTGGACTGTATCTCTTTCATTGCATTCATTTTTAAATCCAACGGCTCACAGGAGATCAAGAGCCAGTTCTATTCAATATCATGTTCACAAGCCAAATTAGCTTGAGCTTTTGCATTTCTCCAGCCCCTGCCCCAATCCAAGAATACTAGCCTAGAGACCACAGGGATCCTGAGCAATCATCAACAGCACCCTGAGGTTTTTAAAGAGCATCCACCTTTCACATTTGATTCTCAGAACCACTCTGTGAGGTAAGCAGGAGGGCTGGGATTATTATAATTAAAGCTGGAGGTTGAAAAGCCAAGAATAGGACCTTCCTAGCCTGTATTCATTTTATCATACTTTATCAATCAAGCTGATAGCAGGAGTAAGTTCTAAACTATAGGAGAAGCTCTCTTTACTGACCCTCATGTAACCAACTCATCCCAGAAGCCAACCTCTCCATTCTCTTGTAAATAGCTAGTGCCCAGGGCTGACCGTGTGCCCCAAGCTGGTCACCTCCTCCTCACCTCCGTCCTTGCTCTCTCCATTTGAGAGGCAGGCTTCGAAGAGTCAGGCCCATTTGTTCTCAAGCCTTTTTTATGCTCTTAGAGCTGGTGTTTTCCTTACAGATTTAAATCAGTATACATGAAGGATTGAAATAGGCGCACAAAAGAAAGCATAGTTGTTTTGATAAAAACTAAGCCAAATACACTGAAAACGCCAAATTCCTTTAAAAGATACCTTCACATTAGGTGTGGGTGCGACAAAATTATAAAAGACTGAGAAAAATTATAAAAATGTAAAAAAGATTCTGCACTGAGATTCCTCTGAGGATATCAAACAAACATCACTCCTGGTTTAAAGAAACTAAAATTGGAAATTGTTGATCATGAATTAATTATAGGTGTAGCTTCTGCAGACCATAAGCCAGGGAACTCCAATCAGCAAACTCTTTCTTTAAGAAACTTTTTTTTAAGATTAATTATTTATTAGAGAGAGAGAGAAAGAGAGAGAGATCGCACATGAGCAGGAGGAGCGGAGGGAGAGGGAGAGAGATCTAAAGCAGATTCACTGCTGAGCTTGGAGCCTGAAACAGGACTCAGTCTCAGGACCCTGAGATCATGACCTGAGCTGAAGCCAAGAGTTGGACCCTTAACCGACTGTGCCACCCAGGTGCCCCCCAAATTTTTTTTAATGGAAGATGGCCTTGGTAATGTACCCCCAAATCAATAAGTGACTGACATTCAGATTTGAAGGTAGAACATTTGATACAACACCTACAATGAAATCTTATTATTCAGCCTTAAAAAAACAAGGACATCCTACGATATGCAACAACATGGATGAATATGAAGGACATCACACTAAGTGAAATAAGCCAGTCACAGAAGGACAAATACTGCGTGATTCCACTTGCCTAAAATATCTAAAATATTCAGACTCCTGGAAGCAAAGAATGGCAGGTTGGCATTCTCTGGCAACCACAACGGCATTGTGGTTGCCAGAGGCTGGAGGAGAGCAGAAACTTGTTACTCAGTGGGTGAAGAGTTTCTCTTATGCAAGAGGAGTAGGTACTAGAGGTCTGCTGTGCAACATTGTGCCTATAGTTTAGGGATACTCTATTGTGCACTTCGAATTGTGATAAGAGAGCGGATCTCATGTTCAGTACCCTTATCACACTTTTTTTTTAAGCAGCTTTGCAATAAAAAGTTTGATACAAATGTGTAATTTTTGAGTGATTCAGTGATCTTGCCTTTTAACTTCTCAATTGACAAATAATCTATGGGCTCCAAACCTGTCAGGTAAGAGGATTACTACTCTAGGCTTAACCCTAAACTCAACATAAATTGCAGTTCAATTTGGAATACCCCATGGGTGCCAGGAATCCAAGACCTGTAGACTCTGGAACTTGAAGCCACATTTCTTTCAAGGCTACAGTGCAGCCCCTCCCCTCTCCCCACCCCTCAGTCTGGCCTCATTTCAGTTCACTGCACTGACTTTGGAGGCCTGTCTAAACAGTCCAACCAGGATCTGAGCCTGGACTTTTTCTGGGTAAGGAAGCATGACTTCAAGCCTCCCAAGCCCTTCTCCCCACTCCCATCTTCTGACCAGGCTCAACCTGCCCAGAGCATACCAGACTAATGAAACTTGGCACTCTGTGGGCCTTCCTAAACCTGTGCTGAGTGAAATATCTTTATAAGGCTTTCTTAGAGCTTAACATAATGAATGTCTTCTGGCTGAGGTTCAGTTCAGACAGTGTCTTGCCAGGAGTGTGTAGAAAAGCCACCGCCCCCTTCTCAAAAGGACACTTGCCCCATCTCATCCTTGCCCTCCATGTAGACTCTTAGCCCCTCCCCAACCTTGAGCAGGGTCCACGGGGCTGGCAGAGATCAGCTTGGAGGACATGGATCCCTTCCTTGTGGAGCACAGGATCCAGAAGACAAACATCCCAGCCCAGGGGCTCAGAGCAGGTCTTATTTATGTGTCCACTTGTTTTACGCAGCTGACTTTACTGCACATTATTCAGACCAGTGGTTCCAAGTGGTTGTTACCAAGTTTGTAGGACAAACAAATCAGTAGGAAGGTGAGTTTCGAAACAGACAGTGGCAGGGATTTTGGAAAGGCTAGCCCACAGCTTGTGACCTCCCCAACAGCACTCACACCTCCCCAGGCTCTCCCAAATCCAGCAAGCAAGATCCAAAGAGCTGAAGAGAGCATAATACTAGGAGAGCTCTGGCCAGACCACCATTACTTAGCTTGGATTCACTCATAGGCAGCTTCTTTTTTTCGGTCTGTTTTGTGTTGAAATTAATTTGGAGGAGTGCATATCAACTACACGATAGGATTGCTGTATGGTGAGTACTGCCCATAAATGTCTCTAGTCGGGGGAGTCTATTTTTTTTTTTAACACAATGTGAAAATGCAGACTCTGAAGCAGCTTCTGCTCAGTTACCCTTCAGAATTAGGTGCACATCCTTCTTCCTATGTCTGGTCCTACCCAAAAATGTAAGACCTGTAGATTTAAGTTGGGGAATGGCTGTTGCAGGAAGAACTCAAGCCACGGTTTCCCCTCCCAAGGCCCGATTTCTGCTGCAGAAGAGACCCATATGCTAATAAACTGGTATTGACAAGTGTGATGGATGCAGCCAGGTACTTAGTGCTGGGGAGCAAAGTTGATTGCGTTTTACAGTCTGTGTATTTCTCTGTTTATTGCCTGTATTTTGTCATTAAGCAAACAGGTCCCTAATATAGCAAATCTCTCTAATCAGCAAAGCAAGGGAGAGAAGAACCAGAAGCATCATTAATTATGACCATTTGGCTGCAGCCTGGACAGTCTGTTGCCATTGGATTGGGCGACTTCCTCTGGTTTTATTTTCTGGAGGTAGAGCAGAAACTGGCTCCCCTTACGTTCCCTGCCCTGCTGGCTGACAGCTGCCTAAAACCCCGAGATGAGGCACTGACTTCTCTACTGAAACGGAGTCCTGGAGCAGCCAAGGCCAGGCTCTGCGTCAATGTGCTTCTAAGTCTCCGATTCCCTAAACAGAGCAAGTGTGCTGCTCCAAAGCCTGCTTCATCCCCGAGGCTCCAGGAGAGCCTACTGTGGGCAGAGCTCCTATGTGGGGGCTGCGGCTCGAGGGGTGGGGGTGGGTGCTGGACTGAGGGCTCCCAGAGATGTGTGTGTCTGTGCCTTCTGAACAGGAAGCCTATTGGCACCGGGGCAGGTTTTCCAAATGCTAATCACTGGGATCAAAAGCAGGAGCGTCCTCATTCTGACTCCAGGTAACAGAGGTTAACAGCATCTAATGCATTTATTAACCCTCTGGTGCCAGAGACTGGGGAGGTCTGGCCCTACAATTACAGTGCCGTGGAAATCCTATTACCCAACGTGCCTGGACTAGCAGATTACTACCGGTGACAATTTTTTAACCCTGCTGGAAGGACAATGTTTAGGAAGTGCCTGAATACAAGTTCTCCGGTTTTCCAGAATGACAACAAGGCTGCTGGGCTGGAGATGGTCCTCCCCTGTCCCTTTCATCCCCCCATCCTCAAGATGAAAACCCCGTGGTACTGTGGTTGGCTGGTGCTGTTTCCCCTCCACTCAGAGTCAGGTGGCTTCCCCCCTAACCGCAGAAGTCTGAATTCGCTGCTAGGAAACATTCTTTCATAAAAGAGATTAAAGAATTCATTTTTCAACATGCTGTACTGGTGGTTAAAATGGACTTTTAGAAAAATGAAATCCACTCTCTTCTTCCCTTCTTTATCCTTTCTTTTCTTTTCTTTTCTTTTTCAGGAGATGTCATATTTTAAAGCCATACTGTCAGGTTTGGGGTCTAGATAGGTCCGGGCTGGCCATGCTCTGTGCTGGGTCCCTGAGTATGTCATTAATGAGCAGGGTGCTGGGTCCGCAGACAGGACCTTGAGCTGGCACTTCCATTATTCCACCCTTAGTTTTACTGGTTTAAAACTCAGCAGTAAGACGTCCTCTTCTGGTTTCTAACTTACCTTCTACCTTACAAGATCTCAGAAATTTTGTTTGTTTTAATTTTCCTGGGACCATCCCAGTTTTTATCACCTGAGAGACAATACTGAAAGTGTGTAAGTACTCTTTGCAGTAGTTGAAGATGTAGGCTACCCTGTAATTCTGTGTTTATGTTTATCACTCCTGACTAGCAAGACAAGTGATAGCTTGATGATGTTTCCAAAAATGCTCAGGATAAAAGCCCTAAAAATGTAAAAATAACAGGTTGCTTAGGCTTCTAAAATGGGCTCTAAAAGCCAGATTTTCATAAGTGGTCTCTGGATTTGCATAGCAGATTTCTGACCCTCAGTGTCACTGGAGGGATTCAGACTGCACACAGGACTCCTAAGCCTCCAGCCAGCTAGACAATACACTGGTCTTAATTCCCAGACTCTGCCCCTCCATCTGCAGCTTATGAACCCTCACAGGCACCAGCCCCCCAGGGTGGTGGGGGGCACCACCTGTACTTGATGCTAGTCAGTCCAGGCAGCAGACCCACTGGCTCTCGTAATGGGCACTTCAGGTTTGATGTAGGATTGGGGAAAAAAAAAAAAAAAAAAACCTCATGTCTATACATGATCTTTTGATTCTGTTACCCAGAATAACAATAACTGGTATTGTTAAAATGACAATATAAAACAATATAAAATATTCCAATAACTGGTAACATCTGCCCTTCGCTTTCTTTTTTTATTATAAATTTATTTTATATTGGTGTTCAATTTGCCAACATACAGAATAACACCCAGTGCTCATCCCGTCAAGTGTCCACCTCAGTGCCCGTGCCCTTCGCTTTCTAATCAGATTCCCAGACCTTCCTGTGATCCATGTGAGGTTCAGGTAGAACTCCAGGATCCACTCTGCCTCTGCAGTGCTGGGAGTTTCCACTCTAATTGGGAAGCTGTGTTAATATGCCATGTAAGCAGAGTATTTAAAGTCCGGTGTGCATGCACTGCTAAGCTTCTGGAGTGCTAAGTGCTTCTTTGGGTTGGGAAGGCATTTAACAGGGGAGAAGGCATTTTCTCAAGAGTATTTGCAGGGGCCTGGATACACACTATTATCTTTACTCTGCAGGTTATCTACTTATGCCAATGAGAATGGTCCTCAAGGCAAGAAGAACTTGGAGATGCTTCCTCCAGTTATTGTGAAGCCAATGGGGATACAGGGAGACAAGGTCTCACATTGACCATTTCCTTTAGGTAGATGCCAACGGGATGCCTGCTTTGGGGGAAAAAGAGCTCAGAGATTTCAAAGACCTGAAGCTGGTCTAAATGTTTTCTCATGTGTGATGGAGCAATAATCCCCACTGTTTCCAGATAGAAGGCAAGAGCCTGCATGCCTGTAAACCTACATGCAGTGTGAAAGCCTCAGTGACCAATGCGGGTCAGAAATCTACCTCTACAGATCTGGAGTCCCCTAAAACAGTCTGTTAAGACAGAAAACTTTTCTTATCCATTGGTAGGAGCCCCTTTATAATGATTTAATAATGACGGGCATTGTTACTAGTATTTCAGCAGATTCCTGAAGTGACTCAGTATGGCTAATGAGTATGTCAGATTGTGTAAACAGTGAGTAAAACCCTACATATCAGTGCTAATCATACAGACCAGAATAGGAAGGAGGGCCCCTCAACCCTTCGAACTTCTAGGCCTATAGAAGGTTTAGGACACAGAGGCATAGTTTAGCTATGACCACAAGCACAGAAATAACTTGAAGGCACAATGTGTCCCAGACTAGAAGTCAGACTGCTTTCTCTGCACATTTTAGTGAACTTCTTAGTTATGCAAAGGCCATTAGCAAGGGTTTATGTCTTTTGTAGATTATGGCCTAGCAAAGAAAAAAGAGAATGAGATATTTTAAGGCCATTTTGGTATCTGGGCACAATTCCAATCTTGAACAGAAATAAAACATGTAAAGTTCTGTACATTATTCTCTGCAGGTAACCATGCAATGGACTAGATTTGCTATTACTATAGATTAAAAGTAGGCTTTTGGGTAAGGTTCAATTCCTCTTCTAATTTCTCCTCTGATCCTCTTATACATAACATTTAGTGACCTTTGAACAGCCTGGGGATGCCTCACAGTGTCTTATTTCTTCATGGCTGTTTAAAGGTTTCTATTTCATATTCGCAGCTGGCATATGCAAATATAGGTAAAGATTATGATGCCTCCCAAGTAGCATTATGGTCAGTAAATTACTCCTTGGGTGAACAGGCCATCATCATCAGCCTAGCATGTCTTCAACGAGTTACAGAAGTCTTCCTGCAACAGACAGCCTGCCAGTTGCCATTCACTCGGAGCTGGGTGCCCAGACACTCCTTGATTCAAGTGTGATGCTTAACCAGGGTCATCCTGTTGGGACATGAGCTCTCTGTCTTTGGTGTCAACAGACACTTGTTTTGGGGGAAGGAGGTCATTGGAGGGGAGTTTGTCATGTGGATTTGGGGGCAGGTAGAGCATGAAGAGTCAAGCATGCCAGGATTCCTGGGAAAAAGCACTGTAATAGAGGAAAGAGCACATTTTCTTTCAAGAGTTTTAGAGACCTGGTCTGTATCCTGACTCTACCAGTAAATGGCTATGTGACCTTGGAGAAGTCACTTAACTTCACTGCACTCTGTCTTCCTTTACAAAACAAAAGGGCTGTACTGGGTCAGCAGTTCCCATTGTCACTGTTTAAGTGATGGAAACTTCCCTTCAACTCAGCTGTCCGGTAGAAGCTCAGTGGGGACTAGTTCCCATGTGAGGAGATGGGGAGCTCAACGCTTTCACTGCCACTGCCCCAGAAGCAATTGTATGATTACTGGAGCTGGATCCATAGCACCCTGCACAGTTCCTCCAGGGAATCCATCTGTAAGAGTCCCTGCCCTGTGCGAGAACTCCTAAGCCACGAATGGGTTACTCAACTAGAAGACAGTCCCGTGAGCCCAGAGACTATATCCTTTGGCTCCTATCACCTGATACCCAGCTTTGGAAAATAGCTTGTCGACTGAAGCAATGAATAAAACAAATGAACAAACAAGCTTCAGGAAGACCTATCTCTATATTACTAATGAAGGGGGATTTTTATTGCCACGTTTTTACCTCAAAGGCACATCCCCAAAATGAACATTCAGAGATATACATGAGTTCCAAATATGGATGACCTCAAAACTTGGGGTGCCTGGGTGTCTCACTCAATAGGTTAAGCATCTGACTCTTGATTTGGGCTTAAGTCATGATCTCAAGATCATGAGCTCGAGTTCCATGTTGGGCTCTACACTAGGCATGGAGCCTGCTCAAGATCCTCTCTCTCCGTCTACCTCTGCTCTCCCCTCCTATGTTCTCTCCGCACTCTGGCCCTCCCTCTCATACTTTCTTCCCCCTCCCCTCCCCTCCTATCTCTCAAAAAACAAAAACAAAACTTTGTCTTTAGTAACCTAACCTAGTCTTGGGCTGCCCTCGCTAGCCATCGGCCACAGGTAGCTACTGAGCCTTTGAAAAGGGGCAGGTCTGATATGAGATGTGCAATGTCAAATACGCCAGGTTTTGAAGAATTAGTATGAAAAAGAAAGTGTAAAGTATCTCATTAATGACTTTTTATATTGACTGCATGTTGAAATGATAATATATTGTGTTAAATAAAATACGTTATTACAATTATCTTCACCTTTATCTCTTATGTGGTTGCTAGAAAGTGTAAGATTATGTATGGGCTTATCGTTGTGACTCACATATTTCTATCGATGGCCCTGCCCTATACAACTAAGTGATGAGTGAATCATCAGTAATTATTATTCTGTACTGTTTATGAGTGATTTTATGTGTGTGTGCATGTGTTTGTCTTTCTGCAGGCACAGAAGCTGAAATCCAATATGTCGGGCAGTACACACCTCTGTCTTTCTGATGTAAGTTGTGTTTCTCCCTGGGTCTCCCTGCATTTCTAGAGACAGAATCCTTTGCACCCCTGGTGATGACATAAAGGCTCAAAGACAATGAGGTTTCAGATCTAGGAAGACGATCTAAGGCACCCTCCATGTTTCTGTCCTTTGAGCCAAGTGAATTCTTCAGGTCCCAGGGCACAAAGTTAGACCTAATGTGGGACCCAAGATCCTCATCTCAGAGTTCGATCCAGCACAGATACTATTGTTCCAGTGCCAGACTATGTGACCATAGTCATGTAAAATCAACCAGCACAGAGGACATACAATAGTTCTCACTGCTTACCAGATGTCCTCTGTCTACAGATCCTTTGACCTCTGCAGCACCAAGAGGTACTGGTAGCTAGAGCGGGACACATTACTCTCCCCATTTTATGGGTGAGATGAAGGATTCTGTCCTGTGCCAATCATTGTGGCGGGTTTGGCATTATGAGGCTGAGGGAGTGCTGTGGTGGGGAAAGAGTCACCCATCTAGGGAAGGATAGCTGTGCCAACTGGAAGTCTGAAGGTTGGAGTTCTGGTGTGGACTCTCCAGCTGATAAGTGGGGCAGGCTTCTTTGTCTAGAAAATCTAGAGTTGAAGGGGCAAATGGAGATAAAAGTTGCTGACTGCCCTGCTGGTCTCAATGCAATTTGTGGCTCATCTCTGCATGAACTGATACTTGCCTGGACCAATTTCCTGAGATGAATCTTCCTGCCCTTCTTCAGTGATGGTGAGGGACAGTGGGCTTCCTCCTAAGTCAGTATGAAAAGGAGAGGCATTCCATGTTGCCTTAGCTGTGGAGAGAGCCGGAAGGTAGGCATGAAGGAAGATGCAAAGTGGATTTCAATAATCTGTAGTGGAGGAGTGCGAAGCAGGTGTTGGCCAGTTTATCATAAAGTATATAAGTGTATTATATCCAGTTCTCACCCAGATTCATGATTCCTTTCCATAAAACTACAAGTCAGTGAATGAAAATCTCCATGGTAATATCTTGAAGGGTCAGCTTTGGTGAGTGGTACAGCTAGTTGGAGGTGAGGGTGGGAGAGAGAAAGAGTAAGGTTAAAATACACTGGGATAGGAGGAATACATGTGGGTGACAATGAAAATATTCTCTCTTACAGCGTGATTATGAAAAGAATGGTCTCTCTGGTCCTTCCAGCCACATAACCACAAAATCAATGGCTGCTCCTCCAAGCTGCGGTCTGAGCCCACTGCTGGTTCTGGTGGTAACCGCCCTGTCCACCTTATTATCTTTATCTTTGGCAGAAACATCGTAGCTGCATTGAAAAAACAATATGGACATGTACAAAGACAAAAACCAAGCTATCTGTTTCCTGTCCTCTTGTATATCTGAAATTCCAGTTTTAGGAGCTCATTTGAGACACTGCAAAAAGTTTGATCCAACTGGAACTTTTTGTTTCTTCTTTTTCTTTTCTTTTCTTTTCTTTTTTTTTTTTTTTTAAGAGATCTTCTTGTGATCCTTAGGGCTTCTATGGGATACCTTATGCAGTGCTACATTCCATATTGAAAAGGCTTTGGGGCATGCTGTATTGCAAAGGGGCAGTTCGTAAATTTGGCTGTAAAACAAACTGGGCCTGTGTTTGACATGATGATGATGTTGATGATTTTAACACTTTAACTCTGGCCTTTACTAGCTAAAGAAGGACTTCGTATTTCTAAGGAATCTCCCGTATCTCATGTAATGGCCTTGGTTTCTGATGACATCACTTTAGCCTAACATGGGTGCAAGCTTATTTTGTCACAAAGCAAAGATTCTCACCAAGAGGATCTTGGTGGACTTTGTGCAGACAAGCTTGCACCAGTGCTCACCTTTCTATATGCACTAGCATTTTCCACACTGTTTGTGTACTGTAAACAGTTCTACACTCTCGTACCAAACAAATGACACTTGTCACATCAAAATGTTAGTGTCTGTCTTTGAATCAGAATAGAGGGGACGAGTGTGCATGAAACTTCGCAGTACCTTGATTACTGAATGACACTCTCCTAAGCCTTACCTGAGTGAGAAGCCCTTTAACTAACAAGAGTCAAATATAGCTGACATGTCATTCTAATACTCTTTACACGTATGAGGTTATATGTAGAAAAAAAATTTTACTACTAAATGATTTCAACTATTGGCTTTCTATATTTTGAAAGTAATGATATTGTCTTCATTTTTTTACTGATGATTTAATACAAAATACATGGAGCTCGTTTTCCTCTCGTAAGTAGTGTTAGCTCCAATATTAACTTCACGAAGACAGCTTTTCAAAAGCAGACTCCGAGGAGCCTCATGCTTTAGCAGAAAGCTCTGCATCACGTTACTGTGGACAGGCAAGAGGAAACAGAGCAGCCAAGTGTTGTCTTTTATCATTTCTTGAAATGCAAGCGTGCATACCCGTGAGGAAACTGATGGCCACTTGTAAATGCCCTGCAACATCTGATGGCACCTGTGCCAATTGACACAATCTAGTACCTTGGTTTTCATGTTGCTTGACAAAGGCAGGTTTGACTGGGCTGGAGGACAGGAACATGCTGCCCTCTATTCTGAAGCAGATCTGTGCCAGGGTACAGTTCTTTTCCTAAGGGTTGTCTTGACTCTCAACGATGATGACCTGGTCACTGTTGAGAGTGATTTGGTTTGAAGGTCATCAGGAATCTACTTGCATCTTGTTATGTGTCCTCCATGACAGACTGTGACTGACTGTGGAAAGAAAGGCTACTGGATCAAGAGGACCAACCATAGGTCTATAGAGATGAGTTGGCTGGCAGAGATACACAGAACAGAACAGGACTTTGGAAACAAGGCATCTGGCTTGTTCACTGCTCATCATCTCCCATCATTCTCATCCTGAAGTGCACTTTTGAAGTCTGGTTGATGGTGACATTCAGAATCTACAATGATCGAGTGCTAGGAGCCATGCTTCTCCAACACTGAGTAGAGAAGAGGAGAATCCACCTGAATAGAGTGCTGGGAGCATTAATCTCCCCACATCAGTAGAGGGGCTGGAGGAGGAATCCAAGGTGCACAGTTCATACTGACCCCCTTTGCCCGCTGATGTTTGCCTTGTAAGAATTAATCAAACCACTGGGGTGGGAAATCTATTCAACCCAAGATAAAGGCATAGTCTTTTAGCTCTATTGGTGTTTGAAGTACATTTATATCCAAATGTTAATAAACATAAATGTATAATACTACGTACCGAGTTTTTTCAGTTCAAAATGTTTTCAAGGAAAATTCATCAAACAAATTTGATTAGTGAAAGGTTTCCTAAAGACTCTTACTTTGAATAAACACATTAAATGTGTCGAAATATTTGGAATTCCAGTCATCTATGAAAGCATATCTCTTACAGAGCATATTTTGTTTTGATTAAGGTATCTCTGTGTATCTACACTGAACTAATTGCATATAGGTCTGATTCTATGTGATCTACTGTAGAAAGCTATTGATTCCTTCTGCAGTAAACAGCAGCTGTAATTAGCTTCAGATGACCGAAGAGGAAATAGGAGTTATCAGAGCTAACAAGGTAGCCTTCGGTGAAGAACTCGGGGATGTGCAACACATAAATTACATTTTGGAAAGCCTCATCTATCAGCAACAAAGATCTCATTTTTCTTTACAGATAGAAGCATATTAGAGTTACCAAATTCTAAATTTGAAAATAAATTACTGATTAAATAAACGGGGGGAAGGATGTTCAATGACAACACGTTAGAGAGACTCTTACAGATTCATGCCAAGCCAAGTGTTTCTGCCATTCAGTGTGATTCTCAGTTTAACACAGTGAACCCAAAACACCATCATTTGCCCCAGGACACTAAAGCAAGCAAGTGACTTAAACCTTTAACTTACTTGTGCAGCAGGGCTGACAGCAAAAATGATTACTTCCTATCTCTCAGTTCCTGCATTGGGGTACCAGATGCAAGGGCCTTCTGCTGGGGTTTGGGCCTCTTGCAGAACTTATCTCATTGTAGCTGATTTTGACCAAACAAAAACAGTAACTTATATCCATGTAGACCATGACTCCCACATCAAGTCTAGCTGTGCCCTGCTTATTTGAGAGAATGAAGAAAAGGGACAGTATTGCCAAACTGATTGGAAGCACATTGATTCCACTTTGATGTTAAATATCTTTGACCAATAATATGTTGGAGTATCTTTTTAATAGAGCACATGGAGGAAGAAGTGCACAATAAAGAAAAGGATTCATAATGCCATTTCCATGTTTATTTTTCCATATCTGATTTCAAGACCCTAGAGTATAAATTGAGAATTACTCAGATTATTTTTTATTAAGTATAGTGAACTGTATCCAGAGTACAATAAGAGTGTGGTTTTCATTTAAAAAAATAAATTATTGAACAATTCCTTATCCTGTCGTAAAAAATGTCTTAGAAGCCACCTTTGAGTTAACCAAACCTGGGACAAGTTTTCTCCAGAGCTGCCTTTGATTGGGTCTATATGAAGACTGTTCTAACATGCATATGTTCCAGGGATGGGTCCTCTCCAACTGCATCCTCTCGCCCGCCTGTCCCTTTGAACTCTAAACTAGACACTCCTGAGACTCCATCTGCCAAACTAGGAAGGGAGGCGAGCAGAAGCATTTTTGAGTCCGTGTAAAGTGCTTGTTGGGAAAAGAGATGTAAGAGCAGTGGGAGTTTGTATAATTAGCAATTTCTTTCCTTCAAATCTGGCAAAAGTGTATTTCTGTTGTTACTATTGACAAAATAGTGGCCATGGAGGAGCCATCGTTTGGAAAATAAGTTTTTATTCATGTAGTCAGACAACTCATGACTTACTTGAGTCAATAAACGGTAGACCAGAGAAGGGCTGCTTAAATGAGCTTCCATTTTCTAATTCCCTTTCGATGCTGGTCTTGTTCTCCTGGATGCATACCCCTGTGATCTCTGTTGCTTCTGCTCTTCGATAAAGCAGAGGAGACCATGTGAGACCTATCCTTTCGAGAAAGACTACAAAGCAGTGGCAGCAGATGGGCATGAATGACCAAGGGCCTGGGTCTTGGCATGACCGAAAGACTGGTCTGCACTGGACTCTAGGAGTTTGGAGAGATAAAGCAAAACCCAGGAGCAATACGAGGCCAGGTGCCATGGGTAAATGGGTCCCATGGTCTGCTGGCATTCCTTCCTGATCCACGTAGGAGCCTTGACCTCACAAAATAGCCAGAGTCCCTTGAATGAGACAGCAGTGCCTTTGTGGAAAGTAAGCTAGAGCTAATATCTGGACAACAGAGGAATACATTTTTTTTTTTTTTAGAAATTCTAAAACTGTAAAACAGCTGAGAATTCAGTTGGAAACCCTTAGAAGCTATGTTTTGCTCTTATCCCTAAGATAAGCATCTCATGTATATATCTGACACTTCTTGACTTTGACAACAGCTTTTCTTCTCAAGTGGCCATTTGTTCTAAGTCTGTTGTCTAGGATTCTAGAGGACTATACATCTGAACACATGCTCATGGCAGAGGGTTTAAATCTGGGGGTTTGGGCACTGCCTGCATCCTGGGGTGAGTTTAGTGGGACATTTCATTTCACAGGGAGAGTTGTCTTAAGACATGGGTTCACTCTGTCTCTTTCATTCGATTATCAGTGCCGAGTCCCCATTTGTGTTCTTTATCACTCAAGTGTTTAACAGGGTCCCTTCCCGTCGATTTTTCATTCTAATCATTCTAAATTTAGTCCTACTCAGATTAATTCTTGTTCTGCCAGGAACCCTGGCTTTTTGAAGACAGAGAAGCCTCTCTCCGGAGTCAGGTGATCTGAAGGTGATGTTAATCCCCCAAGTAGGAAGTTCCCCATCCAATCCTCCCTCCTCTGAGCTCCCTCTTCTTAGCCTTGGGATCATCTTGTCTGCTCATCCTCACCAGGCATCCTTTTGTTGCTCCGGGGCTCTCTGATGAGCTTCTCCTCACCCCCCTCCTGGAGATAGCCCGGGGTTGTTCAGCGGGATGCGCCACCTGCACTTCTGATTGTTCTGAGATCCAGCCCAAAGGGGTGGGGAGGCGCACAAACCCCGTTTCAATAAACTGCCTGCAGAGAACCGCAGCCTGCTACCAGTCATTGAGGTCCTCGCCCCCTAAGGTCTCCAGGCTCATTTGACCAGCACAGCTGCGACTTGGGCTGTCTGCCTCTGGCAGGTGCCAATATCAGTGTCTTGTCCCACTGCCATGAGTTTATTTTTGCTCCAGGGCAGCTGCCAAGCCCAGCACCAGCATCAGTAAAAGGTTTTCTCTGATTTTCTTTGTCCCACGTCGGGTTTTCTTACCACTCCCCACTTGGCATTTTATAGAAAATAAAATGACCAGAGACCATCAGTCCCTTCTTTCATTTGGGCTTTGGGCATCTCTTCCCGCTCCCCCAGCCTCCCCTAAGGGAAAGCATGCTCCATGGTAGATATTTAGACAATGTTGGGTGAATGAAAAACTCTGGGGCACTGAAAGACTCTATTTTGTAATACAGTAGCAAGAACTGGTCTACCTGCATTGTCTTGCCAGCACTGAGCTCTTGTACACAGCAGTAGAGGTGTCCTGAGGTTACGGAGAGTGACCCAGAAGGGAGTGTCAAACAAAGCATTAGAATTAAAGCAGCTTTAAATCTGCCAACTGTATTTCCTCTGAGAGATGGAAATTTAGCATTGGGCCCCAGGACAAGCTGAGCACAACCAGCCAGTCCCAGACAGGACAGGACTCCAAATCGGGTAAACTGATTTCAGGGGAAACTAGCCATGGAGTGAGTTGATATTTTAAACTGCTTGAGTGCGGGATGCTGGCCAGAAAGGTGGACCACTCCACCACTCCCGGACCAAGCCCAGGCCTTTGCCAGCACCCTGAGAAGCAACCTAGGTCGTCTTCAAATCAGCACATTTATTGAACATCTACTCTAGTTGAGTGAACCGTCATTTAGGACTGAAGCTCCTCCACGGGTAACTTGAGAATACAAGGCCTTCCGACACCCATCTTTTCGGGATGACAAAATCCTTCACTTTAACATCCTTCAGAGAATCTAAGTTCTCTTTACAAGTAGTCCAAGAAGCCACTTTCCCGACTCAGTCTCCACAAGGCAGTTAAGTCCCAGTCAATAGGCAGACATACAGCAAGACGCCCAGCTCAAGCACTATGGGGAAGGCAGACATAGCCACCCTCAGCTGAAGCCTGACAGGCTGCCACGGAGAACCAAGTGGGGCCACCCTTTGAGGCCTCAGAGGGCTGTGAGCGTGGCCAGGGGGCCATGCCAGTGCAACTGTCCCAGCTGTTGGGTACCAGCCACAGCGCAGGTGGGAAGGGAGACATCAGACTGCTTTAGCAGGAGAAAGCGGATCGCCAGAAGTGTTCATGCAAAACTTTCAAAGTACACAGTGACCCCTTATGCCAGCGAATACAACCCAGATGATTAGACTAAAGAAAAGTAGGATGAAGAATTGGAAAACTCAGGTGATGCCCTGGGTGGGAGAAGCACAAGGCTCTTAGGAGTGGGCAAAGGTCTGTCACCTGTCATTGGGGCCAGGCAGGACATCTGCACAGGTGCAGGGGAAGGTCTTGTAGGCCTTCTCAGCACACTGGCCCCCGTGGCTCCATCACAAAAGCTCCCCTCCTCTCTCCGTGTCACAGCTTCTCCAGGGTTGTGTGATCTGGCTTTATCTTCCTGGTGTGCGAAGCGTGCTTGATCTGGAATCTGGCTTTTTAGTTTTTAGCTTCAACCGAAAGCATTTCTGAAATGTGGGAAAAAGAATGGGAACTGGAGAACCAGCTTACACACTGCCCTGCCTTATTTGGCTGTAGTCTTCTAGTAATGAGACTTCTAGATTCAGAAATAGCTGATTGTCCTCAGAGGGTTGAAGAAATGGTTTCAGAAACCCAAAATCCAGGGCCTTCTATTTCTTCTAATTATCTATTTTTTCCTCTCTCTCTTTTTGTCCCCCAAGGGAGGAGAGGGAAGGCTTTCCACCACAGAGTTTTCTTTAAAGAGTTTTCTCCTCTCTTGTGCATTATCCCTTAGATATTGAAATTATTTTCTCTTGTTTAATCCGCCTCCTGCTGAGAAGCAGTGTGAGATTCAGGATGTGGGCTTTTGGGTTGTATTCTTTTAGATGGTATTGCATTTTTACTCCTAACCTGAGGGTATGTCTCAATTTCTGTTCCTTCTGTTTCATGTAGATTAACAATCCAGGTTGAATAGAATAAGAATTCTGGTTTTTAGGAGGGTTTTAGACCTCTGTCCCAGGTGAGGGGGTCAGACACCCAACCTCGTCCAGAGCTGAGGTGAGAGGTGTAGCGAGCTTCATTGAAGCCTCCAGTCAGGAGAGGATACAGGTGAGCGACTTCCCTCGTGGTCTCCATATTATACTGTGTGTTTCCTGAGTCTCCCCTCGTAAGAAATACACGATCTCATCACCTTGTGAATCTGCTTTCCTGCAGATGGGCAGGAGAACCTGTGCATTCTCCTGGGCCATCCCCACACCGTCCCTCACTCCGCTGTGTGCAGCCTGCTTTACCACCACCACCCACGGAAGAACACCTACATATAGAAGTACAAGTTTTGCTCTTTGGACTTTGGAAGTGGTTTTGTGATGTTTGACTTTTCTGTTAACATACTGCTCAAGCACTACAGAATGTACGTACGTAGTCTGTTCGGCCATCCTCCACCCCGGAATACCCTAATAAACATTGTTTTCTTTTTTTAAAAAAAAACAAAACTACAATTGTGGTGTCTTTTCCTTTTATCTTAATTCTTTGGAAAATGATCTTGAAACTGCAAAGGCATGGAGATCCCAGTATCAAGATATGGGAGGGTTTCTGACAATGGAGGAGATAAGACTCCTGAGGACTGGATGTCATTGACACAGATCCTTCTAGGATAATTCTTTGTTGTGGGGGATGGTGTCTGGTCCTGTCCATTGTGGAATATTTAGCAGCATCCCTGGCCCTGACCTACTAGATGCCAGTAGAAACCACCCCCAAGACACTGTGGCCCTATACAGACCCTGGTTCCTTTTAGGATGCGTATGTGAGCTGTTGACACAGTGTTCAACACTCATGTGTTGAGTTATTTGTGTAAGCTTATAAACAGTAAGTATTTTGATAAAAAGTAGAGACAGAGTAGGTCATTTTTTGTATTTTCCAGGATCTAGCTCAGTGCCTGGCAAGGAAAAGTTACTTTACACTGCATGAACCTGGATTTTATCCCTGGGCATTAACATCATGATTGTAGTTGCTCAAAATATGACTCCCCAGCTTCCCTGGGGAGGTTCTAATCTCTGGCACCTTTATTGCCACCAGGACTTTTTAAGACAAAATACTAAAGCACAAAACACAGTAATTAACCTCATCGATGTCATTTGCTTCCATCTATAATTTGCAGTCCACTACGTAGCAAGAAGACCTTGCCTCTTACAGGACAGAAGCCTGTGTTTCAGTGGAGGTCCTGCAGGACCCAATTTTGTGATCTTTTCATTCAATTGGGTTTTCCTATTCCTTTGTCTCCTGGGCCTGCTTTCCAATGACCAAGTTTAAAATGGTTTCTAGCAGGCTTCACAGTTTGGATTAAAAGTTTATGAGCATTTGAATTTGAGCCTGGTGTTTTAGAGATGTGACAAAAACCCAGATCCCAACATCTCCCCTGGCTTTGGGATCCTCAGGCTGCCTGAGCAGAAATCCATGAGTTCATTCACAGAGAAATGAACCTCGTCATGTCAGCACGTGGGGCAGGCCCCTGAGAAGGGCAGGACTCTGAGTTCCCTGGATCATAGCAGAAACGGGGAGGGAACAGTCCCCTGGGGACATCAGTTTCCTTTCCCGAGTCCCTAAGGATTCTAATCACCTTCTGAATACAACCACATCCCCAGGATGCAGGTGATAGAAATTTTAGGAGCTGGAACAAGAGATGACTAATAAAACCCTGAGAGAAATGCCAAGAAAGTGAATAAAAACTGTGACAGAAACAAGATACAAGGCTGCTTGTGTTTGGTGATATAAATAAAGCATAAACAGAAACACAGTGATGTGAAAGATATGAGCAGAGTATCCATAAAAGTCACATAAACTGGCATTGCTGGCCACACTGACTGCTTTTATCCTCGCGAAGAGTCCCATCCAGGCTGCTAGGCAAAGAATTCACCATGTTTAAAAGATAAAGGGAAGAATACCTTGGGTGGCTATTTAAATAGGGATGATCTTTTTTAGAAAGCCATTTGACAATGTGTATCATAATTTAAAATCCGTATCCCCTTTGAGCCAATAACTCCACTGCAAGGAATTCACCCTGCATTCTTAACACAATGTGCCAAGATCTATGCAAAAGGATTTCCACTGCAGAATAATTCATAATAGGGAAGGCCTTGCAACAATCTGAATGTCCATCAGCAATGAGCTGGCTGAAGAACTCCTAGCGCATCTAGACAAGGGAATGCTGTGCCACCGTTTATACAAAGTAGATGCATATCCGCTGAGACTGGAAGTATATTAAGTGAAAAGGCAAAGTAAGAACAAAGAAAAATATGGTCCTACTTGTATCCATATTAGAAACAGATTAAGTAGATGATAGATGATATAGATAGATGATAGATAGATAGATGATAGATAGATAGATAGATAGATAGATGATAAGGGATGGATGGATGGATGGATGGAGTCTACCTATAGTTTTTACCATGTTTTTATGTCATTTTTTCCCCATTGTTTTTTAAAGAATAAAAGGGAAGGGAAGGTTGAACTCTGTAGCTGCTGGAATCCAGCCAAGGTTTGGCCCTTGCTCTTTGGAGGAAAGAGGCAGGTGCAGTTCTGGCTCAGAGCACTCCCAGGACCAGATTTCCTCTTTCATACAGCAAAGCCTGACACAGTCTGAGAGGCAGTGAGTATCTGCCCCATAGAACCTCTTTCAGGATAAATTGCTGCAATTTGGGGAAGAAGCACCTTCCTGGCACTGTGCCTATGGTGTGTCCTGGAGGGTTTTTACTAATTCCTCACTTTGTGGTCAGTGACACAGGGTAAATTACCTATGTAGACAGGGCTCATCTAGGCCAAAGGGAGGCTGGGTCAGCTCTTGTGGTGACAGGACTGTCAAGGATTGGCTTGTACCCACAGAAGGCTCAGGATAATCATGGCCCAGTAATAAGCACTCATCATGCATCCCTCCCCCCAGCACCAGGATGGATGAGCTCTGGGCATGTGATCTCATTCAGGCCTCACAACTGCTCCAAGATGGAATGAATCTAATTTTGCAACTGAAGAGATGGAGGCTCAGAGATAACAAGTGACTAGTGCAAAGTCACACAGCCGATGGAGGAAGAGTGGGACTGGGATTTAGTTTTCCAGTGCCAGTGCCCATTTAAACTATTGTCTGCCCTCACGCCTTGTGGGTGGGAATGTCTCCTGGCTTTTGAGCAGAAAAACTCACAGGTGCACCCCATATCCCGATTTCATTTCCCGCCACCCACACTTGGGGCATGTTATGAGAGCAGCCCTAACTGACAGACTGCGGCATGAGCTTGTCTTCAAAAGATAATTAGAGTACCTCCCTCACCTTAAGGAAAAGAACAGCAGATTTAAAAAGAAATATGACAAGCCATCTGAGTGCCAGGACTGCTCCCCAGAGAGTCACACTTCCATTTCAGTCCCTCATTCTAGACACGAAACCAATTAAAGTAGTTGCAAGGTACACAGTTAACACCAAGTGACAAAAGCCTGCCTAAGTGTTTTAAAGATCTAATTTACCCACAGACTGTGCCCAGAAAAATATAGCTGGCCTGTTCTTGTACAACTTTGGAAGTGCTTGGCCCAGCTCCAGCTTCGGGGGTGCCAAGTCACCCTATTCAGATCCCCCACCATCACTCCCTGGGCTGCTTCTGTCTTTAGAACCATGACAGCAGACGATGGGAGCTCTTGCCACTGGGTGGGGAGGTGCTGGAGGAGGAGCTGGATCTCCCTGGCAGGGTGGCTGGCTCGGCAAAATCACTTAGGCCCTGGGCCCTGCCTTGCCCTCTCCCACTCTTCCCACACCGAGAAAACATGAACACGGGGAGGGAGAATGTATGGCGGAGGCAGGCCCTGTCTCGGGGCTTCTATAAATGCCTGAAAGCAGGTGTTGTGGTCTTAACTGCAGACTGGGGCATCTACTGATGATGGAACGTGGGCTCTGTCCCTTAATTTGCAAGGATTTCATTCCAGCTTCAGGAAGGGGTCTTCAGAAAATCGTACCCGGATGGAACAGAAAATGTGCAACGGACAATAAGAAAAGGGTCATTCCTACCAGACACGTCTCTCATTCATGTTTGCTTCCCTTCTCAGTGCATTGGAAAATGAATCCCGGACACCACCCGCCGTCCACGAGGACCCAATGTCAGCACAGGAAAGCGACCACACTCTGACACAAAGCTTGCTTTTTTTTTGTTTTTCTGGAATGTTTCCATCCCTAAAGGATCCACTAGGTACTCAGATACCATCTCCTTAACTTAGAAGCCTTCTCAGTTTGCAGAGCACCTTCATAGTCCCTCCAGTGGAGGGTGGGGGGCTAGTTGATTCTCCCCATTTTATGGATGCAGAAGGGCAGACCCGGAAAGGCTTTCATCCGGTAAGCAGTAGCGGAGCCCCTGTAGTCTTCACCCCCACCCCCCTCGCCTCCCCCCCCATGATGTGACATCTTTCCACTCACCCAGGAATTGCAAACTATTTTAAGTGACCATCAGCTTTTGCTGAGCACATCTAATGTGAGATGTGGAGTTGAATGTTGAATACTGAGACTCTTTTCTATTCCACCAAGTTTTTCAAGGCATTTTTTTTTTTTTACAGAGTATTAAGTGTTCTTTGGATAACCCCTTCTGTGTTTAGGGGATAGCCAACCTCAGGGACTCAGCACCAGGCTGCCAAGTGACCTGGCTACGTGCTGTTCCCTTGCCCATAAGCCTCAGCCGTGGTGGGCAAACAAATGGAGCACAGGCATGGGATGCTGGCTTCCTCCCTGGACAGGAAAATGCTTCCAGGTAGCAAACTAAGGTATGGGGACAGGGGCACCGAGGGAGGTGCTGGCTGCCCTCTGGCAGACCCAGTGACCTCTGCGTGCTGGGTAAGCTGACCTTGCCTGCCCTGCGGGGAGCCACCACATTCAGCTTTGCCTCACCTGTGGAATTTGCACAGAGCCCCCAAAACGCAGCTCACCCAGGTGACACCTGGGGCCTCCAGATCTTCCCACAGCCCCTGCCATCAAGTCCATTTCTCATGTGGTCTTTGCTTGCTTCTAGCCTTTTCTCATTTCCAGGAGCAAATGCGTGCCTCCCCAGGGCCCCTCATTCCTTCCTCTGTGTAACACTGAGCATCACTGAATCTTCACCGCAGCCTCCAGGCAGGTGCTGTTCTTCTAGTTTTGCCGATGAGGAAAGAGACTTGGCAAAGCGCCACAGATCAGAGGGGAACCCCAGGATCCAAACCCCGAATCCGGGCAGCCTGACTGGAGGGTCTGTGTCATGTCACCTGAGTGCTGGCCTGCAACCCCATGCCTCCCGAAGAGGCTTCCTGCCAACCGCATCCTTTTTCAAAGCCACAGAGGGATTAGATCTTTAAGGAAACCTGAGATTTTAAATAGGTAATCCTCTTGTAATGTGAAGAACTAAAGTATGCGATGGATTTTTTTTTTCTTAATTCGGGATTTAGTGACAGTGAAACAGAATTGTCCCTTAGGCGATCATCGTTGGCGACATTTTAATGAGTTCTGACAGCCGACTTTGCCTGCGAATGTGGCACACAGATCCCCTGCCCGGGGAGGCTCGCTGAGCTCCCACAGTAAGCCGGGAGCATTTGTGAAGGTAAACAAATATGATGCGACAGTGACAAGTGCTCTCGGGCGACAAGTGCTCTCAGTTTCCTCGTCTGTAAAATAAAGATGATAAGGACACCAACCTCACCGGGTGATTCTGAGGGTTAGGTGAGCTGGTTCAGGTGAGGGGCTTGCCATGTGGGCATACAGCTAAGGACTAAGGAAAGGCAGGGGGCTATTACTGTGGAATAAATGGGGTGCTGCGAAGAAAGGGAGCAGGGAGCAGCTTTAATCTGGGAGAGCAGAGGAAGTGTCCCCCAGGAGACATCCTCGGGTATAAAGCCTAAGCCTTGGGATGCCTGGGTGGCTCCGTGGTTGAGCGTCTGTCTTTGGCTCAGGGCCTGGTCCTGGGGACCAGGGATCCAGTCCCATGTTGGGCTCCCTGCATGGAGCCTGCTTCTCCCCCTGCCTGTGTCTCTGCCTCTCTCTCTCTCTCTCTCCTCTCTGTGTGTGTATCTCTCATGAATAAATAAATAAAATCTTAAAAAAAAAAAAAAGCCTAAGCCTTGAGAAAGCACCAGCAGTGGGGAGAGAAGTGGGAACCGGGGTGTGGAGGCCCGAGGTGGGGAAGGAGGGGATGGTGCATTGGAAAGAGAAAAATCGGTCCAGCGGTCAAGGGTGGAGGGGCCACTGGGGAGAGAGGAGAGAGTGGGGAGGCTGGAGGGCGGTGGGGACCCTGTAGATGTCATAGGCAGGGGGAACCCTCTAGCACATGGAGGGCAAAGAGGCCCAAGGAAGGCTTAGGGCGAGGACACGGCCCATGCAAGGGGATGTGGGGCAGGCTCCGGGTGCTTAGACTGTGCGGACACCAGCGGAAGCCTTGGGGGGCACAACTGACCGGGCAGGTCGGTGCCTGGAAGTGGAAGGTGACCAAGCAGAGGGCCCAGGCCGGGCGCAGGCAGGCAGGTGAGCCGGGCCCCTGTGCGGCGGGGCGCCCAGGAGGGAGCCGAGGTTCCAAGAGGGTGGAGTGGGAAGGACCCAGCGTTCTCTCGTCCCGCGTGGGAGCCTGCGAGCCTGCCAGCAGCCCCCACTTACCCTGCCCGAGTCCCCTGAGCCAGGGGGGCCACCTTCCCGGCAACCTCCCTTCCCCTCTGGTCCCGCTGCCTGCCCGCCGCCAGCTGTCACCTGCCTCAGGCCTCCCCCCTCCAAAAGAGTCCCCTGCACTCCGCTGTCACCAGGCTCTGACTCCAGGCTGCTCCCCGCCCTTCTGTCCTACTTCCTCCCTGCACAAGCAAGCAGACCTACCGCTGCCTTCTCCACCCCCTCCGCGCACCTGCCACTGTGCACCTGCTGGAAGCCTTTCCAAGTCAGCCCAGCTTACGCCGGTCCTCCTCTTCGGGGTGCCCATGGCTCTCCAGCTCACCTCACTCGCTCCTCTGCTCATGTGTGACCTTGCCCTGTCCCTTAGCTCCGTGTGCATGAGCCTACCCCACCCAGCAAGGCTTTACACCCCCACCCCCCAAAAAGGGAGGACAGACTCCCTTGGTATCCCCAGTGGATGGCAAAGAGTAGATACTCTAGGGATGAAGTCTCGTGAGCTCTCCAGACCTCCAATTCCCCAACTGTCAAAGGGTGTAAGTAATAGAACCCAGCTCAGGAGGCTGCTCTCGGTTCCTGTGTTGGCAACAGCCGCTGCCATGTAAAGAATGGCCATCAGAACTGGGACCCAGACCTGGCGCATGGTGGATGTGAGCACACACCACTGGCTTCCGAGAGATTGGGTGAACTGAGTTTCCCCCAGGCTCTGTCCCTCCTCCCTCCGCAAATTCCCCGCAGGCCTGCCATGTGAGGGACACAATCTTTGGGAAACAAAGAAACCTGCCCCCATGGAAATTTATAGACTTTTCTTTCCCCCCTCTACCCAAGCCCTGAAGAATGCAGACTTCACAGGGAGGGGGCAGGAGAGACCTCATTCCCTCTAGGGAGGCTGTTTCATCAGATCTGCATGTGGGCCCCAGAGAAGAGTCAATGGCATCCAAAGGGACAGCTAGTCCTTACAAATAGGCTTAAAATTCTTCAGGGTTATAATGCCTCATAGACCCCCCCCACCCACCCATTTGTCTGGTTAGGGAAGAGTAAGGCCTTCAATGGACAGCTGAGTCCCTTCCTACCACACACTAAATTGTTCGGAGACAGGCTGCTCCCCCAGTGAGGTGTCTGCACATTTACCCAGCCGGTTGGACGGCATTCCTCCAGCACTTGATACAGAAGAGCCGTTTCTGCATCTACTCACATCTTGTCACTTAATTGTCATTGTATAGGAGTTCATTAACGTTCCCTTAATTTGTTGTGAAGCGTTAAAAGGCTTTCAAATCTAGTCAAACTCAAAACCAGTTTATTTGCCTTTTATGATGATTGAAATGATGTGCACTGTAAAAAACCTTATGTTCAACATTCAGTGATATTAATTTCACTTGACTTCATGACTTAAGGTCAAATACGTTAATCAAGGCTGCCATCATTAGCACAGTTTCCTTTTCTATTAAGCGATTATGATCACTTACTATTAATGAGTCGTGAAGTTTTAATAAATTTTTGCTGGTGTGAAATTGCAAAACAGTAATTATGACACATACTGTATGGATGGCTTGTTCTACGACGTAAATTTGGCCTAATGTTGGTAAAAATACAAAAGAACATTAAGTAATTAATTAGTTGCCTCCATGGAACCAAAATAAGCCTTCACCATGAAGATAAATGGATGAAAAATGCAGAGCCTTTGTTGTTATTAGTGAACTGTTACACAGTGGGACCGGGCCGCTCAAAAAGACCCGATGTCCCCAAAATAACAACTCAACTGAAATCAGAAGACAAATAACTTTGCAAGAATTTTTTGGGTTGAAGTCAATATCTCTGGCATGAGGCTGATTGTATGACAGCATGGGGCAGAGGAGGCTTTCGAAATTAAATATTGATGCAGATAGATTGATAGAAATGAAACAAGAGGATTACTGTCTCAAGGTTGAGAGAAGTCCTATGAGCCTAGGATAGAACCAGAGGCAAGGATTTATTTATTTTTTTATTTTTTTTTCAGAGGCAAGGATTTAACAACCACATCTGGGGTTCTCTGCAGGGCATGCACTGAAGATTCTATTGAAATGCAGATTCCTGGGTCCTGCCCCCAGAGATGTTGGTTCAGTAGTTCTGAAATAGGATCGGGGCATCTGCATACATTCAGGATTATTCTGAGACACGTGGTCTCTAGCCCACACTTTGAGAAATAATTATGTAGAAGCCCTAAACCACAACTCTGCAAAGCTATACAGGAGTCGGAATTCCTACTGAGCAAAACACTCATGTGTCAGGCCCCCATATTAAGCACTAGATTGTGAATTTTCTAGGTTGTTTATAATCGAATAAGTATGGTATACATATAAATAACCAATATACCACCATTTAAGATTCCCTGAACACTGACTTATAATGTGCCAGGCATTGAGCTGAAGATTTTACAAGCACAATGGGACCTGACCTCGCCACAACCCCATTTTACAGATGTGTGTTGGGACAAGTCATGGAGAAGGCATGACCGCTGGTTGACTCATGAACTGGACCCGGGCAAGGGGAGGGTTGCACTTCCTGCCCTGTCATTGGAATGTGCACTCCAGCTGCCTTCCTCATTCCCAGAAGCTGCCCCGAGGAGACAGCCTTGAGATAGTGATGTAGTATTGAGACCAGCTGGACAGTGCATGGTCTGAAGCCAGTTAAAACCTCTACATAAACTTCAAAGACCTGGCAGGCAGGTGTGGAGAAACACTTGCCTTGCAGCTGCCCAAGGTAAAACTTGTATGTGCACCACCTACCTGTCCGGAATAGCCTGCATCTTCTTTGGGAACTTCTTGCCCTCTCTGTATGGGGCCAGGCTGTGAACCAACAATACAGAGACTAGGACGCAGAGAGCAAGTGACTCGCCCACAGTCACAGGGCCAGCAATGCGGGGCTGAGACGTGGGCTCCAAGGCAGGCAGCGGGCAGTGACTGAACACACTGTGGCCGGGGAAGAGCAAGATCTCTCCCGGTGACAGCAGTGCGCAGTGGGGGTTCAGGGCAAGGCCAGCAGAGCCCCACAGAAGGTTGTTTCAGGTATGGGGCAGTGGCTTTCAAACTGCTCCCTGCAGTGCTGGAGATTTTGGTGTGAGTCCCAGGGTCAATGCTGAGGTGAGGGGGTAGGCTGGGTTCCTCATCCTGTGACCTTCTCACTCTACACTCCCTAGTGTCTTTTCCATATTGGCTACTGGGGAATGCTGTCATACAACAAAATGTTAGAAAATCTCCAGCTTGGGCACCTGGGTGGCTCAGTGGTTGAGTGGCTGCATTTGCCTCAGGTCATGATCCCAGGGTCCAGGGATGGAGTCCCGCATCAGGCTCCCCACAGGGAGCCCGCTTCTCCCTCTGCCTATGTCTCTGCCTCTCTCTCTGGGTCTCTCATGAATAAATAAATAAATAAATAAATAAATAAATAAATAAATAAAATCTTTAAAAAGAAAAAGAAAGAAAAAAAAATCCCCGGCTTGGGGAAACCAAGTAGAAAGAGGGGCAGGGAATAGAAGGGTAGGTTCAGAGACGCTTCCAGCAATGGGACCAGGTATTTAACCTGCTGCCAAAGAGCCATGGTGGAAAAGTACATCTGGAGGTGGAAGTGGCCAGTGGTTCCTCTAAAAGGCAACTCAGCCAACCAGTTGTTGAGTTTGCAGGATGGTGAACACTTGTCTCCAGCTCTGGAACGTGCTTACTGCTGCACGGCACACTGGATAGAAAAGCTCACGGAGTTCAAGTACCTCCCTAAGGATCGCAGCTACCCTCATGCAGCATCCACCAGACACCAGCCCAGCACTTCAGGTATCCACGCCTCAGGACAGCTCATGAGGAAGGCAGGATTGAAGCCCATTAAAGCATCTTCTAAGTGAGCATTTTGGGAAGTGGGACTCCAAAGCTCATGTTCTTTCCTGTCTACCTATGATGACATGGTTAAGACTGAAACCATCTTAAGAATCGAAGAACAAAAGATAGGGCAGCATCAGTTCCACAGTGCAAACTGGACAGATGGGACCTGCCAGTTATGCTAATTTACAGCACAGCTGGACCACTCAGGCACTCCTCAAAGCCTGCCCTGCTTGGAGTCACCCCTCCTGCAAGGACAGGCAGGCTGTCTAAATGCAAGAATGATGAAGAGTACTCAGAAAACCGAAGTCCAGGGAAGGGATATAAAATCTGATTGAAAAGGCACAAGGCATTTCCTATGAACACCAAATACTTTTTTTTTTTTTTTACATTTTTAAAATTTAAATTCAATTTGCCAACATAGAGTATAACACCCAGTGCTCATCCCATCAAGTGCCCTCCTTGGTGCCTGTCACCCAGTTACTCCATCCCCTCACCCACCTCCCCTTCTGCAACCTTTTGTTTCCCAGAGTTAGGAGTCTCTCATGGTTTGTCTCTCTCTCTCTAATTTCTTCCAAATATCTTATCATGCTGGATCACTTGTCTAGGAAACACTTCTTTCCCCTTAACCATTGCATATGTCATCATGAAGCCGGGAGTCCCAAGAATTTTCTGGGGAGTTCTTCACTGACAAGTCTCAGACCTCACAACCAGGGCCACAGGATCCCGGCCCCATCAGATGCCCATCTGAAAGCCCGTCTGGGCTTGCCAAGAACAGTGTGAGAACCAAACCCCAGCTGGCAAATGCTGCCGCCTGTGTTCCCTTACAAATAGGGTCATTTCCTTTATTCTTGGCAAGACGGTGTCATCTGGTCTTTACTTCATTAAGTTTTCTTCAATCTTTACCCACACAGGAGGCAAAACTGAGAAGTGACTTGCAGACAAAACAGTGCCAACATGGAAACAAAAATAATGAGGTTGTAATCTGCGAATAGCTCCAAGGAAACATATTTGCAAAGAGAGGGGGGCCGACATGGCCCACTGCCTAGATTCCAGGGAAGACAGTGATGTGACGGTTACTCCTCTCTGGCTCAGGTCACAGAAAACCTTAGCTCGAGTGCGTAAGAAGTCACCACCTATGGACTCTGCTAGAATGGCCACTAGCATCACTTTAAATGATAAAAATGAGAGTGAAAAGCTGATTTTTTGTTGAGCATTAACTATGCACCAAGAATGCAGCTAAGTGCTTCTAGAGAAATTTCCTCTAAATAAGAGGAAACCAAGATTGGTGCAAGGAGCCTCACTTTACAGACTGGCCTCGAAAGGTCATGCTATTCTGTGGTCACACAAACAGCAGGTGGCAGAGCTGGGATCCCCTCTCCTACCCCATCACCACAGGGCTGCTTGGAAGGGCATAACCTTTTCAGAAATCAGCATCCTGACCTGGAAACATCTGAAGGTGGGGAAGCAGGGGAAAGCAGCAGGCAGGTGAAGGCAGCGCTGAGGTGGAGACAGGGGCCCTGTGCACACCCAGGACACATGGTCGCAGATCGGTATCTTTAGTCTTTGGAGCTTGGGTGTACCAGTGAGGCCCAGGGAGATCCTCCTTTCTCACAACGAGACTGTGTGACTCTCAACTGCGTAGACTCTGTGGGGTTGATCAGCTCCAGAAGACTCTATGAGTGGCACAACATTAACAATTCTTTTTTTTGGGGGGGGGGGCAGGACTTTGGGCAATTTCTCTCGCCTTTAATATCAATTTTAAATCTTCAACATGGAGCAGTTTGTTCATACGATGAAAAGAACAGCAAACTCTACCTTAAAAATGTACATTAACCCATTAACTTACCAGCTATGATAAAGACACCCTAGGAGGTTATTGCCACCAACATGAGTCACTGAACAAGGGGTGCTTGGGGCGCCCTAGGGGGTTCAGTCAGTCAAACCTCTGCATTCCATTCAGGTCATGATCTCAGGGTCCTGGGATCGAGCCCCAAGTCAGGCTCCCTGCTCAGTAGGGAATCAGCTTTGCCCTCTGTCCTCACTTGCTCTTGTGCTCACTTTCTCTTATAAATAAATAAAACTTAAAAAAAAAAAAAAAGCATCGCTGAACAACGTTTGAAAGAAAGGCCCTAAGTAGACTGCTCCAGCCCAGCACATGCATTCAGAAGTTGCTGAATTCTCTTTTGGCTACTTTCCTCTCCTACTTAACAACCTACTGTCTTCCTTCCTTCCTTATTCATTCACTTCATGCTTGCTTGGTTCTACAAGGAACCTTGGCAGCTTACACACAATTTAGTCGGATAAAAATGTGAAGTCAGTGAGAAAAGAAGAGGCAACAGGAAACAAAGCGGGGATGCAGCACGCATACCATTCAAGTCTGTGTCACTCTCCCAACTGGGTCCTAAAGTTGACAATAGTAGAGAAAGGAGCACTAATTACAGTGGCACCAGCTGACAGCACTCATGAGATCAAAAGAAACATAGGAGCACCACCATCCCTGAAACCACCAACAAAAGCATTTGCCCCGGAGTGCCTCAAAAAGATGATTCTCTGTGATGCAACAAGGATCAATGTCCTCATCAATTTGACCATAATTGGTCAATCATGACTGACACAGAGAGACACAGCCCAAAGGCATCACCCTAACACACGGCCTAGAAAAGGCAACTCCAGGAGGCCACAGTTAGGTCCAGGACCCTTCCGCACTGATGTCTGAGTCAATCCAAATTTTTGGGTATCATAAACCGTGGTGGCCAGACCCTGTAGTCCTGAAGGTTGCCTCCAGGGTCCTGCGAATGTTTATTTAAAATTTTACTCTTAATGTATTTTAAATATCATAAATATGTAATCAAACCACCTATAAACAAATGTATTAAAAAAAAAAAAAAAAACAAATGTATTGTGTAACAAATTTTAACATTTTGGAAAGTACTGAATTGATGAGTTGTGCTGCTGAGTTGATGTGTTCTTCTGTAGTCCTGAAAATGAAATCTTGCTATACTGGTTTGATTGAGAAATGTCCTGAGAAGGCCAATTGTATCCACTTATCCATGCGATTCAAGACATTTTTAAACCCACATGAACACAAATTAATATAGGTACAGATTAGGTGAGGAGATAGGTATTTCTTCAATTCTCCCCCAGAACTGGTAATTTTAGTTTTGGATTCATGAAAACAACCTTACAGACTAGGAAGATATGATGACCAAATACAATGTGGTACTCTGAATCCTGGAGCAGAAAAAGAACATTAGTAGAAAATTTGGAGAAATCTAAATCAAGTTTGCAGTTCAATTAATTGTATTGTAAGAATATTAACTTCATAGTTTTGAGAATTTATCATCATTATATAAGATGTTAACAGAAGAACTGGGTGATACGTGTACTTCTCTACATACTATCTTTGTGATTCTTCTACAAATCTAAAATGATTTCAAAATGAAGAGTTTAAATTTTTAAAATAATCTCATTGTTTTTCTGTATTAACTTTATAAAAAGCATGCTGTACATTTAAGTTAAAATAATTATATAGATATAAAAAAATTTCATGTGAGTCTGTTTTATGGATTGATGGTTATGGTCCATGGAAGATTGCATTTGAAGAAAGGAATCTGTGGCTATAAAAGTTTTAAAATTCTCATTCCTCTTCCCCAACAATTTGGTGTAAAAGATATTAGATGGGACAGAGCTAGGTAGATGACCACACCAGTGAGGTGGGGAGAGCCACAGTGATGCAGGACATGCGCCAGGTGCCAGAGACCAATAGGAATAGGAGTAAGGAGGCCATCCATACTGGAATGTGGCTTTGTGCACGGTATTGGATGCCCAAGGGGGAAGAAAGGACACCCAGCAAAGGCTTTAGCACCTGAATCATGTGCAAAGGTGGCCCAAGATGAAAGCCAGTGCTCAAGAGAACTGAGGAAGGTACAGGAATAAACCCTAATATAGGTTGTTGGGGGGTGCAGTCTGACATGGGGAAGCAGAACCCATGTGGAGGGCTTCTGCACAGAAGATCAATCTGCACTGGGGGGTCAGAGCCTAAGCAGGATGAGTAGAGCAACCCCACTGGAGGACTTTCATATGCCAGGGCACCACAGCAAGGGTACTGATGCATTGGCAGAAAAAGAGGGAGGCCATGCTGGGAGGTGCAGTGGGTGGTAGGGACAGGAGACTGTTTACCTATAAGTTACTGGTCAGATTAATCGCTATATTAAGAATAATAGGAGTCATGTTTCTTACTGTTAGAATTACAAACGGGGAAAGGAAGAACATTAGAATGAGTTTTGTTTGTGGTATTGAATTAGAACTGGAAGCATTGTGTAAGCTCATGGTTTTCAACATAGAGATATTGAAATAAACAGGTGTAAGAGGTGTGTATCTGTGCATACATACAATCCCTTTCTCTGTCCATTAGCAGGCCTGGGAACAGGGATGTCCCAATAGCAGCGAACATACACCCTAGCCAGATCTTGATTTAAGCACCATTCCCCACTAAAACAAAGCAGGGCTTCTTAGATGAAGAGCTGATTCTAGGACTATGGATGAGATAAGCCTGGACTATCTTGTGTCAGAAAGCAAGGAAGTACGCAAAGAAGGATGGAGATATATCAGATGAAGGGGAAATTATTGGTCACCCCTCAGAAATTTTGGATATCAAAATACATAAATTGGAATAAAATAGGAAGCCATGGGTCAATATTGATATAGCTAAACGAATGAATTGAAAGTTTGATGAGGAATGGGTTATTTACATGGTCTCAAGAACCTCCCATAAAATACTTATTAATTTAAGTGGTTGAGAAAGTAACATTACAGTGAAGAAGTTTCATAGATACATCTTTAATCTAACAATTAAAGTTAACATCATCAGAAATGGGATGAGTCCACATTGGGTTGCCATCTGATAGGAGGGATAGGAAGAACCCATGGCACTTCTGTGACATTCCTGCCAAAGATGCATAACTACAAATCATGAGGAAACATCAGATAAACCCCAATGAAGACACATTCTACAAAATATCTGACTTATAACTTTAAAAATGTCATGGTCATAAGATTTTAGGAAAGACTAAGGGAAAAGACATCAAAAGATAGAACAATAGAAATGTAACATGTGATCCTGAACTGTATCTTTTTCTATAAAAGATGACTCATGAAATTTGAATCAAGTATGAGGATTAGATGGTAGTGATACAGCAATGCTAAGTTCTTGTTTTTGTTTTTGTTTTTTTGGTTGTGTATAATCAATGTCAACATAATCATGTGGAATAATGTCCCTATATGTAGGAAATACACCAAAAAATATCTGGGGGCAATGAGGTATCCATCTGCAGCTCACTCTCAAGTCCTTGAGGACAAAATGTTATTTTTAATGTACTTGTCAAATGTTTTGGTTGGTTTGAGGGTGTTTCACAAAAAGTTTTGAGAATCACTGATAGAATAGAGGAACTAGACATCAAGCTTCTGGATGCAGAAGAAGAGACCACACTCCATTCCCACTCAGAGGTGATCAAAGTTGTACTTGCAGACAGAACCAAGATTTTCTGTGGAGCATACGCTGAAACATCTAGTACAGACAAATAGGGATTGATGCCTCCAAATTTTACAACATAGGACATTTCTGTAATAGTTTTATCTTTGAATGTTTTTGCAGTAGGAAAACAAAACACCTGCCTCATCCATAAAAATGCCCCATTGAAAGATCCAAGGAATGCAGTGTGGATGTTTCCACCTATATGAACTAGTTACCAAAATTAATGCCAAGATGAGTGAACAAGGGGAGCTGCTGAGCTGGTTTATTAACTATACAAGAGTTCTTAATCAGTTTTGATTCTAGCAATAATTAAATAGCAGGGCCAATTGATCATGAAATTAATTAAGTGAGATCATCTGGATTGGTTATTCTAGGTAGGTCCCAGATATGGTGAATGGCACAGAGTAAATACTACTTGTCGTCATCCTCATGCTTGATCATTATTATTGTTGCTACTGGACATTCCCAGACTGTAAGAGCAAACTCTCTCCCTGGAATAATGTTCTATTTTTCATTGCAGGTGGGCATACTTCAAGTTATTCAAAAGTGGCATCCAATCACTGAGGAACAAGTAAAAAAATATGTGGATGCCAAAAATGGTTTCCTTGATGCTGGAAATTATTAACTGATCATCCCAGTAACCATTTGTGCTGAGACAGTGATTTGCTCAGTGGTATCCCGGTGCATGTTCTGGGCAAGCCTCAATAACCCGGCACTACATTAAGTTCACACATGTCGCTCTATAATTGGTTCCAGCCAGAGAGTCAAAGGCAAAGCAAAGGTCTGTAAACAGCAATCTAACAGTGCTCCTAGTTTATTTCTCCATCTGCAACTCCTGTAAAACACTGACCTAAAAATTTTAGGCTAGTTGCATATTGTGGATAGAACAGGCATAATTTTAGATGGCATGCCCAATAAACTAATTGATCTGTAACTAGGGAAAGAAAAAAAAAGGGTAACTCAATAATTACTGCCAGCAAAATAACAACCTAGATACCTTTACCAATTTTTCCACTGAAAATAGCTAAAAATGCTGGCAAAAAAAAATGTAAACATCTTCTAAAGTGCATTGATGAACTGGCAAGAAAAGAAGCATGAAGGTAAAAAAAACAAAGTATATACCTAGGAGTTAAGGAGCAAATTAAATAGCTATCACCCTGGGGACATTTGCAAAACCAGATATATTGAGCTTAGATTTTTACCACTTCACAGATACCAAAGACAAAGGGCAGGGTCCACCTGGGAGGGCATTGACTAGAAGACCCTAATTAATCAAACCAGATCCCATGAGTTAACTTTAAGTGTAAAGGTGTATTAAAATAACTACACTAACTCCTTACCACCAACGGGACTACTAGAAATGTTATCTCTTTGGAACCTTGGAACAGAGGGAAGGAGGGAAAGAGCCCCTGAGAATCTATACTGACAAGCTGGCCCTCACTCAGGATTTCAGCCAGAATCATTATGGCCTAGAGTCTGAAAACCTTCAAACCAACAATTTAAGTGGTCCTAGATTAGCAGCCATCACAGGCATGTAGCAGAAGCTAAATGAATCCTCCCTGGAGAAACTCACTTTCATCCCACAGATAATTCTTTATTTCCACATAGAATTTCTACATAGAAAGTTCCAAGGAAAATGAGCAACTCATTTGCTGAGCACACAAGGAAATGAGAAAACAAAAGTAAGAATTGGCAAGGACAAAACATCGGTAAGAATGACTTCAGATACTGAAATTATCAGAGACAGAACACAAAATTATTATGTTTATAGAAATTAAAAATAAGTTTGAATGTAAGCAGAGACATGGAAACTATAAAAGTGACTAAGATGGTACAGCTGAAGAGAGGGGTAGTGAAGAAATTATTCAAATTACAGTCCAGAAATAACTAATATGAACAAGACATTAAGAAACAAGATAGATAAAGGTTCAATATATGTTTAAACCAGCAGTCTCAACCAGAGGCAATTTTGCCTTCCAGGGGACATCTGGCTATGTCTAGAGACTTTTTCTGTTGTCACAGCTGGCAAAGGATAGGGTGTATGTGCTACTGTCATCTAGTAGATAGAGGCCAGGGATGCTGCTGAACACCCTACAATGTTTTGGACAGCCTTGCACAATGGAGAATTGTGGCAATAGTACTGAGTATGAGAAATCTGGATCAACATGAAGTTCTAGAATTAGAATAAAGAGGGAATGAGGCAAAAGTAGTAATTGAAAAGATAAAAGAAACCAATTCCAATGAATCCTTCCCAAAAAATATATAAAAAGAAATTCACAGATATTAAACTTTAATACACCAAAGAGAAAGAGTAAATATTTAAAAAGCCAGAGTGCATTAGGGTTCATTATACTATTTTGTATTCTTAGAAATTTTCCATATTATCTTAATTAATTTGGTTTGCTATAACAAAATATCACAAACTAGGGGGCTTGCAACAACAGAAATTTATTTCTCACAGTTCTGAAGGCTGGAAATCTGAGATCAGGGTGCCAACATAGTTGGGCAAGGGTTTTCTTCTAGGTTGCAGATTTTCCTCACATGGCAGACGGGGCAAGCAAGCTGTCTGGAACCTCTTTTATAATGGTACTAATCCCATTCATGAGGGCCCCACTTATAACCTAAGTACCTCCCAAAGGCCCACTTCCTAATACCCTTACACTGGGCATTGGGATTTCAATAGATGAATTTCGAGAGGATGCAACCATTCAGATCATGTCACATTAAAAAGTTATTTTTTTTAAAGCTAAGCCAGAAAAGAGACAAATCACCTACAAAAAATTGGTAATTACTTTCTCAATTGCAAAAGATATAAACAAGAAGGCAATAATGTCATCTATAATGCTGAGAGAAAAATTACTGTCAACCTAGAATTCTATACTTAGTCACTACAGTTTTCAAGAACAAGGAAAAGTCACCTTCAGATGAATAAAAATTGAGTTTTCTAAATACAGATACTCAATAAAGGAAATTCTTCAGGATGTACTTGAGGCAGAACAAAAGGGGCTCCACATGGAACATTTGAGATTAAAGGAGGAATAAAGGAAATAATTGGTTTAAACTGAAACATTTATTGTCCAAAATGGCATTGATGATGATATGATGATGATGATGATGATGATGATGATGATGATGATGATATGATACTGATGATGATGATGACAATGGTGATGATGTGAGGATATGATGATGGTGATGATAATGATGATGATGATATGATGATGATAATGATGATGATGATAATGATGATTGATGATATGACATTGATAATGACGATGATGATGATAGTGATGATGTTATGATATGATAATGATGGTGATGATGATGCCTAGAGAGTTAAATTCCAACCAACTTTCTACTAGAGGAAATCTGATACAGCCAATAAAATAGATAACCAATAAAATAGATTCTGAGACAAAAACATTATTTGTGACTAAGATATTTAAAATGATAAAAGTAAAACACTCAAAAGTGATACAGGTTTTAAATTTGTGTCATATCCTCATAATATGATACAAATATTGACAAATTACAAGGACAGATAGACATATTTCTAACTATTTTGAATATTTTGATATATCTTTCAGCAAAGAGAGATTAAACAGGCAAGAACTCAGCAAGAATAAAGAATAGTTGACTATGATCATTAAATCTGGTCTAACGGCCATAGATAGAACACTGCACCAGACAAATGCATAATACTTATTCTTTCCAAATACACAGCAAACATTTGAAAACATCACCACAAACCAATCATTCTGGTTTCTAGGACAGTACCCATATACGCTGCTTAACATCTCTCCAGTTTTGCATTTATCCCAAGCAAAATCATCCCTGTTTGTACATTGAAGTATATGATTCAATGTATATGGCTAGAATTAGCTATAAGGCAGGTGTTAAAAAATTCAAATAACAGTTACCATACAAAGCATGTTCTCTCCATAATATTTTTTAAATGGAAGAGATCACAAGAGAAATTAGAAAACACTCTAAGACAAATGAAAATGAAAACACAGCATACCGAAAGCCATGGGATACAGTTAAAGCAGTGCTTAGAGGACATTTTACAGCTATAAATGCCTATATTTTAAAAAGGAGAAAGGCCTCAAATCAATAATCTATGTAAAGCACTGGATAAAGAAGAGCCAAATAAGCCTATAGCAAACAGAAGGAAAAAATAATTCAGATTAGAGTGAAAATTGATGAAATGTTATGGAATTATTTCTCTGTTTTAAATATTTCAGTGGCTCTTCAAATCTTCTAGGATAAAATAGGAATTGCCAGGTCATTCAAACCTCTTCATAATCTGACTTTTGCTGACCTCACCAACATCATCTCTCATCACTTTGAGTGATCCTAGGACGCATCCTGAGACCCAGAGATTGATAAGCCATTTCCAGGTGATGTATGTCCTAAGTTTAATGGTTAAGAATGATCTTTGGAGAAATGGGGAATAATTACCAATGGGTATAGCATGTCTTTTTGGGGTGATAAAAATGTTTTATAAGTGATTGTGATATTTGTACAGCTTTGTCAATGTGCTAAAAATCATTGAACTGTACACTATAAATGGGTGAATTGTATGGTATGTGAGTTCTATCTGTTACAATTAACTGTTGTACAATTTTAATTGTACAACAGTTACTATTACAATTAAAATTAAATTTAAAAAATACGAAAAGATCCCTTGGAGCACATGCGTGGCTCAGTCAGTTAAGCATCTGACTCTTGATTTCAGTTTAGGTCATGATCTCAGGCTTGTGAGATCAAGTCCCATGTCAGGCTCCATGCTGGGAGTGGAGCCTTGCTTAAGATTCTCTCTCTCTCTCCTTCTTTCTCTGCCCCTCCCATTTCCTCTCCCCCTTTCTTAAAAAAACACTGAAAGATCCCATTCAGAGAGTAATTAAAAAAAAGTCACAGAATGGAAGTTATTTACATCAAATATAACTGTCAAAAGAAATGGTACACAGAATATAAAAAGGATTCCTACAAATAGATAATAAAAAGACAAATCCAATAGAAAAATATGGGAAAAAAACTTTCACAGCAATAGCTCATAACCATATGAGAGGATGATTAAGTTCGTTAGTAATCAGGGAACTTCACATTAAAACTCCGGGGAAATACCACAACATCCCGCCAAATATGTGAAAGTTTGACAACATGAAGCCTTTCCAAGGATGGAGTCCATCTGGGCAACACATATTGGTAGAAAGGATATAAATATTTTAGAAAATATTTTGATGTGGTCTAATAAAATCAATCAATCATCTGGTTGGATTGACTTTTCTACATATGAAATGTGCCTCTTTATGACTAGTAACATTTTTTGTATGTTTTAAAGTCACCTTTGTTTGATAGCAACCCGAGTATTTTCACTGTTATTTGCATGAGATCTTTTTCCTTTTACTTTCAATCTTTTTATACCTTTAAATCTAAAATATGTCTCCTGTAGATAGGAAATAGTTGGATTTACTTTTATGTGTATGTTGTAAGGCAATGCTGTCCAAGTCAGGAGCCAGTAGCCACTAACCACTCATGTGAAAGTTGAGCCGTGACAGTGATTAGTCTGAATTAAGATGTGCTATAATTACGAATAAGTCACCAGATTTCAAAGACAAAGTATGGGGGAAAAATAATGTGAAATATCTCATTAGGAATTTTAAATTAGCTACATATCAAAATGATAACATTTTGGATATATTGGGTTAATTAAGATTAATGTCATCTTTTTGCTTTTTTTAATATAGCTGCTAGAAAGTTTCAAATTACATATGGGGCTTTCATTCATGATCTTATATATCAGTTGGATATGGCTGCCCTTAGAGAAACTCTTTAAAAAAAAAAGTATTTTTTTTTAAGTAATCTCTACACCCAATGTGGGCTTGAATTCAAGATCCCAAGATCAAGAGTCACATGTTCTTGTGACTCTAAAGGGGGCACCTGGCTGATTCAGGTGCCCCCCTTAGAGAAACTCTTGTACATGTCTGTCAAGAGACACATAAAAGAATATTCATAGTGGCATTATTCCTTCTAGCAAAACAAAACTACAAAAGGCCCTTTGACAGTGGAATGAATAAGTAAGTTGTAGTATATTTAAACATTGGAAGACTATACAGGCGTGGCAATAGAAAAGCTACAGCTCTATGCCTGAATCTCAAAATTCATTTTAACTGAAAGAAGCAAGTCCTAGAATAATTTATATCATATCATATCATATCATATATAATGATTTCATTGGCATAAATGTTCAAAATAAATAGGCGATAAAAATAAAGAGGGATGCAAAGAGACACACTGAGGCACAGGGGATTTTCCTAACCTAAGTGATGGTAGCACTCGGGTGGTATTCATTATTATCCTTTAAACTATGTATATATATTCACATTCTCTCATGAAAGGATAAAATATTTCATAATAAATAGTAAAAGATGAAAAAAATGCCCTTCTTTTTTAAAAAAGATTTTATTTATTTGAGAGAGAGAGAGCACAAGCAGGAGGAGGGAGAGGGGGACACGGAAGGGCAGAGGGAGGGGAAGAAGCAGACTCCCGGCTGAGCAGGAGCCTGATGGGGAGCTCGATCCCAGAACCCTGGGATCATGACCTGAGCTGAAGGCAGACGCTTGACCCATTGAACCACCCAGGTGCCCCTCAAAAATTGCCTTCTGTTAAGAAATGATGAGAGAAACAGTAAGGTGGACCATACCTGTGAGGTTGCTAAAGGTAAGCTAGAAAGAACTGGAGGCTACAGATCTTGCTGAGCTCTAGAAATCTTACCTGGGCATTCATAGAACTTAAGGTTTTTAACCACTTTGCACAATAGAAGGCACTATTGCTTGGTTCTCACCAATTGTAAAGCAGTAATTGGACTTTGGTTTATAAAGCTACGAACAAGCCTCCCAGGTATCATTCAGGATCTGGGTCAAAAGAACTCTGGCAACGGGTTCACATCAGTTAACTATGCCCCAGAAAGCTCTCTCATGACCAGATCTGACTGCCAAATTCAGCCTTCTCATGGGAGTTAATTTTACCTAAGTTCTTTGAGAGAATGAGAAATATTTGATAAGCTTTACATTTTAATGAGATCCTGACAGCAGCTTCTGATTTTTATTTCACTTGTTATAATAGAAACTTGGCACACTTGTTGCCTTTTGTTTGTTTGCTTGTTTTTGTTTTCTGGGCCACTGGAAAGTCCTTGCGAAAGCAGATACAAAATGAGGGGATGCAGTGTTTCTGGGAATTGGTTTTAGGTCATCTGCAGCCATTTCTAAGTGATGACAGAAGCAACTTTCAAATGTCAGAGATAGTCCTCGATGGTTCTGTACTAGGAACAGGGTGAAAGTGCTTGGTCAATTCTGTCTCTGACTCTTAACCTCCTATTAAGCTCGGCCCAGCTACATCAATGATTAAAATAAGAGGAAAACAAGCATTTCCAATCCATCCTTTAAATTCTAAAATGGTAGATGGTAAAGGGACTGGTTAACAGTAATGTGGAGAGCTTTCCCCTAGAAATTGTCCTACTATAGTTCTAAGAAATTTCTGTCATAGGACCCAAACAAAATGAACCCATAGGTATCCACAACAAAACTCATAACACCTTTTTTTAAAAAAAGAAACTCCTTTCATAGGAAGCTCAGCAATATCGGTAATACAATAACCTACCTCCCCCTTGCATTTCAGATACTCCAAGACAAAACGAGCTGAACCTCTAATCCTCTCCCTGTTGTTGGGGAGGAATTTAGATAATAGCTCTAGAAAAGTCTTTTCCTGTCCATGTGCATTTCTATGAAAATGAAAACCCAGTGAGGAAGGTGGCAATAGTGATCCTAGCAAATGAAGCTATGGTTATGGTTTTTTGCACATTTTAGAAATAAGAGGATTTATACATCACTCTTGTGGAACAGGCCATGGAAACTTTGAAACCAAACAAATTCCTAGAGACAAGTTATGTTACGTGGAAATAAAACCAATCACAGCATTGCAGTCAGAGTGATCTTTTAAGTAAGAAAAGCTGCAATCCCCCCCCCCATCCTGTACCTGCTTTCAAAAATCAAGAGCCTATCACTGCCCTATTAAAAATCATTCTGCATTACCCATTTATCCATCCACCCACACATCCATCCATTCATCTCCCAATCCATCCACTCATCCATCCATCCATCTACCCATCCATCTATCTACCCAACCACTACTGAGCACACGTAGTGTACCAATTAAGTTTTAAGCATTGGGATTACAAAAACCTTGAACAAGACAAGGTTTTTGACATCTTGGAACTAACAGTCCAGTAGGGGAAAGAATGGGTAGGAAACACAATCAGATACATGAATAAACCAAAAAAAGAAATAAGACTGTGATAAGTACTATGTGGAGTCTTAAAATAGAATATGGTGATAGAGAAACTAGGGAGCTACTTTAGCTTGTATGACTTCCCTGAGGAGGTGAGGTTTAAGTCAATACCAGAGTTACAAGAAGATCTGAAGGAGGAACACTCCAGGCAAGTAGAACAACTTGTGCCAAGGTCCAAAGCTTGGCCACGGTGTGTTGAAGAAAAGGAAGGATGGCCAGGACAGCTGGAGCAGAGTGACGGGTGCTGGGCTGCATAAACAAAGTCTCAACCCCCAATCCCTGACCTTCAGAATCTACACCACATTCAAAGACTTAAGGAAAGACCCTGCATAACCTCCATCTGAGAGCCTTTGTGCTTGCCTGGGGCACTGAAGGAGATGGTAGCGGAGCCACAGTAGAACCCCACAGCGCGCAGGGATGAGCCAGCAGCATAGGACCAGCCAGAGAGCCCAGAGGTCTCCTTCTCCTGATCTCAGCATTCTAGCTTGAGGGATGGAGCAGAGGGACTGGTCGCACAGGGTACATTTCAGGAAGTCTGTGATCCTCCGTGAGGAGGATGTCCTGTTGGGCAGGTTTGTGCCTTCGTTGGTGAACCCATTACCATGGTCAGTTGAAATAATGACCACAAGGTCAGATTTGGGGATATCTGGGGAAACTGCCTCTGTTCGGCCTTTCCTTAGCAACTGCCCTCCTGACACCTGACCACAGCTCCCACTGGAGCATGTGCTGTGCACCCAGAACTGTCCTAAGCCATTTATGGTATAAACTCATGTAATCCTCAAAACAACCCCCAGAGCTAAACACTATTCCTATCTTCATACTGAGGCTTGGAAGAGTGAAACAGCTTGTCCACAGCTAAGCAGTGGTGAATATGACATTCTAACCCAGACACCCTGATGTTTTACTATTCAATTTTGTGTTTTGAGATTCCTCTCCTTTGCATATTTTGTATATTTTTTGTTTTAAACATAGAAATATTCTTAAAGACTAACATATTAAATCAGTACCATTCAGGTGTGTTGCTTTTTCTCACTCCATCCTGGGCCATGTCAATCCAGGAGGCCCAGGCTGAGGGTACCAGCTAGGGGCCCCATGGCATCTCGAGGTGGACTTAGCCTGAGGGTGAGTGTAAGAAGCTGCCTCTGGTGGGCAGGCAGAGGTTTTAACAGTTGTATCAGTTCTGAGCTTTGAAGGCTAAGGACAGGCGCAGCAGAGGGAGGGGATTTGATGGGGTAGGTTGGTCACAGGAATGGCCCCAGTTTTCCACACCTCCGTATACATATTCCCTTTGGAAGGAGACTTGGAAGCAACTCCCTCATGAAATGCTACATACCTCTCCACCCCCAAAGCAGGACTGGCCTGGGGACGGGCTTTGCCCAACAGAGCACAGTGGGAGTGATTTGTCAGAGCAGCCGGTTGTGAGTCCAGGTTTCAAAAGGCCTCAAGGACTTCCCCACTCTCTCTGGCCCCTGCCACGGCTGTGTGAAGCTCACCTGGCCTGCTGGCAGAGGAGAAGTCATGTGAGCCGGGCCCCCTTGTGTCACCTGAGGACATTCGGACAGCAAGGCCTCAGCCGGCCTAGCAGCTCACTGCATGCATGAGCACAGCCAAGACCAGAAGAACCATCCAGTTGAGACCGGCACGCATTACCCACCCATGGAATTGGGCCCATATAAATGGTGGCTGCTTTCAGCCACCAAGCGTGGAGTGGTTTTTAAGGCATCAACAGCTCTTTGATATGGTTGGTGAGAAGCAAAGCAGCAAAGTAGATACATGGAGCAGCGTGGCAGCAGGCAGGGGCCGGGCTGAGCACAAGCAGAATGGGCATAGGCTGCGGCTTCAGAGGAGACTGGGAACCCAGGCCCCGCTGGTGTGGGTGCTGCAGAGGCACAAGGAGGAGCAATGGGAGGAAAACCTCAGGATCTGAAGGCCACTTTTCTTCCAACTGGATGGACTTCAGGGACCTGAGAGCCTCTCTGAGGTGCAGCAAACCAGCTCTTGTGCTGGTCCAGTAGTCTTCATGAAATAGAGCACTTAGGGCTGGAAATGGAGCAGGATGTGGACAGGATGCCCAGAGGGGAGGTGGACAGGCTTCCCAGATGTGCCGGTACAGCTGGCTCAGACTCAATCCCCTGACCGTAGACTCAGATCAGATCAAAACCCTGGGCAGAGGGCCTGTGGAGCGTCTTTGCTAAGTGCAGGCTGCAGAGAGCCAGGGGCACCACCACTCACTCATTGGGGGTGCTTTTCCTGCAATTAGTGGAATGAGAAAGTGCTACTCACAATCAGAGGATCAAGAAGGAGGTTTGCACTTTGCAGGTGCTCTTCTGAAGTGCCATCTGTTGCCGCTGGTCTCTCATGTCAGGGGCTCAGTGTTCCAACAAAAAGGATTACAAAAAAGAATTGGAACGGAATAGAACTGACAACATATTTTGGATCCAATGCAAGCAGTGGGCCGGGTTGGTCAGGGGTGATAGGAAGAGGTAGTGAACATGTATGGCCCTGATGAGCAGGTGGAAAGATCAATCTGGTTCTTCATTTGTCCCCAGCAAACAGTTGCTGGGGAGCCTGGTAAGGAAGGTGGGGTTGGCCAACCACCCCTGGAAATGAGCCTCAGCATCCCTCCAGCCCTCCAGAATCCTCCTGTGGACAGCTAGCCCCAGGGGGCTTCACCCCGTCATCACACCACCACCACCAGCCTCAAACACCCAGAAACCCAAATTTACCAAATTAGTCGGAAATCCACTCATCCACTGGAGTCACAGACTGCATTTGGATCCTGGCCCTGCCTATCCAGCTGAGTGATACCAGACAAGTTACTTCTGAGCTTCTGGCTGCCTCCACTGCCATGAGGGTCTGAAGGCGGCACACCCTCCACCTTCTAGGGCCTTCTCAGGGGCCTCCTCTGTCTTCCCCATTTGTGCCCTCACTGTTCATCCTCTCAAGATGTGAAATTTGGCACTAGGATCATCAGCTTTTAAAAATGAAAATGAGGGATCCCTGTGTGGCTCAGCAGTTTAGCGCCTGCCTTTGGCCCAAGGAGTGATCCTGGAATCCCGGGATCGAGTTCCACATCGGGCTCCCTGCATGGAGCCTGCTTCTCCTTCTGCCTGTGTCTCTGCCTCTCTCTCCCTCTCTGTGTCTCTCATGAATGAATAAATAAAAAATCTTTTAAAAATTTTTTTAAAAATTTAAAAATAAAAAAATAAAAATGAAAATGGCCCCAATAAAACATAGACTTTTCCAGCAAATTACACTCCGGGGTAGCTGGTCTGGTGACTTCTTTTGGAGAAGTTTCCCAAAACATCTAGGAAACTCCAGGATGAGAGGCTCTCAGGGTGGACAGAAGCAACGGGTGTCTCTGGAGGCCTGGGAAGGTCTGTTAGAGGAGCTGCTGCTCAAAGTCCAACTTGCATGGGAAGCACCTGGCACTCTTGTTCAAATGCGGACTCTGATCAGAGACTGGGGTGGGGCCTGAGAACCTGCATTTTTCACAAGCTCCAGGGGAGGCCAGTGCTGCCACTCCGTGGACCACACGAGGGTAAGGGCTTTTCAAATCTAGGCCACAGAAGAATTGCCAAGGGAGCTTTTCTTTTTTTTTTTTTTAATGGCTTTATTGAGATATAATTCACATTCTGTATAATTCACCCATATAGAGTGTACAATTCAATGGTTTTCAGTATATTCAGAGTTGCACAACCATCACCAAAATTAATTTTATACCATTTTCGTAACTCCACAAAGAAACCCCATATCCTTTAGCAGTCTCTCTCCTGTCTCTATAGATTTTCCTCTTCTGGGCATTTTACATAAAAGGATTCATTTGATGTGAATCCTTTGTGTCTGCCTTCTTGCACTTAACATGTTTTCAGAAGTCATCTATCTTGTAGCATGAATCAACTTCATTCTTTTTTTCTGCCAAAGAATAGTCTGTTGAATGGATACACCCCATTTTACTGATCCATTCAGCAGTTGATGGACATTTGTTTTTATTTTTTGGTGATTGTGTATAATGCTGTTGTGAACGCTCATGTACAAGTTTTTATGTGGATGTATGTTTTCTTTTTCTTTTTTAAAAAAATTTATACCTAGGACCAGAATTACTAGGTCATACAATAATTCTGTGTTTAACATTTTAAGAACTTTCAGGCTATTTTTCAAGGTGACTGCATTTGTTTTACATTCCCACCAGCAACAATTGAGGATTCCAATTTCTCTACATCTTCAGCAAAACTTATTATTATGTGTTTTTTTTGAGTATAGCCACCCTATTGGGTATGAGGTATCTCATTGTGTTTTTTAGTTACATTTCCCTGATGGCTACCTAGGGAGCTTTTAAAAAATACTGATTTATTATCTGTACCCTGACCAATTACATCAAAATATATGGTATGGGCCCTAGGGAATCAGTATATTTTCAGCTACCTAGGTGTTCTTGGGTGGCTCATATTTGAAAATATATTAGGTCTTGAATTACTTAGGGTTTTTCAGAGAAATATACCAATAAGACCTATTGAGGTAGAGATATAAATATACTTAGCTAGCTCTCTCTATCTGAATGGATAGATGATAGGTAGATACATAGACATAGAGAAAGAGAAAAAGATTATTTTAAAGAATCAGTTCACACCATTGCAGAGGATAAGTCAGGAAGGGAAGAGTTGCAGATCTAGTCCAAAGGCAGTCTTTGGACAGAATTCACTTTTAGGGAAGACCAGTCTTTTTCTGTTAAGACCCTCAACTGATTAGATGGGGCCCACCAATGTTATGGAGGGTAATCTGCTCTACTCAAAGTCTACCAATATAAATGTTAATCTCATTAAAAAAAAACACCTTCGGGATCCCTGGGTGGCGCAGCGGTTTAGCGCCTGCCTTTGGCCCAGGGCGTGATCCTGGAGACCTGGGATCGAATCCCACATCGGGCTCCCGGTGCATGGAGCCTGCTTCTCCCTCTGCCTGTGTCTCTGCTTCTCTCTCTCTCACTGTGTGCCTATCATAAATAAATAAAAAATTAAAAAAAAAAAAAAACCTTCATGGAAACATCTAGAATCATGTTTGATCAAATATCCGAGTAATATGTCCTACCCAAGTTGACACATCCCATTGGCCATGTCCTTTCTTATTCTGCAATACTGACTAGCTACCTACTACCAACTGCCCCAGGCCCTGGGGATACTGAAATGAAAACATGGTTTCTGTTCACAGGAAGGTCACAGTATAAAACAGGGATACTCACAGTGCATACCTCATATGAAGACGATGAGGAATAAGTGACAAAATGGCACGTATGACAAGCAGCATCATGTTGCTCAGTGCCACATGTACCCAAAGAATAGTAGCATCAAGTAGAATTTTTCTAGGTGATAGGAATAGTCTTATTTTCACAGAAATTTCATACACTAAGCCACAGCCACAACCATCTCCTGGTACAGTGTAAGAAGCCCTCACCCAAGAGAGATTTACTGCCTTAAAAATATTGCCCTGCTGGCCAGGAAAGCCGCAGTGCCTGCTGCGCCCATTGGCGGCCTGCTGCCCACAGCCACACACACCAATCTAAGCAGGATTATTAAACCATAAATCCCCATCTCTTGTCTCCCTCTCATTGGGCCAAAGCATCACCATGTTCATTAGTGGGAAATGTGAGGTTATATAATCTAATTTTTATAACTCTCCAAGGATAGTGCGGGTCATACATTAGGCTGAGATTCCAACCTTTAAAGATAAGGGGAATGTCATTTTTATTAAAAAGGACCACAAAGCATAATGAGAATGATTACCCCAAATAGGCAAAATAACCCAGAATCCACAGAAAGGAATGTTTATAATTCTTTCTAATACTCTGGTCTCTGGAGCAGGAGCACAAATTAAGAAGCTCAAGGGCATTTTCCAGGACTGCTCAAATGGCCCCCAGGCCAGACACACTGACCAAAGAGGGTATGGGGCCATGGATCCTGCTGCCCAGCTGGCAGGAGGCTGCCCATGCTGTGGCCTCACTCCTTGCCCGCACATGCATGCGTGGCTCTGAAGGAAGTGGGACCAGGGAGCAGGAGCTCCCACCATGCACCCTTACCATGGAAGACATAGGCAGGCACCATGGAACATTCAGCATGAGAAGACTGTGTGGCTCACAAGAGGTATCTCCTCCAGACCCCCAAGTACAGGTGCTAGCTGCTCCCTCCTGCCCCCAGCTACCCCTCTGAGCTGCCGGAGCAGATGGTCCTGCTTCCCGGATGAAGGTACTGTAGGGTCGGAAGTACCCCCACAGATGCAGACTCTGAGGCATCAGCAAAAGTCACCGGTATTTGGTCAGTTGGCCCATATGTTTAAGGCACCCTAGAATAGGGTTAACGGCACATTAATTTGCACTGAAGTGATGAACCCATCAGCGACAGGATGTTCTTAACCTACACTGTTCTAAGAGATTCAGGAAAACACTTAAGAATCAAAAGCTTTTACCTGTGAATGGAATACAGACAGCGGGTTTTCCTGGCAATCCCAGCCAGGATGGACTCAGGATACAGTGAGCTCTCATAACTGGGCTGCGTCCCTCCTTGACTTTTCCTGCCCCCAGTTCCTACTGCTGCAGACATGAACTGGGAATTCATGAATTAGAGTTAGCTGTCCATCCACCATCACACTCCCTAGCTTCCCCTCGGCCCCTTGCCTAGCCAACTCTGAAGGTGCCTTACCCTGCAGGTGAAACGTCTTCCTGCATGGTCCCCTGGCCTGCCCTTCTCCCTCTCTCACTCTCCTGCCGCTCTGCCCATGGTGTTAGGTTGATGGATGCCCCCTTGGTCAGAGGATACGCTGCCAAGGGCGGTCACCCAGCTCCCAGAAGGGTGCCCAGCAGCATGGAGCAGGTCTCAGTCATCATTTGTAGGTGGACTGTATTAATCTGTCCCAGTTGCACAAAAGGGAAGAGGGGACACAAGCTAAGCCTCTTAAAATTCATGCTCCCACAGGCCCAGCTGCGCTGGAGACAGTCACAGTCTGCCTCCTCCACATCTCGGGGAGAAGTTCAAGGCCCAAAGCGAAGGAGAAGGGATGGAAGGCTGAGGACATACAAGCCCCCCTCGGGGTCTCCCCTAGCTCCTCCCTCTCACAATCCAGGGTTGCTCAGGCAGGAAGTCCTGCCTCAGCTAATCAAAATCTTTCTTGTTGCAGTTTAAGCCAATTTCCTGGGCAGCATGATGCACTTTTCATCAAGGACACATGGGTGGCAATTATCTTTGAGAGTGGCTATTACAGGCAGGCTTAGCAGATGACAGCCTTTTAAGTTTTCAGAAGTGAGTGTGTCTTTATTCCTTGCCATATGGACTTCCTGCTCTCCTGTTCTGCATATTTAAAACACTGTCTTTGAGCTTATCTGTTTGAAATCCAAGTAATCCATTGAATGGTCAAGTAAAACCGTACATGCAACTTTGAACCATGCCTCACCAAGACTTAAGCAAAGGTGACCTAGGCATCAAACTTGGAGCAAACCCAACTAGGGATCTCTCAAGAATGTTCCAGACCTTCACTTCTCTAACTCCTGCAAAGACCTGAATTCCAGAGATGTCTCATGAAATACAGAAACAGAGGTTTATAACTAGATTATTCTAACTTTTTTTTAAAGGATTTTATTTATTTATTCATGAGAGACACAGAGAGAGGCAGAGACATAGGTAGAGGGAGAAGCAAGCTCCTAGAGGAGGAGCCTGATGCGGGACTCAATCCCAGGACCCTGGGATCATGACCTGAGCCAAAAGCAGATGCTCAACTACTGAGCCACTCAGAAGCCCCAGGTTATTCTAACTTTGAAGGTATATTTCCTTGAACTTTTGAATAATAAATTCTTAAGTAATTTAAAAAGTCACCCAAGGAGAATGTTGTAGAGGGGATTTTGGTAGCTCTTTTTCATACAGAGAGCTCTAGGCCCTGAACCCAGATTCTGCAGAAATAAATATTAATGGAGATTCTGGTGTTAAGCAAAACCTCATGTTATTTTTGCAAAATATCCACAGTAAAACCAAACATCCAAGAGAAAAAAAATCCTCAATGCTGTAACACTGATCTGGATGGAGGACTGAAACTTTAATTAGAAGTGTTTCCCCAACCCTCATTTGTATAGGAGACATGTTTTCTGTCTGGGTGGTCTGCTTTGGGATGACATTAATTTTTTATAATATGTGCTTATGGGAACTTCCTCTCTTCCTATCATCCTCCAGTTCTCATTAGTGCTGGGTATGAGTAAAATACTCAAGTTTTAAAATACCCCTTTGAGGCCGGAGGGACAGATAGCTCTGCTGATCTCTGCTTAGGATTCAAAACAAGGAAAGTGTTGACATTTCAAAACAAGTTTTGGGGGTTCGCCAATGCAGGCTTCCCAGGACAAGGTGATCTCCTGCAAAAGCTGGACCCCCTATAGGGAAGATGGCATGGTTGTTACCCAGAGTCAGGGAAGGTCTCCTTAGGGTCAGAGAAAAATGACATGGATTGTCTTGGTGATGAGGTGGGGGTGGGGAGTGGCTTTTGGATCTCAGTTCTGGAACTCGTGGGTGCCAAATGTTTCCTGATTGAAGAGCTGGAAACATCTAATTGCAACTTCCATGACTGATCAGTTTCCCTAATGGTTTCATGGAACGAGATGCCCATGGAACAGCAGCAGAAAGAAAACCAATCCTGGGCAGGAAACCATCAAGATTCTCCAAGGGGATGGGAGAAAGAACAGAAAGTGGTTATTTTTTTAATGGAGCAAGAAAGTATTTTCCATCTAGCTATGATTGTCCAAACAAAAATCCTAATTGTTATTAAAAATCAAAGAAATAATTTATCTCTTGGGAGACACCATTGCCAAGTTTCAGATCTGAACAAATGGGTTTGGTCTTTGTCAGTTCAATAGATATGTGTTTAATTTTAGTAACAATTGTCTTAAAAAACTATGCATATCGTCTGGATTTTTCCTTTTAATCTCCAATACTTTTTTCTCTCTTCTGGATGAGCAGCAAATTCAGAAATATTAGAATAAAAAAGTCACTTCAAACCCTCAACATGGAAAACCAAATGCATTTTATTTGTGTCAAGTTTCTAATAGCTAAGTCTATCTGTTAAAACAAATAGGAAAATATTTAAATCAAAATCACTTTATACTAAAATATTCCATTATTCCTGCTCAGCTGCCGCCCCCTTTCACTTTATTTTATTGTCTTTATTATAACAAGCACAGGAAGAAATAAGATGCAGAAGCAAGAAATCCCGGCTCTAGAGAGGCAATTGCACTTCCAAGCATAGGAATTGATCATCTACTCTTCCTATCATGCTGTTCAAACTCATATTGGTCTTTCTAATTTTAACAGCAAAAGTCAGCTTGGAAAGAATGATTTTGTGCATATTTTCACAATATGTTAACAATTCCAACAGTGAGGAGTCAACAGTTATGACATACATCATAATCATGGAAACTGCACTAAGAAGAGATAATTATGAATGAAAAAAATGTATATTATTTGTGTCTTATAGCAGCTCTGGATGATGAGAATGAAACCTTGCTCATGAGAACACATGTTTGGTAACTGAGATCTCATTTTCAACATTAATTGTTCAGTGACAGCTGTCTGAGACACACTCTCTTGTCACCGACAGAGAACGGCTCCTCGGAGTCTGTCCTTTCAGAGGCCTGGGTTCTGGACTGACTAACAGTAGAGCAAAACAAAAGGACCCACGGCCACTGTTTTGCAGGGGACTTTGGTCATGGTTCTGCCTCCAACAGAACATTCCCTCCTCAGAAACTCACTCTCCCACCACTGCTCTTAGGGCAGTGTCCCCACTAACGGACCATGTGATCCAAAAGTGGTAGACAAGATCATTTCAAGTGAGACAATGTGAATTTCGTTTAAATGTAAATGCTATGGGGTTACTTTTTTATTTTTGCATTTTACTAAAAATACAGTTAGCACATCCAAAAGTGATTTCGGAAGAGGATAACTCAAAAGGAGGCAAAGGGACAAAAGTCAGTCTATTTAGGTAAGACGGAAGCCTAACAATAAGTAAGTGATGGTATAGGGTTATTATTGAGATGTAGTGGGAGACATGAAAGTAGCTTGAAAATGATGGAGCTTTGGAAAGAAAGAAAATGACTGAAAATTCACCTCTCCCCAGACATACGAGACAGAAGCCCTGACTCCCTTCACTGGGGGAGAGGGCTGGGCTGGAGGACGGTGTGTAGACCTCATATGTCCAACGCTGAGATTGAATTCAATACGTCAATGGTCTCTCATGGGCTTAAAAGAATACCACATAGCATTCTCAGGGTTGTCAACATGCCTTTCTCAAAATTACAACCCATACTTTGGTTTTGGCATAAAAAGGAGAATAGTAGAAGCAAAACAATGCGTGTGTCTTTAAATTCTGTGCCTTAAAAGTCTCCCAAGCCCTGCTGCCAGGAATCCTGCTCCTCCAGATCCAGAGACTCAATCTATTGTAACCACCAGGGTATGTAGCAACAGCAAGGCTGCACTGTACAGGGTTAAGACCTGGCTTAGGCCCTTGGCCCAACTCACCTCATTCTGGCCTCCCTCACTTTTTTTTTTTTTCATGAGAATGTCTTTTATCTTATTTTTTAAAATTTTTAATTTAAATTCAATTTGCCAACATATACTATAACACCCAGTGCTCATCTCATCAAGTGCCCTCCTTAGTGCCCATCACCCAGTTACCCCATCTCCCCACCTACCTCCCCTTCTGCAACCTTTCTTTTGTTTCCAGAGTTAGGAGTCTTTCATGGTTTGTCTAATTTTTCCCTACTCAGTTTCCCTCCCTTCTCTTATAGTCCCTTTCACTATTTCTTATATTCCACATATGAGTGAAGTCACATGATAATTGTCTTATTTCACTCAGCATAATACCCTCCAGTTCCATCCATGTCGAAGCAGATGATGGGTATTCATCTCTTCTGATGGCTGAGTAGTATTCCATTGTGTATATAGACCACATCTTCTTTCTCCATTCATCTGTCGAAGGACATCATGGCTCCTTCCACAGTTTGGCTATTGTGGACGTTGCTGCTATGAACATTGTGGCCTCCCTCATTTCTGCAAGGCTGCATTATTTCCATTTTGAAACTGCAAAAACCAAGTTACAGAGAAATTACCACTTGTTCATGGAGGGATCTGGATTTGAACCCAAGTCCAAAGCCTGCCCTCTTAAGCCCTACAAATGTTACACTGCCTCAAACACTCTCATCATGCCGTGCTCTTCCCTCACCAGGTGCTCTGAAATGTTAAAACTCACAATGAGGTCCCCCTGCAGTCAGCCTGAGCCAAGGACACAGAGGTTGCAGACACAGCCCTGTGTCTGTCCCCTCTCCTAAAGGCTGTGGCACTAGCTTATGAACCATTTTTAAGAAAGCAGTACAAGTCCTGTCAAAAAGTGAGATGGTTGCAGACAATGGGTCAGAGATTGTTTTCTTTGTTTTTATTTAAATTTCTGGTAAGAAATTTAATGTCCGGTATAATAGCATGATTTAAAAAAAAAAGAAAGAAAAAAAGCCTGACCACTATGTCTCAACTTGATCAGGGAAAGGAAAATACCTTTACTCTTTCTTTTTGCTTTTGTTTTTTCTATGTCTTTTTTAAAAAAAAACAAAACAAAACAAAAACAAAACAAAAAAACACTTGATCTTCTCCCCCAGGCTCCATCACTTCAGATCAGATATGCCTTTTGAGAAAACATGATTGAAGAGAGTCTACACATCATTTCTCAGCTTTTCTTGGCTTTTCCCAAAGAGAGCGCCTGTTAGAATGCACAGAGGTGATTTTTCAAATCTACTGTCAAATTGCCTATGAAAACGACTCTTCTTCTCAAGGTCAAATTAGTCTTTGAAGAATATTTGGGATCGCTGAAGGAAAATTACTCCTAGGCATCCTAATGATAGGCGATAGAAAAAGAATTCAAATCCCTTCTTAGAGTTAATGAGAATTAATCAAATGCTAAACTTAGGTAATGGGAGAAGTATGCACTGTGCAGAGAGAGGCACACACTGCCTGAGATGGGCAGGCAACCAGGCCCTGAGTGAGTTCTGTGCAGGCACCGATGCTGGTTCATGCCAAGTGTCTGACCTGCATGTACAGAAGCTGCTAGAACAAAGTCCCCCGGTGTGTTTGCAGGCTACAATAAACTGTGTTAAGGTAGGTTGCAGGAAACACACTATGCTTACCGGGGGAACAAGACAGAAAGCTGTTACAACAAAACACTGGAAGTTCACATGTCCTCCTGGTTTAAACAAAGACATGAAAGGCACAAAAAATAAAGTCAAACTGTGTAGTTGAAACATCTTGGGAAGGAAGACACCAAAATTCAACTCAAAGTTAGCTTGAAATTCATCTAGCTTTTGACATTCTCTCTCATTTTCATCCTTGTTCTCTTCCATTCTCTGTGTGCCAGTCCAGGACTGGCACAACCACCACCTTTACCTGGAAACATGTGTTTCGGGAAGCAGCTACGAGGATGGGTCTGAGTGAAGGGCACAGCCAAGGTCATGGCTCTGATGCCTCTCATTAGGGCAACTGCCTATCACCTGTCCTTGAAGGCCCTATTCCCACTCAGGATAGTAACAATTGTTGACATCCACATTCTCAAACATTCATAAACTAAGAGCATTTTCAAAGCCCAAACTTCTTATCAAATTGCCTTTTGAGTGGTGAACATATAATAATGAGAGCCATCTCATCTGCTTCGGTAATAACCTGCATTGACTGTTTACTGGGTGCCAGGTACTGTGCTAGCAACTCTCCCATATTATCTTATATCTTCTTTACAATGGTAAAGATTTTCATTTCACAGGTAAAGAGATTGAGGATGAGAGAGGTTAACTTGCCAGGAGACATACAGGTAGATGAGGCCTAGGACTCTGGCAGGGTAGCAGACCCCAGAGCTCATGCCATCAATCCTGGATAATTCAAGTCCACCTGAAGTTGGCCCCTGGAGGTGGTCACTGACAATTGTCACTGTGCTACACAAATCCGGTAGCAAGGACCCACCTCAAGGGCAGATCTGCCCCCCAGAACATGGCTTTCCTATTCATTAGCTCCACAAATACACGAGCACTTCCCTTGAACCAAACCCTATTCTGGACACTTATGATGTAGCAGTGATCAAAAGAGGCAAACTCCATTAAGCCAAGGAGCTCATACTCTAGCAAGAGGTAACAGACTAACAAGCAAAGAGTATGTTCAGTGGTTAATGATAAAGAATGAAGCTAAGTGGGGGGGTAGTGTTATTTCATAAAAAGCAATCAGGGCAATCAGCCTGGTTGCCTGCCTATCCTGATGAGGTGACCCTGTGCAGAGACCTGAAGGAAGTATGGGAGGAAGACATGCAGATAACCAAGGGCAGAACATTCCAGACAGCGGGAACAGTGAGTATCAGGCCTCCGAGCAGCAGTGTGCTTGTAGGAACATCAGAGAAGGATGCTGGACTCAAGGGAGGCAAGGCAGTGGGATTCTATTAGCACTTGCTCTCTCCAATGTGTGCTGAATACTTCCTGTGAGCTGCAAGGCCTGGGGAGAAACAGAGAAGCAATCCCAGCCTTTGAGGTGGTCACAAGCTCATTGGTGACTTAGGACACAGAAACCTGAATTACTTGAGGAACAAGAGAGGTTAAGTGCAAAATGACCTATAACGGGAATGCAGAGGAGTCAGGAGAGATCCCTGTGGCCCAGGAGCATCTGAGAAGATATGAAAAGAAGTGGAAATGTTCCCTGACCTTGATGCATGGCAGGATTCAGAGAGGTGGAGGGAAGGGGCAAATTTTATTCAGCACACAGCACAGTGCCTGGCACGTAGAAGATACTCAGTGAATATTGGTTGCACAGACTGAATAAATTAACGAATGAACAAGGAAGCTGTGGGAGATAAAACGGGAAAGCTAATTGGGGTCAGACTTTAAAGAGAGTTGAATGCCACCCTATGTTCTGTAGAGAATTAGGGCATTTCTGTTCATTTCAAACTGAAAAACAATTATTAATATATTGTATAAATTATAATCTTCTTTTTCATGGTCAACCACTTCAGATCACATGTGTAGGCTTCTAGAGCTACAAGGAAATCCAGCACATGGGCTTAAAATTTTTTCTTTGAGTGACTTTGGCCCAACTGTCATTAATAAGATGGGTCTGTAAAAGCTTGGGATCAGATTGCACTTTCCACAAAGAGATGCGACGCCAGGCGGCACCCAGATCTTGTGAAAGAGACACTCAAAGATTCACAGGTAATTGCCTCAGTCACCCCAGATTCTTACTAATTTTAGGGATGCATGCCAATATAAATTTAAAGCTCTGATGGGCCTGTTTCTTGGGAAATGTCTGCCGTATTTTAACACAATCCCTTATTGCACCAAAGCACTTGAAGAAGACTGGTAAATTATATCACATTGGTTGGGGCGGGGGGGGGGGAATCTTTTTGTGTTGTGGACAAAGTCTCAGGGTAGGTGAGCTGTTCATTTTCCCCCTCAAGATCCAGGGCAGCATGTAAACTTTAGAAATGGACCATCCACATCCAACTGTCAGGAGAATCAGTTTTGATGTGAAATTGCAATTTGGACTGAAGACCAATATCTTGCATGCCATATTAAATAAAACATCACATAAAGCTCAGAAGCGGTAGGAGAGAGAGAAAAAAAAAAGGTTGAAAAAATTTAGCAGAGTCACAGATGCCAGTTAAACCGAAGGCAGAAGATAACTTCCCAAGATACTGTATTATGGCCTATTGCTTCTGGAACGGACTGCATAAACAACACGAGGCACTGAGCCACTATAGGGCTCAGAACTATTACTGGAGAAAGGAATTTGTTTATTTGAGCAATAGAACTCTCTAACAGCAGCATCTGGGCTGCAAGAGGTAATTCACAATCAACATCACTTGGCTCTGCTGCTGAATTTATTAAAATTTTAAAAGAAATCAACCTCCTTTTGTCAATTGGTCTGAGAAAACAAGGCCAAGTTCAGAATCTCAGGCTTGCGAGGTGGGGTGACAATGACACTGGAGAGAAAGGCCACCTACAGAGCACTAGCTTTCAGCTTTCTCCGCACGTGCTCTACAAGCTGGTTGCCCCTTCTGCCCTTCCCAATGAGTCAACATGCACACACTACACTTCAGCGTGGGCTTGGTTGGGAGACAGGTGAGAAGGTTTTCTAGCCTCCTTCCATCTGTACACACTTTTTCACCCAAGCATCCACCAAAGGTGTGGGCACCTGACCTTTTCACTTTGTTCTGCTTCTGCCTTGACCAACGGCAAGAGGTCACCTAGAAGTAAAGTTCTCACAGCTGACAGAAAACTTGGCCTGCCTGGGAAAGATTTAGCAGCTTCTTTTTATTTTTATTTTTTAAGTGTACAAAGGCCAATAGCTGAGTACCTCCCTGAACCTCGTCAGGGCAATGACTCTAGTTCCAAACCCAGGAGAGACAAGTTTTGATGAATTTTCAGGAGATAAGGGCAGAGACTGCTGTGATCGATCCCGCAGAACCACATGTCGTTTGGGATGGAAATGGGCATGTTTCCTGTGCCCTGATGAGGACTTTATCTTCTCAGGTCCGGAAGAGGAAGAAAAGCTCAACTGATCTTTCTGGTGACTGCATTATTAAAACTTTCTATCTCCCACCATTCCATTTCTTTCTCACTGTCTGGTGACCTTTTTTATTGGATGGTGACGAGAGAGCCTCGTTGCCTTAAACTTATGATCCATTGCCTTGATTTAGTATTCTATTTACTCAAAAACATATCTATTGCTCAGAACCTCTGGCAATATGTTGGAAATACAGATGGGAAAAATATGACTCTTATCAGCTTAAGTGCTTTGTTTAAAAAATAGCCCAGAGCATTATCTAGCAGAAAATATCAGACATCATATGCAATGTGTTCTATCTCAAGCGAAAAGGTCAAGAAAGTGGGGAGGTGGCCAGGTATGGGGCTGCTGTGTTTCCAAGGACACTGGAAAGGATCGAAGACTGTGGGTGCCAAATTGAAGGCAAGGATCTGCCCAGACATATGGGTAAATCCTTATGTCCTAATTCTTCCTTCTTTGATACAGCCGTCCCATTTATATATTTGCTTTGATGAATTATAATAATGGCTCTGAATGGTATAAGAGTGCTTGCAACGTATATTTATAGAAAGCTAATTTATTCATCAGATAATCTCCGGGGAAGAGGACTTGACTCATGGTGTATAAACCTGCACATGTGAGCAAGCAGTACCCCCCCCCCCAACACACACACTTCTAATGGAAAACAAACATGCATTTCCATTGCCTATGCACAAAGTCAGAAGTTCCAGGTAGACAAACACAACTTGAAAAGCCCAGTTCTTCATAAGAATGTTTGTTGTGGAATCTAAACCTTGGAAATGTGTGATTTTTCTAGAATGTTGTTGAACTCCTGGTGACCTCAGAGAGAAAGGCAATGGGTCAGGATCCTCATAACATCTGGGGCTGAGAGGAACTGCGATCTTCAGGGGCAGCCGATTAGGAAGTGAAACCAAAGAATCAAAACTCCTGGAGGTTGTCAAGCCTCTGTTTAACATCAGCTCTGACAAGCATGACTCAAGTCCTGAAATGCCTGTGGTAGGAGGTGCTATGAAAACAGAGCTTTGTGGCTTTTATCCCTCCACTCTTGGTGATTATAGCGTTAGAGGGAAACCTACTGAGGTTTGCACTGGGGTTTTATTTTTCTCTGAATTAACATTTGGCAAAGAATTAGGGAAAGACTTTTTCCAAGGCCCTTCTAATCCTAGAAAACCTAAGTTTGCTACTTTAAAAAAATATTTGCTGGTCAACTATAAAAATCACGTTAAAATTTAAGAAGCAAACACTAGTCAAGAAAAAGAGGGATATTTCTGGCAAAGAGAGAGAGAGAACTATTTCAGATTCAAGGCAAGTTCACCAGCTAAATATAAGGTCAAAGAAGAAAGAAAGACATTCATTTCAAATGGTAGGAGTTCTAGAAATGTTGGCATGAAAATAACAACAACTACAACAAGTGGTGGAATGCAAACTGATCATGGCTCAGGGTTTGTAGTAAACATGCCCCCCATTTAGGATACTGGATAACATCAGTACGAGTTTGATATATTGACCTGGAACTCCATGTCTAGGTTGGAAGCTATTCCTGAGGATAGATACTCCTCCAATAGGTAGGGGGCCCAGAGGAGACAGACCTGAGACCAGAGGCCTCACAGCCTTCTCACTGAAGTGGCAGTTAAAGCTAAATCAGACAAGTCCTTTAGAGAAAAAGAACACTAGATATCAGGACCTCTTCACAGAGCAGGTGCATTCAAGGTGCTGCATTGAAATGTAGAGCACAGTTCCCCTCCCCTGAATTAGGGCTGATCCTGTGACTTCACCAGTGGAAGACCGTGGAAGTGACATGGGCCATTTCTTTCTTTCTTTCTTTCAAGCAGTAGGGGTCAGTGACAGAGGGAGAGAAAGAGATAGTCCCCAGCAGACTCTATGCAGAATATAGAGACTAGCCTTTAAAATTCTTTCCTCCTGGAATGTGTTTGGGGGGAGGCTGAACCACCAAGTACAGAATCTGGCTACCCCGCTGGAGAGGACACATGGAGAGACTGACTAGAAAGAGACTCAGAGACTACCAGAGAGAGAGAGAGAGAGAGAGAGAGAGATGCCTAGCCTTCCCAGCATTCCAGTCGGTCTTCTGACAAGTCCAGTTCTAATTTACTATCACCACCTGAGAGACCCAAGTGAGACCAGCAAAAAACTTCCTGTTTGAAGCAATTCAAGCCCCAGAACTATGAGATATAATCAAATAGTTTTGGAGTAATTTGTTATATAACAATGGGTAGCTGAAACACAAGGGCATCTGAGTGTTGTTCTTTTCATCCATTGGTTGATGGATTCATTTATTTGTCCATTTGGCAAACTTGCTGAATACCTGCAAAATAGGAGGCACTCTGCTCATTGCTGGAGAATCAGCAGGAACATAACATACCTGTTGCTGCTCCCTGGAGCCCCCAGCAGAGCAGCAGAGATATCCATAGCCATCAAACAAGCTACTGTAATCATGATGGGTGCCATACGAGGTGAAGGCTAGGGTGTTGTGGAAGGAGACAAACTATTTAGCACCAGATATATAAATCAGGGTGTCTGGCATCCATTCAAAAATTACCAGGCATGTTAAAAACTAGGAAGGAGCAATTCATAAGAGGAGAAAAATCAGTAATAGAAGCAAATTTAGGAATGACATAGATGATATAATTAGTACACAAGGATATCAAAACAGTTATAACTATATTCCATAACAAGGACATGTACTACGTGGAGGAGGAAAGGCTCAAATCAAGCTTATAAGATGTAAAATACAATGAGATGGAAAATACATTGGATGGTACTAACAGCAGGTAAGACAAGGCAAAGAAAAGATTGCAAACTTGAAGACAGAGAAATAGAAAATACTCAAAATGGAGCACAGAGAGAAAAAAGACTAAAAACAACAAAGTAGAAAACAATGGGGAGGAGGTAGCAGATAAAATATTTGAAAGATATAGCCATTTTTTTTCACAAATCTGATGAAAACTATAAATCCAGATCCAAGAAGTTCAAGGAAACTTCAGTACAAAAAATAAAAATATTTTATATATACACATACACATATATACATGTACATATAAGTTTATATATTGCATATATATGTGTCAGGTTGCTTAAAATAAGTTTGGAAAAATATTAAAACCAAGCAAGAAAATATATGTTATGAATAGAAGAATAGAGATAAGGATGACAGGAAATTGCTTGTCAGAGGTGATGCAAGCCAGAAAACAGAGGATTGACATTATTCAAGACCTGGGTGGCTGGAGGGTAGAGGAGTAAGGCTCTCAACCTAGAATTCTATAGCCAGCAAAAACATCTTTCAAAAACGAAGATGAGAAGCCAAGTCAGCTCTTCATCTCACAATTTCTGGCTTCAGAACTGTTTTCTCTCCTTTTAAAGTTGAGGAAATGAGTTTGGAAAGGCAACTTGTCAATTCTCCTCAAATTGATCTATAGGTTTAATGCAATCCTAATCAAAATCTCAGCTGTCTTTTTTTTTTTTTTTGTCTAAAACTGACTAGGTGATTCTAAAATTTATATGAAAGTTCAAAGTACCTAGAAAAGCCAAAACAAATTTGAGTAGGAAGAACAAAGTTGGAAGGCTCACACCAAATGATTTCAAGACTATTATAAGGCTACCTACAGTGATCAAAGCATATGGTATTGGTGCAAGATAGACATAAAGGTCAATGTAAGAGAAGAACCTGGAAATAGATTTACTTAGGTCTTTTTGACTCTGACAGTTTCCAAGGTAATGTAGAAGGCATCATCTTTTAAACAAATGATGCTATAATAACTGGATAGCTAATAAATAAATAGCTCAATAAAGCAAAAGAAGAAGACCTGATTGAAAGGACCTTAACCCCTACCTCATACCATACCCCCAAATTTATTTAAAGTGGATCATAGACCTAAAGGCAAATGTTAAAACTTTAAAACTTTTAAAAGAAAAAATAGGAAAAAGTCTAAGTGATCTTGGATTTTACAAAGATTTCTTAAATAGGACATGAAAAGCAGAAACTACAAAAGGGACAAAATCAACAAATTGGGCTCCATCAAATCTAAAGTGTCTTTGAAAGACACTATTATGAATCAACAATGCAAGCCACAGTATGGGAGAAAACATTTGTAAAACATATATTCTAGAAAGGAATGTGGACAGATTATATAAAGAAAACTTAGGTCTTAACAGTAATAACAGAAATAAGCTACTTCATCAGAGAATATATACACATGGCAAGTAAGCTCATGCAAAGATGCTCAACATCATTAGTCATTAGGGAAATAGAAATTAAAACCATATTGATATACCAATGTACACCAACTGGAATGATTAAAATTACAAAGCCTGACCAAAGCAAGTATTGGCCAGGATATGGAGAAACTAGAACACTCACGCTGCTCTTGGGAATGTAAAATAGCACAACTGTTGGAGAATAGTTTGACAGTTTCTTTAAAATTTAAGAATATAGATACCATATAACCAGTAATTCTATTCCTAGGTATTTACCCAAGAGAAATGGAAGCATGTGTTTCCATTAAGACCTATACATTAATGTTTATGGCAGCTTCATTTGTAATAGTCAAAAAGTAGAAATAAACCAAATGTCTATCAAACTGGAGTCTATCTATACAATAGAATACTACCATTATTAAAAAAGAATAAACTATTTATATACACAGAAACATAGTGAACCTCAAAATAATTATGCTGAGCAAAAGAAGACAAAAAAATCAAGATTACAGGCTGTATGAGTCTACTCATATAAAATTTTAGAAATGCACACATTATACCACCACATGCAATCCATACTGCCTGTTTTGAGGATAACTTGGCAAAATGTATAAAAATTCAAATGCACCCAGTCCTTAACCCGGCAAACCTACAGATAGGAATTTATATTCGAAATACATATAAAAATATTAGTATACAAACAACCTAATTTAAAAATGGACAAAGGTCTTGAATAGATACTTATCCAAAGAAGATATACAGATGGCTAATTAGCACATGAAAAGATGCTCCACATCACTAATCATTAGGGAAATGCAAAGCAAAACAAGAAGATGCCATTTCACTTCCATTAGGATGGCTCTGATTTAAAAAAAAAAAATCTAACACAACACATAAAGCAGAAAATAACAAGTGTTGACAAGGATATAGAGAAATTGGAACCCTTGTGCATGGCTGGTGGGAATGTAAAGTAATACAGTCACTGTAGAAAATAGCATGACAGTTCTTCAAAAAGCTAAATAAGAATTACTGAGTGATCTAGTAACTCCATTTCTAAGTATTCCCCCAAAAGAATGGGAAACAAGGACTCAGACAGATGTTTGTACAGCCATGTTCATAGCAGCATTATTCACAATACCAAAAAGTAGAAACGACACAAACGTTCATCGATGGATGAATGGATAAACAAAATATGGTATAAACATATGATAGAATAGTATTGAGCTTTAAAAAGGAAGGAAATTGGGACCTATGGTACAACATGAATGCATCTTAAGAACATTATTTTAAGTGAAATAAATCAAACAAATATCATATGATTCCATTTATATGAGGTACCTAAAAAAGTTAAATTCATAGAGACAAAAAATAGAGTGGTGGTTAGCAGAGGATAGGAAGAGGGGGACTCGGGTGGAGGGTGGGAAATGTTTAATGGGTACAGAGGTTCAGTTTTGCATGATGAAAAAATTCTGGAAATGGTTGGTGATGATGTTTGCACAACCATGTGAATGTGCTTACTGCCACTGAACTGCATAGTTAAAAATGGTTAAAATGGCCAATTTTACATTATGAATATTTTATCACAAGAAAGGAAAAAAAAATACTAGTGTAAGATATTCTCTGCAATGCTGTGTTGTAATAACAAAAGACCAGAAATAACCTAAGTGCCTGTGAACTGGGGGTTGGTAAAAAATGATAGCACATTAAAGAAAATGTAGCCATTAAAAATAATTAGAAGGCTCTCTATGTATTGATGGAAAATGATCTCCAATCCTTATTTGTAAAATGAAAAGGGAAAAAAAACACAATAAGAAAACAGTGTGTGCTCCCAACTGTACAAATAAAAAAGAGGTCTGGGGTTAGAGATGCACACCTGACACACACCTAGTTGCATATGTAATTCTGTATTTCTCGAAGGCTACAAAAGGCACTGGCACCACGGTTGCCTCTGGCAAGGGTGGAAGAAACACCTTTTCATTCTCCGAATTTTTACCATGATCATTCATAGCTTTTTTATTTCAAAAGGGCTAATTAAACCAAAAATCCTCACATGCGCACTAGATTTCATCCTTTCTCAGTTCCTGGGAACTCCACCCCCACACCTAGCTCCTCCCTCTAGTAATTTTCCCAGCTGGCTCTGCACCAGCGTCTTCCAGGGTGCGCTCCAAAGAGCATAGGCCCCCTCCCCAACCCCACTGCTTCTGCTCAGATCTGCTGCCTTCTCTAGAGAAGCTTGTCCCTTCTTCCTCTTCCAGATACACCTGCTGGAATGGCGGTGATGGCTGCTGTGTCTTGTGCAGTGTGGCCTCTGTTCTCTCCATCTCCTGAGTCAGCCCACTCTCTAGGCCCCTGGCCTCTGCTGCCTTCTTGCCAAACCCAAAGGCTTTCCTCAGGACTCCTTTTCCTCACTGACTTCTTGGCAACGTTCAGTAATGACTGTTTCTGAAATGCTATCTTTTTGTCCCACTGGACTGTATGCACCAGGAGTCTGGGAGCTGGTTGGGTTTGGGGTATCGTCCTCACCACCATGCACCTTCAGCACCATCGTGCTGCTTTGCATACAGCAGACATTCAATAAATACTGAATAAATTCAATAAATAAATTCAATAAATACTGAATGAATCAAGCCCTCCTGCCCTGCTTCCTGCTTCTCCGTCTGTTCCTTTTTTCTCTTGCAGAACATCCCTACTGTGGCTGTTCCTTAACACTCAGGCTGTGCCCCATGCCCTTCTCTGCATCCGCACAGGCCCACACCTTTGTCAGGTAACCAATGCCATCCCCCCCCCACCCCCAGTCCCCCCCCACACACACTGCTCTCTGGGACACCACCCTCAGGGCATTGTAGAAGCCACTCCTTGCCTGGCTCCTCATCAATTCAAAGTAAGGGTGTGTCTGAATTTATCTGCTCCTCCAAGCTCCTCCTGTTTCCAGGAAATTTTGTCTGTTAATTCTCACTTTCTCGTCTCTCTAGTCAGTGCCTCTGACTGGCCCTGCCTATCAAAGTTGCTGTCTTCCCTTTGCCCACATCTTGTCCAGCTCCTGCTTTCCTGGGACCAGCCTCAGCTGCTCAGACCTAGTGCCTGCCCAGCCCTCCAACTGGCCTCCCTGTCTCCCCCAACTCTTGCCCTGCCCGTACATCCTTCCCATCAGATTCACATATTTTAAAAACCCTTTCTCTACCACAACTAGAAATTAAGCTACTCACTTTAAAATGGTTAATTTTATGTTATGTGAACTTCAATTTAAAAAATTCCAATTACTAACTACTTGTAATATCTTCCTGGTTCCCTCATTAATTAATGAGTTAAATAAAATCTTCAACACACATTTATTTTAACAAATTAAGCTATTTTTACCCTCATGTAACCTGCTTAAAAACCGTAAATGGTTCCCTACTGCCCTCATGAAAAATGTCCATATGAGGCTGTGTTCAACATTGTGGGATGCCTATTAGAACTTTCTACCGTGATGGAAATGTTCCATATCATCACTGTCCAATACAGCAGCCACTAGACATATGTAACTATTGAACATTGGGAATGTGACTAGTGCAAGCAAGGAACTGGAATTTTAATTTACTTAATTTAAGTTAATTTGGACTTAAATTTAAACAACCACATATGGCTACTGACTGCCATAGCAGACAGTGCATTTCTAGAATTTGGTGGGCACTGGTCTTTCTTTCCATTTCTCTTCCTTGTCCTTAGTGTGCAGTCCTTTTTCTAGCCATGCTGGTCTCTTTTGAGTGGGTCATATCACTGAAGATTTCCATTCTCAGCTCCCTGTCCTCTGACTGCCCTTTGCACTCCCCTCTATGTATGAAAGCCTACCCATCACCCCAGGCCCACTCTTTACCCGCTTCTCCCAGTCTTACTGTCAGTCAACATGCTTTCCCCTTTGCTCAGGTCTTGGAAAACTAACTTCACCTGCAGTGCTTACTCTGGTGCTCAGTAAAACTCTGCTCTTAAAGAAAAGGTGTCTTCTGGGTTTGTCCAGATTCATTGCTCTTTATTGTGAGCTCTTGGTCAAGAACCCTTTGTATCATTCCCTTTCCTCTCCAGCTCTTCCCCTCCCTCACCCATGATCAGCACATGGTTCAGCGCAGCTGCAGACTGAACAGGTGACCGCAGTGAGACCGTGAGCTCACTCCTCTGCTCACACTGGCCATGTGTGATGTGCAAATGAGCATGAAGTGTTAAGAGGGGAAGGCTTCCCTGGGCTTCTATACAGAGGAGGGAAAATGTGGAAGAGTCACACCCGGTCTTCATGTTTTTATCCAATGAGAGATTTCCTTTTCAATTTAAACCCTAAAAGTTGCTTCATGTGTCTCACCAATCATGGATTTGGGCAGGATATAAAATGGACCAATCCAACCCAAGGTAAATTTGTGAGTCGAGCCTGGAGAATGAGAAGCCATTCCTGGGGTAATGAGAAATGTTGGCAATTTAGAGGAAAACACAGTCTTTTTTCCCCCCAAAATTTTATTTATTCATGAGAGAGGCAAAGACATAGGCAGAGGGAGAAGCAGGCTCCCTGCAGGAAACCTGATGCAGGACTCGATCCCAGGACCCCGGGATCACAACCTGAGCCAAAGGCAGACCTCAGCCACTGAACCACTTAGGTGCCTGGAAAACACCGTCTTTTGTGAAACAGAGATGGTGAGTCTATGTTAATTTTGAGCACAACCAAAATTAGACACTGAAAGATCTTAGGACAATGAAACAAAATCTGAGTGCCAGGTTGGAAAGCAAAAGGGCAGAGTGGCACATACAGAGTCTTGAGAATGTGGACAGTGTCTTGGAAAGCCATCAGTCTTCAGCCATGACGTGTCTTCTCTTTTTAACTATTTATGTTGAAAATATGCTGGTTTTTTAGTGAAAAAGAACCAGTGAAAAAGAACTAGAAATTAACCAAAAGCTCCCTAAGTATTACCACCACTACTACTACCACTACCGTTACCACTACTTCTACTGCTGCTATTACTTACTAATCATGAGGACAAGGAGCAGGAGGAGGAGACACACTGAGAACAGTAGTTGTACTAAATATCCTAGTTGACTATAGAAGCATGTAGAGTTTTTCTTCCACACTATGGTTTCAGTTGTTCCCAACTAATTTGTTGGCTGTCTTTATAGAGTCCCCAGTGAAAGAACATTTCGACATGCTGTTACAGATAAATATCTGAACCGAGCAGTCCCTGCCTGACTTTGCAGCCAAAGTTACAGTGCCCGGATCAGATAAAAGCATGAAAGCAGTCAATTCCCCTATAGAACTGTGGCTTAACAAAGCTTATTTCTCTCAGGATAAGTATAACTCCCAGGCTTAGAAGCAAGTGACCCTGGAAGGTAATGGGTCATTCTCACGGTCAGAGATGTAGGAAAAGACATAACCATCCCCACCTTGTACAACTCTTGTGCAACTATTAGGGGGATCAGAGAAAATGCCCATACCTGCTTGACACATAGTAAAGGCTTAATAAATAGTGGAGACAGTGAAGATTATAGGGACTTGGCAATGAAGTCATAAGGGCCTTCGTGGCCTGTGTGCCTGCAGAAGTGGGCTCTGGCTTTGAGGGGTTTTGCCAAGCCTGCCTCATGGACACAAGGGCTATTGCCATATCAGCTAGGCCCTCTGCATCACCCTAAATGGATATGATGCCCTCTGACCATGCATCCCTGGTCTGCTGGGATGTTGACTTAAGGAAGGAGGTATGGGGGAGAGAAAGGGAATGTCCTGCCTCAGTTGCTCTGCCTCTGGAGATGCCAATGCTTCCCAACCAGTTTACAGATTCCTCTGTCCTTGGTCACATTTATGTAACACATTCTGTGTCCTACTGCCTTTGGGGACCTTTCCTGGCGATTCCAGTCCCCAGCCACCTTCACCCTATTAATTTCCATGTACAGGGACACGGTGTCTACTTCCCAAGTGGACTTGCCACAATCTTCCTTAAACTGTTCTGTGGCTCTTGCCAAACAGCCAGTGGGTGCTGAGAGCGAAGCCTGCTATCCTAGATCTGCCTTGCTCAACACGGGAGTCACTAGAGAGAGGGATGGGGCTGTTGAGAACTTGAAATGTGGCCAGGCTGAATTGAAATGGGCTGTAAGTTTTGAATACACTGGATATTGCAGCCTTAGTCTTAAAAAAAGGAAAATAAAATAGCTCATTGGTAATTTGTTTATATTTATTCCATGCTGAAATCATGGATAATACATTAATCCAAATAAAATACATTATTGAGTCTAATTTCACCCTATTTCTTTTTCACTTTTTTTCACATAGCTACTAAAACATTTAAACAGTTGTCTTTGGACAACACAGCTTGAACTTCACCTATAGAGTACTATCAATGTATTTTCTCTTCCATATGATTTCTTAATAACATTTTCTTCCCTCTAGCTTCTTTATTGTGAGAATACAGTATAGAATACAAAAAATATACGAAATACGTGTTCATCAACTGCTTATGTTTTCAGTAAGGTTCCTTAGCAGTAGTTGGCTATAGTAGTTAGGTTTTGGGGGAGTTGGGATGCCTGGGTGGCTCAGCGGTTTAGTGCTGTCTTCAGCCCAGGGTGTGATCCTGGAGACCTGGGATCAAGTCCCATGTCAGACTCCCTGCATGGAGCCTGCTTCTCCCTCTGCCTATGTCTGCCTCTCTCTCTCTCTTTCTCTGTGTCTCTCATAGATAAATAAATAAAATCTTAAAAAAAAAAATAGTCTCATTATAAAAAAGTTTTTGGGGAGTCAAAAATTATATATAAATTTTCAACAATGGGGGGCTCGGTGCCCCTGAACCCTGTGTCGTTCAAGGGTCAATGGCACTTTCATGTCTCTTACATTACTTTTCAACTTGACAGCTCTGCCTTAGGCCACAACATCTCCCCCAACACTGTCTTGGCTTCCAGTCCACACAAGGTGAGCCTCTCAAGATTTTGTTGTCACTGCTGCCACCCCTCCCCTGGGAGCTCAAGGGCACAGCCCACTCAGGTGACATGACCCTGGGGCCTGTGAGTTAACTCAAAGCACCCTCCAGAGGCAGCTCCAGGTACACTGGGCTTCGCGGTTTCCCTGTCAGTGTACAAGATCCAAGGGGAGTCAGGGACAGGGCAGCACTGGGTTAAAAAAACTCAGGAAAATCCACATACGGCTCTTATGAACTTTGCCTCCAAAGGAGTTTTGAATAATGAACAGGGGAAATAAAAACTCAATTTGCAAAAATAAAAAAAGAGAGAGAGAGAGAGAGAAATTAAACTAAATTGAAAAAAATAACTTCTCGAGGCCGACAAACAGCAAAGGAGAATTTTTGAAAACATATTATTTTAGTTTCAGGGGTTTACCAGATAGATTGATTTGGTGATAAGGGGCTCCGAAAGCTATTTTCTCGGCTTCAGCAGAAGTTAACCACCTCAGAATGCCTCAGTATTTAGTTCTGCAGCTGACAGCAAACATGTCGGGGAAAAGCAAGATAAATGAATGAACATACTGGATCAGAGCCCCTAGCAATCTCTACAGCTCCATCCCATGTGGCCCTGATTAACACCAAGGCCAGTTTAGAAATCTCACATTGTTTTTCTGGGAGCAGGACAGCAGCCAGAGTTCAGTGACATGGAACCTGTTGTCAGTAGCCCCATAAACGGGCAGGAAAGTTTTAATTGGGTTTTTAGCAGGCAGACAAAAGGGAAAGGGAGGATGCTTTTTTTTTCTTTTTTTTCTAATCTTCTCCTATAAGCTACTTCCAGCCCCCAGGCCCCAACCCCCAAAACACACATGCTTACGGTTGTCACTCACTCCTGCCCTGGGTGGAAAGCAAAGCAAAATCGTTTATTTATGTTCCTTACCATGAGACCCAGCAAATGACACACTTATAAACATTTGTTCTTGCAGGGAAAAAGAGAAACCTAATTTCTTTTGTGACACTTGTACAACCCCACTGCGTTTGGATATTTTTCTGAGACGAGCAATAAAAGCTCTGTCTTCAAAGGCTGCTTTGTTCTTGCCTTTTCTTGAAATGAAGGTGCTCTCGAAAACATGTCTAGAAAATGCTCATGAATTCCAAATGGCACTCAGGTTCTCAATCCCCTCCCCCTGCCCAGCCTCCCAGGGTAAATGCTAATTTCCTGTCAGATCTCCAGCCCCCGATAGGCAATATCACTCTTCTAGGCTTCAGGGAGAGGGAAATGCCATTTATGAAAGACCGAAAGATCCAAGTGACAGGTTGGAAGGTCTTGATGGGATTCACAGGTCTGAATGTGTCCCTGGTCCGGGTTGTTTGGTCTGCATGGGACAGTTGTCTTTCTGACCTCTGTTGTACTCAGAGAATATATCAGAGCAAAATTCCCTCTGCTTACTCCTTCATCAATCAACAAACCCATAGAGAGGGAGGCCGTATGCCCTGCTTCTAGAAGAAACTGAACAAGTCAGCCTATTTCCTGAGGCAAGCAGGGCTATGGAAAACTCCGAGGCTGGGGCTCCATGGTTGATCCTGAAAAGAAAGGACTCTCAGCTTCCGCAGGTCCAAGGAATGATGACACTTGTGACATGCCATCCAGCTGTGTGAACTACTTAAACACCCCCTCCTCCATTAGCCCATGGGTGGGCTTTAATCTGTTGTGAGAATCAAAATACACTCAGTGAGCCATAAATTTGGGAGACAGCAAAACGAAATAGCCATGTGTATAGTGTTTAGAGCCAGAAAGACCTGGGGTCAAATCCCAGCTCCTTCAATTACTGCCCACATGACCTTGAGTCATTTATTAACCTCTGTGAGCCCAACTGTCCTCACCTGTGACACGAAAGTAATAGCACCTACAATCATGGCGCTGAGGCAGTGATATCCGACAGAAATGCACTGAGGGCCACAGGCTCAAGCCGGGTATGTAATTCAAAATTTTCCAGCAGTAACTTTCAAAGAGTAAAAAGAAAACAGATAAAATTAACTCCTGATTTTAATGATGTTGTTTATTTTGCCACCCTGAAGCTCAAAATTTTCCTATGGTCTACCACAAGAATTCTGTGTGGTATTAGGATTCCTTTTCCTAACAGCTTCATGTGGAATCCCAATATATGGTGGAATTGGGCCCTGAAGGGTGAGCCTTGGGCTAAGTTAGTCAGATCTGACCCTCTCTGTGCCATGGGAGCTGGACTGCTATGGGGACGAGGACGCACAAGATTAGGTGAACAAGACGCGCCATGACACCTTTGTCATTTTCTCTGAAAGCCGTCCTAGTCTACGATGTTAGTGTCCTAGGGCCACCATAGAAAGTACTACAAACCAAACATAAATTTACTCTCTCATTTCTGAGGCTAGATGTCTCAGGTCAAGGTGTCACATGCTCCTTCAGATGTCTCTAAAGAAGGATCTGCTCCAGGCCTCCCTCTTAGCTTCTGGTAGTTCCTTGGCTTTTGGTGACATCATAGTCTTCACATGGCCTTCTTATGTGCATGTCTGTCTCTGCGTCCATATTTCCCTTTGTTATAAGGACTCCAGTCACACTGGATTAGGGCCCACCCTAATAACCTCATCTTAACTTAATTACTTTCTATCTCCAAATTAGGTCAGTTCTGAATTACAGTAGCTTATGAATCCCACATATCCTTTTTGGGAGACACAATTCAATCAGAAGCGTCTTTGCTTGTGCCCCGCCCCCCCCGAACCCCAGCTAATTCCCCTTTCCTCTCTCTCTGTAGTTCTTACTGCTCTGGCTTGAATCTCAAATGTCTCTCTTTCAGAAGGTCTTGTCTTTATATTTCCATAATTATAGGCTTCAGTTGGGTGTTCTCCTAAAACAAAGAAATCATTTACCCCAAAGGAATTTTGACTTCACTACTTCTTTCCAGATAATCGGTTTGGGTTCTGAAAAGGCAGGTTGGGTGTTCTCCATGGCTTCCTAGCTTCAGCCAAATAAGATTTCAAAAATGTTAGGGTCTCCCTTTCCGCTTAGGTATTCTGCAACATTAATATAAATTTATTTCATAAGTCCAAATGATTAAACATTTGTGAATACAATGAAGTCAGTCAGTGAGAATAATGAGGCTCTTTTGACAGATGTAAAAACTTGAAATCTGGGTTTATTGAAGAAAACGGCAATCTTCTATCAGCCCCAGCGTGTAATTTACTTCTGTATTCGATTTAAGTTGCATAAAATGGAGAAAATCTTGATTCCTATCAGTAAAACTGACACCATTTGCAGCTTCATAGCACATGCTGCAATCTCAGAATAGTCTCCAATTAAACAGCTATGGTCAGAATTTTATTCAGAGAATTGATCGGGTTAGCACAAGTTAACCCACTGGAGGTCGACAACGTGTTAAAATTTAGTGTAAACCAAATTTGTGTGTGCCGATGTAATTGTATTACTGTTTAAAATATGTAATTTGGAAAATTAAATTTAAATTATTTACAGAGCTCCTGGAGCACTTCTGTAGTGCCCTGGGGCTCTTTGGAAGACCATAATTAGAAAATCTCTGACTTACTCAGCCAGGTCCAAGCTCACCTGCATTTCACTTTCCCCTCCAACCTCCTTCTCCTTTGCTCCCCCTACAGGCACTTCCAGTTTCAGGGGGCTGACTTTTCAGGGCCCCAAGTTAAGCGTTTTTCAGATGTTCTGTTTATGCTGCACCCCTGCTGGAATCACAGCCCAGCCCACCTCCCATTCGCCATCCCTTATTGAGGTCAGGCATCTGTAGCAAACTGCAGAGTGTAGTGTAAAGGTGAGGAGACTGCAGTGGTGTCCTCCCCTGGCATCCCCAGAAGCACGAGCTGGAGAGAAGGGCAAGAGCAGGCATTGCAAAGCAGTGAGACTGCAGCGTGAGGAGGAGGCTAGCTACCTGCAGGATCACAGAAGAGCAAGGACCTAATTCAGAGGCCTCTAGTGCCCCTTGATTCTGCAGAATGGAAACTTCAGCTTGCTGCCAATTTTTCACTTCGCCCTTCATGAATTTATTCACAAGTTTTAGCTTTGTTTTATCCTCCTCCCCTCTGCACCCTAATTTCTTCAGAGGCAGAGCTTCAAACATCTTTGCATGTTGCTCAGTACAGGCACAAGGATAGGCCCATAAATGTTCAGAAAGTACTTGGCTGACGCTGCTGATCAACAGGATAAACTAAAAGGTAAGTGTGGGTAGGATCAGAGGAGGAGACCATTGTAGGTGAAAAGCATGGGGAAGGGGTGCCTAGAAGGTTCTACAGTATAGAACAGGAGTACGTTGGCCCTCCCAGTGTAGCATCTTGTAGGTACACACCTGGTTGTGCTTTGAGCCCTGGCTCCAGTGATGGTGTAGCCTTGTTCTGGTATCTTTTATTCTCTCATATGTCCTTAAATTCAAAATGAAGACTTTGTACCTTCACAACAGATGTGGCCGGCCAGCCAGGAGTCAGTACTGTTCTGGTAGATGATTAACAAAAGCCTGATCTATAGAACTTGCCAATTTCTGTGGTGTAAATGCTCCCACCGCAGGTGGTTTCCAGCTACTGCTGTGATGGCACTGAACAGGCTGCCCGGAAGAGTTGCACACCCTCAGCCTGTGTGAGCAGGCCCAAGCGCAGCCCTGTTCGGAGTCAACGTTGCATGCTAGGGCTTGCATTCAAGAAGGCTTCTATAATCAGACAGGACATTCTGTCTTTGATTAATTTCAAGTGCAGTCAAAAATAGAACATGCAAGAGCTTATTCACAGTACAAGACAGAGAGATTGTCTAATGCCTCCCTTCCTCTTAACTGTCTGTTTTGATGAGTAAATAATGACAGACTAGTTTACCGATGAGACAGATCAAAACCAAGAACAAGGTGCTGTGCTTTGCAGGACTCTGTGAAGGTCTCGGCTCCCATGTGTCTCATTACATCTGAATTCCAGAAGCAAAGGCCCTTTTAAAATCCTACACAATGCAGACCAGCCTGCAGAGCACGGAGCTTATAAAAGTTCAGGTTTCAGCCTCATCCCAACCCCACTCTCAGAGTCCAATCTAAGAGGTCAGCAGTGAGGCCCATGAATGAGCACTAAAACTTAAGAACAACTACCCTACAGAAAGATTTTTGGGGCATCTGGGGGCTCAGTTGGTTTAGCATCCAACTCTTGGTTTCAACTGAGGTCGTATCTCAGGGTGGTGGGATTAAGTCACACATCAGGCTCCACACTCAGTGTGGAGTCTGCTTGAGAGTCTGTCTCCCTCTCCCTTTGTCCCACCCACTCATGCTCTCTTCTCTCTCTCTCTCTCAAATAAATAGATGAATCTTAAAAAAAGAAAAAGAAAAAAAAAAGAAAAAGAAAGAAAGAAAGACTTTGGGGAGAGATACAAGAATGTTCCTGCAATAAGATACTATTCTGAGTTTAAAGAAACAGTGACAAACAAACCAGGTGCAGAATTTAAGATTTAAAAGGGAGAAGGAGTAGCTTACCCTTCCCCACTCACCTGACACCCACCTCCTCTTACTACAGGATTTGTCCTCTCCAGAAGACTGCTGGATCTGCCTTTCCAAGGGCCAGAGGTCTGGACTTGGCATGTGTGGCTCCTTGGAGCTCAGCCCCAGCCCAGGGGTGAGGCAGGGGATGCACTCAGCCCCGTGGCCCTGCCATCATCTCGCTGTGGGAGCCAGAGAGAACAGGCACCACACGTGCCCGATTCCAAGCCATTTTCAGAGACACACGCCTTGGAAAGGAGTAGGCTTTGTCAATGCACACCCATCTATCAGAGACGAAACTTTCTCAGAGAGACACTGCCACATCAAATGTCCCAGCGTCCCACCTTTGACATAGTTAGTGCAGCTCTCTTATTAGCCACATGGTTTTCCTTTTTCAGGGTCACAAGTTCTCACTCTCTGGGAGAAGCTTCTGGGGTGTAGAGAATTCAAAGGAGTTGAGGTCTCTTGACCACACTTCAGTACCACATGTATAAAAGCTGCACGTCAGTAACAGTAGTGGCTTTGACTGATGAGCCCAAATGTTAGTTATTCAAACTTCTCTTTCAATTCCCTAAGTCATTGTCCACAATGATTTTGAAATGCAGATGGTGGACATTATTGTTCTGTGTCCAGATACCTTCCTTAGAAATCTTTTCCTGCCATGGAGGAAGAGACAATCCTCTGAACTACATGCATTTAGAGCCCATCTGCTGGCGTCCTCCTCTGACAGGCACCACGGGTGTAGGCACTCCTAATTTGTCTCTGTCTTCACCATGGAATGGCCCAAAATTCATGAATGGGATTCTTTGTTTACCTCCTGTAATTAATCTCTGTCTCATTGGGAGAAAACTCTAGCAAGCAACAATGCAGTTTGTGTATCTGCAGGCAGCAGACTCCACACCTATTCGAAGCTCATGCACCAATCCATTGTCCCAACATGAATCCCTTCCGGGTTTTTAAAACAAGACACATGGGTGAGCAAACAAATGAGCCTGTGCACGGCGGCTGGGCCACCAGGGTCAGCGGGAAACGGACCAGGCATGTCTTGATGATGCATCCAGTGGAAGCTCATGATTTGTGGAATCTGTTGAAGCGGAACTGATGGGGCTTAGGTAGGAAGTGGGAAGGAGAAGAGGGCTTTTCAAAATGTAGATGTTTGTTATCTGAGGCCAAGACGAGCATACTACCTTTTGGAGGGAGGTTAAGACAGAGTCTTTAGAGGAAGTCTGCACCTCCTTTCCACTCCTCTGGGCCTGACGCTTTGGGCACCTGCTCTCCTCCTGCCTCTCTAGAAGTTCCTGCTCAGCCTTTATCAGAACATTCTTCTACTACTGCATCTATAGGGCAGCCTTCCTCAAACCAGATATCAAAAAATATATATATATATATATATTCTTACTGAGATCAGAGTGGAGAAGTCTGTCCTTTGTCCTGGACACCCATAAGCTCCAATAGCACTTACACATGCTAGGAGGATTGGTTGACTTGCAGACATTTATTCCATGTGCCCAGGCCCCAGCCCCAGATGACTGGTCCAACACAGTCATGCTAACTCCATCCCCCTTGCTACTGATTGGTTCAGGAGTAGGTTTGCAGCCTAACCCCAGCCAACAACATTTGAGGGAAAAAGAAACTAGAGGAAGAGGCAGCTTCCTTCCTCCGTTCAGCAGAAGCATCCAAGTCCCCACCCAGGTGAGCCAAGGTATCCCCGTTATAGAACTGATTCCCAAATATGCATTTTCAGTTTCATTTCAGTGTCTCTCCTGAGCTCCAGCCCCGTCTCTCGCTGCTTGAGGGAAGCTGCTTGGTGCCACAGAAAAGCCAATCAGGAGTGCCATTGTCTCCAACCTTGCCAAAATTGTTTATCTAAAAATGTTCCACAAGACTCATGGTTGGGTTCAAGTTTTGCAGCCAAATTGAGACAGCTAGCTGCTCCTTCTGTCTGTCATCTCTGTTGATAGATGTCATCACTCTTCTTGCCGTAGGGCTCTGTGATTTCTTCAGTAAAAGTTTCCTTCTTTCCAGGCTGGAAAACTGGGGTTCACCTTCAATTCTTTTTTCCCTTATTTCCCCACATCCAGTTATCCAACCCACACCCTTCTCATAATCCCATCATGCTCCTGCCCCTACCTGTGAGCTCTGCCTCCTTGCACTTAAGGAGGACAATTATAAAACCCCAGACTGGAGGAGCTGCATGCTTTCCTCTGGAATTATCTACTACATGGATACCACACAGTTTCTAAAGGCACTGATCTGATCCCCTCTGCCCCCTGTTCAGAAAAATGAAAAGGTAACCCATTGCCTTTAGATAATTCCAAACTTTGTTCATGAATCTGCATGATCTAGCACTGAATTAAAATTCCAGCTATGTAATTTGCTATACTCCCATTTTTCTTCTTTTTTTTAAAAAAAGATTTTATTTATTTATTCATGAGAGACACACAGAGAGGGGCACAGACATAGGCAGAGGGAGAAGCAGGCTCCCTGCAGGGAACCTGATGCAGGAGTCGATCCCAGGACCCCAGGATCACACCCTGAGCTGAAGCCAGATGCTCAACCACTGAGCCACCCAGGCGTCCCTACTCCATTTTTCTGATGCATCTTCCTCAGAGCCTGGACTGGGCTGAATAGTGTCCTTCCAAAATCTGTTTCTACCAGAACCTCAGAATGTGACCTTATTTGGAAATAGGGTCTTTGTAGATATAATTAGTTAAGATGAAGTCATGCTGGATTAGGGTGGGCCCCAATCCAGTGACTTGGTGTCCTTATAAGAAGGCCATGGTGAGACACAAGATACATACCAAGGGAAGATGGTCATGTGAAGGTGAAGGCAGAAACCAGATCTGTGCTGTCATAAGCCAAAGAACACTAAGGATTGCTGGAAACCAGGAGAAGTTAGAACGGGCAAGGAAGGAGCCTTCCCTAGAGACTTCAGAGAGAGTATGACCTTGGTGATACTTTGTTTCAGCCTTCTAGCTTCCAGAACTGTGAGGCTAGCATTCTAGGCTAAATTTCTGGTTTAAGCCCATCAGTTTGTGGCACTTTGTCACAGAAGCCCTAGGAAAGCACCGGAGAGCCTTTCCATAAACCACTTTGTGTTGTCCCACACATATGCTTTGGTCCATGTCTCTGGAAAGCCCTTCCCTCACCTCTTGTCCTTTGACATGTCTACATTTCTCAAGTTTCAACTAAAATACCACCACAAACAGTTGTACATGGCCTGGAAGTTCTCCCCTCCTTTCCTATCGCTTGCATGATGGCTTTCTAATTGTCTTCCCATAGACTGGGAGCCAGATGCTCCAAAATGGGTGCTCTTCCACCACCTGACATGATAGGTGCACACTTGTGATAGGATCTCAAATGTAAGACAGGACAAACAAATGAGTGTCTAATATGCTCCTTGATAAAGGTTGTGCTGGGCTTCTTTTAGTGAGAAAGGGGGAAGACAGAAATACAAGGCAACAGTAACAAGATAGGAAGGGTCATGCCTATCTGTTCACTCTTCCAGGTGAACTCCAAGATGAAGTTTTCGGGGGCGCTTGGGGTGGCTCAGTCAGTTAAGTGTCCGACTCGATTTCAGCTCAGATCATGATCTCAGGGTCATGAGGTCAAGCCCCATATCAGGCTCTGCGCTCAGTGGGGAGTCGGCTTGAGATTTTTCTCTCTCCCTCTCCGTCTGCCTCTTCCTCCAACATACACACTCTCTCTAAATTAATTAATTAATTAATTAATCAGTCAGTTAATTTAAAGAAAAAAGATAGATAGTGTTTTCAAACACTTAAAAAGCATCCAGGCAGACTTCACAAGAACCCAAGTCTTTTTTTTTTTTTTAATTCATGATAGTCATATATATAGAGAGAGGCAGAGACAAGGCAGAGATAAAGGCAGAGGGAGAAGCAGGCTCCATGCACCGGGAGCCCGACATGGGATTCGATCCCGGGTCTCCAGGATCGCGCCCTGGGCCAAAGGCAGGCGCCAAACCGCTGCGCCACCCAGGGATCCCCGAACCCAAGTCTTTATACCATTCAATTCCTTTGATTAAATGTTCTAAACAGCTTTACCCAGGTATAATTGGCATATAATGAATTCTCCATTTTAAAGTGTACAATTTGATATTATGACATTTGTATATGCCCATGAAATCATCACCATAATCAAGATAATGAACATACATACCATCTCCAAAAGTTTTCTTGTGCCACTTTTAAAAATTGTGATAAAATGCACTGCAACATCAAGCTTACCATTTTAACTATTTTTAAGTTTACTGTTTAGTGGGATTATGTATATTCACATTGTTGTGCAAATATCATCTCAATGCATATCCAGAACTTTTTCATCTTGTAAAACTGAATTGCTGTACCTATTAAATAATAACTGCCTGTTGTCCACCTCCCCCAGATCCTGGCAACAACCATTCCATTTTCTGTTTCAAATCTGTTCCCACTCTAGGGACCGCAGGTAAGTGGAATCATACAGGATTTATCTCTTAATAACTGGCTTATTCCACTTGGCATAATGTCTTTGAGGTTCATATACATTGTAAAAGTGTCAGAATTTTCTTCCTTTCTAAGACTGCATAATATTCTGTTGTATGTGTATTCCACATCACATCAAATTCATATTTTAATTTGGGGATAACTGACATTTTAACAATATTGAATCTTCTTATCTTTTAACAAAATCTCTCTCTCCATTTATTCAGGATTTCTTTAATTTCTCAGCAGTTTCAATAAACATGTCTTGCATGTCTTTTTGCTAGATTAATCCCTAAGCTTCATATTTTTGATGCTATCATAAATGGCATTTTTGTTTTAATTCTCAATTGTTTGCTTCTAGTAGTTAAAAATATAATTGACTTTTTATATTGATATTGCCTCCTGCAACCTTACTATACTCACTTATTCTTGTTGGTTGTTTGGGTAGATGTCTTTTGCAGATAATCATGGTGACTGTGAATGGAGTTACACTCCTTTATTTCTAATCTGGATATTTTTCATACCTTTTTCTTGCATTATTGCACTGGCTAGTATCTCCCAATATTGAATAGATGTGATGAGAAAAGACATACATCTTTGCCTTGTCCAGATGTTAGGGGTCAACCAGCCTGTCACCATTTAGTATGATGTTAACTATGTGTTTTCCATAGATGCCTTTCTCTTTCTCATTTTCTGACATCATTTATGAGGCATAAATTCCAGATTTTGTCAAATAATTTTTTTCAACTATTGAGAAGATTATATAGCTGTGCTTTTTTTTTACTTTGTTAATATGAATTAAACTGATTGATTTTCAAATGTTAAACCAATCTTGTATTCCTACTATAAGCCCCACTTGTTTTGATGCATGGTTCTTTTGATACATTGTTTAATTTTATATGCTAAAATTTTGTTAAGAATTTTTACATATTGGGGCACCAGGGTGACTCAGTGTTTGAGCATCTGCCTTTGGCTCAGGTCATGATCCCGGGGTCCTGGGTTCAAGTCCTGCATCACAGTCCCTGCAGGGAGCCTGCTTCTCTTTCTGCCTATGTCTCTGCCTCTCTGTGTGTCTCTCATGAACAAATAAGTAAATCTTTTAAAAAAAGAATTTTTACATATTTGTTCATGAAGGGTATTGGTCTGTAGTTTCACTGCAATGTCTTTGTCTAGTTTTGGTATCAAAGTAATCCTTATCTAGAACATTTTGAGAAATATTTTTTCCCCTTCTATATCTGAAAGAGTTTGGGTAGAATTGATATCACTTGTTCCTTAAATATTTGGTTATAATTTACCTATAAAGCCATCTGGGTCTGGAGTTTTTTCATTTGTTTGTTTGTTTATTTTTTAAGGGAAGATTTTAGATTAATTTAAAATTGAAATAAACTCAATTTGTTTAAAACTATTGGGTTATTCAGGCTATAAGTTTTCCTTCTTTAAACATTTTATGTAAATTCAATTAATTACCATACATTGTATTATTAGTTTCAGAGATAGAGTTCAGTGGTTCATCAGTGGCATATAACACCCAGGGCTCATTACATCATGTGTCCTCCTTAATGCCCATCACCCAGTTACCCCCCCCACCTCCCCTCCAGCGACCCCTGTTTGTTTCCAATAGTGAAGAGTCTCTTATGGTTTGTCTCCCTCTCTAATTTCGTCTCATTTTATTTTTCCTTCCCTTCCTCTATGATCCTCTGTTTTGTTGCTTAAATTCCATATATGAGTGAAATAATATGATAATTGCCTTTCCCTGATTGACTTATTTCCCTTAGCATAATACCCTCTGGTTCCATCCATGTTATTGCAAATGAAAAAAGATTTCATTTTTAATGGCTGAGTAATATTCCACTATATATGTATGTATATATATTATATATGTGTGGTATATATATATATATATATATATATATATATATATATATATAATCTTCTTTATCTATTCACCTATTTCTTCTTGAGTGAGCTTTTTGTAGCTTTCATCTTCCATGGGATTTGTCTAACCATCCAAGATGTTACATTTATTGGCATATATTTGTTCATGGTATAGCCTTATTATTGTTTTGATATCTATAGAATCACAGATGTGTGGTAAAGTCACCTCTCTCATTCCTGATATTGGTCGTGTGTGTGTGTGTCTTTCTCTCTCTTCCTGCTTAGTCTAACTAGAGGTTTATTGATTTTACCAATGTTCCCAAAGAATGAGATTTTGGTTTCATTGTCTCTATTTCCTACTTCATTGATTTCCACTCTGATCTTTATTATTTTATTCCTTTTGCCGATCTTTAGTTGAATTTGCTTTTCCTTTTCTTAAATTGGAAACAGAGGTCACTTAATTTCGCTTTCTTCTTTTCTTACACAGTGTTTAATGCTAAAAATAACCCTATAAATATTGCATTAGCTGCATTCCAAAAATTTTGACATATTGTGTTTTCTTTCTCATTCAGTTCAAAGTATTTCCTAATTTCCCTTTTAATCTTTTTTTGACCATATGATATGTAAATGTGTATTATTTACTTTTCATATAGTTGGGCATTTCCCAGATATCTTTCTGTAACTGATTTCTATCTTAATTCCACTGTGGTCATAGAAATACTTTGTGTGACTTGAATCCTTTTGCATTTATTGAGACTATTTCAAAACCAGAATATAAACTATCTTGATATATGTTCCAAGCATATTTGAAAAGAATGTGCATTTTTCTGTTTGGGGGTAGAACGTTCTACAAATGCCAGTTAGGTCAGATTGGGTAATACTGTTGTTCAAGTCTTTTATATTTTTATTGATTTTTTTTCTTTTTCTTTCAATTATTGAGAGAGGGCTGATGAAATCCAAATATAATTGTGGAGTGTCTATTTCTCTCTGCTGTTCTTTGGGGGTATGGGGAATGTGGAGGTCAGAAGGTTGAGCACCGCCCCATCAAGAGTGGAGAATAAAAGACCATGGTTGATCATGGCTGGGCAGCTTACGGCACTATGGGAGTGTGGTGTGCAAGTAGGAGCCCCATCACAGTGGAAAGATAGTGACAATGTTTCCTTTAGAAAGAAAGATGCTCAGTTGGGCTTACCTTGGGCTAAATGCTTTCCTATTCCTCCAACACATTGGTTTCCAGAGTAGGATGGGCATCAGATCACCTGAGGGCTATTTACACAGACTTCTGGGCCCTGTCCACAGGGTTTCTGATTCTGTACATTTGCCACAAAGTCCAAGACTTTGCATTTCTAACAAGTTCCTGGGTGATGCTCATGGTGCTGGTCCAGACCACAGTTTGGGAAGCACTGCTCTAATGCTGCAAACTTTGCCTTCACTTTGGTCCTTACACCTGCTCTCCCTTTGCTTTGAACCCTCATCTACCCCTACAACCTTGCCACCCAGCCCTGGCTAACATTTCATCAGCTTCCCTGAATCTCCATATCTATATTAGTTACTTTCTCCAGATGCTCCTAATACCCCATGTCACGTTATGCCGTGATTGCCTGTTACCTGTCATCTTGTCTTCTCTATGGACTACTGGACCCCTAGAACAAAGTCTCTGTCTGGCTTGTGTACCATTGTCCATCCAGGGCAGAGTTCACACTCAAACATTCACTGCACAAGTAATGTCTAATCCCTTGAAGTCTGAGTGGTCACAAAAGCCTCACCTGAGCTTTCCATAGAGTCTGTGAACTGAATAGCAATTATAATGTTGACATCTAAGATATCTGGAGATGGGACCAGAGTCTCCTGAGATCATGCCTTCCTTCTTGGATGTTAGATTTGGGCAAGAGATCCATGGAATAAGGTAGGAGTGTTGGGGGCAATAGTGTCAAACACACCTCCACTCTTTGGAATTTCTTCCTCGAATGAACACATCCTGAGTCACAGTGTACTGAGGCCTCCTCTCAGAGGAGCTATTTTGTCATTTCTAACCCCTCAGGGAAGTGTCTGCTTTGTGTTGGCAGCACCTGCCAGGCTAAAGATGGATGATCAAGGTTCCACCTTGATGGATAGCTGCCCCCAACAAATTGGCACATGATCTGCAGAGAGATCTTCTTTAGGAAATGTGACAAATGGTGACAGATGAGCAAGGTGAGCTTCACTTCTGCTTCCAGAGACACCAGCTCTGATGAAACTTTCTGTGGCAGATGAAAAATAGCCCACCACATGAGATCTAAGAGAAAGAAAACACCCAGTTCAAATAGCAAAATTAATAACCCTGTGCATTTGAATGACTTTGTACTACGCAAAGATTGCTTCCTCTCCATTTTTATAATTACCATTGAGATAGACAGGATAGGTAGTATTATTCCCATTTGTCCCATGGGTAAACTAAGGCTATAAGCAGTTAAAGGTCACCCCCCACCCCAAGTTACATGGTACACGAGGACAGAGCCAGGGTTACAGCCTGTCATCTGTTTTTCCATCCAGGGCTCTTCATACCCACTAATGGGACATTGGGGTGGAAAAACGAAGCTCTTTATTTTACTATAAAGCAGCAAAAAATAAAGGCTGACTGGTAAGAGAGGTTTGTTTGTACACATGCTTTATTCTCAAGGCTGATTTATGAGAGAAAAACATCATGGGAAAGCATTTGGCTGGAGCCGAGAAAAAAAGAAATGCACTCTGTGTCATTTCAGGTACACCACATGCCATGTTCCCCAGCAAGCCCGAGGTGATCTGCATGGTGGGCAGGCGGTCTCTGCTGCATGCCTTCGATGTGGCAAGCATGATGAGGCTTTATTCTTCATGCAAAGGGCCTTGCTGGAGCTATTCACCGCCTCCCTGAGTGCAATGCCACGTGCATCGCTTTAGGGGACAAAGCTGGGGTCCATGTACCAGCCTCAGGCCAATTAAGCCTAAAACAAATTCTCAGGCTTCCAGAGCACCGATTACACTTGAAGTGCCGTGGGCCCCAACCTACAGTGGAAAGCCTGCTGGACGCGCCCCAGTAATTGGGCTGGTGTACTGGCTCTGTGTCCATGGCTTTCCTAATGACCAGTGGTGCCGGCTGTTTGTTTAGGAGCATTTTAAAATATGAAAGCACTAGAAAATGCAGTCAGTGAGCCCACAGGCCAGGCTCCCCTGGAGGCCATTTGCTGGGCACACACTCTGGATTTTTTCTAGTAGGTCTAGGGGCATAAGTACGAATGCAGAGATATAAAGGTCAAAGAAGCCAGCGTTATTAAAGCAGGCCTGAGAAGTCCCCAAATGTGAAGAGTAACCTCAGATCAGGTGGGGGGAAAAATCATGGATTTTTCATCAAGAAAACACTAGCTCAGCATGGAAGAGGAAACAATTATTCATAAAACCCACAGGTTGCAAATACATGACCTCTCATCCCATTGGAGAGAGATTCTAAATGGCTAATAGCTTCAGGGTGATTAACTTGGGTTGGATTAACTTTGTGTTATAAATGGATCAAATCCACACAGTTTAGAGGTTACAGAATTGTTCTTTCCCACCAATGTATTTTCATAAGCAGCAGATTAAAAAAAATGAGACTTAAGAAGATAACTTCATTTGTTGGATTCCACCGATGTTTCCTGAGTGCCTACTATGTGTTGATGAGGAATATGCCCAACTCTGGCAAGAAGTAAGCTCCTCGAAGTTACAGGCTCAGATAGGAGACATACCCTGGCCAAGCATCTGGATGGAGAGGGACACTGATGATCATCATTTTCACCAATTGATCTCCACCAAAGGGCACACATCAAAGTACACAGGCTGCTCCTCCTTCTGAATCTATCAAGTCTGACATGGGGACCAGGCAGGTATAGTGTTAAAAGGCTTCCAGGTAATTCTGCTAGACAATAATCTAGTCTAAGTCTTCCATCATCCAGATGCGCAAACTGAAGCCCAGACTGGGGAGGGATATGATTAGGATAAACTACTCCAGCACAACTGGGGTGTAGATTTCATAGCCCCCAGGTGCCCACCGACACTCTTTCTCTTCCACCTTATGACCACTCAACAACATTAGATGCCCATGGAGCTGGGCCTTGGTGATAGGTAGGAATAATTCCAACCGGGCAGACCTGGGAAAGCTTCTTGGCAGAGGTCAGACCTAACTGAGCCTCGACACCTGGGCAGTGGTATTAACCAGGCCGTTATTTCCAGCAACACCTGCCCATCCACCCCCTGGCCTTACTGCATCCCTGCCAACATCTTTGCTGATAGGCAACTCTCCTCCCTTCTGCTCTGGCAAGAAAGGGCATATCTTCTTAATATAACAGCAACTTTTGGAAGAAAAAGAACAACCACTCAATTGGAAAATGGGCAAAATACAGAACCAGACAGTTCACAGAAAAAGAAATACAGATGATATTTATACCAATGAGAAGATGCTCAACCTCATGTGTAAAAGAAAGAGAAATTAAAATCATGCTAGAGATACCATGTATTTCCTGAGAGATCAGCAAAAACACAAAATCTTGCTAATAGTTGGGAAACCTGGAGCACAATGGACATTCTTGATGGGAGTGCAAAATGGTACAATCCCCCATGCGGGGCAATCTGACAACATCTACCAAAATTATAAATTTAACTTATGATTCAACAATCCCACTTTTGGGCATATATCCTTCTTTTCCTCCCTCACATACCCAAGCTCACATGAATACAGTCAAGGTTGGTCAAGGAAGCATTGTGTGTAATCACAAAAGGCTGGAATTGGCTAAAGAGTACATCAGTAGAGAATAAATAAGCAGTGGTCCATTCACACAGTGGATCTACCACACGCTTACATAATAAAATCAAGAACCTGTACTGACATGGAGACATCTCCAGGACATATTTTAAGAAGAAATAGCAAACCGTTCATTTATTGTATGAAATGCTATATAAGATATGTTACATTTTGTGCAAAAAAGGAAGAAAATAAGATATTTGTATTTGATCAGATTTGTATGAAGAAAGAGTGCACAAATTCTCAATAAACATAAAAAGTGAACGTGGATGTGAGATGTGATAGACAAGAATGGGTGTGAACACAATCTGTGTATCCCTCCTCGTGTGTTTTTGATTAAAAAAAAAAAAAAGACTGTTAGAGCTGTTTTAGGTTCATAGGGAAATTGAGAGGAAGGTATGAAGATTTTCCATATACCCTCTGGCCCCACACACACTCCATCATCAGCATCCCCTACCAAAGTGCTACACTTGTTACAATTAGTGAGCCTACACGAACACATCATCATCGCTTAGAATCTGTAGTTTACCTTAGTGTTCGTGCTATCAGTGCTGTGCATCCTCTGGGTCTGGACAAACACTATAATGACTTGTGTCCACCACTATAGTATCATACAGAGTAGTTTCATGACCATGAAACTTCTGTGCTCTGCCCATTCATCCCTCCTCACCCCAACCCCCAGCAACCATTGGTCTTTTTACTGTCTTTATGATTTAGCCTTTTCCAGAACGTCTTAGAGTTGCAATCCCATACTATTTAGCCTTTTCAGATTGGCTTCTTTCACGTAGTTATATGCATTCAAGATTCCTTCATGTCTTTTCATGGCTCAACAGCTCATTTCTTTTTAGTACTGACTAATATTCCATTATCTGGATAGACCACAGTGTATTTGTCCATTCAACCTACTAACAGACATCTTTACTGCCTCAAAGCTTCAGCAATTATGAATATAGTTGCTATAAATATCTGTGTGCAGGTTTTTGTATGCACTTTAGTTTTCCTCTTCATTTCTGAATGATGTGAATATATACCTTCTCTAAAAAACAAAATTTCACTTTAAAAAGTTCTTTCTCACATTCATTCCAAATGTACACCTGTGCCCTGTGATCTTCATGCCCCACCTTGGGACCCAACCACTGCACAAAATTGGCTTTGGAAACCTTGGGGGCAGAGGTTGGGGCAGTTGTTTCAGTCCCTTTTAAAAGTCTTCACTCTTCCCAACTCAAGGAAAGAGGGCCCTTTCTTTGCCCACTGTGCATGCACAGGGAAACACAGGATTCATGTCCACTCGGTCTTTATAATTCTGAGCCTGTTCTGGGGCTCACACCTCCTGATGGGAATTAAAGAGCCACTTTGAGAGCCAACATTTAGGAAACATGCATAGCATCCCCTCATATCATCTTTGCTGCGGTCCTGTAATGTAGCACCCCCATTTTAGAAGAGCAGACCAAGACCTAGGAGAGATCAATAATTTGTCCAAGGATACAGAGCCAGCTCGGCCTGGCGTTGGGGCTCTTGGCTGCTGTCTCTGCTCTTATGCAGTAATTTACAACCAGCCTGCCTCAAAATGAATAATAGTGATAAAAAGTAATAACAGGCAGCACATGCAGAGAGTGGCCAGTTGCCAGTCTCCACGCTAACCAGCAACACACATTATTTCATATATTCCATAGGACAAATCTGAGCAGTAGGCACTGTCTCTTTGTACAAAGAGGGAAACTGAGGCTCAGAGAGGTTAAGAAACATCAGTAGGGTCACAGGCTAGTGAGAGTAGAACTGGAATTTCAGCTGGGATGTGACTCCAATGCTACCGGGGCTCATAACACCATCTGACCCTGTGCCTCCTGTTACAGGGTTTCTGATATCTGTTTCTTACTCCAGCTCACGTTACAAGGCCCATAATGGGATTATGGGCCTTTCTGGAAGTGGCATCCACAGCTTTCACCTGTGTCACAGTGAATCATCAGCCACCGCTGGGCCTTCCAGGGTCTTTACCCCTGCTTGCTGCCTCTTTTTGTTTTAATATTTTATTTATTTATTCATGAGAGACAGAGAGAGAGAGAGGCACAGACACAGGCAGAGGGAGAAGCAGGCTCCATGCAGGGAGCCTGATGTGGGACTTGATCCAGGGACTCCAGGATCACACCCTGGGCCAAAGGCAGGCACTACACGGCTGAGCCACCCAGGGCAAGCCACACTGCTTGCTACCTCTTAATTGTTATTCTTTTTCACTATTTCACTGACCAGGAGGGAGAGAAGGAAGACACCTACCTTGTCTAGTGATTCCCACGCCTGGGACAGGGGAAGGGCTGGGTGGCTGGGGCCACCGCTTCTTGTGAACTTCATCTCCCCTGCGTGTGGCAGCAGCAGTGGGGGTGGCCCCTTGCCAGCGGAACCCTGGGACAGTTCTGGGGGCTCTAGACACTGCAGATGGCCTGTGCATCTATAGCCACTTAATGCAACACGGGGTGCTCTTGCTTTGTTGTATAAACTATGCTTGACATTCAAATACCTTGTGATGAGAAAGCCTGGGCCCCGGGCAGCACTCACGCAGGCAGGGCAGCATTTCTTCTTTCTCTTCCCATTGACCGTAGATGTCTGAAATCCCTCCGGACACACTAAGACTGGAAACCAGCAGGGGGATGACACGAGTGTTCTCCCGGGTCCCCCGGCTCAGGGACCGTCAAAGCCGGAGCACCAGAGAGGGCTCCAGGCTTGTGAGAGCAGAAAAAACCCGGGGAGACAGTCAGCTTTAAGAAACCAAACCCGATGGGGTCCCTGGGTGGCGCAGCGGTTTGGCACCTGCCTTTGGCCCAGGGCGCGATCCTGGAGACCCGGGATCGAATCCCACGTCGGGCTCCCGGTGCATGGAGCCTGCTTCTCCCTCTGCCTGTGTCTCTGCCTCTCTCTCTCTCTCTGTGACTATCATAAATAAAAAAAGAAAAAAAGAAAGAAACCAAACCCGAGAAAGAGCCCGAGTCGAGTAAAAACTGCATTTGTTAGAATTCGTGGGGAAAGAAAAAAAGTCTTTACAGGAACAAACATGATTTTTTATTAAAACTCAAAACTTTGCCAAGTGCGGGGAGCTCGCTCTCTGTCGTCCACAGGGAATGTGAAAATCTTGGGGAAAATAATGCACTGGAGAAAATGTGCTGTGTCAGGGAAACGCGGTGCACAAGCAGCAAGGCCTGGAGGCCGGTCATTACCGATGCGGCCGTGGCCGTCGCGGCTCAGAGCATCATCTGGGGGCTCCAGGGAACCGCGGCGGAGGGAAGGAGGCCAGGGGACCCCTCGCCCCTGCATCTTGCAGTGCTCCCTGTGTGTGGCCCAGCTGCCAGGGCAAGGGCCCTTCCCCCGAGGGCCGCACCGGGCAGGCCAGCCCGCACCGCCTGCGATGAGGACTCTGGTCCCACCATGTCCAGGAGCTACTGTCCCCAGTGCCCTCCCAGCGGGGGGGGCAGACTCTGGCCCGGCCACTCAGGGGGCCCCAGCGAGCCTCTGTTTCCTGGCCTGTCTCCAGGCTTCCCAACAAGTCTTTGCTGGGCAGATAAAAAGAGAAAATGTGAAGGCCACTGGCCTAACACCTTGCGCATACCAGGAATTCAGTGTCTATTGATTCACTTGTTCATTCATTCATTCATTGTCCATAACATAACTGTCTTTACTTCTTCTCCAGAAATAAACTTAGAGTAGGTGCTATACATAGAGTTGCCAAATAATAAAGTTTAAAATGAAATAAATCGCGGGCAAAAACTCTTTCTGCCAAAACACAACCAAAAGTCTGAGGCAATAGGTGTAGTTGCTTCAAACATTGTGAATCTGTACATTTTTTTTTTTTTTTTGCAGTTTTAGCCTGTCTTTGTGTGTCCGGAATAACTGTCCAGCGCTGCTCTATGGAGCCCCAGCCCTGTGAGTCACCCCGTGGTTGTGATGGCGGGAAATGTGAAGATTTGCTGCATCACCCACCGCTGGGAAGTGGAGAGCACAAATCCACGGCCTGTTCCACAGACATCCTGCGTCTGCTTGCCACTCAGATCTCTTGGAGCTGAGTTATCTCGTGGGACAAATCTCAGGGTGGGGGTGGGCTCTCCCTCTCTCCCTATGGCACCTGCTTAACTCATAATTACACCAAGCAGCTGGATTTTGAACAGACAGGGTGAAACGGATTATGTCACAAAATGGATCATGTTACATATCAAGTAGCATCTTCAAATCTTTGTTTGCAGGTCATTAAATACTTAGTCTGGGGTGAAATGGAGGTGCTCTAAAACAAGTGCTGATTAAGCCACAACTAGACTTTTTTTTTTTTTTTTTTTTTTAAGAAATAAATCTGACAATGTAGTGACAAAATAAAAATCCCTCACAAAGGGAGGCACAGGCATGGAAAGTTGTATTCTGTTGATTGCTTTTATTGTGTGATTTAGAGTAGGCACCTCCAGGGCCCTGGGGTACCCCATCAGGTTTCCTGGGGCTCAGGCTCTGGGGAGACCACGGTTGAACGCCTCCTTCATCCAGGTCTAGGGCATCAGCTTTTCTGCTACTCCAGGTCCAATTTCTGGAACTTGACTTCCAGAAGGGCCTTTTGAAAGCCCTTGAGCTGACATGCACTCAGAGCTGCTTCAGACCAAGGGTTTCTAAATCCCTTTTCCCCAGGAGAAGGCATAGCTTGAGGAGCTTCCAAAATTGGCACCATTTGGGACAGCATGATATTTAGTCTAACAGGCCTCCCTACTTCTGAGGCAGTTTCCAAAAGTGGAGAAGATTCCGGCTGCATCTGGAAGAGTCTACTCCTGTAGGCTTTCTTTCCTGGGCTCCATGTTCTTTCACAACAAACAAGATCTTGAGAAGAACCCCAGAGCTTTCACCCCGCATACCCTGAGCTGGCCCAAATCATTTCCCTGACCCATTCTCTTCCCAGAAGAGAGGGAAGTTGCTCAGACAGGGCAGGGGAGCAGGGAACCAGGAGGTGAGTAGGTCTGGAAAGGAAGATGGATGGGTCCTCCTCCCCCCAGCAGAGGCCAGGGGACAGGCCGGAAGGCCAGGCCCCAGTGTCGGGCAACTCCCTGGCTATAGATTCTGCTCGACTAGAAGGAAACTGGCCATGGGCTCACGCTGAGGACTGTGGTTTCCTGTAGTTGGCCAGTCAGCCTTTTTGGAACATCTATGAGCATTACCCCAGGGCCTGGGGCCCTAGAGCAGCACAGAGCCCCTGTCCTGATGGAAGGGCCCAGTGAATACATGAACTGGGAAAGGCACACGAAGACCACCAGTAGAGGCTGCTTGGTCAGAGCCTGCTACAGCAAGCACTCAGCCACGTCTCCCGTTTGGCAGAGACTCAAAGGCAGGCAGAGCGGGGCGGCTTTATAGTGGACACGGGAGAGGGCACCCCGTGGGCCCTGAGAGGCCGGCAGCAGCCGCCTGGAAGTGGGGCATCCCGTGTGTGGTTAGGGGAGCCTACTTGGCTTTGCTATGTAGTCCTGAATTAGAAAGGGGCAGAAATTAGGGGGAACTGCACTCACTCACCACGTCTGGACCATTTGGGGCAGGCTGCTGCAGAGGCGGTGGGTCAGAGTTCTGTGTCATATACGTCTGGCCACTGTTTGTATATTTGGTCTCACAAACCACCGCGACCCTCGTGTGTTGTTGGTGTAAATGTAAAATGGCACGACCTTTCCGGAAAAGGGCTTGCCAGATGCTTATAAAGTTAAACAGACACATACCACACAACTCCGCAGCCCCGCTCCTCGTTTTTTACCCCCCGAAAGGAGAACTTGTGCGTACACAAAGATTTGATCACAAGTGATTACAGCAGCTGTAATCAATCACATTCACCCCAAACTAAAAACAATCCAAATGGTCTCACCCGGGAATGGATAAACGAACCGTGGTCTATCCGCACAATAGAGGGATCGGCAGCAACCAGAAGGAATGAACCATGATACCACCACCATGAATGAATCCCACACACATTATGCTAAGCCAAAGAAGCCACATGCTAGCTGATTCCGTTTATGTGACAGTCTGGAAAAGGCAACTCTATGAGGACAGGAAACAGATTGTTGGGTGCTAGGGAAGAGGTGGGGAGGGTTTGATTCCAAGGGGGCATGAGCAAATTTCGGGGTGTGATGGAGCTATTCTGTATCTTTTTTTTTTTTTTAAGATTTTATTTATTCATGAGAGACACAGAGAGAGAGAGAGGGAGAGGCAGAGACACAGGCAGAGGGAAAAGCAGGCTCCATGCAGGGGGCCCGATGTGGGACTCGATCCCAGGACTCCAGGATCACGCCCTGGGCTGAAGGCAGATGCTAAACTGCTGAGCCACCCAGGGATCCCCACTATTCTGTATCTTGATTTTAACTACAGGGCTACCTGTTTTCTCAACATTCAGAGAACTGTACATTAAAAGGAGTGGGTCCCACTCTGTTTAGATTACATTGGAAAAATAGAAAAAAATATAGTGAGAAGTTATCACTGTTATGAAGAGAAAAAGAGCAGGAGAGAAAGAGGGAGATGTGAGAGTGCACTTTAGATGGGTGGTCAGGGAAGGCAGGGATGTTTGAGCAGACACCGGATGGGACAAATGGGGCAGGTGTGTCTCTGGGAGAGATGCCTCCAGGAGGAGGGCCACAGGGAGGGGCCTGAGGCCCCAGCAGCAGGGAGGGTTTCAGGAACAGTTGGCCAGAGAGTGGGGCAGGCGGAGAGGACATCAGAGCTGTGGCCTTAAACCTCCGCAAGAAGTTCAAATTTTAAGTTGTCTGGCAAGCATTAGAGGGCTTTGGGCCAGAGTGACATGATGTCACTTACACATGCAGAGGTCCACTGGGGGCATGGTGTGGAGATGGGAGGGCAGTACCCAGGCGTGCAGCAGGGCCAGCCGGCTGGTGGCGGGTGACAGCAGAGGGCCTGAGGACGGCCAGATTGGGGGCACCTGGGATGGCAGAGACAGGATTGACTGCTTGGTTATCTGCGGGCTGTGAGAGAAGGAGTTGAGGTGAGGTTATCAATACCACCGGGTACGGGGGAGTGGAGGGGGCCTGGGGAGCCCTCATGCCTCAGAGATCCACCTGCAGATCCTAGGCTCTGGCTTCTGCAGACACAGTCCTGCAGACACAGCCGCAAAGGAAGCTTCCGCCCTCTATCTCCAGGTCCCTACCTGCACTGGCCTCCTGCCACTCTCTTCCAGGGCACCCCCCCCCCCCCCCGGGGCCAGCAGACTTCCCTCTGCTGGCTCTGCGTCTCCCTGTGCTCACCCCTGCTCCTATTCCCTGGGCCCCGGCCCTGGCCTCTCTTCCTGCTCCCCTCTCCCGTGACCTCCTTGTAAGAATTCTTTCCATTTCGAAATGCCTGCCTCTCCTTAGCCCACTTGCAATCTGCCTTCCAAGTCCTGCCCTGTTCCCATTGGCTGTCCCATATTTCCTTTTGCCCGTGGGAAGCCCCCTGGTGGCACCCAAATTCAGGAGTTTGGAAATCCAGCCTGCCCCCTTCCCCGCGCTCTCTGTGTTTTTTGGGGGGACCCACCCACTTTCCTCTCCCATCAAAAAGCTCCAGAGATGCAAGAGTTTAAGCTCCTGGGCACCTTCCTGTCATTGTCACACCCTTGCCTGGTCTCAGGCTCACATCCCAACCCCGGTGCTAGGTTCCTGATCTGATGAGTCTTCCATTCTTTCCTTCTCTCCCACCTGCCTCTGTACCCCCTATGCCATCATGATGACCTTTGCCACACTTCCAGCCATAGCTGGAACCTTCCTTATAAACCCTGCAGGCCTCAGCACTTGTAGGACAAAAGGCTTGTTCTTTCTGTCCCCAGTGACTGTGAGCTTTATCATCTAAACCAGGACATTTCTGAGCAGAGGGGGCACCATTAGAAGCCAGGCTTAGGCAACAGCAAACACTGGGGTTCACAGGTATCTGACTCTGGCCACATCTGCAGTCCCATCTACCCCCCTACCCCAGTCACGACTCCTGGGGTGGGGGGCACTGGCATCAGGTCAGCCAAACTCCAGACCAGTCTTGTCCCTGTGGGCCATGGTGCTTCTTTGGTTTGAAAAGACTTTCCTCCTCCCCAAATACACTTCTTCAGATGTGGCCCTTCGCTCACATATCTGAGAAAGTCAGCTGGAAAGCTTCCGGGGTGCCCTCCAAAACTCATTCTGTTCCCTTTGACTCCACATGGATGCACATAAGGCTTCAGCCTTGAGTAGTTCCTTAAGATTCGACATCTCAGTTTTCACATCCATAATATGGGTGTAACAACACCTTCTGCATCCAGGCTGTTGAAGGCACCAGTTGGCCTAACACACGTAACCCATGAAGATCAGTGTCTGGTGAGCAGAAGAACTCAAGTGTTCACTCTGATTATTTCCTCACAGCACTTTATCACACACACTGTAGATATTACATCATAAAAAACTTAAAGCCTTGGTTTCCTCCTCTCTACAACTCTTGGTACAATCCTGGCTCCTTAGTGGGTGCCCAGCAATCATCTGAACAATGGATGACACCGGAGGAAGGGATGGTGACAGCAGGTTTCCTGGTTGGCTAGGTTGGAGGCACTCAAGGGTCCAGTAGAACAATTAATTGCTCTTTCTCAAGGGGTCAAGGGGGAGCCAGAATCCCAGGAAGGTCTGGGAGAAGGGGTGGCTTATCAGAAGCAGACGTGGAGGGGATCCCTGGGCTCAGTGGTTTAGCGCCTGCCATCGTCCCAGGGCATGATCCCGGAGTCCCAGGATCGAGTCCTATGTTGGGCTCCCTGCCTGGAGCCTGCTTCTCCCTCTGCCTGTGTCTCTGCCTCTCAGAGGAAACTCACTCTGTGTCTCTCATGAATAAATAAATAAAATCTCTTTAAAAAAAAAAAAAGGCAGCAGCAGACGTGGATAAAGTCCATTTGCAGGGTCACTCCTCGGGATCTTCTTCTAACAGTTGCATTGGGTGTGCTGTGAGTTCATTGGTTAGATGCTCATGTCATTGGTCTTTAATCATTGAAAATCTCCCCCATCTTTTAGTACATCTTATATACCTGTTTAAATTCCACCATATGCCACACTCCACTACTCTTAAGCAGCCCTTCCCAGTAAGCCTGTTCTTGGCAGAAACACTGTGCTTTCCCAAAAACGTGCTTCCCCTTCTCCCACCCCCACTCTGTTCTAAAAAGTTACAAGACGCTCCGTGGATGAGGGTGGTCCAGAAGTCTTTCCTTACCCATCCTGTGTCACCACGGACTGGATGACCCCCTAATCCAAGGGAGGTGAGAAAGGGAGACCATGCAAGACTCTAAAGCAAAAGCTGTTTGCTATTTTTCTAGAGTTGGAGCAAGAGGGCTTCTTCTGTGGAGGATAAAAGACTAAAAATCAATGACAGGGTTGTCTGAAGACTCAAGTTTCATCTTATCTCAAGAAGCAACAACAAAAAACTCCACATAGGAATCAGTTATTTCAGTCTTTATCAGATTTAGCTCAAAGATGTTGCTCGCATTGGCAGTCAAGCGGTATAGGCTATTTATTTGAAGGATACTTGATTATCCATTTGTTTATTGATTGAGTTAAGCAAGTGTGCGTAAGCCTGTTTCCTTGGAAGAAAAAGAGGTCTTCTATTATGTGAAAGAGAGTCCTGTTAATATAAAAAAAGAGAAGAGAAAGTTGGACAAAATCAAGCACTGTCTAAGCTCTCAATCAATTCAGGAGAACCCAGAAAGTTATGAGAAAATGATAATCTGCAAAGATGAGGGGATGTTTCCTGTAAAACTCAGAAGTGGAGAGAAATGAACCAAAGGGCCTGGAAGCAGGGTGCAAGTGGGGGAGTTCAAGAGAGATGGCTCCCATGTTTCATACTGGATGCCTATGGACATGAATTCCTATGAGGAGCATGAATAGTGTTGGAGGCTCAACCATAGAGACAGCAAAGTGGAATGCTAGTCTGTGTGAAGAGGGAAGCATGCTGGAGGAAGCCCACTGGAGTCTTGCAAAGGGTCAGGCATTTTAGACAACAGTGAATTTCTAGTTGCTTAAAAAACTTTTAGAAAACAAACTACCCATGGACCAAGTTGTAAGTTAGTCCCTTTGAGATGTGAGTGAAGAATCTCATAAACAAATCTGTGTAGCTTTTAATGGCATTCATGTCACCCAGGGCAGCAGGCTCTCTCAGAAGAAAGCCACTTAAAAAGCTACCCTCTAATCTTGCTTTGTCTTCTACCACTGGCCATCTAGAGCTTTCTGAGATTTCCTGTTTGGCTCCCATGGTGGTAGTAGTTATTGTAGCTATCACAAGGAGTGGGGTGTGCACAAGGCATGAAAGCCCAGAGAGTCAGCAAGACAATGCCATAAAATGCCTTTGTGTGCCCTCCCAACATGACATCTCTGCTGAGGTGACAAGACAGTGCAGGGCTACTGACCACCAGCAAGATCACAGCTCTCTAAAGAGGGATCTTCAAAATACATGCAGATCCCAACCACCTTTGACCACACAGACTGCTTCCATCCTGGTCCAGGCAATACCCATACCTGCCAGGCCATCCCCTAAACCTTCTCACTGGTTTCTTTCTGTCCATCCTTGCTGTTTTAAGGATGTTCCTAACACAGCAAGCCAGAGTAATTCCCTGAAAACACACTTCACTTCTGAAGCTGACAGCATCCCTTATGATGTCACTTCAAAATATGGACCTATGTTCCCCAGAGAACATCTATGAGAATGTTCACAGCAGCACTATTTGGAAGAGTCTGAATGATCCATGAGCAACAGAATAGAGAAATACATCATGGTCCATCGATACAGTGACACAGCAGGAAGAACTAAGCATCTACAACCACTCCCACCAACAACTCGAGCAGAAGAAGCCAGACACAAGAGAGAACATACCCCATCATCTACTGAGACAAAGTTTGAAATGAGACCAACCTAGTCTATGGTGGTGGGGGTCCAGAGAGAAATCACCCCTGGGTAGAGTGGCAACAGGAAGAAGCCGCGAGGCAAGCTTGGGGAGGCTGGAATGTGGCTCTCCATCTGGTTCTGGTTAAAGAGGAAACTCACTCTGAGAAATTTCATCAAGCTGTATATACCCTTATGATTTCCATGCTTTTATATATGTACGCTACACCTCAATAAAGTATAAAACCTTTGAGATAATTGTGCAAAGTAAGATTTAAAAATAGACAGTATGAAGATAATGTAAACCTCTGTAGCTATTCAGAGGCAATGGCTGTAGAATATTTGGTGCAAATTTTGAGTCCTCTGGATCTGTGTATATGAAACAAGTACTTTTTAAATTAAAGGAGTTCAGGTTTGTAAAAGAAAATTTGTACTCACAGTGTTGGCTAGGATGCAACAGGAAGTTTCTCAAATAAGAGGGCTGAAAGCTCTCAATAGGTGGGAGGAAGGGAAGAGACAGAAGCAGGGAAGAGATGTGTTTTTTGTTTTGTTTTGTTTTTGTTTTTGTTTTTGTTTTGGCTAGACTAACAATTCCAACCAAGGAAATGCCCAGCTAGGTGTTTTACCTGGTGGACCTTTGCTAGATGTGTCTCACCTTATAGCCCTTCTGTGAGCCAGTTTGTGTTGATTACAGCTGAGGACCTGTGCAGAAGCCCCCCTGGGTTATCCTGAAGTTACCCTTAGCTCATTATTATACTAAGATCTCCTCCTATGGAAGGACTTTTCCACCATTTATTGAGTGTATATGTATCCACTAGCATGTTGACACTCTAGGTATGCGTAATTAAACCTGGGTTCCATATGAATTGGCCTCTACCAGCAAGCTAGGCACACTATTACCATAGAGCCTTTGGGCTGGCTGCTCCTCTTTCTGGAACATTCTTCTTCCAGCTTAAGTCAAGCCTTGCTTCCTTACTTTTTTTGATTTTTGCTAAAATTTTGCCTTCTTAGTGAGTCTCTTCCTGCCACCAGCCCTCTCCACCCCTATTTTGTTTTTCTCTATAGCCCCTGTCATCTACTATTACACTATATTATTTAGTTACTTATATTTATTGTCTGTCTCCTACTACAATGTAAGCCCTATAAGTGAAGGGATTTTTGTCTATTCTGCTCATTACTATATCCTCCGTGCCCAGAAAAGAACTTGGCACATAGTAGAAACTCAATGAACATGACATGCATGAAAAGGCAAAGGGATGAGTAGATATTGAGAATGTCTTTGAATCCAATACAGCATGGGGCAAAGTGGTCATTTATGTGACAATCTGGTCAACAGAACTGGATTGTAGGAATTCCTCAAGCCAAGTTAGAATCAGATTGCAACTAAGGAAAGGGGGAAATTGTGAATTTCCCTACATATATACCCTGATCTCAGTCTCTGCAGTTCTTATTTTGGGTACATCAGGTCACTCCATCATTCACACAAAACTATATTGGAGTGCCTACTATGTGCCAGGCACTGTGCTAGGTGCCGGATCCTGGATAATTGAGCACCTTGATGAAAGATGCTTGCTGACAGGTGAGACAGATGATGATAATTGTTATTGAAAGTTATGCACTATGGGCATTATCTCATAACATCGTCACAGAAGCCACTGGAGAGACCACTACCTCTTGATTTTATATCCTAATTTTACAAAGAGTTATAGAAGGTTAAGTGACCTGCCCATTGTCACATGGCTAGAAAATGGCATAATCGGAGTTTGAATCAGCCAGCTTGACTCTGACCGGTCCTTAACTATGACTCCCTTCTTTCTGTGGAGAAAGTCAGCTTCAGCTGAGTTCTGTGAACCCCTTAAGGAGCTTTGGGGGAGATGAATGTGGAGACAGCTAGTGTTGTAGTATAACATCAGATGCAATGATAGGCACACAGACCCCAAAACCAAAGCACTGGTTTTTGGGGATGTGGTCAGAAAATGCATTACAGACGCTTTTGAGGGGTCCTCAAAGACCAACAGCATTTCAGCAGACAGAGCAGGGAAGTCAGAAGGAGTGGATATAGAATCAAGGAAGAAAGAGCCTGAGCGCAAGGGACCCACATGGGGCAATCCCAGGTAAAAGCAACCCAAAAAACTTTTGTGACATCCACTCCACAGCATGAGTACTATCATAAAGGCTTTCCAGACTGATATGGGTGTACAAAGGGTCTAGAGCATCGTTGCTATTCAATAAATATCAACCTTCCTTCTTAAGATGCCCCAGGGTGGGGGGATCAAAGACAGGACACAGAAATGGAGTATGAGATTTCTCCTAAGCAGCTCTGGCTCTTATGAATACTTTGGACTGATCGCATTTATTCAGGGCTATATTTCAGTTAGGTGCTATGGCCTGAATGTTTGTGTCCACCCAAACATCATATGTTGAAATCCTAACCCAAAAGCTGATGGTGTTAGGAGGTGGGGCCTTTGGGAGGCGTATAGATCATGAGGGTGCAGCCTTTGTGGTTGGGATTAATATCATTTTGAAAGACTCCAGATAGTCTCTTCTGCAATGTGAAGACACAGTAAAAAAGATGAAGCAGACCCTCATCAAACACTGAATCCACTGGTGCCATGATGCCATACTTACCAGCCTCCAGAACTATAAGAAATAAATTTCTGTTGTTTCTAAGGCACCCGGTTTATGGTCTTTTGTTATAGCAACCAGAATGGAAGAAGACACTGGAGCTAAACCCATTTTACCATAATTAGAGAATAACAGTGTGTTGGAACTTGGACCAGCTCCAGCTATCCCTGATACTCTCATCTTGCAGAGAAGAACATAGGAGGAGAGGTAACTGATTCCTGATCACATAGCTACTTGCTCAGCAGAAGTAACTGATCCACAATCACAGAGCTAGTTTCTCACACCCTTAGAAGCATATCAAGGCTAGCCCATGTGTGTGCAATTAATGTCCACCAACATAAGGGAAAGGTCATTTGAGGAGATGATTAAAGACAATCCTACACTGAGAGATTTCTCCAGAGCCAATGCCTCCTCATCTCATTACTGATGTGAGTAGGGTGGATGGCAGTCAGTGTCCCTTGGGATATGCCTGGCTCTTTCACTTGCAAATGGCACTTCATGGATTTCTAGGTTCCATGTTGGCAATTGTGGTTATACTAGATCTTACTAGCTGGCTACCAGTGGGCTTATGATTTTCACGTGACCTCCATTTAATCAGACTGTTTAGTGTTCTAGAACCCAGTATTTACTGATCATGCCTTATTTTGAATTTGTTTTCTTAACCATCATCTACCACACTGAATCCCAGTCTCTGGAGACACGGTCCGCTGGGTTCAGGCGTATCAAATGTCCCCAGGGAGTCTAATACTTCACCCTCTCACATTCACTGTTAGGAGCGACTTTAGTTTTTGCTGAAGCAGCTTGCTGGGGAGGGAGATGAGGAGAGCCTGCCTAACAGAAGGGGCTCGAGTATCACCAGAAGGAAGAGTTGTCCTGAGCAAAGGTGGGAGCCAGCAGTGAAGTATAGAGTGGTTGAGGGCAGCACCCCTGAAAGACAGGACAAAGAAAGACTTAAAAAAAATCTTAAAAACAAAGGATAAAACAGGTGGGGGGAGGAAAGGCCCAAGACTTTGCCATCAAGCAGACCTGAATGTGAATCCTGCTCCACCCATTAGCCCTCAGTCTTTGGAAGTAACTTAGCTCCTCTGTGATTGATTTCCTTGCTTATACAAAGAGGTCAGTGATACCTCACGCAGAAGCATCAGGAGAGTGAGTGGGCAATCCGGACCTGGCCATAGCAGGATCTCCAGGGCCTTGGCTGCTCCCTTACCTTGTTCAAGTAGATGGTACTATTTACCACGCTTGATTCTATTAGGCTGGAAGTCAGATTGATTGCCCAGAAAACGCCTCAGTTCTCTGAAGCCTGTTGGGTCATTATCTTACGGGCTGTGTCAGAGCAAACGAGTCTTGCCATTCCCAATTTCCAAAGATGTAAAACAAGGATGCATGAGAGGTCCCACTTATTCAAGAAGCCTTCTTATACAACTAGACGTTATGGAGCAACAAGGAAACTGGTTTGTGAGTTCGATTCTGAACCAGCTCCTTGGGGAGAGTTTCCCAGCTGCTGAGCTGGTGAACCCTGTCAGCTGATCCCAAGACCACTTAATAATAACAGCCAATGAAGGATGCTGCCAAGGCCAGGGGACAAGCCACCTGGACCCTCTTCTCTGTTCTAGAGAGAATGGTGGTCTGCAACTAATTGCCCTGCTCCTTGCTCCAGCACTTGTCACCAACATGCCCTTTCTCCATAAACTGTCCACCTTTGCCAATCCCCTTTTAGGGCTGTGTTTTCAGAAGGAGACTGAGGCAGAGGGAAAGTTGTGGTCAATCCTCAAATTTGTTCTAAGTTGGCATTTTCTGCCTTCTAACTCTTCCAGCTTCTGTGTATCTTATATTCAGAGTGCTTCTGAGTTTGTTTGGCAAGGCAGTTCAGGACAAGTCACGCATCCTTGGCTGGGCCACCAGAGCTTTGCCTCCTTCTCTGTAAGTGGAGAATAATAGCAGCCACATCCCAGGTAATGGGTGAGACTGAATGGAATAAGGTACTATTCATCACCTTTCTGGAACAATGGCATCATAACAAGTCCTTAATAAATGTTAGTCCCCTTTGGGTGGCTATTTGCTTGTAGCATGAATATTTTTAGGAACGCATAAGCTGCATTCAGTGAGCTCACAGGGTAAATGAAACCACTCAGAGGAAGCTGTCATTTGTGCAGATCTGCTCTGCTGGGAAGGACGGAGAAGGAAGTAAAGGCTGATGAAATGCATCCAACCAAACTCTCTTGCGATAGGGAGCGGAAATCTAGAGCTTAAGGCTTTTAAATTCACTGCAGGTGTAATAACTCAGCATATTGGGTATATGACTTCATAAGCCATATCCTTACATGTGTAAAATGGGTAACTATTCCCTTCTAATTCAATCTATTTTTTCTCAAGCTTCCATTTCAACTGTGGCAGAATGTTAGGGAAAAGCAGCTACTTGGATTTTCTCTTGGGGTTTCCAGTCATTTCAGTCCCTCATGCAATGTCTACACATTTGTTGGGTAGAGTGATGGTATACATCCTTGTCAAAGGGGGAGATGTTCCCTGTCCCCTGCCACCTTCTGTCTATGCTAGTATCTCTGGTGATGGCCACAACCCTGTTGCACTCTGATCGTGCAACATCTATCCTCACTGGTATCTGCTGAGGCAGCTGGTCTTCCACTGGCCTTGGACTTGCCTGATCCACAGGCTGCTGTCAGTAGACAAAACCTTGCACATGCGTGAACATGAACTCCTGCACACCGTCAGTTTTAATCTAGAAGGGCAAAGGCTCAACTCTGTATCTAATTCTCTCTTCTTCTATAGATTCTCCCTATTTTCCATGTAGGCATCTATCATGGCCCCTCTCCATGGCAGGGGACGGCTGAGGGCAGGAGCCTATTGGCTAAATATTCCGTCAAACCTATTAGGTGCTAGGCCCTGGGCCACAGGAATCTCAAAATCCAGAACTGAATACATGTATTTTATTTCTTTCTGGATCTCACTCAATTCTTCTTTCTTTGGAGAGTGAGGGTCAAGGTCTGCTTTCCTTGATGATCTGTTTTATTTGGAGAGATGTACCAACAAGATAATGTCGACAGAGGATTTTCAAAGACAAAGTCCAAAACACAAAAGCAAAAATAGAAACCCACCCAACAAACTTCATATATGAGCCGTTTCCATTGATGAAAGTTTATACCATAAGGCTCAGCAATGGCTGCAAGGGAGCCAGTGCTGAAAAGTAAGCTGTCTCTTTCCAAGCAGAGGAGTCAGGACCACGGAGGGTGGGAGGGTGGTGAGGCTCCATTCCGGGTAGAACCAGCCGTAGACAAGATGCCTGGTTCACCTCCCGGCTCATAGGCAGTGGAATGGTGGCCCGAGTGGGCCAGGCATTATTAGCACCATTTAACAGTGCATGGAATTTAGCAGACAGACTGCAGGGCTGAGAGCTTATTTCTGAGAAAAAGCTGTGCTTGCAGGATTGTGACAGCTTCTTCCCCCTCCTTCCCAGCAATGAAAACAATGATTCTTCACATTAGTCTGCCTCACTTCAGACCCTCATCCATCTCCATCCCAATGGCCTGAGATGAACAGTGTCCAATGAGCATCCTTAAAAGCCTCCCTCAGCACAGACGTGCCAACACCAGGAACAGCTTGTTCTCCCCACTGGAGGTCAGGCCCTACCATCTGCAGGATTGTGGCCACCCCCTGGGCCTAAGTTGTGGCCTCTGCCCATCGGGTATCTGCTTTGCATGAGATCTCCCCATCCACTCTAAGTCTTTTCCAGATCCATCTCATGAATCTTCACAGCTGCTAGTGACCATGCTTTATTGATTTGGTGGCATGTTTAGTTTCCTCACAGCTATAGCTTTCGGCCTTACTCAGTCTTTATTGTCCTGTCCAATGGTTTTGGTGGAGAGAAGAGTAATTGACTGGGCTCACTATAGAATGGAATCTGGAAAGCCTATGTGAAGTGTGTTTTCTAAATTTGCTTTTTTTTCTGCTTTATGAGCTGCCTAGTTGTGTGTGTGTGTGTGTGTGTGTGTGTGTGTGTGTGTGTGTGTTGGGGGTGTGTGTGGCGGGGAGAGGCCGGGCAAATCACAGGCCCTCCCTCCCTAAGGGAAGTGAGATGACACGTGTACCCTTTGCCTCAGACCTCAAGGAGAATAGTGACACAATCCAAGGGCCAGAAGACAAAGGAGAGATGAAAGGCCAACTCAAGTGGACCAAAACCATTCCCTGGGTTAGCATGTCATGTTAGCAGACAGAAATTTGCAGAGCTTTTTGGAGAGAAAGTAATCGTCACCAAAACAAGTGACGATCCCTGTAAAACAATGAGGGAGTGCAAGATTGTAGTAGACACTGGTGGTTGCCTACCCAAAAGCCATTCCCACCTTTCTTGCCAACCTAATCCTGATTTTCCTAAATTGCAACGTGCCCAGCCCAAGTGGGTGAATCATCTTTGGTCTTATGTTGGAGCCCCTCACAATTCATGTCCCCGCAATCACCAGCAGAGCTCTTGTTCAGTGAAGATTCGGACTCAGTAGTTCTGGGGTGGGTCTAAGACCCTGCAATTGTAATAAGCTCACAAAAGGCATAAATGTTCTTCCTCTTGAGTAAAGAGGTCTAAGCCAGTGACAGCAAGCACATAGTCCCTTGCCATGGATTGGTTCAGAGTAATTATGTGACCTAACCTCAGCCAGAGAAAGCTAAGAGAAGGTATGCCAAAGAGCAGGGTGGGCTTCTGAGAAAGATTTTCTTCCCTGATGAAAGATAAGAGAATTGCAAAGAAAACACAAAATATTCTGCCTATAATATTGCCTCTCTTCTCCCCTTTCCTGCTTTATGCAATGCCACATGAGGAGGTGAGATCCTGAGCTGTAGCAGCTATCTTATGACCAAGAGAGATGGACTTGAGGCTAAAAGCTTATCCACTGAGGATGAGGAGGAGAGGAATGTCTTTGAGCCATCAAAGCCCTAAGATGCACGCTTCCAGAGATTTTCTTGTTAAATGAAACATGAACTCCTTATGGTTTAATCCACTGGTTTTCAAATTGTTCATTATTTGTAGTTGAATACACCTAACTGATGGAAAACAAACATAGGAACCAACACAACAGGGGCAAAGCCCAGAGAACTGGCATCCAGATGTGCCCAGCAGAAGGAGACTCATGTCCCTCTACTCTTCATAAGGAGCAACATTAAATGGTGGTCTGAAGCCACCGCACGACACACTGGCATTGCTGGGCACCTTTGTGCAGTTACTATACAGTCAGGGCGCCCACCGTCCTCATTCTTATATTTGTAACAGAGTCTCAAGAACACTTTAATCATCTTTATAAGCCACAAACTCAAGATTCTCTTGTAGTGTGATGATACCTGCCTGAGTTGGCTAAACTCTCCCTGTAATAATTAGGATTCAGATGCCAATGCTGAGCTGCTAATCATTTGAGTCTCACTTCCCCTTTTATCTGCAATATCTAAAAGCCCTGTTTTAGATCCTCCATGCATGTCCTTCTTAGTATGCTTACTTCGGGCTGGGTGCCATCATGTCTCATGCACACACTTTCCAAATCAACCAGTGCTCCCTAGGCTCCATGCATCACAGCAATCAGCTTTAGGGTTAATTAATCCTGGGAGTGACTTAAGCCACTTTAAAGAAAATCCCAGGCAAATAGACAGAAATGCCTATTTTTCTTGCTGAATTGTTTGTTTCAACTCCCTCACTGATATCGGACCTAATTATGCAATATCTTAGAAATAACACAAACATCTGCGATTTTATTTCTAAGCACATTTGAAAGACAAAGATTTCAATGTCCCGTGTGGTTTCAGCAACATGATGGATCTCCTTGAGTCTAGGAGGTGGGAAGGGAGAAAGAAGAAGGAAAAAATAAACTCCTTTATTCAGATGGTAATGGAATTCAAAATATGTCCAACAACCGAAGGAGAAAGACCCAGGACATTTCATAATGCAGTTTTTAAGTTCTATACTGATTTTTCTTTTAAGAGATAAATCCTAAGGAAATCACCACCTCCTTTGGGATATGGGTAAAGTATGCCTACAGCACTGATTAGCTACATAACTTTTAATCTGGAAGGTTACTGATTTGTCTGACAACTCCCCTCCCATCCAGTCCTGTCCCTCTATTTTCTGAGTCAGCACACTCACTCTTAGAGGAGCCTGCATCTTGCAGAGCTGTCACTTCTATCAAACACAATGCCCTCAGGGTTTATGCTCATCATTAAAGAAAAGAAAAAAAACTTGTTAGAGTATTAGCCGGGCCCAGTGCAGCGCCGTTAAATTAATTTTTAGAGATGTATCTAGGTCATACATCTGCATGTTGCATATAAACACTCCAGCTAGTTACCTAGTATTTGCTTCTTTCTAAACTGTTGGGGCCACGCTTGATGGAGAATTTCCATTTATTTTGGCCCTGAGTGGAGGATGATTGTTACCCTTCAATGTAACCATAAAATAATTGTTATGGTCTTTCTAAAAGTTGGCTGCCACAAAAATATTTCCAACGATCTTTTTAGGGGACTAAAAAACATTAACATTCCTGTCTCTGTTAACTAGCAGTTCTTTATATAGAATCTTTTGATGCCCAAATCATTTATTAATTCTCTACATCTCATTTTATCCTCTGAGTAGAAAGAATGTACTTCATAAGGTCCCTTTAGAGGCAATGAAGTTTCGACACATAGCCAGAACAACAAAGTCACAATACACTGTCCTTTGGGTAGAAATTAAGCTTCATGGAGGAATAAAATAAGAAGTCAGTGTTTTGGTGGTGGGGAATAAAAAATATTTGAAGAATGTACAGTTCAAAGGATCTCTGTTAGAAAAGACTCAGGAAATGAAAAGGCTAGTATACCCATTTCTCTCAATATGCTACCCTACCAATCCACAGTGTAACCAAAGCAGTCCACAACCGCTGAACCCAAACTTTGACCTTGTAAATGCCTATGATAATTTGTGTGCCATTTTAAGGACATGTGTTTCTTTGTGAAACTGAGATCACTTGGTGGGTTCTAACACAGCCTTCTTAGGGCTGATTTCATGAAAATCTAAGGCACAGTAATCCAGGCGAGCACAGTCGCATTGTCACCCCATAAGAATTCAGAGAGAACCAGCCATCAGGTCCAGAGATGGGTCTTCAGCAGACAGGTGAGAAAACTGAGACTGAAAAACAGAAAGAACCTGACTAGTTCCCTGGACATACTCACTTTCTGTTCTTGTGGGACCTGTATAAGGAAAGACTTCCTAACTTAGATTGTACTTATGGTAGCAGCCCTACAGAGCCAGGGAAAGATTTGAGGGCCCTTCATTGCAACCTGTATTGTTATTTGATCTGGTGCAAGCCAGGAGCACCCGTTATAACCTGTGCTTTCTTTTTTGAGAACTTAGAAGCCCAGATAGGGCTTGGTGAGCGAGGGTGCAAGGCGGAACCCAGCACGCGAGAATTGCCCCGTAAAGGGCGCGGAAGGAGCAGGGGAGGGTGGTGTGCATAACACTATCCAAACTAAGTAGTAACGTGGGCAAGCGAATCATTGCAAGGGCCCTGACCACCTTTCTGATGACTGTTTGTACTGAGCTTTGAAAAGCATTCCAACTTCAGTCTGGAGGTCTGTAAGTCCCAGCAAAGTGGAATACTGACAATATGATCACATCAAGACGTAACTTGTAATTGCAAAGTCACTTTCGATTAGATCACTAGCACTTTTGTGACCCAATAATATGACATGATTAGGTCTGAAGCCAGCCCATGACCGTGCAGGACGATTGTGTGATTAACCGGGCTGACTCATGGGCACAGGGGGTCATGGGCATCTGAAAGTCTGAGACCGCCTCTAGCAGAGCGGAGTAGAGCTCATTTCTATACATGGGAGAACCATGATAACTCCAAAAGATTTGATTGCTCATTAGAAAAGAGACTATGTCCCCCTTGGTTAGAAATGTTTCTGGCATTAGGTAGTATAGTAAGGGGACGATTGTCGGAGTTTCTGACATCATTCTTCCTGCCATTGTCTGAAGGTTATGTGTTCATCGCTGGCAGATTTGGGGGAGGAGCATGGTGTGCGACGTTCCTTCCCACATCTGCCACTTGCACTCAACTGAGAGACACATTGGCTAATTCACTGCCTACCAACACAATCATGCCCCGTGTCAGGAAAAGCTAAACAAACGAGGTCAGCTGGTGCAAGGGGTGCCCTAGACAGAGGCTTTATGAATGGGCTTTCCACCAAAGCTCTATATAGGCAATTTTAGTAGCATTATAAAGAATAGTTCTAAGGGAAAAGAATTGGGTCCTTAAGTAGAGTCCCCCAAACATGTCTGTTGGGTTACTTGGAGCCCTTATTAAAAATACAGGTGCCTGACAGAGCCCCAGATCATTATTATCAGCAAAGTTGGAAAACACGGCATCCTGGTGTACCTTTTTATAAGCTGGTTTGGCTTCTGGCATTGCCCATTAGCACAGCTGTACTAGATCGTTATTTCCATTCAAAAGTGTGTTTTCAAATGTTTGTAACTCCAGCAAACCTCCAGGGGATCTCTATGAATTAGAATGTAGGCATGAATGCCATTCCTTTGTCCAAGTGCAGCACTAGCCCCTGTCCAACTGGTCCAGAAATTCACCCAGAGGCCACTTCAGAGACACACGAGGCCTGCCTGTTTCCTGGCAGAGAACACATGAAAAACACACTGGGATATATGGAGAACGCAGAGGCATTGCCCCGTGCTGCATTCAAACCATGGCCACCTCATCCTGATTTGTTTATAACTAGAGTTCTCCCAGTGAGGTCACCAGCCCCAGCCTCAACATTATCCAAAAACTTGTTAGAAACGAAAATTCTCAAGCCCCACTCCAGACCTACTGAGTCAGAAGCTCTAGGAGGGGGCCCTAGCAATCCATTTTAACGAGCCCTCCAGGTGATGCTGATTTATTCTAAAGTTTGAGAACCACTAGTTTGAAAAAAAAAAGTTCGTTTTCCCACCTATTTCAATACAGTGAACCAGTAAGTATTTAACTAGTTAGGCCTCTCGAGCATTTCTTGAGATTTTTTTTTCTAGATTTCAGTTAGAGGAAGGAGAAAAACCAAACAAACTTCATTTTCACATGATTGACATTCCTGCAAAGTAGACTTGATTTAAAGACATCAGAGTGAGATGGTCAGAAACTGAGCAGTGGGGAAAACAGAGGCAAGTCTGAGACCACCTCTAGACTTCATTACTTTGAGCATTTACTTTCATGAGAGACAGTCACCTGATGAAGTCATCTTTTCCATACACTAAGGTCCAATCATACTGTAATGCCTTTTTCAGGTGCAACGGCTGCATAGTTTTTAAGTGTTTCATGTACGCGATGCAATTTGATTTAGCAGCTCAGGTTATGAATGGCCACTCAGGACAGTTGTCCAAGAGGTGAAAGAATGTCTTAAACCTAATGCTCAGTCATAACATATCTTCCATTATTCTTTGGGTACAGAGATGTAAATATGCCCTTACATATCCATCTTCTACATTTACAAGTATATGTAATAAATAAGAGTGTAAGATAGATGTAGAAATACATTCTAGATGGAGAGAAATGAAAGTTGTATGTGAGTAGGCTTTAAATGGACAACATCCATTATACAAGCATACAAATACATAAGGAAAATGGTCATATGCAATACAATAAGCTCTATTTAATAATTCTCATATCAGTTTATAAAATGTAAAAGAACATAGTTAAATGAACAGGAATTGAAAGTGCATGATGGATGTGTCCCTCATAGCATTTAAATCTCTTCCACTTGATTAAAAATTCCTAGTTCCTCTTCACTGAATTGTTTAGAGTTTTTGAGCAGCCTCTGCCCTGATTAAAACAAATTAGCATCAAAGATCCCCTGTTGAATGAGAAATCATTAATTGAGAAACATGCAATGCTCCTTAATTACCTTTAGAACAGTGAGAGAACAAATAATCTCAGGTTCCAGAGGGACATGCCTGCTCTGTGCTCTGGACTCATTTCGTGTAGCTGCTGGAATAAAACTCAAGTTGCAAACACTATTGGGGAATATCAGTGCAAGCTTCGGTAAACACACTGTAGATTGTTTATCTAAAAGAAAAATATATAGATAATGACTAACAGGAAGAGAGGAACATGTTTTAGTTTATTATTTTGTTGAGAGCTTTAAAAGTGTTTTACATATGCCAATATTGATTGAGGAATAATATGAGCTATTCTTTCAGATACAAATTTTAGTGCTTTGTGTAGAATATTTCATTTTCGTAATTATCTGATAGAACTTCAGATATTTCAGTATGGATGAGTAACTTTATCATTTAATGCTGGAACAGAAGGCTCCTAAGTATTGAACTTCAGAGAATCCAGCTACAAACCGTGATATGGCACCTCCTTCATTCATTCCTTTGAATACTGAGACAACAGTTACAGTAGCTTCGGCAGGCTGGTGAAATATGATAGATCTTTCCACCTACAAAATCTAGAAAACACTGAATGATAGCCCAGCGTTTCCTAACAGCGTTAGGAAATCAAGTGTTATCATAATGTAAGGCGTATTATCCACAGTGCCATGTGCACAGCCTTCTGATAATGGCAGTGGTATGTATGGGATTGGATCTGAGGCTCTGAAAACCCTGAGTGTATTTCTCACAAGCACCCTGGAAGGAAGGAAGCAGTGTCCTCATTTTTCTACATGGGGTAAATAAAGCATGGTGAGGTCATTCAGCTAAGTATAGCATCTTGGTTTTATTCTAGTTTTTCCAGGTCTCCATGTTAACCCCTAGATCACACGTCCTCAACAGACTGAAAAAAATTGACAACATTGACTCACCTATCACCATTTCTTTGGATGTTTTTGGTTTATACAGACTGGTACATATAACATAAAGCACAAAATGCCCAAATGGTGCTGCCATTTGAGATTGATAGTACACTTAGGTTAAGACCCAATTTTGGAAACTTGCACTTCATTTTTAATGACATGAAGTGATTTGTTTTATGAGTGGAATTAAACTTTATACCAACAGTCATAATAGGCCTCAAACTCTGTAGAAGTTATTAATCATTATTTTTTGTCCTATACTCCATCAGAATCATAAACCTGATGTTGCCATAATCTTTGCAAATATTAAATATTGTAAATAATCCCTTAGAAAGTAAATTATAATGGAAGTTATCAAGAATGCATTAAGAGTATCTATATTAAAAAAAAACAGACAAAAAGAGAATATCTATACAAAGTAATTTGCGCAGGAAGAAGAGGAAGAAGGAGAAGCCCCAGCAACAGGAGGAAGAGGAGGGGGAGGAGAGAGAGGAAGAGAAGGAGAATGGGAAGAAGAGGGAGAAGGTGATCGTTAATTGTATTCATGCAGTATGGAAGGATATAACCATGGTTATAACATTTTGATAGAGGAGGAAAATTGTTATTGTTTTTTTCCCAAGGGTTTTGGACATTCCACTTTAGGACAAAATAATTCACAATTCACTAATGTGCAAAATTTAAGTGCAAATATATATATATATGATAAATATATATCCAAAATAAGAATTACCAATAAAAAGTCGACCGCAAACCATCCTCTGGTTATGGTTTATAAAAGGAAAATCTGGTCCCTAAAACAGTGTACATTATGTGTAAAAGCACAAACACCACATCCTTACGTCTTTACCAATGTCTAGTTTGTGGAGCTCATCATTGGGATGGCCTTCTGAGAAATCAGGTGATGCTATCGGGTAGATTTCCCTCACAGAAAGGTGGTTTTCTTTAACAGCCCACACAGATTGAGTTTTTGCATTCCAAAGTCAAATTGGGGCTGTCACTTCAGAAATCAGCAAGAAGTGGACACTGCATACTTAAACTTCGTTCCCTCTTCCCAGAGTCCCTCTGCACATCAGTGTCTGGGGGACCACATTCTTTCATCCCCACCAGGCAGGGAGCTTCAAATGAACCCAGAGTTCTGACTGGAGCCAGGAAGACTCTTGATAAGTAGAATATCCTGCTTGCCATTATCTTTTTGAGTTGCAAGGTAATCCATTTTGGGTTGAAATCAAATTGTTTTAAGCTGAGCTGTTATTTTTATTGGTGTCCTTCCAGCCGGCCTTCCTTTTAAGTGCCATCGTATTTCAAACAAGCTGATCTGAAGGAAAAGACAACTGCTGCCAGCGTGCATCGTCACAAGGGAACGAAGATGTGCAAGACCTATTTTAGGTTATTTCTTTATTTTTCAAGCATCAATAGAGGTATGAGATGTTCGTTTACTGCTGGGGGAAAATGAGCTGACTAGTCACTGAAGGGTCAGGAAGGATGTGTGATGATGGGAAAGAAAATCTAACACAGTCTATTAGTATTTGCTGCAAAATTATCATTTAAAGTTGAGGAAGGTAATATTTGAAATATACATACGATACATGTAAAAAAAAATCCTGAAAAGCGCAAATCTGAATCACCAAGTAACATGTATCATTGGTTCCTACTGCAATTTGATTATTTGGGAGCTTTGGCACATATATATACTTTAGCGTTAGCAGGAAAACTTCAAGGGAAAATCGTTGCTTGTGATTTACCAAATTTAACCTGAGCCTTTCACAGTAAAAGTTGAACACATTTAACTCTGATGCACTACCCGTTTCAACAACAAAAACTCATCACAATACCTAGGTGAGGCAGGTGAGCTTTTTAATCCTGGGTTACTTAGAAATGGTTAAGACAAATGGCCCAAGGCACCCCCCCCCAAAAAAAAAAGCTGTGATTTGAGTTTATGTTTAAAACTCGAGTGTGTCCTCACACAGGACTAAGTTAACTCAAAAGCACAAAATTTAAGATATCTTTTGGCAACCAGGGCTATAGACACACAAAGAACTGATATAAGAATTTGCCCACTAATGCTATTTTCCTAGGCGGATTTACAGGAGCGGGGTCTCCTATCTGACCATACACAGAGCCGATTTAAAGAAGCTTATGCTTAAACAGCTCTCTTGCCTGAGTGAAAATTTCACTTCTGCCAAAAATAAAATCGGTGAGAACTTTTGATGGTTAGCAGAAGACAGCAGTGGTCTTTGAGGGGGTTGGTTTCTTGCTCTATTAGGACTGCTCTACAACAAATCCTTGAATGGGGCAGAACGATTTCCTGGAGCAAGGGTGGGAGCCCCGGGAAGCAGAAAGGTCAGGCTCGGGGCAGGGGCCTGGGGGGTGGTACAGTTTACAAAAGCTCATCCAAGCTTGGAATGTGGTCTCAGATTTGGAAAGCAAAATGCTAAGACTTGCTGCTTTCATTTGTAGGGCTGGAGAAAGTAGAGCTCAAAAAAATCTTGGCTGCTCTGGCTATGGCAGGCACCGTTGTGCTAAGCAGGCAGAGAAACCCATTCAGATTGGGTGGGAGAGGGGGAGAAAGGGCTGTGTGGTTCGCACAGAAGGAGTGGCCACCCCTCACCTCAGCCCCTCACATGTGACTTCTGCAAGGAAGCTTCTTCAGGGCAGAGAGAGATCAGTTTTGAGCTGAAATCTGCAAATCTGATAGCCATTGACTCATCATTAAAAAGCTGAAGAACATGTAAGAGGCTCAGATGTTCAGAGAAGCTCTTCCTTTTGTTTTAAAAGAATGGGGCTCCAAGATCCACTCGGTGCTCTGCCTGCTTTGGACACATCTCTATTAGGACCTGTACCAAAGCTTCTCTGCCTGTTCTCAGGCTTCTGGGAGATGCTGGCCAGACTGGGCATGTTTCTCAGGGTAGAGTGGGGCTCCTGATCTCAGCCTCTTCCCTGGCCTGACCCCTGGGAGGTGTGATGGGGGGCTACCTGGAAGGAGACCACCAATCTACCCTCAGGGCACAGGTGGGGCCAGCTACAGGGTTAGGCCCAAGACCCTGAGCCCAAGACAGGTCATAGGTGCTTGGTCCTCCTGTGAGGGTTTCAGAGAGGAGAGATGTTTTGGATCCTCCCTGGCAGCTCCTGCTCAGTAATCCCGGACGGAGGCCCGGCAGAGCAATGTCACTAACATAAATTGAGGACCCAGATGGCCACATGGGGACAAAACCCAAAGCCTGCCAAAGAACAAGCAGACTTCTTAGAAAACTGCTCAGCTGTGCCATGATGCTACCAGTTTCAGAACGGGGACTGTTATTGTCAGGAGGAACAATGTTTGTAAACACAGAACACATGGCTGGGGCAGAGACCCTCAGTTAGAACCGGAATCCTGGCCACTCAGGCTCTTGTGGGCTTTGTTTCTATTCTCAGAAACATTCCAAGTGTGTTCAGCATGCCGTTCGAAGAGAACATGTAGAAAAGGCCAGTGAAAATCAGGTGAAGAGGGGAAGAGAGAATAGAGTGTTCTGAATGTGGAATTTGATAACACAATTTTATGACCCAGACTTTGATGGCTGAAGGTCTTTTTCAGGGGTTGAACTCATTGCCTGTGTGATTTTGGAAGGGTAAAAACAAAACAAAACAAAAAGCTGTATTTAGCAGTGAGTGTTGGAAGATCCGGTGTTTTTATTTCAGTAATTAAACTCTTGATTAATAGCACACTGTAGCATAAAATGTTGACTTTTCAAAGCAGGTTTGAACTTCTACACAATCTGTTTTAACACTGGCATGCACACCTGTGTACATATATACTGATATGGTTATAAGTTATAATTTTAAAAATTTGATAAAACTACACTGTTAAAGGTATAACATGGTGAAAACATGGCTGTAACACCAACCAGGTGGCTTTTATTCCCTGGAAAATCATTTAAAGCATTTTGAATTAGTGATAACTTTGTTATTTAAAGAAATTCTTCTAACTGTAGATACAGGCAGCTCTTTGGCCCGTGACTCCCTCATTTGCCTAATGGTGAGAATCACTGAGGTGCTTAGTAAGCATATTAATCTCCAGGGTCTAATCCAGTCCTTCTGAGTCTTAATCTCTAGAGGTAAAAGTAGGAATCTGTACAAATTCTTATGATCACGTAAGTTCCAAACTCACCGCAGTAAAATGGCAAATGGGCTTTGGAAGTCGACTTGTTCTTAAGTGTGTGCGGGAGAATTTGTTCATGTGATCAATTTTAATTTTTTTAAGCTCTTTTATATAAAATACTCTTCTAATCATAGTTTTATGTTTAATGAAAAAAAGATATGTACTCTGTACGACCAAATGTAAGGGCTAGTTTCTTCTTGCCTGATTGAATGTGAAAGTGACAAAGTTCCTGACTAATAGTCATCAAGCAGTCCTTTTAATAATATGCTACTGAAGTTGTATATATTTTGAAAGAGTCAAAGCGTCTAGTGACTCAACTATCAAAGTAGTTGTTTTAGAAATCTCTATACCCTAGAAATATAGGAACTTAAGTTTGCTATAAAACTTTCACCTGCAAAAACCTACTTGACCTTCAGCTATGGTGAAATGATGGATGAAAAATTAATTAGATGGGTTCATAAAAGAGTTGGTAGAAAAAGGGTGGCCTGGGAGCCCCTTGATGGTCAGCTACCAGCTACACTGCATGAAGGGCCTGCTGTGGGAGCTTTATGGTTATCACCTTCTGGGCCCCCCACAGTTCTGCAAGGTGGGCACCACCACTTCCCCTCACAGATGGAAAGTCTGATGCTTCTAGAGGTCAAAACTTGCCCAGCACCATGTGGCTTGAAGTTGATTCCAGCATTCGTTCTCAGGCCTGTCTGGCAGTCTACACTCTCAATGACCTTGTAGCAGAACAACAGCCATATAGTCACTGCTTCTGACAGAACTCCCCTAAAATGAGCTCTTGGGAAGCACAGCAAGTATTGATTTCACATTGAAATAGGTCCTATTGGAAGTTTTCCTGCTAAACATAACACAACAGTATGTGGTATACTCTTTCTATTTGCATCATTAAAAATAAATTTCTACTTAAAAGCAATTATGAAAATCACAATCCTCTTAAAATGTATTAAATTGGTGTAAGTATGTACATCTCCTTCAACAAGAATTCTCTAGTTGTCCAAATAGTGTCTGCAGGTAAAGTTTTAAATTTATTAATTTAGAGAGAGAAAGAGAGAGCACGAGTGGGAGGGGTAGAAGGAGAAGGAGAGAGTCTCAAGCAGACTCCATACTGAGTGCAGAGCTGGACACGGGGCTGGGTCTCATGACCCTGAAATCATAACCTGAGCTGACATGAAGAGTTGGACGCTTAGCAACTGAGCCACCCAGGCGCCCTGCCCCCTTGGTAGATTTTTAAAACTCCATTCTATTTAACAAAAGCTTTTCATACTTGAAAGAACAAGAAATCCTAAAATCCAAAGGACTTTTCAAAGTTACTCTAAACTGAAAGGTACAAAATTCCATTAAGATAAACTTTTCAAGGGAATCAGTCATTTAACTGTATACTTCTGGAAGAGTATTTGCATATACTTGTGAATTGATTTTAAAAAGTTAAAAAAAAAAAGGAGCATCTAGATTTAAAGTGTTTGGGATATGGGGACAGAAAGAACGTGACACAGATTCAAAGTGATAATCTCCAAGGTCTTTTCAATCTACTTCACCTGAGGGTGAAGAATTTTACTGCCAGTAAAAAGCTTTGATAAGTTGAGAAGATATTGCATAATTAGTCACAGAGTTAGCAATATTTGGCCCAGACATATACAGTATGACTTTAACTTCACATTGCATGATATCCTGTAATTCTCTAAAATTCAAATTTTCAAGTGTTGGGAACCCAAAGGGATTCAAGGTGGATGAAGCTTGGCAATTTTTTCATAGTAATACTGTTTGCTTGGTCTCTCCAAAAGTATAACTGAAATAAATTCTACATACAATTGTACACTTTCATGTTTTTGTTATATTAAGCCTTCTCTCATGACAATCGTTAGAGAATTAAAACAATTCGGGCAATCGTTTTATTTTTAAATGATTATATTTCTGTAGTCACCAGTTTTGTCGATTTATTTTTCCAGGAGAAAAATCAACATTTAAAGGGTTCAAAAAGAAGCTAATAAAATTACTTGATTGTTTTTAGGAGACATTTACAAACTTTGCTCACTTCTTTTTTTGAGAGAGAGAGAAAATATCACAGGGAGGCAAAAACAACCAGCTCCACTCCCGCCCCCCTCTCCCAAAAACCCACAGGCTATAGATAAAATTATTCTAAGAATTAGTCTTATTTTTAATGCATAGAAAATAGCAAAATTATCATGCCAACATAAGGAATATATACTATAATTAAGAAGTGCCTAATTATCAAAACAATGATAGTCATGGTTAGATGCAACCTAGCAATCTTATATACGATGCAACTACCTATTGTATGATCATTCCTGTTACATATTACATTCGATCCTCATCAAATGAAGCTATGTATAAATGGCATCATGAAATAAACATTGAATATCACAATAGGGTCATATTCTGCTACTGCACGACCACGGCATGCAAGTACTATGCATTAGCTGTAAACAGTAAAGTGTCATTACCTTCCAGAAATCCAAAGAACATGAAAAGTACATGTATCGTACTAAACGCCAATTGTATTTAAATGACTTTCAGAGTGAACAAAGCTAATTGTATGAAACAGCTTTGGATCTCTGTCACTGCTTTCTACATATATCCTGTAGTCACAAGATATAGCCAAACAAGATCTGTTAATGCTACGAGTTCTAGTGAACCGTTGTCAACACTAGGACACAAATGATCCTATGCTCCAATACAAAAGCTGTTTTAAATCATTTTTCCTTTCTGCCATAATTCAGATTTTTGAATCATTAAGAATACACTAAATGTGGACAACGATGCACTTATTTTTTAAACTGGAAACTTTCTCTCGTGACACCAATGTATTCATGTCAGGAATAAGAATACTGTAGCTCCTTGCCAACAAATGCTTTTCTCTACTTATATTCTAAGTGGATAGTTGGCAAGAAGGAACCTGGATTGTATTAAAACTTGGGGGGGGGGCGGTGTCACCTCTAAGATACTTTCCATATTTGTAAAAGGTAGATAAAATCTAGCAGCTAGGAGAGGAAGGCCAACAGAAGATGATCTGTTCTTACAGAAATGCAGATGGATCATTTAGGTCTGATCCAATGATTCCTAAGCAATTAAAAAAAATTACCACAGTGGAGCTGAAGCTTGCACACTATAAAATAACTATTTCAGCTCTCTTCAGGTTTGGTATTGTAGGGTTTTTGGAAAGAGGGGAAAAATAGATTGCTGGGCAGGTTTTTCCATGCTCTATCAGCTCTGATAATGAGTTAGGCAGTTGGCGTGGACGACAGGAATGTCCTTTTCACTCAGAATTCTAATAAACCTCCTGTGAAGTTGCACATACCATCCATCCAAATGGACTCATTTTGGTCTGCGTTCCAGTTAGGTGGAAATAGTCACATTCTCAAACTGAGTGTGGACATGATATGGTCATGTGGAATATTTAAATACATTACCTATATCCTACTAAATCAAAATCTTGCTTTTACATTTACAGTGAGATAAAACAACATTTAAAGCCATTGCAATTTGTCCATTTCCTGTTCATATACAAGTGATTTAAGTTTGCTTATGAGGCAAAAACTGTACAATTCTCATCATTCAGGCATTATAAAATGTCTTTCTTTAAAGTCTTGGGATATAAACAGTTTGGTTTATATGAATTACATATTTTCCTTCTGCATTAAGAAACAATATACATCTTTTTCCAGAGTAATTTAATGTTATATATGATAAGCCTAAGAGAGTCGTAAAAACTGACTTTATCGCCCGTGACCGTCAATATCGTTACTTTCTTAAAAGTCACGAACGTTCTCTGGCCACTCGGGTCATTGCCCATTTGGAGGGAACTGTACTTGAGCCCTGGGACCATACAGAGATTTGCCTCCATAAAAACTGAGGCCATTGACCAGCCTCAATAGAAGTCTTTAATAAAATCAAACATTTCAGAATATCCGGGAGAGTTTCTGTTTCTCAGACACAAGTTCCTTGACGTGTCGAGAGGTGATGTTTTCGATTTCGGACTCCTGAAGTCTTGTCTTTACTATCTGAAGGCTTCTGCTGTGAAATATCTATTAGGGCACTGGCGATTGCAAGGCCTGAAAGAAGAGGAAAAAAATCATTCAAATATTTGGTTAGCCATTTCCAGGATACAGTGTCTTAGCACCGTTTTTCTTATTGTTTGATATTTAGTCATCAAACATACAGCTGTTTATTGGAAGTTATCATGTAGCTTGTTATCATGTATCATGTAAAATGTTTCTCAACTGAGACATATGATCTTCACACATGAAGAAGAACGAGGATCTGACAATTAATTATCTGTCTGACCTTCGACAATCAAAATCAGTGTGTGACAAAAACATCACAACCAGCTTAGTTCCCACACCTTAGTTCCCACATCTGAACACAGGTTTGTTCTAGCTGTACACAGATTTTTCAGTGTTACTATTATTTTTATAGAATACAAGCCAACGTATTAAGATTTTTCTAAAAATTTTGAGCAGTCTTAGGGTTAAAGAAAAATTGAGCCAATATTAATACATGATTATCAAGCAAAGTCCATGGTTTACATTAATGTTCACTCTTTATATTGTATATTTTGTGGGTTTTGACAAATGCATAATGTCACATGTTCAACATTAGAGTATCATACAGAGTAATTTTGCTACTTTTAAAATCCCCTGTGCTTTACCAACTTATTCTTTTCCTGAGCCTCTGATAATGACTGATCGTTTAAAAAAGTCTCTATAGTTTTGCCTTTTCCAGAATGTCATATAGTTGGAGACACATAGTTGGAATGATTGTACATAGCCTTTTCAGATGGTCCTATTATTTTTTTAAAGATTTTATTTATTTATTCATGAGAGACACAGAGAGAGAGAGAGAAAGAGAGGCAGAGACACAGGCAGAGGGAGAAGCAGGCTCCCCGCAGGGAGCCTGACAGGGGACTCCATCCTGGGTCTCCAGGATCAGGCCCTGGGCTGAAGGCGGCGCTAAACCACTGAGCCACCTGGGCTGCCCCAGATGGTCTTATTTTGCTTAATAATATGCCTTTAAGTTCCATCATATCTTTTTTGGTTCAATGGTTCATTTATATTTGTTGCTAAATAATATTCCATTGTATGGATATGCCACAGTTTGTTTATCCATTCCCCTATTAAATTTTCACTGCTTTTAATTTTTGGGAATTATAAACAAGGCGGTATAGACATACATTTCCAATTCACAAACAGCTTTGAAGGAAACTATCTAACTAACTGTCTTCCACAGGGGCTGTGCTATTTTGCATTCCCACTGGCAATGAATGAGAGCTTCTCATTCATTGTACCACATCTCTGTCAGTATTTGGTGTTGGTGTGTGGGATTTTAGCCATTTGAATAGGAATGTAACTATATCTTATGGTTGTTTTAATTTGCAATTCCATAGTAACATATGATGTTAAGCATCTTTTTCATAAGCTTACTTGTCAGATGTGTATTTTTTGAGGTATCTGTTGAGATCTTTTGCCCATTTTTTAAAAAGATTTTATTTATTTATTCATGAGAGACACAGAAAGAGAGAGGCAGAGACACAGGCAGAGGCAGAAGCAGGCTCCATGCAGGGAGCCCCATGTGGGACTTGATCCTGGAACTCCAGGATCATGCCCTGAGCAGAAGGCAGATGCTCAACTGCTGAGCCACCCAGGCATCCTCTTTTGCCCATTTTTAATTGAACTGTTTCTTTTCTTATTGTTGAGTTTTAAGAGACTTCATTTACATTTTAGATACCAGTCCCTTAACAGATCTGTGTTTTGCAAGTATTTTCTCCAAATCTGTGGTCTGTCTTTTCATTCTCTTTTTTCCTCAAGTGTTTTTAAGAAGAAAACAGCCAGGCACAGAGTTGTGTTATGTATAAGCAGACATGGAGGAAAGATAGTTTGATATTTCTTAAACAGGAAAAAAACCTTGAGTATTAGCAGCAGCTATCAGCACAAAAGTGGATCTCTAGCTATCATAGGGAATTTAAAGAATACTATTTTGTTACATCATTTTGTCTACTGTCTACTGATTGACAAGAACATTATTAGTAAGATGTTCATAGATAGTCAGGACTTTTCTTAATTTGTACAAGCAATGGTCTAGTCAGATACTTTGGTGTATCATAAGTATACATGAATTATTTTAGTTTCTGTTCAGTCTCGTGTAATTCTTGAGTAAAACAAAATGTGACGAGTCACCAGGCTAAACCAAGAGACCAGTCTGCTTGCTTTAAGGAGGTCACTAAAGAACTTTTGGTTCATTTTCCCATCTCCTGGGTCTTGGAGACTTGAACTTGAAAGTTGAATCAAACCCTGAGCCCTACAGACATCTCCTCAATGTGCTGCTCTTAAGAAGAAGCCTCACTTTTGGATCTTAAACTATGTAAAATACCATTGAATTATTTTACTCCTGTGGGTCAATTTAGGGTAAGACTCAAAGATGATCTGGCAAGAACAGAACTAGAAAGGCTTATGAACAGAAAGAAATACCAGTGGAAGGAAACAGATAGTGTAAGAGGAGGGTCAACCAGTCTAGGACAGCACTATAGAAGTCAAGGGATGCCAGGGTTCAGGAGTCGGCCAAGAGCATCAAATAGGCCAGCAGCGAGGCTGAATGCAGAGACCATCAGATCTTTCTCAAAGAAGATTCAGATGGCCTTTGAGTCATTTCCATACCTAACTGAGGAAGGAGATCTGAAAGTTAAGCAAGGAATGGGGTGAGAAAAAAATGTGGCAACATATATAAGTTCCATGTCTCAGCCATTTGGCCCTGGGAAGAGGTAAGTGAGCTGGAACACAGGGGAGGCAACAGGTCAGATGAGATATATGGGAATACATAGGATTATCTGAGTACATCTATTTTTTAAAGGAAAAAAGGAGTTTTATGTACATGTGAAAACAGAAGAGAAAGTATTTGTGGGAAGGAGAAATTAATGATGTGAGGGAGGAAAAGGATTAAAAAGTTATAGTAATCACTGCCCAGGCTGATAATCTTAGATATTTACCTTTTAAGGATTCCTATTAAATAATCTGCTCTTTCAGGATACAGATAATTATTCTGAATTACTTAGAGATAATGCAAGTTCAAAGGTTCAAAGTTTAAATAAAAATTGCTTTCTTGGTCTTGGAAGAGCATATATGAACTCCTGAAGTGTCCAACATAGAAGTTTCAACCACTTATTCTGCTGTAGGAAGTAATTAGTTCATTATTTTCTTCAAAGGAGGGAGCTGAAGTACATGTTTTTTTTTGTTTTTTTTTTGTTTTTGTTTTTTTTTTTTTTTTTTTTAAAAAAAAGACTCACAGTACATGGTTGTGCTAACAAAAAGTTCAGTTCAGGCAGACCTTAAGTTTCCACAGATCTCTTGGCATACTTCTGTTATAATTCACAACCTTCTGTTATTTCATTCCTGGCACTCTCTTATCCAGAGACAGCCAAATGTGACAAAGAATATATGTCTCTTTTAATGCAGACAGAGACCACTTACACTAATTGCAATGATCACAGCATCTAAATATGAAATCATGTTATTCATTAAACTACTGCATGATCCAGTCCAAAGAAGCTCTGAAAAACAATGCTTTTCCATTTACCTGTGGCTGCAAATGTTGTTTTCCTTACAGAAGATATAATGTCAGGAGAGAAGCAAACGGTTTGAGATGCCCAAACAGGAAGTTCCATGCTAATCAGAAACTGCCACTGTGCCTTTGTATTTCAAGGTTTTTGAAATCCAAAGCTTAATTAAAGTAGTGTCTCTCACAAATATCCTGGGTTCACTAGTGAATTTTAAGCTTGGAAACACATCCAGTTGAAAATAATAAGCCATAAACCATATTTCAGTCCTTAATTTATAAGTAAAATCACAAATCATGCTTATTTTTAATTTGACAAATTTTTGTTCTTTCCTATGGAAATGGAACTATCAGCTACACTTACAGATTCTGCATAAATGGCAATATGTACCTAGGAACCTTGGATTCCTACAGGCAGTGATATTTGAGTGTCCCCCAGGTGTGCTCACAGAGGATGCTCCGAGGGCCATGTGCCCAGCACTCATCCTCTGGATGGGCTAAACGATGATTTTGTTTAGACTTAAGCTTGGGTCCTTTACAGGACTATACAGCTGTGGCACACCATGAGTTGCTCCTTTTTACAATCTTGTAATTTAATTATGAACGGCATAATAATCATAATAACTGCATGTACGTTCATGTAAAATTGTGTAAGTTTTTATTACTATTTTTGCATTTCTTCATATTATACTATAGGGAGAACTCTAAAACAACAGCCCAGAAATTGCTAGTCCTCAGTCAATCTACAAGAAAGAGGCCCTGGACAGAAGAGTAAAAGGAGAAACCAGGTCCCAGTCTTCCCAAAGTGTCTAGTGTGTGGAAGACTCTTTAAAAAAGAAAGAGAGGATTGAGAAATTAAAATAGTTTCTATCCTTGCCCTTTAGTATACTTTATTGTAGGGAATCTTAATTGATAAAAAGAAAAGTTGTCAGTAGCTCTTTAAGAAAAACAGTATTATTCCCCTCTGCGTATAACATGTATATGCTGGTGAGAGACTGACTATATAAATAGGAAACAGCCAGACCATGACATAAAAATAGAACTCTGGCCCACACCTGCAGCAACATGCTCAGGAAATCAATCTCTATCTCCAATAACCAGAGTAGGAAGCCAGCCTGCCATGTCAGGTTTGGGGGAGGTCAGGCTGCTATCTCTAGAAACAATCCAGGAAGTCAAACAATTGCCCCTGTAACAATGGGTCCCATCCAGTCAACATGATTAATAACTGACAAAGTCCCTAATTTTTGTCCCTACTTCTAACTCAGGACCAACCAGAGAAAGGCAAATACGCACCCCTAACCAATCATATAGGACGCTCTGTTTCTAGTTAACCTGATTTTAGCTTTCCTGTGCCAGTAGCTTCCAATCAGGGCATACCTGAAGCCTTCTCTTTGTTCCACTATGTCCCACACATTTGTCTTTTTTTAAGTGTCTGGCAAACACAAACACACAATGATGGAGGACTCCATTGCTAGAGTAAGTTCTGAATAAATAGCTTTCATGTTATTTGGTTGGTCTGGGTTTATTTTCACACTGGTATTGAAGAGATAAAGGTAGCTTGAGATCTTTCCCGGATTTTTTTTTAATGCATCAATAAAATAAAAACAACTTTAAAAAAAGTTATCCATATTGCCCTTTGAGGGACTTTCTCCTCCTTTAGATTTCCCTGGGAAATCTGTCCCCCAGGGACACCTTTTCCGGTGACGACCCCACCCTCCTGGTGCCATAGGAGGAAGCACTTCCTGCCAATAGGATGCCGTGCAGTGGCACAGGCTGCCTGCAGTTTGAGTTCCATTAAAATCAGGTCACTCTAGAAGATCATTTTTCAAAACGTCACACAAATCATCTGATGAAATCCACTTATTGTGTTCTCTAGGCCTACCATAGTTCCTTGTTATCAAAGCAATACAATTAACTGGGGGAACAATTCATTATTTTAGACTGGTGGTCTAAAGGAATTTCATTTACCATGTCAAGATGATGCACAGACGCTGCAGGCTAGCAGAATTTACATCAAAATATGCCGGTAGATTCAATAAAAATGCTGGGGTTTAAATATTTATTATAAGCTTTACCTTTTTGCACTTTTAGTTCTTAAATACCAGACACTATGACATTTAGATTATTTAAATATGAATTATACACCTCAGAAGAAAGAAAGAACCATCTTCTGTTTCCTATTCCATTTGCCATGGCCTTGTGGTGTTTTCAACTATCCCCTGCTAAGGTGGACAATCCCCAGTGGCTGCTCTGGATTACCCAGGGCAGGGAAGGCTGTGAAGGAAGCAGACCCCTTTGGGACCATGCAGTTTTCCTTCAGAACAGGGGCACAATTTAGTAGCTACTGGTTTGGATGCCAAGAGCCACCAAAGAGATTTAGTAATAAGTAGGAGATATACCAAAATCAGACTTTTACCCGGATTCTTAGAAAAAGACCCACTACTTCTTCCTAAAATTAAGAACTTTGGTTCTCAATGAACACGTGCAGACATGCCCTAAAAGAAAGCAACAGAAATGACTAACAGCTACATATTTAAATGATGAATATATCTTTTTAAGCCACTAAATTTGCAATGAAAACCACCAAGGAGAAACATTAGGAATTGAGTTATCTTTAGTAAAACTCTAGTTTTTCCTAATGGAAGTGAAATGGTATTAGTAGACTCCAGCAGTAACAATGTAATCATAAAATTACTGATGTGTGGGTTTTTTTACAATTATGCAGAACAATTAATAAGTACAGTAATAAAATACTGCACATCAAGTGAAATTGCCTTGGAAAGAACACTCTCACTTTATATACAAACATAGCACTTCCATTTTACATTTGAACAAAGCCTCCGAAAAGTCATTCATTTTGAAACGCTCTCCTCCCAAGTCTGTGTAAAAGCAGGCACCACTATATATTTTAATTTTCCAGGAAAACAGCTTCATTAGGCGTGAAAGGTTAATTGCAGGTTTAAGTGGAGCTCAGGGAACGGTGCAGGGTCTGCAGTGAATTACATAGTCTGCTTCAGGACGACTTGAATGAACGCTGTAAACTGTTTGCCCTGCTGAAATGTTTTACTACCTCATTTACTATCTGTCTTCTTTTACGGCTTGTATTTGTAGTTCTTCTAAACCTTTAATGGCTACAGTTTTATTTCACTGTAATCAGATTTAAATGGAAATACCATGCTGGGATGTTTAAATGTTTTCCCTCTGATTGTATACAGCTACATACTACTGATCAGAGTCCTGGCTATCCTTCACATGATTAAGAAAGTGACTTTGGGAAACTTTGATGTTACATAGACTCTAGCTATTGTGCAGGCTCAATTTAGCATTCAGTATGGCCACTCTTGCCAATACGCAACTAGGGCTGGATGCATAATTAGAAAATATGCATTTCCATTTTAATTTATCTGTTGGAAGGCCAGGGCAACTGAAGTCATTATTAGGCAAAACTCCAAAGGTTACATTGTTGAACCAAAATTGAAATACTTCAAATAGTGAAAACATTGGAATGACAAATGGACTAGTCATATTCGTCTGAGAGTTTAAAGAAATGTTTCCCTTCATCTACTCAAAACCAATGACAACTGCAGATGTCAGTGTTTAAATAAAAATGATAACTGTATTCTGGTTATACTATTTTGTTTGGCCTTTAACACAGCATAACAATTTAAAGTTTGATTTAAAGACACACTGTACAAGCTTTATGAAATGTAACCCTGCAGATGCCAACACAGATGCCACCTTGTATAACATTGCCAAATACTCCCTAAATTGTATATGGACTGTTCTCTGATTGGTTAGAATGTGCTGAGTAAATAAATCATGGTTATTACTGTCTCAAGGCATTGTTTAATGCAAATCCTCATGCTTTTTTTAAAAAGTAAAGTTTCTTTTATATCTTACTAGTTCCAATTTTAATTACATGTAAAAAAATTGTGCTGATTCATTAAAAAAATATATATATATTTTATTTAGAGCCACAAACATTACAAGAATCAGCCTTGCAGCTTCTCTTCCACATTGTTAAGTAAATTTCCAATTGAGAATTCCCTTATCCTAAGCTACCTGGGGAAATATTTTCTAGTATTCTCTTCTTTCAATTAAAGAAATCTGAAAAATGATAATCTTTATTTTAAGCCCCAATCACCTTTAAATTAATTAAAATGCTTACTGATCATTCATTGTAAAGATCAAACTGTGGCAATATTATAATCATATCTTATTTTTCATTTGGTAGAGACATTGTATTTTAGCATTTCCAGTAGTAAAATGTCATTGATTGCTTTAAATTAAATGAGACTATATGTGAAAACATTTATAAAGTAAAATGTATTACACAAAGCTAATTAATAATTTTATTTTTTATTTTTTTATTTTTATTTTTTTTAATTAATAATTTTAATTAAAAAAAATCAGCTACTACTACTACTAGTAAGAAATCACAATCAAATTACAAATGTCCAGAAAACTCCAAAGTCCTAAGTATCAAGAAAGTGAAGAGCAAATCACTTCACTCAACTATCATTTCTTGAGTGCCTAGTATATGTTCCAGGCACCACACTGAGTCCCTAAGAATTTAGCAATGAATCAGACAGATAAGACATAAAAAAATTCCATATTCCATGGAACTTCCAATATACTAAATCAAGCTCTTGCATTTTTTTGACCAAGTTATTGTGAATATTAAATGTGAAGGGCTTAAGAAAGTGCCTGGCACCTAAGAGCTCAAATATGTCAATCATCATCATCACCACCATCATCATTATCACCATCACCATCATCAAAATGATGAAGTGAGAAGTTTGAAGTCAAGTAGGGAGCAGCTGACAAAACACTGGGCACTCAAAACTTTGCCTCTCTCCTTTAATGGCATACATTCATTCATCCAAAAACTAGTGTGCCTAGTGTGAAATGCCAAATATGGAACAAAATTGGATAGAAGGGTGAACTCAAAGACTTGCAGACAGCACCAATTTAGAACAACATTGTTAGTGAGTTGGTACTGTGTTCAGTCCTCAAATCAGAATTATTTTGATGACTTGGATAACAAAATTGAGAACTTGTTCATAGAAGTACAGATGACTTATATGTGTGGCCACTCATTAGAGAATATGAAAATAATTGAAAGTGGCAATGGCAAGATACAGAAATGACAACATTCAATAGAGAAAACATTGTTTATATTAAATTGCTTGTATTAGTGGAAATACTACTAATAATGAACTTCTATACACTTTTTAGAGATAAAGTGCTTTTCCATTAATTATCTAGGTTATTTCTCAAGACTATTCTGCTAAAGAGAGTCAGGGCTCTTTCCATCCTCCCTTCACTAATGGCCCAAATGAGTGATGAAATGACTGGTCCAGGCTTACACAACTGGTTCTAGGGGTGGTACCTGAACCCAGGCTTCCAGATCCTTTGACTTGAACTCTGCTCACTTTTTACCATTAGAAGGAACTTGTTACTTTCGTACAAATGAGCAACACATGATTTTGAGCCAATGGGGGGAAAACCTCACAAAATTCAAAAACTGGTAGAGGTATGAAATCAGTTAGGTCAAAGGCACTGATTAAGGCTGATGGTAATAAAAACAATAACAATAATATTTTTTAAAAGCCCTATTCTATTAACACTGAGTGAATGCTTACTATATGCTGGGCATTGCCCTCAGCACTTGATGTGCATTGTTTTATCCATTTATGCAGATAGGAGTAGATGACAGCATGGGTTAAATGGATGAACATGTGTTGAGGACAAATACAGCTGGCATGGTTGAGGTGGGCTGTTGTCAAAGAGCTGTTATTAAACAGCATTAAGCTAGGGCAACAATATAAACGCTCCTAGATTTGCTAATAAGTGCACAGAGACAAATTCTATGAAGTAGGCCCAAGGCATGCGGGGAGAAAAAACGGTGGAGGCGAGATCTCTGCAGTGGGTGTGGAGGTCAGAGATTCCTAGGGGAGGTGATTTCTGAGCTGAGGTTTGAAAGATGAGAAAGGGCCACTCAGGAGAAGAGTCAGCTTGTGTTCTGGTTAGAGAGAACTAAAACTTCACCCAAGGGCATCTGAAACTTCTGGACATTTGCTAGGGGTGGAGCACAGGTGTGAACAAGAGAACAGTGAGACAGAAGGAAGAGAAGGAAGCAGAAGGGAGTCCATGAGACAACCCCAGGTGCCAAACCTGGAAAGAGATGTTTCATCTGCGAGCCAGAAAGAGCCAGGGGATGATTTTAAGCAGTGGAGAGGCATAACCAGTTCTTTATTTCAAAGAGACACTCCTAGTGGTAGCTCGGATGGATGAGAGTTGGGGATAAGGCCAAGATAATTAAAACCAGATAAGAAAACGGCAATAAAGAGAGAGAAAAATGATGAACAGGAAAGATATTTTGGGAGAGATTAATACTGAAGATGAAAGATAGGGAGTAATCTAGGACAACTCCCAACTTTCTGGCTTGCGTGGCTAAGTGCATACAAATGCTATTCGCTGATATGTGAAGGAGAAACAGAACAGCCAAGGAAGGTGGTGGATCATTTGTTCAGTTCTAGAAGTCCTGAATTCGATGACCTGTGGGACATTTAGTGGAGATGTCTAGCCAGATATGCTGCTAAGAAGCTCGGGAATAAAGTCTAGCCCAGAGATACCAGGATGTTTTGCACGGATAGACTCTGAAGGCTTTGTAAGAGGTAGAGGTAAGTGATGCTAGCTGTTATAATAAAGTTAAAGCCTGAAATCTCAGTGGCTTAATATGTTAGTTTGTCACTATGTAAAGTCCAAGATGGGCGTCCTGATTGGTGTCAGGACATGTGTGGAGGAAGGAGGAGGGAGTGAGTACAGCATCTGACCATGTAGTTACTCGGGGACCTGGGCTGACGGTGGTTCTGCCATTTTCAGCTGGGGTTTCCACGGTTGCCTTGGGCACTGACATTTGGTGGCAGGTGGGAGACGCGAGGGTAGAAAAGCTCATGACACTGCCCCACTGCCATTAGCAAGTACTGCTCTGCAGGAACAACTCTCAATTAAACGAGGGCGGTGCAAATCTTGGGGTGGATGAGGCTGATCTTGGTAGAAAGAACAGAGTGAGAAGGAGAGAAGATCGAGAAGAGAGGACTGGCAATGGGGGGGGGGGGAGCCCAGAAGAAGACAGAGCACCAGAGAGGTGGGAGAAAGGCAGAGCTGAGACTGTCCACAGACTCTGTAAGAAGACTAGTCAGAGGCTAGTTCTAACCTGTGGATCCTGTTTCTGTTTGCAACAAATAGCCACAAAATTCCATGACAACTATAAGCCAGCTGAGTTTGTGGCTTCCAAGCATTTCTTGATCTGAAATTCAGAATGTCCCTTGAGAGATTTCTCTTGGAAGGAAGTGGAGTAGGTGGTTCCTAAGGTCACTCTGGCTCTCCAAATTTATGACTGCAGCTGCCTCTCTTCAGCAGGCCGGCAGCAAGGACCCAGATACCACTGCTGGCCTCCTCTCCTGTACACACTCTCGGGTGGCAGCAGAGTAGGCTGTCGCAAGTATCACTGTGAAATCAGGGGATCGATAAGCTGAGTCCACGGACTTCCTTGCTAGAGATGTGCATTTGTTCTTGCTGGTTAAGGACTCATCAAGGACTGGACATACTTCTACCAGAATGAGAACCACACCAGTAGTATTAGGTATGGTTTGTACTCACTGTCAGATGTGGGTTATATGATGCCAGTAACACTAATTGAGGATTGGCTCTAAGTTACATATCAGAGAAGTAGGAAGGGTGGACAGTGTCAAAGACAAGGCTGGGGTTAACCTTATATCTAGCAATCTCTGGACAACCGAATAGGTTTTTTTTTTTTTTTAAGTTTAATTTTCTAACTCTTTATGTGATAATACAATTTTGTATTCTAACTCTGCCTACCCATGACTGGGAGCACCTTAAATGTAAGAGCTATGTTTTTACTCACCTTTATATCCCAATGCTTAGTCCAAAACAGTGGGCAATAAATATTGCTTGAATGAGGATTAAACGATGTATCATGACCCTTTGCGCTGCTAAGGAAGTAAATTCTGATTAGAAGTCTCAGTGTTGTTTTACCTTGAAGGTATTCAGAAATAGGGGCTGACTTCCTTATTTTCTCTAATCCTGGTACTTAGCTGTGAAAAAGACAGTGTGTGGAGCATGGGAATAATGCAGGACAGGGAGGGACCACCACAGCACCAGTACCTATAAATAATATCTTGTCCAAGAAGGTGACCCAGGGGACAGTCTCCTGCACGGTGCCACCCCTTAAGGCCTGAACATGCTTATGACAAGACAGTGAAAGCTACACTAGTGAGCATCTGGCTCAGTACCTTCGTCAACATTGTCTATAAACAGGTTTTAATATCTGTGGCTGTGTGTACAATATTGATGAAAAATTGAAACAGCTGCCACACTTGCTTGGCAGCGAAGCATTAGCAATTCAACTCTCCCTAAATGTCTTTGGAGAGACTGAGAATTTTAAATCAACTCTGGAAGTTCCATCATAAGCTTCTTTCAGTTCCTGAATGAACCACTTCTCAAAAGGAAAAATCAGTTTGCCTTTCACGTTCTGATCTCTCTCTCTCTCTGGAGATTTGTGCAAAGTTAGGGCCAACAAAAAACACAAATAATTTTTTCGAGCTCAGATACCTATTTAAAAGAAACTAGATTATAATTTTCAATCAAGGTTAAACAGTGTTGGGTGGTGCTGTAAATCACTGTTCCCCATAGCACTTATATAAGAATACATGAGAGTACAGTAGACAGATTCAAAGCTTAAAATGCCACGTAGTACGTAGAGACCACAATGATTATTTAAAAACAAGCTAAAAAAGAATGAAGTTTAGTATTGCACAAGATGATATTTCTGCTCCCCTAAGTTGATACAATTTATGTCTTCTGTATAAAACTCTCAGATCTAGCAAAAATGGGAGGGAAAAAAAGCTAGATGAAATTATGCAAATCCTCACTTCTAGCCATTTAGATAAAATGGAAGCGAAAAATGCCATACCAAATCATGATTTTTCCATTAATATTATTATAAATTGCTTAAACCCTACCAAAAGTTATTACAGATAACTTAATGGCCAAAGGCATTTTAACAAAAATAGATGTGTCTATAACCAAATTGATCATTGATAAATCTCCTTTGCTGAAGGAAAAGGCAATATAGTTGGACTGTGTATTTCCCAAAACAGACTCCAAACCATCCCTCTGATGTTTGCTAAGTGATCCAAGACCCCAGATAGTATACATTTTCTCCAGTAATTCAAAACAGGGGCTTTGGGGAAGTAGTTTGTTTAAATGACCTCCTTTAATCTAACAGAAAATAGTATAAAAGAAACCTTCATTCTCTGAAGCAATTTTGAGAATCTGACTGAGCATGTCCCATAAATGCTGACCCTTCTGAGTGAAAAAAGTGCCATCTTGCCCCATTTTGCCTTTGGAAACCATCAAAGTGTCCTCTGAGCTACTGTAAATTGAGAAGTGTCATAAAGAGTCAGCACTAGTGGGAATCTTTCAAACTCTACAGGCAGGTAAATCATAGAGGGAACAGACTTCAGAATGATCTGGAACTTTCTGACGTTATATCCGGGGGGGATAAACATTTTCCTGCATTCATTCCAAGGTATCTGCAGACACAAAAAGAATTCCCATACATTGTTCTACAATCCTTGACCATAGTTTCAAAAATGACTTGCCATATGTATTTATAGAAGGGATATCTTGCTAATCATAGGTTCCTGACAGGGTGACAATGAAATGGGTTAAGAGATGGATGGAGACAGAAATTCTTATTCATACACGTATTATAGAAGTCCCACTGGAGAATCAGAATGTCATTTGTGGGGAGAGATGGAATACTTTGCCTTCTTTATTAGGCATATTCACTTTGGATTTTATCTACCTACTTTCAGTAAGTGCCTTAGCTGGCAGGAAGATGAAAAAACTTGCTTTCAGGTCAATAAAGGAAATCTCTTATGATCAATGGTTGATTAGAGCAGGATCTTCTGAGCAGCAGGCTCTGGGCTGCATTCTGTAAAGGGTTTTCAAATTAGTCTTACTCTGAGGTCTGGGCAAGGGGCCAGTTCACCATCCAGCTGCCGCTGACTTTCAGCCCAATGGTTGATGAGTTCCCATAATTAGAGGAAAAGTTTTTTTTTTTTTTAATAAAGAAAAGAAACAGATTTTAGAGGAATTAAATCTAAGAAAGTATAGAAGTACAGCAGAAGTATGGTACTATAAAGTTTTAAATATATATTTATTTCAAGACACATAGATCAATGCACTAGGAGAGAGAGCCCAGAAATAAACCCATGCATGTATAGTCAATTAATCTATGACAAAGGCAGCAAGAATATACAATGGGAAAAGACAGCCTCTTCAATAAACAGCATTGGGAAAACTGCACAGCTACATGCAAAAAATGAAAGTGGACCACTTTCTTACACCATACACAAAAATAAACTCAAAACGGATTAAAGATCTGAAAGTTGAGACCTGAAGCCATAAAACTCCTAAAAGAAAACATAGGCAGTGATCTCTTGGGCATTGGCCTCATTAACATATCTATGGATATGTCTCCTCAGGCAAGGGGAATAAAAACAAAAATCAACTATTGGGACTACACCAAAATGAAAAGGTTTTACATAGCAAAGGAAACCATCAACAAAACAAAAAGGTAACCTACTGAATGGAAGAAGATGTTTGCAAATGATATATCTGATACTGGGCTAATATCTAAAATACATAAAGAACTTCTACAGGTCAGCACCAAAAACATAATCTGATTTAAAAATGGGCAAAGGACATGAATAGACATTTTCCCAAAGCAGACATACAGGTGGCCAACAGACACATGAGAAGATGTTCAACATCACTCATAATCAGGGAAATGCAAACCAAAAACCACAATGAGATACTACCTCACACCAGTCAGGAATGCTAGTATCAAAGAGACAAGAAACAATACATGTTGGTGAGGATGTAGAGAAAAGGGAGCCCTTGTGCACTGTTGGTAAGAAGGTAAATTGGTGCAGCTACTATGGAAAACAGTATGGGGGTTCCTCAAAAAATTAAAAATAGAAATACCATATGGCCCAACAATCTCAATTTTGGGTTTTTTTCCAAAGGAAAGGAAAACACTAATCCCCAAAGATAGAAGCTCCCCTATGTTTATTGCAGTATTATTTACAATACCCAAGATATGTAAAAACCTAAGTACCCATTGATAAATGAATGGATAAAGATGATGTGAAACTATATATTGGAATTTTGGACTATAATGGAATATTCTGAGCCATAAAAAATGAGCTCTTGCCACTTGTGACAACATGGATGGACCTCAATGGTAATACATTAAGTTGAAATAAGTCAGAAAAAGAAAGACAAATGCCATATGATTTCACTTACATGTGGAATCTGAAAAAACAAAACAAATACCAGAAATGCACTCATAAAGACAGAAATCAAACAGGTGGTTGCCAGAGGGGAAGGGAATGGGGGGAGGCGTAAAATAGATGGAGATTAAGAGGTACAATATTCCAGTTGTAAAATAAATAAGACACAAGGATGAAAAAGATAGCATAGAGAATATAGTAAATACTGTAATAATGTATAGTGACAGATGGTAACCACACTTACTGTGGTGAGCGCTGAGTAATATACAGAATTGTCAAATCACTATGTTGTACACCTGAACCATATAATATTGTATACCAACTACACTTCAATAATAGAAATTTAAAAAATATTCACACATGCATGCAAAAAAGTACATATATTTCATCAGATTTTGTTTTATATTCCTTACTCTAAACCCTCACTTATTAAAGTTGGAGAATGCAGGCAGTAATTTTTATTTAATTTTATTTATTTATTATTATTTTTTTTTTAGTAATTTTTATTTTAAAAGGTACTTAAGACTTGCCAGTAAAGGATGTAAAGAATATCTTGAAAGGACAAACAATAAATGATTTATTTATAATTAAGCACATTGAGTCTCCCTTGCTTTTACAATTTTTATTATTTTTTTGTAAAAGACTACCATTTTAACACATTTGGACAAAGATTGTAATAATCAGAACAAATGCACGTGACCTGTGAATAATTGCAGAATTTAATGGATTATATTTCATTCCCATTTCACTTTCCAGAGTTGCAAACAGCAAACCAGCTGTTTTTATTTCTTTGGTCAAGTACTAATTGAGAGAAGAGAAGGTAGAGCTAAAGTACTGACCTTGAGTCAATAAGCCACAATGCCAAAGGGCCACCCACTATCTATAGAAAGGTATGATAATCTGCAAAAGATAGTGTACAAAATAGCAGATTCTATGGCTCAAGGACTAGATGTCTGAAGTCCATCAGCATTACTCCCAGCTGCATATATATTCTTTGAAGGGGATTATAAACAGTGTTTTCTGTAAAAAATATTGAGTGAACTTAGACAAAATATGGCTATCTTTGTACAGAAGTACTTGTATGGCCAGAACTGACACAGCTGAATCAAAGAGTTAACCAATTATACCCCAAATTTAATTTTAATTAAAATAAAAGCAACAATTAAATTGTAGGTGGCCAAACTGCCTGGTTGTTTGGCTGCGCTGTTCAGATTGGTATCCAGTTATGGTGTCATGACATGTCTAGATCATGTCTTGAACTTTATGATCCAACAGGCAGAATTGATACACTCCCATAGTGAACATAGCCTGTATTTAGATGTGCAATTAAACATGCAGAAGCATCTTAGGAGCAAAAGTCTGATATATATCTCTAGAACTACTGTGGGATGAAATAAATTTTTCAGTCATTTCAGCTAATTTGGGAAAAGACTGGTTTAGAAGAAGGAAACAGGGTGCAGGATGCCACCTGAAGATAATTTTAAAATATGTAGCACTGGTATCAAATTGTAAATTGGACATAGTTAATCAACCCCAGCTACATCCCTTGAATCCAGGTATATGATGAGATACTTCCCTAACTGCTTAAAATGACCAATATTTTAATATGAAAGGATCTATACCGCATTCTCTGGAAGGATTTTATTTATTTATTTATTTATTTTATTTACTTATGATAGTCACAGAGAGAGAGAGAGAGAGAGAGGCAGAGACACAGGCAGAGGGAGAAGCAGGCTCCATGCACCGGGAGCCCAACGTGGGATTCGATCCCGGGTCTCCAGGATCGCGCCCTGGGCCAAAGGCAAGCGCCAAACCGCTGCGCCACCCAGGGATCCCTCTGGAAGGATTTTAGAAACTACACCACAAACTTCACAAGATGCTCTCTCACAGATTACTTAACCTTTCTCAAACATTTATATTAGACTGACATTTGAAAAGAGAAAAAAAATATATTTTTATATACAAAAGCAGTCCGTTCAACTTTCCATCTTTAACATATTGACATGTGTTTTGTTCTAGTATTAACTCAAAATTAGCTTTGAGATAAAAGTTCATATTAATTATCCCATAATGTAGTGTAATCACTGCTGACATTTTGAAAGATGTTAAGGCAGCCCAGATACACTTAAAAAGTGGGTGAAGATTTTACATGTGTTCATCAGAGGAAGCCTATGGTGCTCTTCCATAAGTTCATTTTCTCTTAAAGTAAAACCCAACAGAGACGACTATTGCAAGCAGGATAAAGTAATTGACGGTCTGACCTACTCAAGCACGGCGGACTTCTTCATACTTGGTACTTCTCTGGTTCCTAGATGATGAGCCAAAAAGATTTTGGACCTATTTCAGCTTTAGTCTCATTGTTTTATCAATTCTTATGACTTTAGTGTAACATAAAAATAAGATAGAATGTATCAAAGATTCATGTTTTAGATTTCTCTTTCTCAATTTAAATGATTAGTCCTGAAATTAGTGAGCATTAAATCTAATCTAGCACTGCCTTTTGAATTTAGTAAATGTTGCAAACTTTAACATTAAAAAAAAAGGCACTTTTATTATTACACAAAAAAATCCCGAATCCCAGTATGAAATATATGGAATCACACTTAGCATTAACAAAATTTTCCTTTTTAAAGATGTGAGCATAAATTAGCCCCTATAGGGGCTATTCAGTCATTACAGGTTGATTCAGGTTTATTCAGTCATTACAAAAGTTGAAATTTCTCCTTGTTGACCTGAGTGAAAATCAAGCACAAATGCAGTTATAATACAAATGTAAAGGAAAATATTGACTTTGATTTTCTCATGTTCTTCAGAGAAGGATTCTATAAAATGGGTAGTTACATTAAAGAACACAAGGATTCAATGAGTTTGGTAATGCCTTTGCTTCTTATACTCCTATTGAAGTGAATTTAGACATTGTTACAAATATGAAAGAATCAAGCTTAGAGGACATATTTCTAAAATCATTCTTAAAATCTGATCCTTCCAATAAAGATGCTTTACACACACACACACACACACACACACACACACACACACCACTTACGCACACACTATTGGGTATTAGATTAAGTCCTAAGAACCAACAAATTGCAAAATATTCTATTAAATTTATCCTGGTACTTACTGTATTGCCCATAGGAACAGAAGCAAAATACTCCCTTATTTTTTTAAGCTGTTTTACTTCTGGTTTTGATGAGAATTTCAAAGGAAAAACGGTAAGACAGTGATCATCAGAAACTGAATTTGGTGCCCTTGGTTTGGGATAATTAACTAATCAATAGACAATTCTCCTTCTTAGGGACACATAGGACCAGACATTTATTAAGGAACTTTTCAGAGTTTCATACAAGGTAATTAATACAGGCTTCAATATAGAAAATTACTTTTTAATGACTTTCTGTTCAAGTTACATGAATTTTATGTAAGGAAAGGCTTATGAAGTCTAAGATTTTCTTTCCACCCAAGTTATTAAAATTTGTATTTGAATATAGTTCCTTTCATTAACATTAAATCAGTTAGCTTTAATTTATGAAAAAGGACTGCTAAGTTTTACAATAGTTTGCACGGCTTTAATTTGCATTCATGAAAAAACACAATAAATTAATTTGCTACTTGGAAAGAATTTGACAAATGCATTAATCATGAAGAAACTGAATTCGGTTTTCTTTACTCTTTCTCACAAAGATAGATATAAGATAAGAGACTACCGATTTAACCTCCTCTCAGCAAAATGAGATGTCATGATAATAATGGGGATATTCAGAGAACCAGAAAATTTTAGAGCTAGACGGAATCTTAGAAATTTCCCAGTTTAATACATGGGGAAAAAATAATTCAGTATCACAAACTGTCCAGGGGGCAGAGTAGTGAAGGGGATTATTTCATTTTCTCCATTGGAAAACACCGAAAAGTTAGAATTATTTAAGGACTAATTTGGTGTTTAAATAACTTCGGTTCCTCCTGAACCCTGCTGCTTCTTATTCCTGCCATTTGAGACTATAGTTTGAGCTCGAAGATGATGCTGAATCATAACATGAAACACTTAGTGCAGAATTTAGATTTTTAAGCAATACCATGAAAATAGCACTCAAACTGTTCCTGACACCTACATTGTGCATTGATATTTTTGACAAGTCAATGAAATACTGTCAAATACATTTACAAGTTTGTATCACTGTGAAAAGGTTTGGATTAAGAAACATTCAACAGCAGAATACTGTGTTGCAAATATTTCTCTAATTTTGCTATTTATCTTTCTACTTTGTTTTACTTATTCTCTTAGCATAAAACTTGCTTTCATATGTAGTTCAAATTACAGATCATCTTTATGATTCCTATGTTTTATGCGTTATTTGGAAGAGCCTTCCCTAATAACAAGGTATTCCTACGCTGTCTCTGCTTGTTTTATTTTTTATTTATTATTATTTTTTAATTTTAAAATGTATTTATTTATTTTGAGAGCAAGAGAGAGCTCATATGAGAGGGGTGGAAAGGGCAGAGGAGAGGGAGAGAAGCAGACTCCCTGCAGACCAAAGCCTGATGTGGGGCTTCAATCCCACAAGCCTGAGATCATAACCAAAGTTGAAATCAAGAGTCAGACACTCAGTTGACTGTGCCACCCAGGTGCTCCAATTGATTTTTTTTAAATTTAAACTTTACTATTAATAAGAAAATACAAAAGTAGTTGCCGAAGGCAACAGCGATCACAATATTTTTAGCAAATGTTCAAAACTTATTAATCACTTTTGAATGAAAGGTAATTCTAATATTTTATCTACTACATATATATTACATATGTGGTGATATGCATGCATTTATATATATATATATACATATATATATATATATATACATACATTAATTTCTGGGATGCATGAAGATGTGCATATAACAATTTAAATAATTTAAATCAGGATCCCTGGGTGGTGCAGGGGTTTAGCGCCTGCCTTTGGCCCAGGGCGCGATCCTAGAGACCCAGGATCGAATCCCACATCAGGCTCCCGGCGCATGGAGCCTGCTTCTCCTATGCCTGTGTCTCTGCCTCTCTCTCTCTCTCTCTCTCTCTGTGACTATCATAAATAAATAAATAAATAAATAAATTTTAAAAAATAAATAATTTAAATCATGGGACCACTTTATCATAACTAGAAATATTTCAATCCTTAAGTAAAGGCCCTGGACAAAAAAGACTAAAAGTGACTACAGAATGATCCTAACAAAAAATTGAATAGCTCTTTGTAATTCACATATTACACTGATTTGTGGAAATGATTCATATTTTCTTTTTACTGCAGGGTAAAGAAACACAAATATCTTAAGGATAGGAAAAAATAATCCATGTGTCTACTTACTACACAAGTTGTATTTTCCTTGTGCTAAAAATTCTAAATTAGTTTTATTCTTTTAGGTCTTTGTGTCTATAGAAGTAAATCTAATTTCTTCTCTTAACTTACAACTCTTTTTTTCTGTATGTTATTCTTTTTATGAAAGATATTACCTTACTTATTTTCTTATTAATTTTTATTTTTTATTTTTTTTAATTTTTTTTTTTATTTATTTATGATAGTCACAGAGAGAGAGAGAGAGAGGCAGAGACACAGGCGGAGGGAGAAGCAGGCTCCATGCACCGGGAGCCTGATGTGGGATCCGATCCCGGGTCTCCAGGATCGCGCCCTGGGCCAAAGGCAGGCGCCAAACCGCTGCGCCACCCAGGGATCCCTCTTATTAATTTTTAAATGTTAAAATCTCATCTTTATACTACCACATAGGCCAGACAGAAAAGAATATTTTTTTGCTAGAGGTAATCCTTACTACTAAGAAAGAATACTACTGGGGCATGTGGATTGCTCAGTTGGTTAAGTGCCCAACTCTTGATTTTGGCTCAGATCATGATCTCAGGGTCATGGACTCGAGCCTCATGTCTGGCTCCCTGCTCAGCAGTGAGTCTGCTTGAGATTCTCTCTCTCCCCCTCTGCCTCTCCTGGAACACTGCTCTCTTGTGCTCTCTAAAATAAATAAATTGAAAAAAAAAAGGGATATTATTTATATTATTTATATATGAAAAAGGTTGTTATTTTAAAGTATACTTAATTTTGATGGGTTATTTATCTTCAGAAAATTTTTTAACATTAAATTTTAAAGATTTATTTACTTATTTGAGAGAGAGAGAGCACACTTGGGCAGGAAGGGCAGGGGGAGAGAGAAACTTAAGCAGACTTCATGCTGAGCGCAGAGCCCATACATTGCTCAATCTCACCACCCTGAGATCATTACCTGAGCAAAACCAAGCTGCTCAACCATCCACACCACCCAGATTCCCCTTAAATTAAGTGAAATTTTAGCTAATGATTACAGACAGACAAACCACTTTTGATTCTAGTTTCCTTAGTAAAACATACTAATCTCACTTGACAAATTATGGTGTTTCTCTAAAATATAAGGATTAAAATAAAAATATTTTCCCAGGAACGCCTGGGTGGTTCAGTGGTTGAGTGTCTGTCTTTGGCTCAGGGCATGATCCCTAGTCTAGGGATCGATCCCCACATTGGGCTCCCTGTGAGGAGCCTCCTTCTACTTCTGCCTCTGTGTGTCTCTCATGAATAGATAAATAAAATCTTATAAATAAATAAATATTTTCCCAAAGACAGGCAATGCTAAACTGCTTATGCATATCCAAAGACTTTTTCATTTCAAGTAAATCTTAAGGCCAAAATTTTGGTAAGCATGTGGGGCTGGGTTCAGAGAAGTTTCAGGCCCTCATCCAATACCATCTTGACCAATAGCCCTGGGTAATGAGGTGTGCAACAGCCTCATCAGCTAAGTAAACCTTTGCCCTGCTATTCCAGGTGAGTCGAAATCACTGGCGTAGGGAAGCCTAGTGTTTGAGAAACATTTTCACTCATAGGTTTGAAACACAGAAACTTTTGGTTAACCCTGAATTACTACAGTATTCAGTTAATCTGTTTTTTTTATTTTATAATATTTGAAAATACAGAGTTATTGGGGTGCCTCAGTCAGTTGTTAGGTGTCTGTCTTCGGCTCAGGTCATGATCTCAGGGTCCTGGGATTGAACCCCACATCAGCTCCTTGCTCAGTGTGGAGCCTACTTCTCCCTCTTCCTCCTGCTTGTACTCTCTTTATCTCTCTCTCAAATAAATAAAATCTTAAAAATAAAAGAAAATACAGAGTTATAAAAGGTTATTAAATTTAGGATAATTTCATTTCAAAATCAAGGGATTCACTGATATTTCATACTGACACCACTTTTTAGGAAATCAGCCACTGCCTGAAGATTATTTATGTTGTATTTTTTCTGATATTGATACTAGGTACATTTATGTGGCACCTACTGCTTGGTGCTCTCTAACCATAAAGAACATCATTGGCTAGAAGGTAAATGAGGAATGTATTCTCCAACTGCAGTCCAGTGAAACCTGGAGACGAAACTTAACATGTTGATGGGCACCTGGGTGGCACAGTTGGTTAAGCATCTGTCTTCATATCAGGTCATGATCCCAGGATCCTCATATGGGATCGAGCCCTGCATCAGGCTCTCTGCTCAGCGGGGAGCCTGCTTCTCCCTCTCCTTCTGCACACTGCCCACCCCTGCCACTCCCCGGCCACACTCTCTTTCTCTCAAATAAATAAAATCTTAAAAAATAAAACAAAACACCATATCGTAACTTGTGTCTCTTACTTCATCCTTTTTTAAAAAAAGAAGTTGCTAATTCTATAGTTTTCTTTTTTATCTTTTCATACATACCTCACATATAAACTTTTGAGAACTAAATACCGCAGAGCTATGATCTATGCTCATCTCCTTTAGACTTTATGTCATCATTTTTCTCTTCCTTTTGTCATTTGTTCTTCCCCTGCCTCTTTTTCAAACACCCTCTTTAGTTTCCAGCCTCCTTGACTTTAAAAAGCAGGTAGTGTGATGGCTGGTATTTGACATTCTTGATTAAATAATTGCATTATATAAACCATCTTCTAAGTTTTCAGGGAGCTCCTTTTGTGAAACTACAGATATGTGTACTAAAATTTCTCTGAAGCTATCTTATTCTGTGAGCAACTTGGACTGTCATATCATTATTTGATAATGTGGAATATAGAGGAAGTTTCAGATGGTTTCAATAACCATTTCTGTTATTGTGCTATTCTTCTCATTTTGGTTCACGGGCAATTTATATTTAAATATCCTCTATATATACATCAGTTATAGAAAGAAGTACTGATATTTTGATAATTCTTAACATATTCATTTTTTCTCTTAAAAGTTTTTTTTTTTGGTAATTTTAGTACCCCTTTCTATAAAATAATTGAGTTTATATATTTTCTCTTTGTGATACTGACTAGAAGCCTTTCCTCTTTTATTAATGCTTCCATCTGAGGTTATGAAGGTGATTTTTTTAAGAAGCATGATGAAAATTAATCCAGATTTTGGTTAATAATGCAAGGTCACTTTAAAGGATGGCTTAAATCCATTCCTTGAATTTTAGGGCTTCTTTGCCCCTTGTAAGGGTTCCCCCTGGGTGTTCTAGCAAATAAATCTCCTGCCAGACCTGGCTAGCTGGGTTCTTGTGCCCCTCTCAGAGTTTAGGTGTCTCTAAGGCGGATAAACAGATTACTCCCCAGCAGGGGACAGTTGGATGTCTCAGAATTACAGTCTTAATATTACCCCCTCTTGCACATGGTCTGGCTTTTCCCATTTCTTTGGAGGTGCTTGGGATAACTTTGGCTTTTGATGGCCTGAGTTCCACGAGCAGTAGCAATGACTGAGTTGAGGACAGAACACATTCTGGCACATATGTGCTAGAGTCAGAAGGAGGTTCTACCCATTAATGAGCACAGAGGAGAGATCAGAAGACAGCATGCACCCAAACACACCGATTCTCAACAGTTGTCACCCCGTCATTGTCTCTGCATGGAGAGGAGGGATGTGGATAGTGGAATCCATGGTGACTCTGTAAGAAGTGTAAATCCCAGATTCACTGTCTTTTATTGTAGCTTTTTATAACCTTTTGTGGTATGGGGGACAGTTACTCTCTGCATCACAAATATAACTGAAAATGCTAATCCATAATGGAAAAAAAAAAACTCTGGAGATCTCTTAACTTCCTAATAATTTTAACCTATACTTCCAAGCTCACAACTGACTGAAGAAGCTCTGTCTCTACTCTTAAGCTAAATAATTCCTTGTATCTCATTGGGTTTCTCTGTTATTATTTTAAATCATGACTATTGTTAGGTTTCAGAATCAAGCTGGCATCCTATCTAGCACACCTGGGAGGAATAAGCACACCGATTTGCTATTACGGAATGGATCAAAACATGTATTATTACTTCACATGATATGTGTCACTATTACACAATCACAACGGGCCAGGCACTACCCTGAACACTTTATTTTATTTTTTAAAGATTTTATTTATTTACTTATTTGACAGAGAGAGAGAAAGAGAGAGAGAGAGAGAGAGAGAGAGAGAGCATGAGCACAAGCAGGGGGAGTGGCAGGCAGAAGGAGAAGGAGAAGTAGGCTTGTGCTCAGCAGGGATATGGGGCTCTATCCCAGGACCCCAGGATGATGACCTGAGCTGAAAGCAGATGCTTAACTGACTGAGGCACCCAGGCTCTCCTACCCTGAACACTTTAAAAGATTAACACTTCCAACAATCTGCAAACATAGTTGTTATTACCTTACTATACAGGTGGGAAAACTTAATCCTGAAAGAAGTAAAAATGGTAGAATCAGGATTTGAATCCAGGTCTGACTATTATTCTACTCTACCATACTGCCTCTCAGCATGTCTGTAATGATCGAGAGCAATGGTTCTCCATATGGCTTGCATATGGCTATATTATGAGTAGCAAGATACTTCCTACCTACTTGTAGAATTCTTCAGGTATAAATATAGGTTGATGTGAGTACTTTGTTGGTAACTTAATATATGAGGATCACTGTTACCACTGAGGTAGTTTTGAACAATTCTAGAGAAAGGTTCTATGAAAAAAATATCGTTTATCAACTTACACAGTGTTTCTAAGTGGAAAGTGCAGTATATATTAAAAGTGTTAAAAAAATAAAATAAAAGTGTTAGAAATGAATTTAATGTGGAATAGAAATTATAAGTTCAGACAGCTTTTAAGAATTTTTTTTTCATCTTTACCTTCATGAATGGCCAGCAGGTCACACTACACTGGTAAGGGGTAGGATGATTCTTCACTGTGTTGTATTGTCCCATGCTCCACAGGGCATCTAAGGCTACTGTGCCTTGCCTACTAACTGCCTTTAAAGTGGCCCCAATTATGAAAACCCAGAATGATCTGCAAATTTCTGAAAACAATTTATGGGGTGGATTGCCCCTGCTGAGAATCACTATGGTAAGTGCGTCCCCTTGGCTAAAATGTGAAAAACACTAGTGGTGGACCAAAGCTGAATCTTCCTTTTCAAGGCCTATCAAAAAGTGAGGAATTCTCACCTAATTCTTTGTAAGACTTTTTTACATTGGGATAGCCCATTACTCTGTTGGGTCATTGTAACAAATTGCCCCCAAAGTTATATACTTAACAAGCATTTATTAAGCTCACAGTTTCTGTGAGTCAAAATCTGGGAGTAGCTGAGCTGAGCTCCAGGCTTCTCCTGAGGTTGCAACTATGATGTTGGCCATGGTGACAATCTTCTGAAGGCCTGACTGGGACCTGAGGACCTACTCAAAGCTGATGCTTGTGGCAATCAGCAGAAGCCCTCAGTTCCTTCCTGACTGTGACCAGAGGCTTCTATTTCTTATCACATGGCACTCTCCTCACCATGGCAGCTGGTTTTTCTCACAGCAAGTGATCCAAGGGAAAGAATGAAGAAAAGCTGAAGTGCCTTTCATAACCCAGCACTGGAAGTTGCACCCTGTAAGTTCTGTATCCCTCTGTTAGAAGGGAGTCACTGAGTCCAGACCACCCCCGGGGGTAGGAGATTTAGGCTCTACCTTTTTCTTTTTTTAGCAGCTGATCAGCATTTAATATTTTCATTTACATTGCAGATAAAGATACAATCTGTGTTTCTATATAACTAGAAGAAAAAGACCATACCACCAAAAACCGGGCCACAAACAGGCCTTATTTAAGAAATTAATTAGATAGGCTCTACCTTTTGAAGAGAAAAGTATCAAAAAGTTTGTGGATATACTTTAAAACTACCATAGTCTTCAAAGCCAGGGACAAGCCGTCCCTGCTTGTAATACAAAAGACCTAGAAATGAACAGAATTCCCACGAATTAATCTAACCTGGGCATGGAGCGATGGGGAACCGTATGAGGAGAATGGCCGGCAGCAGGTCTAAGTTTGAGGGGAGTCAGGAAGGATGGGGTTGCACTGGGTTGGGAAGAAGGTACTGAGGGCCACGGGCAGGTTAGCAGACTCTCGGGGCAACTGTAAGTTTCAATTTTACATCATCTTTACCTCTGTAGCTATATCTCTTGTCTGCAGTCCAGATCTCCAGTACCTGCACCATCATTTTATATGACGGAAGATAGACAACATTCACTGGATTTTTAAATGTTTCCACTTTTTGATGATAGACTTAGCAGGAAATAAATAGACATGTGGAAAGCTTTCAGAATGCCTTCTGTCCCTATCACTGGAGAACTTCGAGCTGAGATCATAATGAGGAGATCGTATTAAAACACATTCTCCATTCTGCAGCACTTGCTCCAGGCTGAAGGAACCCAACGTTTCTTATCAATATGTTCTATTTTGCATTTCAGCCAGCTTTCCAATTTAGCTAACTTTCAGGTTCTCTTGTTTACTATTTACTTGTGCTCCCAAGAAGAATCGGAATGCCCCATTTGCATAAACACAATCTGTTGACCCCTTATCTTTTGAAGATCTGCATGCAAAAATTCAGGGCAATGTTGGATGCCAACTGGAAGGGTGGGCCTCAGTGGGAGTATTTCCTCTTCCCATGGGGTCACCCCTGTGAAGTTCTCCTGCTGAGGAAGGGCCAACCTCTTTAGCCACTTACAGGTTCTCATGTTTGCTAATTACCAGGAAATATACACTAAAATTGTTAGGGAATTCGCATATTCCTACTGCAGATTAGAGGTATAAAACCTGGAAGGAACACGTTTCCTCTGCCTATCCAAATTCTGTTCATACATCCTGCAAAATCCAGCCAAAGACCAAGCTCTTCTAGTTACTTACCAGAGAGCACTAAAATTCCTCTCCTGAACTTGAGCACTTGAAGTCTGCAGTACATAACCCAACGGTTATATCATTTACTGTTTTTTTTTTTTTTTTTTTTTTTTTTTTTTTATCAGCTAAGGCTAAAGTAGATCCTCAAAGCCCTGACCCCACTACACCTCCATTATGGAAATACTGATTTGTTAATTTTTTTTAAATCTAGTTCTTAACAGTTATTGAGGCAAATGTCCCTAAATTATTTAAACTTTTCCGAAGAATTTCATAACTGTATAATCCACAAAGAATGTAGCTAGCACTCCTCGTTGATCTACAGAACTACTTAGAAGGCAAGGAGAAGACACTAGAAAATAAATGGCTGTCAGATAGGACACCCATCACCTGAATCTCAGATTCTTCATTTTAAAGCAAGGCAAGAAAAATTTTTAAAAAGATTTTATAATGATAGTAATTATTATTTCTGGAACCTATTATTTACTATTTTAACAATTATTAGAAATAGGATTTCATATAAGAAAAGTCAATCAACCAAATAATACTTGTTTGTAATAAATATAATAGCAGTGATTTCTGTTGCCCCCACATATTTGTTGTTACTTGTTTACAGAGAGAATACCAGGTGAGTGAGCAATGAGCAAACGTGAAATAGTAATCAAGGTCTGCAGAAAATTTTCATTTAAGCATTTTTATGAACAAAATGTGATTATCAGAGCTATTTGGTGAGCTATTTCACAGGGCCTTTGTTCCTTATGAAATAGGATTTGAGAAAAATAAACAAGAGGTTTTTTTCTTTAAAATATTAATCACATATGGACTTCTTACTCCACAGAAAATCTATAATACATTTCAATAACCCTTCTCATTGAAAACAAAACAAAACAAACAGAAAAGCACTACATACTGAGCTGACTTTATGCATACTTTATCATAGCCTGTCCATAAACACTCCAGAAGGTGGATATTATGGCCTCACCTTCCTGAGGAAGAAGCATGCCAGAGATTTCCCAAGGTCTCATAGCTCCTAAACTTGAGGGCAGAATTAGAGTCAACCTAAAGCTCCTGCAATATTCCTATAATTACCACCACGCTGCAAGGTGACAGCTTTGCCACGTTCAGGGTGGGCTGCACAACCCACATGGCTCTGTATGGCAACCCTCTTCACCTATATTGGAAAAGTGCAAACTTTGAACTCCATTCCTGTGCCATACCTAGAGACAATCACTGATGGAGACCAGTTCCGAGCCTGGTCCTACAAAGCATTATAAATACCTAGACAAAAGAACAGAAAGGTGTTGGGGCATGAAGGCAAGGTATCACAAGCTGTGGAAGAAATACCTCTCTAGGCCAGAGAAAGAGCTCCCAGCAAAGAGAAGATCCTGAGCTCCCAGGACTATAACCTGTCCCACATTGAGAAGCCCCTCAAAGACATCAACTAGCTGTGGAGCTGGGATGTCTGGCAGTCCACATCACCTAGATCTCTCCCCCACAGGAGTTTTCAAATAAGACTTTCATGAGCTCTAACAACGTGGAACTGTAGAATGGATATCAGTCGAAAAATAGGATTTGCTTTACAGAAATGTACAGTGCAGCCAAATGCTTAACACATAGTCCATAAGGTGAGGGAGAGCTGAAATCACAATGCTGTGCTCACCGTCTGTGCAAGTTCAGTTGCTTTGAATGTTATGCTTGCAACCATTTTTCCTCTTTGCACTAGGCTGGTGCATGACCAATGGACTGAGACAATTTCAAACAAAAGGTCTCTGAGGGCGGTGGCTGTGCCGACTTAACTTGCTGTCTGCAGCACTGGTCAGAGCCCAATAGGCATTGTAGAAATTTATAATGTTATTTGGGGTTGGTAATTATGATTAGTCTATAGCTTAAATCTAAAACAATTCAGCATTAAAATTGAGACTAAAATGTGAGGTCATTGCCTCCCAGCAGTCACATCAAATTACTGGTGCATGAGTTTGACACTGAGATTTTAGGGAAGGAGAATGCCCTTTAAAAAAGGTCCATTCAAACTGGAAAGCCTTCTGGACAAACGAGGGAGAAGGAACTGACTCACTAATGTGCCTGCAAACATTTTAAGACTGTACTTTAAATGATGCTCTGCTTTGAACAGATAATTGGCCCAATTCTTCCCTTTCTCTGTGTCTCTAACTCCCATTGAAATCAATGAGAATTGCATATTCAAAAGGACGGGAGAACAAAGTTGCAGGTTGAATTAATGGGATAAAAGACTGCAGATCTCTTAAAGCTTGTGCAATTAAATTGTGGCCTCACACAATTCTCTAGGGTCACCAGCAATTTGCTGGCCTCGGAAAGCCAGCTGACTTGGTTTTCAGAGGTGTCACAATTTATAGAATGCGTTTACTTAGACATCGGCACGTGATCCTTCTCAACTCAAAATCTACCTCCCCACTCTAATCTCTCTTGGACCTGATACCTCCATGTGTGGGATATCATATACGTGCCTTTATCACTTGCCATCAATCAATGGGCAAAATCTCCATTTAAAAGTCATGCAAACTAAGCACATATGGATATCTTATTTTTCTATAAAAATATTTGTCTATGCATTATTTATATCCATGTTAATTATCTGCTGTCTTTCCCAACCAAAATGAAAGCACCAGCTGGCAAGAATTTTTTTCTTATTTATCATTATTTCCTTAGCACTTGACCTGGTTGTAACTGTCAAATATTTTTAATCATCAAAACACCTACAAGCATATTTGATTAGATACTCATAAAAACCACAGGCACAATATTTGTCAGCAAACATTGCAAATGTATAAAATGCATTATTTGCATTTAAACATTTCTCCACTGAAGGGAAGGAAGGTATTTACTAAGTGCCTACTCTATGCGAGTTTCTTCACAAATATTTTTTTTCAATGAATTCTCACGACAGTGAGGTGGGACATAGTATTTTTATGTTTATGTTATGAATATAGAAATGGAGGCCTAGAGAAATGAAAGTAACTTTCCCAAGGACACAGAACGAGGAAGCCACAGAGCTGAGGTCTGAATCCTCTACTGACTCCCGAGCCCATACTTACTTCTCTATCTCACAGCTTAGCATTTGCAAAAATAAGGAAATGAAGTGTATTTATAAAACGGAAAGGGTCTCAAGCAGTCAACAGCAAGAAAGGGTGAGGACTGTATGGCCATGAGCATAAAGGATGGAGTAGGTGTACAGAGAAGCTGAAGGAGCATGAAGCGACAGGAAGGAAGGGCCCAGGGCTGGCTTTCCCGCAGAAGTCCATGACATACATTGAGGCCATGCCCCTCACGCCCTCGCTTGCTGACAGCCTGACCACTCTAGGTGGGTGCATAGGGAATGCGAACATATTTCCATCTGCTCTAGCTCATTTGTGGCCTTTCTGGGATCCCCAAATCCCTGCTCTTTGGTCCTACTACCTCAGAATTCCATCATTCCCACAGGTTTTATGGACCACACTGGATTTTTTTTCCTCTGCGCCCTGGTTCTGTTTCTCCTAACACAGAATTAAGGTATTTTTACATGCTAACCATTCCCAATTTGGGCTCATACTCAAAATCTACCTCAGAATAGGGGCCTGTACTTTGGGGGATCACAGTTTGGGGGTATCCATGAGCAATCTGGACATCCATAAAGGTTTTCCACCAATACTATTACATCATCTGTGCTTTCTGCACTGGCTGATATTGTCCCGGGCTCTGGAGGCTGCTTCAAACCTCCTTAACCAGGCTGTGCTGGGAGTTTGAGGGGTGGGAGGCCTAGCACAAGCATCCTTCCTCAACTAGAATCTGATAGCTGTCTAGGAGTTAGGGGCAGTGGTAATAATAAAACCACTGGGCCTCTGTGGTCAAGTGCTACTTTGGGCAAACCCTTTATCTGGATCCTTTCATTTAATCCTCCCACTGCCCCCATGAGGTAGAGGCTGCTGTCCCCACTGCTGGTAGTTGAGCGAACTGTGGCTTTATAGCACTTAAGGCCCTTCGCTAAGGTTTGCAACTGGCTTTTGGCAAAGGTGGGATTTGAACCACTGTCCTGATTCCCAAGCTGGAAGCTGGCATTCTTAACCACAGCGCCAACCCTGCAAGGCTCCCTCCCAGGGAGGCTGCAGCCATCTCCCAACTCCGGGAGTCCTTGGGCACGTGCAGGTGAAACCTGATCCCGATTCAGGACTGTTCATGGAGGACATCGCATTAGGCAGTTAGGATGGTATTTAAGGTACTGGCGACAACTGGGGAGGTGAATGTTCTATATGTGGAAAAAAATGAAAATTAGGCATCGGTTAAAATATTACTTATACATATACGGCAATTTAGCTTACAAAGTACTTTCACAGTTTATTCTCTAACTCACTAATAATTTTTTCTCTCGAGTGCCTGTGTTCTGTGCTAAGAGGAGCCTGCTGCTTCCCGGCAAGGTAGTTTGAATACACACCATCTCTCAGTTCTCCTGCTGAGGTAGAAGCAGGGGGCAACAGCAGCAAAAATCTAGAGGAGGGGGGGACTGGGCATCTGGTGACTTTGCCCAGACCCCAGGGTGAGTCGGTGACAGCAGCAGGGGCAGTCGGCCCTTGGCCCAGGGATCCCCCCACCGCCGGCCTTACACACTGGCTCAGGTGTGAAGCGCCCTGCCTCACCACTGCCACAGTTGAGAATAATCACCTTCTTCCAAGATTGTAGGTGAACGGATTTTGACAACCTGATATTTCTCCAGGTCATTAAATATTCTTTGCATTATTGTGATATAACACAGAGCTACATAATTTCTGTAAATTTTTCTTACTGCTGTTCATTTAAGTTCCTAATTTTCCACCATTATAAATAATGTTGGGTTGACCATCTCTGCTTTTGATTATTCGAGCAAATTTCTGATTGTTTGCCTCAAGTAGATTCTTAAAAGTGAAATTACTAAATGCAAGAATATGAATCATTTTGAAGCTCTTGATACATAGTCCCAATTTATTTTATGGAAAGACTTAGGCTGTACCTCTACCAGCAGTGTTTAAAATGTGCCTATTTCATCATATATATTTATGACCTATGTTTAATTTTTCACTAACTTGTAGGTAAGGATTATCATTTTAATATCTTTTTGTTAACTACTAGTTAGACTGTAGGCTTTTCATATTTTTATTATTCATTAGTCTCTTTATCAATTATTTGTATATTTTGTCCCTTTTTGTACTGATGTTAAATTTCCTTATTTGTATGAGCTTCCTCGATAATAAAGAATCAATGTTGTATCATGTTTGTTAGTAATATTTCCCTAGATTCCCCTTTCTTAGGGCCTTCCCATGTCTTCATCATCAACAAAGACCTTTAAGACAGGGTTGCCTCTGTTTCCTGTAGTTCATCCCACCACATTCTTCCTATCACCCCAGTGGATGGGAAGCTTTCTATGTCAGAAGCATGAGATTAAATTGTTTAATAGTCCTATGTTAGCACAGGTTGTGGTGGTAAGAAAAACAAGACATAAAGGGAGCACATCATACAGGGCCCTGGTAGGGTAGGCAGACAGACCTAGGCAATGAGCCCCAAACTATGCCTTTCCAGGCTAAAAACCTTCCAACTGAGCATGGACAGCTACTGAAATAGAAGCACTCAAATTAGGAATAAGAGGGAGACGCACAGGGTGATGTGTTGGAAAAGCAAGGTGGCAGCTCCTTGAGGGGAGAAACTCTGGCTCTCTGGCCTGCATTTCCATTGTGCTGTCATTAATGCCTGGCACATATAAGCTGTGTGTTAAGGGCTTGTGGGAGGAAGGGTACGTGCATGACCACACCCTGCTCTCTGGCCTGCCACTGCCTGGCTCTGCTACTCTGGACAAGCCAATTCCTTGTTCAGCCTTCATTTCACCATCTATTTCTTTTAGGATGTTTGTTTGTTTGTTTGTTTATAGAGCCCGTTACCAGGGGGAGGGGCAGAGGGAGAAGGAGAGAGAGAATCTTAAGCGGGCTCCGTGATGGGCGTGTGGGGTTCCATGTCACAACCTCGTGATCAAGACCTAAACCAAAATCAAGAGTCCAGCGCTTAACTGACGGAGTCAGGCGTCCCTACATCACCATCTATAAAATGAGGATTGCACTGGGCTGTTGCTAAGATCCGGTGAGATAATTAATAGGAAAACAATCCTATGAAGCAAAAAGGAACTGTAAGTCAGGATTTTCATGGAAGTTTTTGCTGTTCTTTTGTATCTTAAAGGAAAAGTTCATTGACAAGCAAGATAAGAAGCCATGTTTCTTTTTTTTTCACTTGAGAATTCTCATTTCTTTTCATTCTCCCTCTCTTGCTCCCTGCCCTATGATATATGTACAGATGTCCCTAAAACACAAGCACTAAAGTTATTTGATTTCTATGGTGGCCAGCATAGGCTGCTCAACAAAATGTTTCGATGAAAAATCTGCAGGAAAATTCTGTCATACATGCATACATCCTGCATAATACATTAAAGGTTAGCATACAATATTAATTAATGACCTTTCTTTGCTGTGTGTGTTGGGGTATGCTGGTCATTAGGAATGAAGCTTCACAGATCTGATGCTGAGTACTGGCAATGGGCAGGAACTGCCTGGTGTGCACGTGGGGAGGGTAAAAGGGCGGTTTTACTGGAAGAGTGCATAGGAAGTTCCCGAGGTATGAAAGGGCATGGCATGGGTCCTGGGTAGCCTCTCTGAGAGGCGGAGATGGCTGCTGTGGGAAGCAACCTGTCAAAAATTCAGCCACCCAGAACAATCAAATGGAGCACCCCTATCTGGGCTCTTAAAATTAAAAGACATCCGTGTAAAGGGTATAAGGACAAAGAATGAACCTGACAATGTGGTAACAACAACTTCTCTCCTCTGTTCTTGAGACTCTGGTCCCTTTGTAAAATATTCTAGTGGTTTAGGCATTCTTCCTCCATCAGAAAGTGATTTGTGAAGGATGTGACATCACTGGCCCTCCGGCCTGAGTTGTCTGTGTTGCTTTTCTCCAGGTAAAAAAAGCATCAGGTGAATAAGAAGAGGCATCCTTCAGGATGGATCCTTCTCATGGTTTCCATCCCCATCCCTCCCCAAATCAGGTTGCAACGTCCCAAGTAGAAGCTGACTTTCCATTTATTTACTAACTCCAAATGCCCACTGAGTGAAGCAGGAACTCAGTTATCCTTGGCCCTACCATCTACTTTATTGAGGGCAGACACGATTTAATAATGCTTACAACATCTTTCTGGCCAGGAATCCCTGACCGCTACAGAGTTAGCTCTGATCAGCTCTAAGTTCTAAAATGATGCATCCATTTTCTCCAAATTTAGACACACTCACCATTCGTTTCCTTTTTTCAAAGCAAGATAAACATTGTAATAGTTTAGAAAATCCTTCCAACAATGATGAACACTTGCTCTCCCCACCCCATCCCTTTTTCCTAGCCATTGAAATGGGGTGGGGGGGGAGCCACAGAGAGAGAGGAAGAGAACTTTAAGCCATGTCCTCTCTTTGGCCTATTGGGGTGTATGACAGGCAGATGGGTTTTGTGGGAGTGTTGTGCGCAGTGGAAGCAACCGAAGCCGAAGCTGGCACGTTCAGGTGGGAGCAGAGTCTGAAGAACCTCTCTGCTGAAGCGTTTGGCCTTTTCCCTGTCAGCCTTTGTCTGAGGTAGCCTGATGGCTGTTTCAGAAATGGAATGTGTTTTAGTAAAGACAAAGATGAAACACTAGCTCCTGAGTGTGCTGTGAAGTGGAAAAGCTGCTGTGGAAATTTTATCTTTATATCTATGGAAACGGAGGCACCACGATCGAAGAGCGTGCGGAGGGTATCCAGCCAAGGGGCAGCTCTGACGGGGGCAGCTTTGCCCTGGTGTCGCCTCTGATCCGTGAACAGGCCCGACCGAGCAAGAAGGGCTGCAGAGGCCCCGGCAAGGAGCAGAGGACAAGTTCCCTGTGGGCCACGTGCATTACCAGGTCACCCGGTGTCTTGAAAGGATTCCTCCCATGTGGTGGTAATTTCCTAAACAGCAGCAAAAATTTTTCTTAATAAACAGTAGTGAGAACCCAGAGATAAAGATGAGAAAGGAAAGTGCTGGTATGGATATGTGAGCGTCTTACCCCCCAATCTGGGAACACTGCTTCCCCCAAAGGGTCTCTCTCACAGGGTATTGCCATCGAGAGAACTGAAGGAAGGTAGTGAGGCATCTTCCCCATCTTAGGTTTCAGGGAAAAGTAATGAGTGGGAAGAGAGGCGGCAGCAACTCCAGAGGTGGAATTAAGGTGCATTAGGGAAGCCGTGGCAGGAAAACAGCAAGAGAAACTGGACAAGCTTCTGGGAATCACTCAAAGCTGAATATTAGCATCCGCCCAGGTGCCCCTGCAGCATCTCCTCACTTAGAGTTTGCCAAGTGCTTCTGTGGTAGACACAATAATGTCCCCCCACCAGAGATGCCCACGCCCGTGTCCTGATCCCTGCAATATAGCTTAAATGGCAAAAGGGACTTTACAGGTATGACTAAACTAGGAGCTCTGCAACGGGGAGACTCTTCTCGCTGACCCTGGTGGCCCAATATCATCATGAAGTTCCTTCAAAGTGGAAGAGGAAGGCAGAAGAGTTGGCTTGGCTATGTAATGTGAGAAAGACTCCAGCATATACTGCTGGCCTTGAAGGTGGAGGCAGGAGACCACAAACTGAGGAATGCTGCAACTTCTAGAAGCTAAAAAAGGTAAGGAAACAGATTTCCTCCCCTAGAATGCAGCCCTTCTGATCCATATTAGACTTCTGACTTCCAAAACTGTGAAATAATAAAACTGCATCGTGTAAGCCCCCCTCGTCTGTGGTAATTTGTTATAGCAGCATTAGGAAGCCAAAGAGTCTTGTCCATGCTCAGCACTGTGCTAGGTGCTGACTGGGAGTCATGGGATATTTAAAATAATGCAAACAGGCTCAGGGCTCTGGGATACATATTCATAGCATGGGGGTTTCATAGGCTGCAGATGGATGTGCCATCATCCTCTGGGGGATTATGATCCAGGTGGGGGTGGGGGTGGGAGTGGGGGGTGGAGGGAGAGGGGGTTCATCAGTCATTCCCAGCCCTCCACCAACCTCAAGCACTTCCCCTTCTTCCTTATAATGCCGTTCTCTGCTGCTTCTTGTAGGAAATATTCTCGGGATTACAAAGTCAGAAAATGGAGAAGGAGGAAAAATTCATGTATTTGGAATCTTTGGAAAGGTCTTCATAATTTTTTATTTTTAAAATATTTACTATGAGTATCTTATATACCTTTTGATTGGTTATGATTATTCAGTAATGATCCTGCAAGAATTCTAATGAAGTGAGCAAATTAAACCTACTGGTTGTTTGCAAATACACTGAAATATTTATGAATATTAAATGTAACAATTAATAAGGTTGACATTATATTACATTTTATTAATACTTCTTAATTTCAATTTTGCAGTCTCCTTGTTTTAGAATAAAATTTTTGTTTCATTTCTTAAACATTTTCATAGGCCAAAGGCACCGTGGCCATAGTGCTAATGGATGAAACGGTCCTGCAGATCAACATCACACTTAGGACTCTGAATGCTCCTTTTATAATGTACACACACCAGGTGGGAAGAGTTTAGGTTACTATGGAAACTATAATACAAATTCTAGAACTAAATTATTACTAATTCAATCAGCCTGCTACTGCAACTCCCTTTTTGGTGATAGGATCATCATTTTCACTGGGAAGGAGGAGCTCTACTATGGGATCACGAGGATGGAATCACTGGGCTCCAGTTCTGGGCTCTCCTGCTTACTTAGCTGTGTGGCTTTGAGCCTTCTAAATCTTAGATTCCCCATCTGTAAAATGGAGGTAGTAACAGCAGCCACCTCAGAGGATTCTGAGGATTAAGTGCGTTGATATTTACAAAGCATGAATAACAAAGACTCGTATGTTAGTTCTATATATGTTTCCTGCATTAAAAAATATTTATTCAGAACTTACTGTTTAACTGTATGGTCCCCAAGATGAAGACTAGGACACAATCTCTATGCTTAAAGCACTAAATTGGGGATGCCTGGGGGGGCTCAGTGGTTGTCTGCTTTTGGCTCAGGGCATGATCTTGGGGTCCGGGGATCGAATCCCGCATTGGACTCCCTGTAGGGAGCCTGCTTCTCCCTCTGCCTATGTCTCTGCCTCTCTCTGTGTGTATCTCATGAATAAATAAATAAAATCTTAAAAACAAAACAAAACAAAAAACAACCCCAAAAGCAAGCACTAAATTGTAGTGGGAAGCATGTGCTGGGACACAGGTATAAAGAACATTTATAGGAAAGTTCTTATTTTAATAATGAAAACTGTTTTACCCAGTTATAATTGAAATTATTTAAAACATCTTAAGGATCTCCAAATATTGAAAATAAAATTAAACAAAACATAATAGTGCCTATTTTGTTTGCCGTCTTATGTAGTCCACTGTGATTGCTTTGTATAAAGGCATACAGACAGCCTGCTCTGTGCCAGGGGCTTTTCAGATTTTTTTAATTTAACTCTCTCAAGTTCCCAACAAACTTTAAGATGTGCATAATCACTCTCATTTTATAAAAGAATTACCTGAGCCTCAAATACGTTAAGGCAGAAAGGAATTTGAATCTGGATAAAACTCTCAGGATCAAAGCCAATTTTACTATTGCTGAATCGGTAGATTCCAAACTTTATTTGTAGAAACTTAGCTTTAAAAAGAAAGTACATGGTTAAATGTGTCATTTTATTAGTATAAATATGTTACACTTACAACTTTTTAAATACCTACAGTTATTTGTCATCAATGAAAATAGTGTGGCTATTCTGATGAACATAAAAACTTAAAATCAGAGGATATGGATGATGGCCATAGTTATGCTGGTCTCTGGGCCTGATTTATTTGTGTTTTTCTTTTTGTTACCTAGTATTTAGAAAATCCTGCAACACACAGTTGTAAATTGTAACATATTTTTAACATAACAGGTCACCTTGTAACCGAGGCTATTCTTCAACTAAGGTAATATACAAGCTTGAATGACAGGAGAAGGAATTATTTTCTATTAAATTCTATTTTTATTACAATTACTTATCAGGCCTCTTCTATATGTTAGGCATGGTGCTGGATGCCAGGGATTCCACGGTGCACATGACAGACATAGTTCCTGGCCTCAGGCTAAGTGTTTTGAAAGGGTCAAGAACATTTACTGGAGTGGAACATTTACACAGATGGATTTTTCCCCATTGATAGAAATATATAGGGTCTAATTAACCTCTCATGGAGAGATTTTTCCCAGTAGAATTTATACTCACAGGTCACAGATTCTGGGCGTTAGGCATAGTCTGACTGGCATCCTTAGAATACTAAAAGATTTTCTCCATCTACCTTCCTTGACTCACTCACCACTGAATCTCTGCTCTGGTTTTGCTAACCCTGGGTACTGGGACAATTACTCTAGGGGCTGGCAACCAGTTCCCTTTCTATTTTGGGTAAGTGCAAGGCTGAGGTTGTAATAATCTTGAGGTTCCTTTGAACTTGTTTGGATTCTTTGAAGATTAGGCTGTAATTTAGGAAGCACTGAAGGAACTGCAACCATCCCAGTGATGGGTAGTCCAGATTGGAGCTAACGAAGCCCTAACTCCCTTTTGGTATCAAGATCTCCACCAGCTGCCACTGAGCAACATTAAGAAACTGGAGAGAATAACCTACGGACTTTAAAAGAAAAAAAAAATCACCAGGACAAGAGAACCTAAGATTGCAGACTTTATTTTCTTTGGACTTTGATTTGTAAAGTAATTAAATATTTGGACTTCAGTTTTTCTCCAGGAATTCGAAAATGGGAGTGGGTTTGCATTCAAACTTAGGGCACCTCTGTGTCGGCAGTCTATTGTCAGAGTATCTTAATTGTGTTTTATCTCTACAACCTGTTATGCGTCTTTTGGAAACTTAGCTGTATGTGATTTGGAAGAGGGAAGAGGAAATGATTTTCAGCCCTGGCTAACAGCATAGGCTTGGAGCTAATTCAATTGATACATGGTTTTCATCTATTTCAAGGGAAAAAATCTACACTGCCCATCAGTAATCCCATAATAATTCCCAAAGGGGCAGTAGTTGGCATGGGAAGAATGGCCAGCAGGAGCAGAACTGTCCAGATCATTTTTGCTGATATGCTCCCCCGAGGGCAGTTGCCACACTGCAGGTGGGAGAACAAACAGCTGGGTGTGGTGGCCTAGAAAGCTGCCAGTCGGATGTCCTGTGTGGCTCTACCCAACAGCCCCAGCTGCCACCACTCTGGGCCCCACACCATGTACCCTGAGGCCAGGCCTCACTGGGTGGTGAGCATGGTGGAAGCACTAGGGCGGCCCCATCTCTGCCTGCACGGTGACGTCTCTAACAGGTGACTGACTGCAGGCCTCTCCCACTGTCCTATCCAAAACCTAGAAGGGTGCCATGCCTACCCAATCATTCTGCCCTCTTGCCTCCACAGGTGTCAGACATATACAAACATCCTGACCTTAGGCTCTCCCTACTTACTCATGCTTTCTTCATGCACCCTTCACGGGTACCTCCCCCAACAAAGATGGCGCATTGAATCTCCTCTTGGCATCACCTTTTCAGAGGACCTGAATGGACACACTGAGGAATGTTACAGAGAACGAAAGCATTTTCAAGATGCAAAATGTAAAAAAGAGACTTCCTTCTTGCCGCCTCCACTGCCCCTGCCCCTGCCCCTGCCCCAGATTCCACTGGATGTTATTACACAAATGCGTCATAATACCAAGTATGGAAAAAAACATGGCCTTCCTGTGGGAAGAATATAAAGATGACTCTTTAGGGAATTCTGACCAAAGCAGATCAAGGTTGAATTGGATCCCAAGGCAAAAGGAAGGATATTAAAGGTGATAAGTAGAGGACAGGGATCCAGTCATATTTTAAGCTAAAAAAGGAACTCTGGCTAAAAAGTTGAATCTCCTGGCTCCAAAGAAAGTTGCAGGTGATTCCCCAAAGCAGGAAATTTGTCATAATTAAGAAAAGAAGTGATTAAAAGCAGAAAACATCTCAGAAGCATTTTCCAGGTCAGTATGAATAGTAACATTCCAGAGGTCGTGCTAAGCAGGCTTGGGGAGGGACAGACTGGAGGCAGGAAAGATACTGCTGAGCCTGGTTTGAGTAGTAAATGAAAGTCCAGGCCAAGGAAGCCCAGCACTTCCTTGGAGGGACACCAAAGAGAGGGCTGTCACTCAGCAGCCTGGCTGCTTATGTGTCTGAAGCACGTTTTCCAAAGGTTAAAATCTAATTTGAACGCAACATCCACCAGATACAAAACGAATGTGTGAATATTTTTAAAGACAAGATGTTAGCATGGGGAGCCGGTCACGCTTTAAATAATTTAACTCCTAAACAATTAATCAAAAAATGAAATGATAGAAAGGAAACATCTCCCAATTTGTGTCAGGTTATGTTAGTCTGAAATTTAAAACTTTCATAAGGTACGCAAGAGGGCTAAGAGGATCACGGATTCAGAGGCTCCACTGAAGTCAGAATCAGTTCCCAGATTTTGATAGATTTCAGGCAAGATGTGTCAAAAGATAAGCTTGACACGGACAGGCTGTTTCCCTTGAAAATTAAGCTTCTGTGTACAGAGTTCTTCAGGTAACCAATTTCTACTTTCACCTCTGCCTCCAAAAGCAGGTCTCACAGGACTCCACTTCAGCTAAAACCTGTCAAATCCCCCGACTGCTTTTCATTACTGAATTCCTTCTGCAAGTTGTGCCATTTGTTAAAATAACAAATTCACATCTGATTGATTTGTGAAGGAAGGAGCTGCCTCAAAATTATTCACTGATTTTCTTTAATATACAAACAAGCAGAAAGTGTAGGGGAAAAACACATTTGTGAATTGAGCCATTTGCTTTTTGTGTAGCATTTCTAGGGAAAAACATGGAGACATTCACTCCAGATTCTGCTTTTTTTTTTTTTTTTTTTCACTTTCTAATATGATGGCTCCACTCATCTCCATGCAAGTGTTTCCCTTCCATTAATGTTAATGGAAGTCACTCTTGTGTATCAGGGGGAGAATAGACCCCTTTGTCTTTTTAATTGGGCCTATAAAACAATAAATGAGTGCACTATATGAGTTCTATCTAGAAATGAATTCTGGCCATCCATACTAGGGTGCTTTTAAAAAAACATTTTTTTTAAGAGATGATAATATGTAGCTTCCTGGTTGGACACTATCTAGGATCCAAATATACATAAAAAAGTACATCAAGATTAAAGGGATAATAGGTAATTTGGTTCTTTAGGAAGATGATGTTACTAAGTGTGTCTGCAGAGCACAGGGCAGACTACAAAGCACAAAGCGCCTGTTAAGATGAAGCAATTGCAACCGCAATTTAATGGAGGACAAGAAAGCAATTAACAGTGTAAAGTCATTGATGAGAAGGATAGACCTCGAGATTACAATCTTATTAAAACAAAGGCTGGTACAACTTGATTATAATGAGTTAAGTTGAAAGATCTCCAAAACAATCTCAGCGTGCAGATGTGGAAAAGAAAACATAATTTACCCTATTATTATACTTTGGGTCTCTAAGCTGCTGACAGCATTGGGATCTTTCACAGTTCAATATCTCTAACAACCTGGACAAAAGCTGCCTTCAGGACTCGATTTTTGCAGGACTGCACTGAGGGGTCAAGGGACATTCTCTCCATCACTACTACCTAGTCAAAAATGATGGTTCAAAGCACAGTGATTTTTAGCACTGATGTTAGGAACCTTCTCCAGAACAGCAAGTTTTTTTTTTTGTTTTGTTTTTTTTTTTGAGGGAGGCTTTGTTTTTTGTTTTAAATTCTTTTCCTCTCTGGCCTTTTTGTAACATCACTAAGACTGTTTTGCAGGTCAGGGTAACGTAAGCAGTGGTTTGAAATGAACTGAAATGTAATCTTTTGACACTTCCCTTGCTGATTCAATATTTTAAGATAAAGATCCTATAGGAACAGTAAGAAATGAGGCACCAGATTAAATGATGAAAAAAAAAAAACCCAGCCTAAAAACCTGTGATGGCAGGCTGCCCCCAAATAATGCCACTTTGACATATTGATTATTTTGAATTAAAGTTATTTAAGAAACAGCCAGAACAAGAAGGACACTCTGACCCTCCTCTGTCCCCTGGAAAGCAGGAAATATATTCTCCATGTGCCAGGACCCTCCCTGCACCTGGAATATAGAACACATCCTTACCACCCAAGATAGGGAATTTAGAGCCTACAAGGCTGTATAAAAGCAAATCTTGTTACTTCTTCATTAATTTGCTACCCCAAGCCCAAACTTTGTCTTGTCAATTCTTCACAAATTTATTGTCTCTTTTTCTGAAAGATATAAAAGCAGCCTGCTTTTGGTCATTTTGAGGCTCATATTTTTATGAGCTCCTGTACGTGTGAAATTAAATTTTTCTCCTGTAATCTGTTTTATGTCAATTTAATTATTAGCCAATGAACCTACAAAGAAGGAAAGGGAAAATTTTTCCTCCCCTACACCTGCAGTTGATTGAGTTAACATTTTGGTTTGTCAACCCCTCCCAGTTGATATAAAACTTCTTAAATAGGCTCCAAAGAACAAGTTAAATAATTTTTTTTCACTCAAAAATGTAACATCTTTTTAATTAACATAAACCTGAACGAGGCTCAATTTTTCAAACAATTTTTAAAGACTAATTTTATATTTTACAAGCCGTTTAAAAACTGTCTATGCATATTTTACAAATTGAAACATATCTGCTTCCATATTTAGTGGGGCTATGCCATGTGTCCATGTTACATAAACTGTTGTGTAAAATAAAGAAAAATGTGGCCTAAAAAGAAAATAGATTTTTTTTTCCCCACAAAACTTTACAAAGTACTGGGTGCCTGGATAGCTCAGTTGGTTAATCATCCGACTCTCGATTTTGGATCAGGTCATGGTCTCAGGGTGGTGGGATGGGGCCTCTGGTCAGGCTCTGCACTCGGTGGGGAGTCTGCTGGAGATTCTCTCTCTCCCTCCCTCTGCTCTTCCCGTCTCTCTTTCCCTGCCATTGTGTATATTGGCAAATTTCTTAATCCTTGTCAAACAGGTGATGCGACTGTATTCCTTTGTAGCTCTAATTTGCATGTCATTGGTTGCTAATGAAATTGAACACTGTTGATATGTTTATTTACCATAATATTTCCTCTTGTGTGAAGTAATTGTTAGGTTTTTTTATCTATTTTCTTTTTTTGTATAATGATTTTATTTATTTATTCATGAGAGACACAGAGAGAGAGAGGCAGAGACACAGGCAGAGGGAGAAGCAGGCTCCATGCAGGGAGCCCGATTTGGGACTCGATCCTGGGTCTCCAGGATCACACCCTGGGCTGAAGGTGGCCGTAAACTGCTGAGCCACCCAGGGATCTCCTAGTCTTTGACCTATTTTCTTTTCTTTCTTTTTTTTTTTAGGATCTTTGACCTATTTTCATTGCATTGTCTTTTTGTTATTGATTTGTGGGTATTCTTTATATGTTTTGGATCTTCCTTTATTTAATATAGCTAAAGCAGTATAATGGTGTTGAAGTGGTTAAAAGAAGTCTGCCTGCATTCAAATTCTAGCTCTATTACTTACTGTGGGGACTTGAGCAAATTTCCTAACCTCTCTGTGCCTCAGTACTATATCCAGAAATAGGGATGATACAACTTGTCTCACAGGGTAGTTGTGAAAATAAAAGTCATTCATATATGTAAAGTACTGCATACAGTGTCTGGCACATAGTAAGTTCTCAAAAGCACTAAATATTATTATTTGCCAGTTACAGGTTTTTAAAATATTTCCTGTTTGGTAGTTTGTATTTTCATTTTTTAATGACATCTTTCAATGAACAGAAGTTCTCTAATGTATTATTTTTTTTCATGATTTGAACTTTATATTAAGGAATTCTTTCTCCTCTCTTCCAAATTCATTAAAATCCTCTGTAGAATGTCTTCTAAATGTTTTATATTACCTTTTACATTAAAATTTTAAGACGTGTGGTATTAATTTTGAGCTATGATGTGAAGTAGGTGTCCAATCTCATTTTTTTATATGGACAACCAATTTTTCAACACCATCTACTGGAAAATCCATTCCTTCCCACTTGTCCACAATGCCATCTTTGTCATGAATCAAGTTTCTGGATATGAGTAAACTCTCAACTTTTCTTTTTATTGGTTCATATACCTATATTGTGCCAATATCACACTGTCTTAATTACTATAGCCTTATAATAATTCTTGAAATCCTGATAAGCAAACATTTGCACTCTGATTTTCTTTGGGAATGCCTTAATTAGTTTTGTCTCTATGATCAAATTTTTATGAGAAGACATATACTTACTTTTTTGGGGGGGAGGCAGGAATTCTCAAATGGGATTATTTTATAATGTTCTATGTAGCTTTGAGGTTTTTAAAAAATCATCAATCATGTAAAAATATTATTTTCTTTTTACAAAAAAGGATTTGACTAAAAAAACGCAGGGAAACACAAAAACAAAAGTAAAAACTGTCCTAAGTGCTACATCTCAAGACATTCACCAACAACAATTTTTATATACCTTTCAGACTTTTATTTCATACATATACCTATATCGAGATATATTTATATACAAGCTTTTACATAAAAGTTTCATATTATGCATTTTTATTGCTCACTTTTTTTCATTCAATGACACATGGCAAAGGTCTTTCCATGTCAATGAAAATTGTCATACTTTAAACAGTTTATTAGTCACTTTGCTGCAATATCAACCCCAACAGTTCAGTGCTTTATACACACAAATATTTATTTTTTTGTGTACATGGCATGTTGGAGGCTGGGGGTCATCTCCTATGGTTCTGCTTCACATGATATTTCATTTTTGACTTCAGGTAGCCCCTATTTAGGACAGAGGTGGAGGGAAATATCAGGTGGAGGAATGTACTGGATCTTAAAGCTTCTTGCACATGGTGTGCGCTACCTCCACACACATTTGTTTAGTCAAAGTGAGACACGTTGCTGAGTCTGACATTAATAGGGTAGGGCAGTATACTAGTCCCACAGGAAGCACTGGTAGGCACAGCAGAAGATGAGAGATATAACCCCTTTTCAAGGAAGGAAAAGCAGATGTGGGAACAATCTACTACAATGATGGTTATATAGTATTTCATTGTATAAGTCAGATGGTACAGATTGGTTTTATAAGTCAAATTTGGCATGCATATATATGACCCACATAGTGTCTTCTTTTGCAATTAGATTTCAAATCCAATTTCTAACTCCTGTTTCAGAAAAATTGGAAAATCTTGCAGCCTGGCTTAGCATTATTTCATGGCAACAAATAGTTGGAGCTGAGAGTGGCTATCCCCCTTGAGAAAGGAAATACTTTTCATTATCTGTATCCCCATCCCTTTCTACTGTCTTATCCCTGACCCATTTTCTTTATTTAACTATTGTCATGATCCATCTTAGGCATTTAAGTATTTTATATTTACCTAGATGAACTGTATCCTCTTCTGATTAGTATGTAGGATATGTCTAACTTGTCATTATTATATAAAAAGCTGAAATCAACAGCCTTGACTCTACCTTTGAATTCTCATTCCAATATCTAATTCTTTTTTTTTTAAACTTTCCATTTTTGAATATTTTTTTTTAATTTTTATTTTATTTATGATAGTCACAGAGAGAGAGAGAGAGAGGCAGAGACACAGGCGGAGGGAGAAGCAGGCTCCATGCACCGGGAGCCCGACGTGGGATTCGATCCCGGGTCTCCAGGATCGCGCCCTGGGCCAAAGGCAGGCGCCAAACCGCTGCGCCACCCAGGGATCCCTGCCAATATCTAATTCTTAAGAGAAATTGATAAAATACATTCTGCGTTTTGATAAATATTGCCAAACTATTACTCCAACAATGCACAAACATGCTCCTTTTTTTGCATACTGCCAATGCTAGATATTATGAAGTTGTTTCTTCTTTGTTTATCTAATAGGTTATAGGTGATCATTTATTATCACCACAGCTTGCATTTTTAAATTATTAGCCGAGTTGGATATATTTTAATATCCTAACAGGCCTTTCCTCTTTCTTTCATTGGTAACATATGCATGTCAATTGCCTGTTCACTTCCTTTGCCTAGTTTCCTATTGGCATATTTATTTTTCAGAATTAACTAATCAGGACTCTTTATGTTAGGAATATTGACTCTGTTATAAATGTCCTAAAGTTTGCCGGTGGGTTTTAGTCTTTCATTTGGCTTTGGTTATAGAATTTATGCATGAATACTGCAGTCATAACCATTAGTGTTTTCCTTTATGGGTTCTCCCAATTAAATTTGTAAAACGTTTACTTGTATTTTAATTTAATATATTTATGTGCATCTTCTTATAGCATGTTATTTTACCCACGTGGAACTTATTTTCATGGAAGGAGTGATGCTTGAATTCATATTTTTTGAATAGCATGTAGCCAACTCTCTTGTTAATATTATTGAAAAATCATCCTTCCTCCACTTATTTGATATTCTTTATTATTGCACTAAATTACCATGTATATTTGTGATTATTTCATTTTCTTTATTCTACTGATTTCTGTATCTACTGTATTTCTGTATTCAGTTAAACCTGATATTGTTTTAATTCTACAGCTTTATGTTTTAGTAACTAGAATAATTATTCTTTTTCCATTATTATATTCATTACTTTCCCAGATATTTTAATATTTTAATAATTTTATTTTTTAAAGATTTTACTTATTTATTTGACAGAAAGAGAGAAAGCACAAGCAGAGGGAGCTGCAGACAGAGGGAAAAGCAGGCTCCTCGTTGAGCAAGGAGCCTGATGCAGAACTTGATCCCAGGACCGTGGGATCATGACCTGAGCTGATGGCAGATGCTTAACTGACTGAGCCACCCAGCTGCCCCTATCTCTAGCATTTTAAATAAATTGTATAACCATTTTGTCAAGGTATCTTTTTACTTCTCTGTCATGTTTTGCATTATGGCCTCAAAAAAAGTTAACTTATTTCTCTATGCTCTGGAATAGTTTAATTAGCATTGGAATTACATATTTCTTAAAGTTTTAAAACAATTTTCCTATAAAATCATGTGGATCTAAGCATTTTTTAGGGAGTATCTTTTTTTTTTTAAAGATTTTTATTTGTTTATTCATGAGAGACATACACAGAGACAGAGAGAGAGAGAGAGAGGCAGAGACACAGACAGAGGGAGAAGCAGGATACAAGTAGGGAGCCCGACGTGGGACTCGATCCTGGGTCTCCAGGATCAGGCCCTGGGCTGAAGGCGACGCTAAACCGCTGAGCCACCCAGGCTGCCCAGGGAGTATCTTTAAAATAGCTTTCTAAAGTTATTTTGTGATTATTGGTCAATTTAAGCTTTCCAACTTGTGGGTTTTGAGCTACTTTATAATTTAAAAGTGCAGGCAGATAATAATCAACAAGTGTATGTTATATATAGAAAGACAAGAAAGCACTGGATCTACATAGAATGGGCAATATGGCTTTTTAAAATCAATCTGGTAATATATTAGGGGAATGAATTAAGTAAATATGGTTCAATTATGATGAAGATGACAGTGATGAGAGAAAATGAACTGGGTTCCTACATGCACCCCTTTTGCTCCCTATAAAGGGACTATAAAGTCCTTTTCTTGGCTTATGGCATCCTCATCCATCTGATCGATCAAGTTAGCAAACATGCAGCCATCCTTTTTTTTTTTTTTAAGATTTTTATTTGTTCATGAGAGAGAGAGAGAGAGAGAGAGAGAGAGAGGCAGAGACACAGGCAGAAGGAGAAGCAGGCTCCATGCAGGGAGCCCGACATGGGACTTGATCCCAGGTCTCCAGGAACAGGCCCTGGGCTGAAGGGGGTGCTAAACCGCTGAGCCACCCGGGCTGCCCTCAGCCATCCTTTTTGCCTTCATTCCTGCTCTATCCTCTGTCTGGTAACATCTACACTTCTCATTTGATCCATCTGATGACTTTCTCACATCTTTCTAGACCCAATTCAAGCACCAGCTCCTTTATGAAGGCCTCTCTGATTCCTCTTCTATACATCACCTTTGGATACAATTAGGTGTTCTTTTTGTCTATGTCACTTTCTGGGCATCTCAATGAAGAGTCCTTATCATACCTTATTGTAATTACTTGCCTAAATGTCTGTCTCTTTCATACAACGTTAACATCTTTGAGCACAGGTAGTCTAGGTCTTATTCAATCTTCCGTCTGCCTGGTATTTGGCAATGTCTGGTATTAGTAGATGTTCATTAAGTGTCTACTGAATGCACAAAGCAGGAGTGGTGGCTTTCTTGGGGTAGGGAGTGGGGAGGCAGAGGCAGGTTGGAGATATTTCACCGGGCATTTCTCAGGTGGAGGAGTCATAGGCCAAAGGGGGGGGGGGAGGAACCATAAGTTCTTGTTGGAGTGTCCCAGAGTTGGAACTAGTGCACGCACATTACACCAGTAGTATGAGCACAGACTGTCCAACATGCTACTGGAACAGTAACCTTTTGACGGCTGGGAATGTACTGCACTAGAGAAATAGTGAATTACAACAAATACCTCTGGGTGATTCAGCTCATATCCCTAATGGACCAATGTGGCATTGTTCCTTCGCTACACACAACCACCTTGGACTCAGTGCCTCTTGTTTAATTTCAGGTTATGCAAATCTCTAATCATTTGTGCTACAGTACTGAAGGTACAAGGCTCTTTTTACTTTATTTTATTTTTTTTTAGGAATCATCTTTGGAGGAACCAAGAGAACATTAACAGTATAACAGCAATTTAAAATAAGAAGCTTTTGATGAAACTGTTTTAATTATGGAGCCCACTTTGGCATACTTCAGTTTTGATCATTATTTTGGATCTCATGCACATGGCAATTTGAGTTTTACTTAAGAAAACAAGTAAACTAGAATTACCCACATGCAGCTTGTGAGTGAAACCACAGTTACAACCGAGCGATTAGGAGCCATCTAATTGACCTAGAGGTATAGTAATTAACTACCAGGGGATAAACTAAAAGCTCATTTTGTAGGCTCCAAGTGTTTCTACACAGGCCCCACATGTTATTTCAGTCTGCCAGAAGCAAAAGTCATTATGGCTGCCTTTTTATGAACCGAAGGAGGTAGATATTTGTGGTGGATTTTAAAAGAAATGGTATTGCCACTCTCACTGTCCAGGAGTGTTATATGGTAGCATCATAGACACCTATGAATTTGCTGTTAACTTTAACAAATAGGATAAATATTTCTTTTACAACAATGGTCAATATCTTGGTAGCTACTTCAAAAACTAATTTTCCTTCGGGTACTTTAGAGATTGCCAGAACATTTATATTACAATTCCAGCATTTTGTAAAGGCCTGATAAACATCTTTGTAATTTTAGAAAAAAGAATAAAAATTCCCTTGGTACTACTACCTTACATCCATTGCACTTGTCTGTAGACAATTTCAAATCTCTCAGATTTTTGTGGAAGTGGGATGAAAGTACAGCTTACTGGATAAATAGTGACAAGGCCAGCAAGGTCCTGAACAAAGCTCAGTGTGACTTCCCAAAGAAGAGCAAAATTAAGGAAAAGCCACACGATGCCAAAGTTCTGTTCCAGTCATTAGTTTCATGGCCTATAAAGTAGGGAAATGCAGCTATCATCTCAATCCCATTCCTCCAACCATTCTGGACAATGGACCATCTAGAACTCCTTCTGGTGCATCTTCAAAGCTTATATTAATTAGCATCACTGAATCTCTATCAATTATGTTCAAGGCATTAAGCTTTATATGTAACACAGGAGTCCACTCAGGGCTTCCTCACCCTCTAAGTCTTATTAGAAGTCCCCTAGAGTCCTCTTGTCTCTTTGCTCATCCTGTGGAAATATAGAGTCCTTTCAAAGATTTTTGTTCATTCTTGAATATGTGGTTTTAGTGGTCTTTTGAATTTCCTTGAATTCTGGCTTCCTTGAGAATCTTTCTTTGTCCTGTTGACAAAGGTCCTTATTTGGTTAACAAAGGTCCTTATTTGGTTAACACCATAGAAATACCCATGTAGAGCCTTTGTGAGTCCAAAAGACTTTACAAATATTATTTTTGGAGGAGGTTCCTAAGAAGGAGTCACATTTCAAACCATGCTGCTGCCTGTCCCATGGCTGGCCTTAACTTCTCATCTGCCTTTCCAGCCGCCCAGCCCCTGTGTTCTGAATCTCCTGTGGGAGCAGCCAGGTCTCTGCGCTCTAAATGCAGGGCAACTCAGCTTTTCTCAGGCCTGCTCTCAAAGTGCTTATGCTAATCCATCAATATGCTCAGCAGAACACAGTCTTCCAATTGGACAAGATTCACCCTTCCTAGGAGAAAGCTGAAATACAAGGAAGAAAAAAAAAATTCTGCTATATAATCTACATTTAATTTATCCACCTAACAATCTTTTATTTTATTTTATTTTTCTTTTAAGAGAGAGAATGAGAGAGACAGCATATGCAGAGGAAGGGGCAAGGGGAAATAGAAAAGCAGTCTCCCCGCTGAGCAGGGAGCCCCACACAGGGCTCGATCGCAACACCATGAGTTCATGACTTGAGCTGAAGGCAAATGCTTAACTGACTGAACCACCCACACCTCCACCCAACAATTTTTTAAATTAGGTGTCCTTATTTCAGTTGTACAGAAGGAACAGATAGTTACTCAAGGAGTTAAACATATTGCTAGAAGGCACATAGTTTGCAAAGCCAAAAACTTGCTCTTTTCTTTGGCACCAACCCTTTAATGAAGTCCTTCCCAGCTGTAGATTGCCATTTTCTCTCCCCACTTCACCTGGCTGCTGAATGATCCCCGTAATCACAGTCTCTGGTCCTAGGCCCTTCTCCCTCCATCTCATACTTATCATCTTCAAATTCAGCTTTTGCTCTTGCTCATATAATGAAACTCTAAATTGCATGGTGAGCAATGGCTCCTGAGTTGACAAATCCAAGTCTTTCCATATCCTTTATTCATCTATTTTTGAGGCATTTGACACAATTGAGCATATTCTTCTCGAAACCCTTTTCTCTCTGGGTTTCCATGACACACATGTCCATACATCCAACAGTGATTTTTTTAAGGAACTTGTCTTGATTAAGTGTTTCTAAAGCATTAATTTTAATAGAAACATTTTTTGGGTGAACATTTTATCAGTATAAGGAATATTTAATTAGATCACTTAATTATAATATAGTACAAATATAATTAGAGTTACAATTACAAGCATAGGGGCATAAGCAGCTTATGAAACAACTCAATCTCTCTTCTTTCCCAGTTGTCTGAATTTTCTCTATCTAAATACTCCTTGATCATGAAAGATTTCTATCAGACTTCAAATCTGTTGTATAATATGCAGTGCTATGACTTATCATCATGGGTGGCTTGAGGGGGCTTTAATTCCCTTGTAATCTCCATCTGCTTCCTCCCCAAATAAGCACACAGTATAGTTTAAATGATATACTTGCTATGCCTGCTTTCAAAGAGCTCATAGTCTGACAAGATATATGTTATCAGCATGAAACATTGCTAGCCTAGAATCCACTATTCTTATTATAAAGCAATAAGAATAGCAGTGTTACTTTGAATGATTCTGTGTCACATAAAAGTTTTTAATAGTTTCTGTACATATTGAAATTACTGGTGGCTAAATAGGACAGAAAATGTATTACTAGATGTAAATATTATGAGAAATTAGAGAATTTCAACATCATACATTCAGAAACTATAAATTTCCGTTTATTGGGTAAATGATTCCTTATGTGAAACTTCACCCTACTCCTTCAGGAGGGAATGATCATTGGCTGTATTTGCACTGTCTAGAGGGTTTCTTTCTTTCTTTCTTTCTTTCTTTCTTTCTTTCTTTCTTTCTTTCCTTCCTTCCTTCCTTCTTTTTTCTTTCTTTTTAAAGAAAAGCCATAAAATTTTGCTTTAATGAAAATTACCATTACAACGTCTTGAAATTTAAGAAATATGCTTCTGATAGAAGAGAAAGTGTCGTGTGCCCTGATTCTAGAATAAGCTGGGTAAATATAGCAGAAGAAAAGAAAAAAAACTATTTGACAGCACTTCAGCAGACTCAATAGATACATTGGTATTCCCATTCACATGAGTCTTAGTTCACAAGGTTTTGCTGTCACTCACATAGGATGGGGTTGTTTTTCCTACCCTGCCTCTATGATTCAAACAGTAAATGTATGAGCATCCATACCACATCTTTGTAATAAGTTGATGAGTTGAATTAATAATAAGAAATAATAAGTCCCATTTAAACTGTAGCACATTTAGAATATATAAAATTATCTAATCAATGTAACACAACAGTATGTTTTACTAAGAAATAACAAATTTTTACTTGCTAATCTAGCCAACTTCAATGATACTCATCCAGATAACTTAAATGACCAGAATAAAAGAAAACTGAAGTTATGGTTTCTTATGTTATTTGAAAGTTCCTGTCCATTTTGAGGACAAAAATGCACTACATGGAACTAAGTGAGTTATAGCATTTGGAGAAGATGCTTTTGAAGCAAAAAAATTGAGGGAAAAATATCTAGTCAATGGATCCAAGGACAGAGGAGTAACTGATGGGAGATCCATGATAATTCACTTTCAAACTAAGTAATTTGCTCCAAACATGGCATAGCTCTATGTGCAATTTAATCCGACATATTGTCCACATGAAGATTCTGCATGAAAATAGTTATGTACCCTTCTTTTATTTGCCAAACTCTGCATTTCAAAAGAGAAGGACAAAGCCATCAAACCTAGTCCCAATTCTGTTCTTGGATGAAGTTCACAGGCTCAGGCAGTTTAAAGGTAACAACTGGACTTCCCACTTCCCCTGGCTTCTGGGACACTACACCTTACATTATTTGCTTCATGACCTGAATTTCCCCTTCCATAAATGTCCTTACTCCCAATTCTCTTCCTTGGCCATATATATATGAAGGAACTCAAGACCATGACATGAGCCAAAGGCAGAAACTCAACTGGCCAAGCCATCCAGGCAACCCATATTTTTAATATAATAATTGGTGCTATGTCACATATTGCAAGATTTCATTTACCACTAAAAGAATATATTTAAAATATGATGAACATATGATTTTTTTTTCATTTTACCCACTGAAGATAGGAAACATTTTACCAAAGAAAAACACCCATTAACTGGAGGCTGGAGGTACTGGAGGTACTCTCATGCTCACACACCTTGATTTGCACCTTAAAAGCCAAACAAGAGTTTCCCTGGCATTTCATGATTACCCGGTTGGCATCAGCAGTAAAAAGTGCCATCTGAGATAAACCGGACTATCTCCAACTTGACAACCATAAATCTAATATCCAAACTAAATATTCTCATCAGAAACCTCCATCAACACTAATTTGACACAGAGGAAAATAGGCCATTGAGCAAATCTGTAAACCAAAGGTGTCAGATACTAAAAGGTACCATTAAGCTGATAAAATATCTTTGCATATGAGTAGGCATATTATGAGGCTATATTTCTTAGCACCTAAAGTTTATTGGCTCCTTTTCCAAACCTGACAGTGTCCTTCATGAACTATCAAACATATTATAACATAAGCTATTAAAGAAAATAAAAAGTGTACATTTCTTTAAATAATCTTTTCCTGTAGAAGGTAAGCTTAGTGCAGTTGGAAAAAAATAATGTGAAATAACAAGAAACAGCAATTTTCAAAGATGATCTGAGAAAAAAAAATCTTATTTTATAGGCACTGTGAGTCACACAAAGTCCTTTATACAGTACCATTACTGCAAATTTTAACAAAGATACCATGAAAATAGGTGGTGAATGAAGGTGACAGAGAAAGATTCATACTACCAAGTGCTCAATCAGATGCCTTTGTGTTCAATAAATAGCTTCAAAAAATTAACCATATTATAGCTGGCGGAAAATGGACCCAGTTTGTACTTCCTAGGTTCCACATTCTTTATACTACACAAATGGCCACTTTTCCTGGTGTGCTTCCCTGGCCACAACGCACAGCAATAGGGGTGAAAAACAATGATAAAAGGGCGAAGAGGGCTTCTCTGGCTTTGCTGTGATGAATGCCTTCATGATTGACTGTTTTGAATGTAATAAAGCCGAGCATAAAGCCAAAAGCTAATCTTACTTCTACAAACACAGACGGGTGTACAGATCAGAGGGAAAGAGGACAAGACACTTTGGGGCCACAGTCTCCTCTGGAAACCCCCTGCCCTCCACACACACCAGAAACATGTGATCCCAAACAACACTGACCAATGGTGAAACTATACCTTGGCTTTAGAATTGGTAACTTAATTAAATACAGACACTTACATTCTTTACAATGTGCCACCAGTCCTGGCAAAATTCTACAAGTTATCCTTCAGAGTCTATTATCCAAGTCAGGTCATGGAGATTGCAATGGGTAGATGAACTCTACTACTTATATGTACTCATTCTAGAGGTTGATAAATATTCAGCTGTTTCACAAACTCTGCAGTGTGACATTGTGGTTAAATATGTAGGTTTTAGAGTCAGACACATCTGAGCCCAACTCTTGAGGCAGTTAACTGTGAACTGTGTGGTCTAGAACAAGACATGTCAGCTCTGAGATAGGAATGACTACATTGGAGAATTGCTCAAAGAATCACCATGTAGCGGTATATACAAAGCAATGTGTGCACTATTCAGAACATAAATAATTTTTTGAATGAGTTTATGGATTTATTCATGAAACACACAGAAAGAGAGGGGCAGAGACATAGGTAGAGGGAGAGGGAGAAGTAGGCTGTATGTAGGGAGCCCAATGTGGCACTTGATCCCAGTACTCCAGAATCATGCCCTGAGCCAAAGGCAGATGCGCTTAACCTCTGAGCCACCCAGGCATCCCCAGCACATAAATATTATTCTGAAAATTTTCATTTATATCACCATGGCACAGGAAGCAAAAACATTTCATCAAAAATTGACTTTCCGTGGAGGGGAGAGGGACTCAAGTTGTTGACTAGGTTAGTTAGCATTGCCCAAATGTGTGTCAGTGCTGGAAACAAATAGCAATGGGTGAAGAAAGATATGTCTGCTAGTCTGGTTCTGTATCTGCCATTCTGCTTCTTGCTGGCTTTGTCTCCCTCTCTATTTTTATCTTCTGAAATCTTTAATTATTCATTGAACCAGTAATTTGTATTAATTGCTAAACATGTGAAATATCAAATACACCCATGTTCTGTAAAGGTGACTCAGACTTAGATCTTGTCCTCTTTGAGGCATTTCTGGCTCAGTAGAGATGACTAGTTTTCACTCGTATCTGATTCTATGCATGTTCCTGGCATATGGGAAGACTCTACTCCATTGTCCTGTCCATCTAGGAGGGGTCAGATTACTAGTTCTAGTAAAAGTGACATGTCATTTCTGGGCTAGGACATTTAAGAGACTGAGGCATGTCCATGCTGTGTGACAGTATATGCCGTTCATTGAAGAAATGTAAAGTGGATAAAACCATATGCAAGGAAAACAGCAGGATAAGATGAAGGAACCTAATCCTCAAGTTCCTGGATGGAGAACTGCTTCAGTCAGCCCATTGGACTAGATGTCAGTAAAAATTAAGCTTTTATTTATCTTTTCAGCGGCTAGTGGTTATTTACACCAATTAATACAGAGAGAGGAAAAATGGCATAGTAATTATTGTTGAAGGTAATAAGTACCGATCCTTCAATTGGAAGATTTGAAGGGCACTTCTGCTGTGAAGACCCCATGTTGGAGATGTCATTTTAGTTTAATCTGAAAGACAGGGATTATTTAGCTATCTGACTACAAGGAAGAAAGGAACTCACTATGGGAGAACTACTCACGAACAAAGGTAGAGAGAGGTGAGAACTGGTAGGGCTTGCCGATCATCCACCAGGCTATGAAGTAGGTTATGATAGCGGGAGAAAACATGCATGGTCCCTGACCTAATGGAGCTGGCAGTCTCATGAGGGAGTCAGATATTAATCAAAGAATTACAAAAAATGAATGTTGAGTTACAACTGTGACAAATATGCAGCTGAATAAGTGGTGTAATGAGATCACAGAATAAGAGGAACAGATTCAATTACAGAGGCCAGAGAAAGTTCCCTGAGGAAGAAATGATTGAGCTAAGACCTAAGGGAGAACAGGAGTTCACTAGATAAATGATGTTGGTGGCAAGAGAGCAAGATGTGAGGGGACAGGAATCTCAGGGAACCTGGCCCACAACAAGTCTGGGGGAACAGGTTGGGGGAGATCTCATATGACCATATTGTAGATTTTCATCTTTATCATAAGAACAATGTTAAATCATTGGGATGTTTTAAGCAAGATGATGATGCAATCCAATATGTGTATCCAAAGATTACTCTTTTCCACAAACTATTGTGGAAAATAAACTGGGGGTGGTGAGAGTCAAACCAGGGGAATCGGTTAGGATATCGGGAAATGTGCAGGTAACAGACAAGGGACACTTGGGCAAGGATGGTGGCAGAAAGGAAGGAGATGGAGATAAGAGGAAGAACGTGAGGGATGGAGAACTAGCTATGGTGAAAAAAATTATGAGTTCTATTTCGAACCTGTTGAGTTTGAGGTGTCTTTGAGACAAGAAGAAATGCCAGGGAAGTCGTTTGACCTGTAGGCCTGGTTCTTAGAAAAGTGCATCTTAAATATGCCCACAGTCACCTGGGGACACAGTTAAAATGCAAATTCTGATTCAGTAGGTCTGGGATGGGGTTGATGATTCTGCATTTTTAACATGTTCACAGGTGATGCCAATACTGCTGATCTACAGACCACACTTTAAGTAACAAGGGTTGAGGACAAGTCTAGTTGGAGCTAAGATTTATGAGAAACTATAATTGAAGCCTTGGGTGTAGGCAGGAGTGCTTAGACAAAGTCCAGAATGGTAGGAGAGCAGGGACTAGAATTGAGCCTCAAGTAACGCTAACTTTTAATAGCTGGATAGAGGCATATGAGCCCACAAAGAAGGCAGAAAGGGATAGATAGAAAGATAGAGGGAGGGGCACCTGGGTGGCTCAGTTAAGTGTCTACTTTTGGGCTCAGAGCATGATCCTCTGATCCCGAGTTGAGCCCCTATTTTGGGCTCCCTGCTCAGTGGGGAGTCTGCTTCTCCCTCTCCCTCTGCCCCTCCCCCTGCTTGTGTGCACTGTCTGTCTCTCTCTGTCAAATAAATAAATATTTTAAAAAAAGAAAGATGGAGGGAAACCAGGAGAATATTATACAAATGAAGTCAAGGTAGGGGAGCATTTTAAGCAAGAGGGGGCAAGATTGTTTTGGTGTAGGATGAGGCCAGAAAGTAGATTGGAGCAGACATGAGTAGAAGGTAGGAAGATGGGGTCACGGTGCATAGTAAGTTCTTCAGAGAAGCTAAATGTGAAGAGGATGAGAGATGAAGCAACAAATGTGGGGTCCTGGACTTTTTTTTTTTAGTGCTATATCCTTAAGCAAATCTCCTATTCAGCCCTCCTTTTTTTGTATTGTCACAGCAACTGTGCATATCCTCAGCATCTAATAATCCTATTCCATAGCTGTGGTTCTGAAAGTATGCACCACAGACCCTGGGGCTCCTTGAGCCTCTTTCAGGGGTGTCACAAGATCAAAACAATTTCATAATATCAAGACGTTATTTGCCAAAATAACAGTAGACGTTATTTGCCTTTTTCGTTGTGCAATGGTGCAAATGGCATGGTGGGTAAAATTGCTGGAGTTTCGGCATGAATCAAGGCAGTGGCACCAGACATCAGTAGCAGACAGGTATTCTTTACCTGCTACATATGCTTGGCAAAAAAATAATACCAGTTTCACATAAGAGTGTTTTAATCCACTAAATCCTGACTGTTGTATACATGTCTTTTAAATATTTTGTGTGATGAAATGGGAAGCAAACATAAAAGCACTCCTGCTGCATACCAAAGTGTGACAGCTATCTCAGGGAAAGCACTTACATGATTGTCTGAATTGCCAGCTGAACTAGCTGCTTTTTTTTTTATGGGATGCCATTTTTTTTCCTTACACGAAGGACTGACAAATTATGGTTATTCAGACTTGGGTATATGGCAGACATTTTCTCAAAAATGAACAAAATAAGGCTGTCACTTTAAGGAAAACAATGGCTAGTACGTATGGCCAGTGATAAAATATAAGCTTCAAAGTGAAAATGAGAATTATGGCATTTACAAATTTATTCACTTTCTAATATAGTAAATAGCAATAATATAACCCATAGAAACAAAAGCTCTTTGGGTTCTCAATCGCTTTTAAAAGTGAAAACAAATGTTTGAGAACTGCTGTCTTATGTCATTGCCTTCCTATTAGTGGGTGGGCTCCTCCAGGGAAGAGATGAGTTCTTTCCATCTTTGAAGGCCCAGTGGCAGCAAGCATGATGCCTGCACAAGGTAAACACTCGATAAATATTTGGCAAACTCAAATGAATGGATTACTGTGGAAAATATTAAAAATAAAGGTGACACTAAAGGGAGAAAAAGTAACTTGAAGAATCTGTACTCACATTTGACGGAAACATCAAAAGCTTTCAAATGTTTACAACATTTGACAGTAATTTTATGTCTAGGAAATTTCCCTAAGGAAGTAATTTATTCTAAGGCTATGCATAAAGAAGTAGCTATTCGAACAGTACCCAAACTGAGAAAATGTATGGATACACTTTAAAAGAAAACTTCTTATAGAACTCCCCATATTAAATTATTTTTACTGTTACTTAAACGTGTGAAAATATGAATTACACAGTAACTCTTCATAATTATAGCTCTTAAACTATACCACCCAAACAAATTTAAAACAGATTTGCAAATTAAACACAATACACACAAACATACATTTCAAACCAACAGCATTAGTTTAGGGTGCCTGATGATATATTTTTTAAGATGTTATTTCTTTATTTTAGAAAGAGAGAGGGAAAGTGTGAATAGGGGGAGGGGTAGAGGGAGAGAGAGAATCCTAACCAGACTCTGTGCTGAGCACAGAGCCAAACACAGGACTCAATCCCAGGACCCTGAGATCATGACCTGAGCCAAAATTGAGAACTAACTGAGCCACCCAGTTGCCCCAAGTGCCTGATAATATTTATTTGAACCTGGATTACTGTTTGTTAAGTAAATATTATGTCAACTTCATGTGGATTTTTTGAGTTTGATGTATATACACTACTGTTACGGGATGACAATCTTGTAACTATTGTTCTCTGTTGAACCTGCATTTGTCCTGTACACTATGAAGTCTTTTGGTTTCACTTGGTGGATCATTTGTTCATTAAGTTGACCTCGGCCAGTCCATAGCATTGGACGTGACGCACTATGGCTCTAGGACACTGTGAATATAGAGGCAGACTCAGGCACTGAGATTGTCCCAAGGCAATTATTTAGAACGGATGGTCTAGAATATGCTTTCACGGAAACACAATGTTTAAAAATTCTTTTAGAGAATACTTACACGGTGATGAGTAAAATAATGATGATTAATGATGAACACCTGGAAATAACCCAAATGTCCATTAAAAATGGTTAAATTATTTAGGGACTGTCAATATAACAGAATATTATGGTATCATGGTCAATATGATGAGAAATAATACTTCATTAGAATGTCATAATATACTGCTTTAAAAAAGCAGGTTATAATATTTGATATATATATACACATATATATGGAGGGAGAGGGAGAGAGAAAGAAGGGAAGTTTCTTCTAGAAAAGAGACTGGAAGAACAAAAAGTTAACATTGATATGGTATTGTAAGTGATTTCTATTTTCTTCTGTGTTTTTTTTTCAATATTTTAAAAACTTTCTACAATGGATGCATATTAGCATTTAAAATCAGATAAAAATTAGTTTTTAAAAGAATTCTTACACAAAGCATCTGACACAAAACTACTGGACTTAATAGCTTAGAGACAGGTCATATTTAGTAGGACAGCTTCTAAGTATTTGTTATTTGATGTGCACCTAGAAAAAAAGACAGTGAGAATTGCTTGGTGCCACTCGTCCCTGGCCGTGAGATGAACTGCAATGGACATCTTCCTGACAGTGGGGCAGTATTATCATTGTCCCACTTCCAAGGAGCTAACAATATTATTATTAATTCTTGACATACTATACAATCTCCATGAGAACAATGGAATTTAAAATGAGACGTGGTTCTTTGAGTCTGTTTATTATTTTTTTTTTTTTGGATAAGGCACAAATTTTACCTAAGTACTCTCTACTTATACAGTCACTGTTCATCATTTAATTATATAGTTAATGCCACGGATTACAATAGTGAGTGCACAAAGATGTAATTATAGGATAAGTACCTGGTAATTTCTATTCTCTAAAGTGAAGACTGAATGTTAATTAGCTTTAAGCATATTACAGTAGGTGTAATTATCAGGTAATCTTTGGGAATGTGTACTTTTTGGATCAGCATTTATTAAGAAAATCCCATGCAGTTACTGAGGAATGTCATAAGAAGCTGCAGACCTTTGTGCATTGATAAAAAAGAATAATTAGAGAAGCTGATTCTACTGTCACCTTTTTGGTATTATTATATTCCCACTGCTCCCATGTATTCCTGCTCCTCTAAATGCTCAATTATTCAATATTCCCAGCTACCTGGGAAATCTGGAAAAGCTGTACACGTGATGCACATCTAAGTACAAAATGCCTGAGGAAGCCAAGTCCATCAAATAGAGCCCCTCTTCAGCAGTTTTTGCATTTAAATATGAAATCATAACGAAGTGTCCAGGTGGTAAAATTTTTTGCTCTAGCAGCTGCTGTACCGACTCAGGAATTCAAAAGCAGAAGCCCAACAGATGAACGATTCCCCATAATATTATCTCTGCAACATGCAATTTGTTCTCAATGATAATTAGATATTTAGAGAGTGCCATAATTAGGAAGAAGCGGCTTAATGCTTTTTGTTGTTGTTGTTTGCAGAGAATCTCCTGACAGCCGGGGGGATCCACTGTGGGAGCAATGTGATTCTGTTATTGGAATTTGCAGTAGGCAGCTCTACAGAGAAACGGCTTACACACTCTGCATTGTGAAATAAAACCATCCTAAATTCAAACCTTTCTACAGTTAATTGGTGTGTCATATCTCCCATCCTTGAAAATAGGCCAGGATTCTGTTTATAAGTGCTTCTGAGCATGGATTATCAAAAGAAATATTGGGCCAGATATAAAGAGCAATGAGGTAAAATACAGTTTCAGATCTGTTTTGGAATGATGATGTCTAAAACAGCCATGTAAAGGTAAGGTCCAGATGGAAAGTGCTATTTTCTTTTGCTTGTTTATGATGACTCGTCCCCTTTTTCCTTGGCTCTAGAATTGCTGCTATCAGAGCCCATATCTGAGTACACATTATTTTTCCTGGAATTATATTTACAGAATCAACTACCAGGTTCCCTTCTATGAACAGAGTGGACATGACGAAGCTACTGAAAGATGTCACCCCCCACACTGACCTCAAATGTCCCACTAGAGGCCGAGCGAAGAGGACGAGAAGATTGTATGTACAGCTGAAGGTTGCAAGCTATTTCTGAACAGCGCTGAGACCCAGCGGAAGACCCAAACTTAGAACATTCATCTCTAGAGTCATGGTTTTCTCTATACCCAAATCCCAGGAGATTCCTTCTGTGCTCTCTCTCCTCTCCAGAGGTAACTACCAAATTAATTCCTATCACCAATGATTAGTTGTTATTAAGAGACAAAAACAACTTTAGCAGCGCCTGGCTAGTTCCGTTGGCTAAGTGTCCGATACCTGATTTGGGCTCAGGTCATGATCATGAGATGGAGCCCCCATCTGGCACCATGCTCAGCGGGGAGTCGGCTTGAGATTCTCTCTCTCTCTCTCCCTTTCCCCAGCCCCTCCCCTTGACGCATGTGTGTGCCCTCTCTCTCTCTCTCTCTCTCAAATAAATAAATAAATCTTAAAAAAAAAAAAACAACTATAAATGGAATCATGCAATATGTACTATTTTGTGGCTGGGTTCTTTTGTTCAACCTTACATAAGTGAGATTCATCTGCAATGTACATGTAGAGATGGTTTATTCCATTGCTGTATACTAGTCCTGTGTATGGATATACTACACTTTCTCCACTCCACTGATGATGGCTGCTCGGCTTGCTCTCAGTGTTTAGCTATGAACTAGCATATTATGCTGCTATGAACATTCCTATTTATGTCCTTTGGTATACATATATGCCCATTGCTGTTGGGTTCAGACCTAAAGATATAATTGCCCTGCTGAATCCTAACAGCTAAAACTCACTCACTCATATGTATGACAGGCTTTGTTTTTCTACAAGAGAAGAGAGTTTTGTTGAGGAATAGGTCTGAGATGGAGTGAGAAGTGCAGGAAGAAATGGTGTCTATTTTTCCTCTAGGGCTTGTGGGCCGGATGTGAGCCCCCTGTACAGAGGGGTAAAGTGGTGCTTGTACATTGCAATGGGTCTGAAGATGTGTCCAGGAACCAGAGGGTACACTCCCACCACCTGCATAAAGTGAGTTCAGGTCTTTTGCCTTAGGAAATAGGAGTCCGGGATTATCAAGAGGCTGCAGCCTTGGAAGCTACAGACATCTGTTCCCCTGACAGGCATGGCATTGCAAGGTATCTAAAGACTTCATGGGCAAGGGACAGGGACAAGGGACAGCTGGAGTCAGAGGGTACAAACAGCACTGAGGTCACACGATAACCATGGTTCATTCATCTGGGGACTTCCAGAAATAACTAGCAGTCTACTGGGAGGCAGGAAACACTAATGGCTCTCTATCTGGCAAGGGTTGAAGTATTTGTAGACATCTGGTTAATTATAAACCCAGCCAACACTCAACAGTGGTTAGTGCTATTAGCAGTATGATGAGCAAATACCCAAGAGCCAGTGGGACTAGATGCCATTCCATTCCCCACTCTGCTTCTCACTCCAACTCCGATCCCTTCCTCCCCCAAGCTTTCTCTCTACCCTTCTGTGACAAAGCCAGCAAAACAGTTTTGACACTGCCTGGAAGGACTCTGGAATGCTTCACAGAGGAGGTGACAATAACGTGTGACCCTGGAGAGTGACGGGATTTTTCCAGGTGACAAAATGACATATCATTGGTGATGGCAGGGAAGTATGAACACACAGGGCACCTGCAGGACACCAGGAAAGCTAAACGTGGATGTCAGAGCCTGAGTGGTGTTTTTAAGGTAACTTATTTAGTCAGTTCGTAAACATCGCCCCAACAACCCCCAAAGGGGAGAACCTGATGGCTGGCTTCATCCCCATGCTCACCACACATCCAGCTTGTCTGGGCACCCTGCAGGCACTACACTGAATGTACTTCTCTGCCCAGCTGTTTTCATTCAAGGCCCCTGGTGGCTCGAGATCCCTCCCCAGAGACAACACCTGCTCGTGAATGCCAGGTGCTGAGCCTGCAGCATCTCCCAGTTACCCTTTGTGCCCAGGTCCTTGGCTGTGCTGGTGTCAGTCTGGGTGCTAGGAAATGAATCTGGGAAGAAGGTGAGGGCTGCCATGTAAAGAGGTTTGAACTTTACCTCCTCAGAAATGGCCAGACCTCAAAGACAGGTAAGTGAGGGAACAGGCTGCGTGTGTCTCAGGACATCAACTCTAGCCCTGGTGTAGGGAAGGGAGGAGGGAGGAGGGAGGCAGGGAGGCCATGCAGAGTCCCTGGAGCAACTGCTGGTGAAAGGCCATGGGATTTGGAGCAGACTGACCTTGGGCGGTAGCACCCACTTGAGGCCAACATACTTGAATTGTGTAAGCCTTAGTTTCCACGTGTACACAATGGGCATTCAGAATGAGAACACTAACCTGGGGGAGTGAAGGCATAATCCAGTACCCGGCTTTCTAAACTATGAAACAGTCTCCGAAATCAGGGGTGGGATCCACACTCCTGTTTGACCACATGCAGAGGTTGATGAGGGGGGAAGGCAGAGGTGTGTGTGCGGGGGTGTTGAGAATGACTTGATCCCTTGGGTTAGGCAAACACAGGAAAGAAAGATTTAGGGGAGAAAGCTGTTGAGTGAAGTTATGGCCTTGGGGCATCTGAGTCCTGTGCCTCAGTCAAAGGAAGGCAGTCCTTGGGGTGCTGCGAACGAATGTCTGTGCCAGCCATCCATGCACAAGAACCCCTGGGGAAGTGTGAGTACGGGCTGAGATGCAGCTCGTGCTCTGGGTGCCAGTCTGCAAACTCTGGCGTGGACCTACATTTGCTCAAAGGCAGTACATGAGCCAGTGGCCGGGCTGGCCAGAAAACACGCCCATCCACAACTGAGAAGTGAGCAGGGTGGGCCGGAGGGAGTGCTCAGAGATGGGAGGGCCCACGCCTCACACCAGCCAGGTGTCACCTTTGGTGCTAAACTCAGAAAGCCCTTGGTGGGGGGAGCCTGCAGCCCCTGAAAAGACAGGTCAGGCCCTGAGGGCACAGATGCCCTGCAGCCCCACAAACACATGGGTGAGGAACCCCCAGCATCTATGAGCAATACTCTAGGGACGTCAGGAGATTCAGATACTCCAAGAATATCAAAGTGGGAAGGGGTGACACAACTGCCCATCCAAAACCGGTTCTTTTTGTTTTCTCAAGGGAAAACAAAAACAAAACCACTCTTATCTTGTGATTAAGTGCTTCCCTCTCTCTTGTAAGGCAGCCTTTCACTCCTGTGCATAGCAAATATTTCAGAGAGCAAAGCACTTAACCATACGCATGTGCACGAGAGACTCAGGATGAAAACTCAACACTAGTTTGGCCAGGGCCAGGGCCACCAACGGCCAAGGTATTTTACCACATTAAATCATAGGTTTCTGGGTCCTTCCAGGTCCGTGCCCATTTTAATTATCATGGGACTTCCCCAGCCAGAGCCTGGGATGCCTTGCGTTTCTCCTTACACCCCTCCCGTTCCCATGGCCAGGCTCAGGTTGAAGTCAGTGTCTCTGATCCCTGAGGCCTTCAAAAAGTGAGTTTTTCAGTGTGAGCTACTGATCTCCCTCCTGGGCTGACAGCCAGTCTGGGTGAAGCACGCTGCTGGAGGGCTTGAGCATGAAGACTATCCTGAAGTCATTCTGGCTCCTGGTCCAGCATATAAGCTGCCTCCCATCTGAGGGGGTCTTTGCCTCCATTCCAGACACTTGGCATCATCTCCGCTGTGTTGGCTTTTACCATCTGGTGAATTTTGATTTCTAGCTTCTCAAAATGTTCCTGCCTCCTGAATTCAGCTTTTATTCCTCCATCATGGCCACAGGCTTCTCCACACTATTCTTTCAACTAGTTCCCATCCATCATCCGAAGCCTCTGCCTGGCTCCCTGACTTCCGGGTGCCCATCAGTGAGTGCGAGCTCAGTTTCAAGTTGAAGATTCTCTGCTTCCAGCCACTTGAGCCACAACTGGCCCAGAATCTCTAGTATTTCCCTCAAAAAAAACCAAAACAAAACAACAAACAAAAAAACCCAACCCTCTTGGTGACAATTTTTTATTTAGAATTTATCTACTGTCTATTTCCAGAAAAGGATTTAAAGTAGCTAAGTAAAGAAAAAAAAAGTTTAAAAATGTAGCTAAGTAATTATTATTTTTATTTTCAGTTCTAGTCATCATAGTCAAAGTCCGGTTAACCTGTTTTCTATTCCTTTCCAAGTCCCTAATTTCCTTCCTCTCAATTCTCTTTACCCTATTCTATAGCCTCACCAAGTTCACATCCACTTTTTTGCTGAAAGAAATCTGCCCTCTACCTACACAATCCTGCTGAAGACCCTCCTAGCCCCCTGACTGCACGGGGTTCTGCTAAGAGTGCTGACTTGGCAGCCAGACTGTCTGGGTTCAGATCCTCACTCTGTGTGATCCTGTGTGAGGTGCTTTACCTTGGCTTCCCTATCTGTAGAATCTCAGCCATAAGTGTGGGGCTTATCCCGTGGGGCTGCTGTAATGTTCAAGTGAGGATGTGAATGCATGTACTGAAGCCTTTTTAATAACATCTGGTAGAGGATATGTAACATGTATATGATAGCCATTGTAATTTTTCTTTTCTTTATATTATTTTTGTGTCTAAAACTCCACATTTTCATGTTCTCTCATTCTTACCACTGGAATCTTCCAATCCTTCAATCAATTAGTATTTGAGGAGTGAGAAGTGAAACTTTTCAACTACAGACCATGCTGCTGCTGGGCTCAGGAGGAGGATTGCATGCTGCACTACTCATGCATACACGGTACTAAGGTGTACCAGGGTACCACTATTCACAGAACATGTACATTATGTATCAGAGAGCAGAGAATCTAGAAACTATAGAGCCATAGCCTTATGTCAGATGGGACCATCTTATTCTCAGGTCCCTCTTGGACAGAGAAAAAACAAAAAAAAATGGCTCGTAGTGTATATGTTCCCTGCCCGAGATTAATCTGGCCCAACTAGAGACACCGTGATCTAATTATTTGATACTCTACAAGTTTAGACCCCTTTGGCAGGTTCAAAGCATTTGGCTAACATGAGAGAGAGTGTGTGTGTGCATGTGCACACGCATGCATATGTGTTAGGCACACTGAGGTTTCTCATCAGTTCTACGTATCTCTTTCTTAGAATTACAGTTTCTTATAGTTGTCTATTTCTTGGGAGAAGAGTCATGTAGTGGCACTCTCCTGCCTAAGCCATGCCAATAAGTATGCTGTGTTTCTCATTGCAAAGGGCAAACTGTGGAGCATTAGGCTGGTTAGAATGAAGTTCTGGGTCCATGGTGTATGGCTAGTGTGGTGAGGCTGGCCAGCACCGGTAGATTTAGCCAGGATGATATCCCGCAGAGCCAAGGCTCCCCATCTTTCTGCATATCTGACCACATGTAAAATGATTTTCAGACTAAGTCTGCAGAGCCCTAAAAAGGTTTGCCAAGAGGGCAGTGAGGAGGAGGGGAATGGTGGGTTTCTTGCCCTATTTCATTTCTACCAGAGCTGCTCTACTTTTATCCATTAGTGTTCCTCCAAAGATTTCACTTGAAGAAAGGAGGCTGTGGCACCATTTGATTCCTCTCTGTCTCTCAGGGTAGACTGTAAGTATCTGAAAGCCTAGGAATTGGTGTTTGTTTTACTTAGTGCTATGTACGTAGTACCTAGCACAGTGCTTAGGATTTTGCCTATACTCAGTAAATACTTTTGAGTAAGTGAATAAAATAGGGAAATTACTTGCACCCTTCCCCAAAAATACTTCTAAGTCCCTAAGAGATTGAACCAACACAGTATTTTTATAAATATGTGTTTGGCTGAAATATTTAAAGTTAACTGTGTACATTTTGTTTACTGTTTATATTTAGTACGATTTAAATATACTCAAGCAATGCTTTTATTCCTAAAGTCCAAATAAAACAATTCCATCTTGGTATTATCATAAAGGAAATATTAAAACACCAGTGTACCTTACTGCCTTGTCACTAACCTAATCCTCATAAAACTGTTCACATGAATAGGTACTACTTGGATTGGCCCAACCTGCACTCCCATATTCAGAAGAAAGAGTTAAGGAGGGGTTTCACCAACTCCCCCACAGACATTGTTCATTTGAACAAGTGTACATAGTCTTCCCACTGCGATTTTCAGAACAGTTTCTAGGGTCTGACCAAACTCAGGGATGTCTAAGTCTATACAGGCAGCTTCATTTCTACCTATGTGTATTGGCTACAGATCTTTTTTGCAGGCTACATTCTGAAAAGAAGTGATCTCTTTATTCACATTAATAGCAAATAAAATGACTACCATTCTGCCTAAAGTGAAGTACAATGCAAGCAGCATTCTAGCTTCAATCAGATAGATGCCTTCTTCTCAATTCTGTTCTCATGCTTCTAAGAGAGCCGGAAAAGTATTCTATGGTAATAGCAGCTCAAAGCAGCTCTATTACAATATACCAGTTACTCATTTTAGTTTGCAATTGCTTATAAAGCACAAAAGTTGTATGGTTCTTGGCTTGGATCCATAAGGCAGAAAATTTACAGAGCTGTGCTTCTAATTGTCTACTATCCCTTTTAAAGGGAATATCATTCTAGATAAATTGTGTAGCTGAAATGCTAGGAATGTTTTAAACAGAAAAAATGTTTCCTTTCCCGGAACTGTCAGAACAGTTCTCTAATTAAAATATGGTAGGCTTATAGCTAAGAGAATATTCAGTGAGCAGGAGGTTAGAATTCAGTTTACTAATCACTTAAAAACACAAATTACAAAAAAAATGCTTTAAAATTATTTTTTTAACATATACTATCTTCACAATTAATTAACTATGCTCATCACTGTCAAATGTCTGTAATTAGACAGCAATCATTCATTCATACAGTCTTAATTGAGCACAGGCTGAATTTTATTTCTAAATGAGTAAATTTACATACTAATCCGTTGACCCTCCCCCAATCTGGAGATTTCATTTCAAAGAGCCTCAAAGTATGAAACATGATTTCAAATCAAGAAAAAAAGTGGAAAAGAGGGGAAGATGGCAGAGTAGGAGGACCCTAGGCTCACTTCATATCACAGATGCAACAAGATAACACTCCCATCAGTGTAAATAACCCAGGAAACGACACAGAGGCCACATCAAAGAGGGTAGGAAGGGTAGAGACATGGTTGGGAACAAAAGGGACTCATAAGACTGTCTGCAGCAGAGAGGGACACTGCAGAGATGGGGGGGGGGGGAGGAACAGACCTCCACACCTGGAAACCCCCACAGGCAAGACGAATCCCCATAACATTTGTCTTTGATAAACCAGAGGGGCCTAATTTCATGAGTTTTTACAACCAGCGGTACTCAAAACCTGGAATTTTAAAAAATCGATAGATTTGGCTCTGGGAGAGCTGGGAGGGTGAGAGGAAGCTGAGTCCCCATCCTTAGCACAACAAACGGCCCCCAAAGATATAGCATAGAAGCAGCAGTATGAAAGGCCTTTGGGGAATAAGGGAAGGACAGTTATTTACCAGAGGAACAGAAATTTCTGGGGAACTCCTCTGGGATCAAAGGAACTGGCAGGCACCATTTCTGTCCCCTGCCCTACAGCATAAACACATAGCCACCTGCCGGACTCTCTACCTAACTTGCCAGCATTCCTGCCTTGCTCCCTGTACTGTGCTCCCACCAGTGCATCCAGAAAGCTTGTCTCAGTCCCAAACAACCTAAACTTATATCTAAAGGAGCTAGAAAAATAACAAATAAATCCAAAACCAATAGAAAGACATAAATAATAAAGATTAGAGCAGAAATAAACAAATTAGAAACTTAAAAAAAAAAAAAAACAATAGGGCAGGTCAATGAAACCAGGAGATAGTTCTTTGGAAAAGTCAGCAAAATTGATAAGCTTTTATCTAGACTCATCAAAAAAAAAAAAAGAGGACTCAAATAAAATCAGAAATGAAATAAGAGGAATAACAACCTGGAGAATACAATGGTTAGAAGAAAATATTATGAAAAATTACATGCCAACAAGTTGGACAAACTGGAAGAAATGGATAAATTCCTAGAAACACACAATCTCACAAAAGTGAATCAGAAGGAAATAGAATATTTGAGCAGATCAATTACCAGAAATGAAATTGAATCAGCAATAATAAAAAAAAAAAAAAAAGAAAGAAAGAAAGAAAAAGCTCCCAACAAACAAAAGTCCAGGATCAGATGGCTTCATAGGTGAATGCTACCAAATATATTTTTAAAGATTTTATTTATTTATTCATGAGAGACACAGAGAGAGAGGCAGAGGGAGAAGCAGGCTTTCTGCAGGGAGTCTGATGCAGGACTCCATCCCAGGACCCAAAGATCACCACCTGAGCTGAAGGCAGATGCTCACCCACTGAGTCACCTAGGTGCTCTGAATTCTACTACGTATTTAAATTAGAGTTAATACCCATTCTTCTTAAACCATTTTAAAAAATAGAAGAGGAAGAAAAACTTCCAAATTTATTCTATAAGGCAGGCACTACCCTGATACCAAAACTAGATAAGGAAACTATGAATAATAACTACAGGCCAATAGCTTTGGCACAAAAATCCTCAGCAAAATATTAGCAAACAGAATCCAACAATACATTAAAAAAATCATTCACCATGATCAAATGAGACTTATTCCTGGGATGCAAGGGTGGTTCAGTATCTGCAAATCATTCAATGTGATACATCTCATGCATAAGAGAAAGGATGAAAAACATGATCATTTCAATGGATGCAGAGAAAGCATTTGACAAAGTACAACATCCAATCACTATAAAAGTCCTCAGCAACTCAATATACCTCAACATAATAAAGGCTATATATGAAGAACTTACAACTAACATCATACTCAATGGGGAAAAACTGAGAGCTTTCCCCTTAAGATCAGGAACAAAATAAGGATGTCCCCTCTCACTGCTTCTATTCAACATAATACTGGAAGTGCTAGCCACAATAGTCAGAAAAGAAAAGGGTATAAAAGACATCCAAATTGGTAAGGAAAAAGTAAAACTTTCATTATTTGCAGGTGATATGATATTCCATATGGAAAACCGTAAATACTCCAAGTAATTACCAGAACCGATAAATGAATTCAGTAAGGGCACAGGATATAAAATCAATGTATAGAAATCCATTGCATTTCTATACACTAATAATGAAGCAACAGAAAGATAAATTAAAAAAGCAATCCCATCTACAACTGCACAAAAATAATAAAATACCTAAGAATAAACTTAATCAAGGAGATGGAAGACTTGTTCTCTAAAGATATAAAATGTTGGGATCCCTGGGTGGTGCAGCGGTTTGGCGCCGGCCTTTTGCCCAGGGCGCGATCCTGGAGACCCGGGATCGAATCCCACGTCGGGCTCCCGGTGCATGGAGCCTGCTTCTCCCTCTGCTTGTGTCTCTGCCTCTCTCTCTCTCTCTCTGTATGACTATCATAAAAAAAAAAAAAAGTTAAAGATATAAAATGTTGATGAAAGAAGTTGGCGATGACACCAACAAATGGAAAGATATTCTATGCTCATGGATTGGAAGAACAAATATTATTCAAGTATCCATACTGCCCTAAGCAATCTATAGATTTAATGCAATCCCTATCAAAATACCAACAGTGTTTTTTATAGAACTAGAACAAATTATCCTAAAGTTTGTATGGAACCAAAGAAGAAAAATAAAGCTGCAGATATCACAATTTCAGATTTCAAATTATACTACAAAGCTGTAGTAATCAAAACAGCATGTTACTGGCACAAAAATAAGTACATATATCAACATAACAGGGTAAAGTTCAGAAACATACTTATGATTATATGGTCAATTAATCTTTGACAAGAGAGGCAAGAATATACAGTGGGAAAAGACAATCTTTTCTACAAATGGTGTTGGGAAAACTGGACAGCAACATGCACACAAATGAAACTGGATCACTTGCTTACACCACACACAGAAATAAACTCAAAATGTATTAAAGACCTAAATGTGAGACATGAAACCACAGAAATCCTATAAGAGAGCACAGGCAGTAATTTCTCTGACATTGTAGCAATATTTTTCTAGATATGTCTCCTAAGGCAAGGGAAATAAAAGTAAAAATAAACTATTGAGACCATATCAACATAAAAAGCTTCTGCATAGAGAAGGAAACAATAAAACAAAAAGTCAACCAACGAAGTGGGAAAAGATACTTGCAAATGACATATCTAATAAATGGTTTGTATCTAAAATATATAAAGAACTTATACAACTCAAAAGCCAAAAAACAAGTAATTCAATTACAAACGGGCAGAAGACATGAACAGACATTTCTCTAAAAAAGACACACAGATGGCCACCAGACACATGAAAGGATGTTCAACATCATTTATCATCAGAGAAATGCAAATCAAAACTACTATGATGTATCACCTCACACCTGCCAGAATGGCTAAAATAAAAGATACAAGAAGCAACAAGTATTGGAAAGGATGTGGAGAAAATGTAATCCTCATGCACTGTTGGTGGGAATGCAAACTGGTGCAGCCACTGTGGAGGACAATATGGAGATTCCTCAAAAATTTAAAAATAGGACTACCATGTGACCCAGTAACTCCACTACTGGGTACTTACACAAAGAATACAAAACCACTAATTTGAAAGGTATATGCTACCTATGTTTATTGCAGTATTAGTTACAATAGCCCAATTATGGAAACAGTCCATTTGTCCATTGATAGATGAATAGATAAAGAAAGTGTGGTATATATAAAATGGAATATTATTTGGCCATAAAAAAGAACGAAATCTTGCCATTTTTAACAACATGGATGGAACTGAAGAGTATAATGTTAAGTGAAATAAGACAGAGACAGACAAAAACTACATTATTTCACTCATTATGTGGAATTTAAAAAACAAAACAAATGAACACAGGGGGATAAAAGAGAGACAAACCTAGAAACAGACTCTTAACTATAAAGAATAAATTGATAGTTACCAAACTGAGGGGAGGTAGATAGGGAGATGTTTGAAATAGGCGATGGGGATTGAAGAGTATATTTATCATGATGAGCACTGAACCATGTATAGAATTGTTCAATCACTGTGTTGTACATCTGAAACTGATAGAACACTGATAGAACACTGGAATTAAAATAAAAAACTTAATAAAATTTCAAAAAAGTGGAAAGGAGTCAGACAAGCTTGACAAGTAACAAGGAAAATGTCATTTATAAAGTTGATGCATTTTATGGGGTATGTAGGTATCAAGTTATTAACCAAATAAATATGAGCCAACAAGAATGGCAAAAGTATTGATGGCATATGAAGGAAGAACATATTATCATCCATCAGGCACTGAATTAAGCATGTTATGGACATTACCTCTTTTGAGCCTTACACTGTTTCTACGAAATGAGCCTTACACCATTGTATAGAATGAAAAACTAAATCTGACAAAGGCTAAGTGTTTTCCCAGAAAAAAAAAGAAAAAAGAAAAAAAAAAACACCTAGGAAGTGATCCACAGGCATCTTGACTACAATACTGGTGTTCTGACCACCAAACCACACTACCCTTTCCATTTAGTCTGTGCCTGTAGGTTCTGGGAAGGGTGATATGAGGACCTCACAGGTAGTGGTTGACCAGGTTATACTCACATCTGTTCCATTTTTCTTTGTATCCAAGATTCCCAGTATTTGGTTTTCTATTTTGCCTTTCAATGTGTCGGTGATTGAATGTTCCACTGAAAAGCCCCTGGTCTTTAATGGTTGGTTTTTATCTAGACCCCGGACTGAGAGAAACTCTCTGCAAATGAACTCAAGTCTCTCCATAACTAGATCTCAATCCATGCTGCCATAACTTTGCAATGCCAACAGCTGGTCCTCTGGCCCCCTGTGAATCACTGGCCTCACTTGTGCCCCAAATCTCTTTCTTCCAGTCTTTGCCCAGCTAATTCCTGGCTATCCTGCAAAGTTTCCACTGCAAAGTCATCTACTCAAGGAGACCATCTCTGACTATGAAATCTAAATGGGGAGCCCTCATTATACTCTTTCATATTGCTTTGTATTTTCCTTCAGTGCAATTATCACAATTTTTTTTTTTGGTTTTTTTTTTAATTTATGATAGCCACAGAGAGAGAAAGAGAGAGAGGCAGAGACATAGGCAGAGGGAGAAGCAGGCTTCATGCACTGGGAGCCTGATGTGGGATTCGATCCCGGGTCTCCAGGATCGTGCCCTGGGCCAAAGGCAGGTGCCAAACCGCTGCGCCACCCAGGGATCCCAATTATCACAATTTTTAATCAGGTACATATCTGTGCACTAATTTGTTGATGCCTGTCAACAGCTTGTAAGCCCCATAAGGGCAGGGACCAGGCCTGTTAAGTTTGCCCTGAACTAATACCTAGGTAAGTGCTCAATGTGTATAAATAAACTATGCGAAACTCTTAGCATTTAACAGTTGATATTATTTTATGAAGGAATGAACTTTACTTAGATCCTTGGATACTTACAGAAATTCCTTTTTAAAAAAAAAAATTCCAGGTTTTTTGTCTCAGGGACTGATATCTTGGTATAGAGGGATTTCAAAAGAAATCCCTTTGCTGACTATTAGAAAAATCAACCCTGAGCTGGTTACTCCATTTGTCCCTCAGGATGATCTAACCCCAAAGTGCTATCTGACTCTCTAGTCCCTCTCCCTTCCCAAACTGTGTAGGCAGTACATTTCAATGGTCTGAATGCTTTATTTATATAGATTACATAATTTTTAATGAGTCCTTGCTTACTAAGATCTTCAGGGTAATTCGAACAGCTCAACAACTTTATTCAAATGGAAAAGAGCTCTCAGGTTAAGAATTTTGCTATTAACATAAAAATCTCTTTAATGGTTTCACTTGTAGAGATGTATAATGCTGAGATGCACAAAAGAATAAATGATTTATTAGTCAACATAATTCAGCTTTGTCACCAAGTCCTATCAATTCCTACTTTGCCGTAACTTTCAAATTTATCAGATACTCTCATTTTCTATCACTATCTGGACACTTACCTGCTTGGATTACTATAATTTTATCCTAATTGGTCTTCAGCTTTTAGTCTTAATCTTGGACAGCTGAGTTTGTGTAAACTGCAGGAAGATAATTTTCTTAAAACTTATTTTAAGGGTGTGAGGGCCCTCCTACCAGCTTCCATCTGCCTTAGCAATCCTCTAGCCCTACATCACTCTGACTTCTTGCTCATGAGTCCCTTGGTTTAGATTGACCTTCTCCTTCTATATTATTTGCCAAAGTCCTGCCCATCACTTGAAGATCCCAAGTTCTTCTGGCTCTGTTGAACTTTTAATGTATTGGTCTGCTAGGGCTTTGCCATAACAAAGTACCATTGACTGAGTAGCTTACACAACAGAACACAGTTCTGGAGACTAGAAATCCAGGATCAAGGTGTTGGAAGGTTTGACTTCCCCTGAGGCTTCTCTCCTTGGCTTATACAGGGCTGCTTCCTCACCTTGTCCTCATATGGTCTTTCCTGTGTGTGTGTACATTCCTGGTATCTCTTCCTTTTCTTATAAGCACACCAGTCCTAGAGAGTTAAAGCCCCATCCAATGACTTCATTTAACCTTAATTGCCTATTTAAAGGCTCTATCTCTAAATATAGTCACACAAGGGGTTAGAGCTGCAACACATGAATTTGGGGGAACACAATTCAGTCCATAACATTTAGAAAATGCTTTTTCTCTCTCATTTTTATCTTTTATAGAAATGGAACTTTTATATCTTCATTTATTGTCTGCCCAAGGAAATTATAGTCTCCCTCAGGAAAGTAATTACTGAAATTTTCTATTCCTAAAGTTTGTATATTAATTAATATTACAGTAATTTCCTTCTTCAATAGTGCCCTGTACTTGAGAAATTGACTCTCAAGAAACACTTGTAAAGGTAAACATCTTCATGTCTTAAGTCAGTAATGGAGGGCAACCTGAAATCAGGCAGGGACCTGACTGCCAAGAGATGATGCTATCTGCTTCAATTAGTACTGGTCAGTGGGAGAACGGAAACTTTAGTTGAAAGGTAGGCCAATCAGGGAGGTAATCTTCAAGGTGGAAGAACTCAGTCCAGCAAGTTAAAGGCATCTCTGGCTGTGGACCCTGCATTCTAAGAAGCCATAGGGTAAAGACAAGATGTGGAAGGGGATGTCACTGACGGGCAGAAAGACAACAAATCTTCCCCAGCAAGTTGTCAGAGAGAGCATTCACACCTGTTCCCAGGTTGAGAAGCATGGTGATCTCTGTAGGAGATAAGAGGATGGGAAAGATAGATACAAGAGAGGAGAATGGCGGTACCACCTTTGGGCATTATTGTGTGCTCTCATTTTGGTTCTCCCAGACCTACTGCTTCCAACAATTCCCATTACATATTCAGAACCTTTCTTTTAGCCATTCCAGCAGTTATTTATATCTGGGTTAAAATCCTTAACCGATCCATCAATGGAATTACCAAAAACTTTCTTAAAGAATCCTCAATATTACTCTTCCTACCTGAACACTAAAATTAATTAATACTATGAAACAATCTGTAAGTGTTCTGAAACTAGTTTTTGAATAAATGAATGAAAAGCTGCCTGTATATTTTACTAATAGATAATCAGTGGAGTAGATCCCAGAATAAAGCTCTGGAGCAACAAAGTGCTTTCTCCTGGCCAAAAGGGCCCTCACTCCTTCTTTTCCCCAACTAGGAACTACATAAAGTCATAGAATTTCAGACTTGAACAAGCTAGGGAAAGTATTTTATGGGTGGAGTAGGGTGGTGATGATAGAAAGGCCCCAGATCTTAAAGCCTGAAGTATAAAATTTCTTACTCTAACAGGAGCTTTTTGGGTCCTCCTCAAACTCACCTTTTGGATGAATTCAGTAGGACACGAAACAGTCCCAAAGACTTCTCCTCATATTGGCTACTATGGGGTCTAAGTCCTGGTTCCTAGTCATCATTGGCTTGGCAACAGCTTTTTCTAATTTTGTCATCACTAGTGACTTATAAAAACAGATTCTCTGCTGACAGTGCAATCAGTACTGTCTGAAGGTCATAGACAAGTGAACAGGTAGAGAGACAAAAGAATATCTTTTTGAAACCAGCCATACTCGGCATGTAGGTCTCAACTGATAATGCTCAGCTGTTGCACAGCTATTGTCTCCCATTTCAGGGTACTTATCTTATAATGATGAAAACAATGAAACGACACTGCAATATGATCGGAAGGATCTCCTTAAATGGCCAATAAATGGTGTGTACAGCTAGATTTTAAGGAAGAGTAATCCTCGAAGATTCCGGGAAAATCTAGGCTTCCCAGAAATCTGGCCTGATTTACATAAACAAATCAAAGAAATGTTTTCCTCATGGATTCTTCATTATTTCTCCGACAAATACTAGAAAAATTGGCAAGCTGAAGCATCTGCCTGTTTCACAGTTGCTCTTTCTCTGGAGCTCCTGCAGTCAGGTTATAACAGTATCTCCAGGAAACTGCAAATATTCACTTTATTTCAATTAGTTTTCTCCACACAGTCCACTGCCTCTTCAGCCAGCTCAGAAAACATGACTTTTAGTATTGCTTAAGCTGCTTGACTTGTGAGATAAGCACTGAACTCCTACCTCGTCATTCCCTAGGAAGATTGGGTCCTTTGTGTCTTATCAGTTTACCTGCTGGTATTTATTTAACACCATTTGTGATGAGCTCTCACTTTTTTATGTTCATTTGAATTTTGACTTGATATTAATTTATCTTTATCTTCTGATTAACACAATTCTACTTTTGTGACCTAGAGTCAAATTTTTCTTTGAATAAGCTTTTCTAAATACAAACCTCAGAACTGAGCAGTAGCCACTTTTGAATAAGACTGTTAAGCTGGCACAGTCCCTATTAGGCTTTTGAACTTTTAACAAGAGAAAGCTCTGACATCTTTCTGTCAACATTTTCCTGAATCACAAATTGCTCATGCATTAGAAATTCTCTAGAAATGACATAAAAAGGCTATGAAGCAAATGTATTCTTGTAGTGCAGGTCTGCAAGTCAGGGTAATTTCAGAATATACCACATAAGCTGAAAAGATGGCAGATGCAAGAATTGGATTTAACCATAGATGATAACCCAATTTTCTCCATAGGGCTGTAACTCAATAAGTCTTTAATGGCTTCTTAGATAAACAGATGGATGTCATCAAAAGGCACAGGATGATAAATCTGATTGGTGTCTGAATAATTTGCACTGCTTTATCCCCAAAACAAGTAGGAAGAGAAAAATGGGAAAACCCACCCTTAAGCCCCAGCATGGGAGTTTAAATTATTTGATTAGAAACAGTTGGATTTTCCCAGTGGCATAATATTGAAAACAACCAGAATGGCAAAGTCTAGGAAGTGCAATATATCTTTTTAATTAGGGTTCTTCTTTTGAAGATTTATACTGTTTAGTTGAGCTGTGTTTATTCTTATTCAGTTGACTCAGTTTATTTTCATACAGATTTCCAAATGTTCAGTTAAAGCCCTTGGAAGATTATGACTTTCAATTATCCATGATTGGCCTAGAGTTTTATATACTCTTAAGTCCATGGCCCAATTTCTGCTGGTCAAGCAGTTCCTGATTCTTTGAACAGTCCCTTTACTTGGATGATTTTTTTCATTTAGTTCACTTGTTCATCAGGATCATTCAGTGGAATTAGATTTCAGACAGTTCAAAATTGGAAGTCCTGTGTGTGTATACCATCTATATATTCAATATTATATATATATATTTTCCATAGTATATAGATTCTCTTTATATATACATATATATACACATAATATAATTGGAAGTCCTGTATGTATATCATCTATATATTCCATATTATATATATATTCCATATTATATAGATTCTCTCTCTCTCTCTCTCTCTCTATATATATATATATATATGCAAATTCTAAACACACATGTATAACCTCAGTGAGATTTGTGCAGATGAATCTAGGAAGAAAGGGTATAGCTAAAAAAGTTCTAAAAGGAAATACACCTTTTATTGTCACTGTCATTGTTATATTTGTGTTGTGTTGTAAGATTATGGGAAAGTACCATGGTTTTTAAGTGTTACTTTAGGGAATTCTTTACCTTAGACAAGATAGAGGGCTAAATTTTTTTAAATGTTTAAATGTCTTTAGTATAGATACTGCTTTCAATATTTCTGAAAGATCTAAAAGTTTACTTAGTAGAGTTACCATAAAAATTTTTTCAAAGATGGAACGGGAATATTCTTGGGAACCTAGTTTAAAAAAAGTCTTCCTTTTATCCACAGGGTCCAGGCAAGTGCTTTAAAATACTATTAGCTGACATTAGTTCATGTGTTGAAGTTAATTCTTAGCAACTTGAAATAATAGATTCATACGTAACACTTACTACGGGTACTTGGTAAGTAGTAAGTTCCTTGTACTGTACATGTATTAAAATATTTACTCTTCATGACAATCCTAAAGGAAAAAACAATGAGTATCCTCAATTTATAGATAAAAAAGCTAAGGCACAGAATATTGAGTAGGATAACAGGATAACACAGCTATTAAATGATAGAGCCAGAAATGAAACTTAGGCAGTCTGGCTCCACAGTCTATATTTTTAACCATCTTAATGTTTTACTGTCTTTCATAAACAGCTTGATTGATGTATAAAAATATTCATGATATTATCAGTAATCAAGATGAGATGTACTGGTTAGGCCCCACTGAACATGGGAATAATTAATCTCTGCTTTGGAATCTGGTTAGTCAGTTATGCAGGTTTGGGAGCTCAGAGAACACTCCATCAGGAACAGTCTCAGATGATCAATGCTCACCTCAAATGCTTTCAGGATATAGGTGGGGTGTAAATAACAAAGTACATACTACCAAGTGTACTAGATATACATTGGCAACCTTACTACCAGCTTCTTCATATGCTAATGAATGTCCTTGTCTTAATTTCAGATGCTTTCTACTATACTTTTCCTCTACGAGGTCTCTGTGGATGCTTCTGGTTTGCTGAGTGCAGGGACCTGTCACTAGTCAGTTGCAGTTAATCCCTTTAGTATGAAATCTGACTGTCTCCCTATGTCCCATGGGTATTTTCATTAGGGAGGGGATGTGGCCATAATTTACTACAATGGTTTTCATGATGTTCAAAGGCCTCAGTCGACTGAACTTAAATTGGTAAAATTTTCCTGAAAAGCAACTTAACAATATGTATTGAAACCTAAGAAAAAGAAAAGAAAGAAAGATAGATTGATTGATTCATTCTTGTTTCAGAACTAGTATTGTATCCTGAAAAAATTATTAGAGATGTGGACAAAAGTTTTACATAAGAATCTTTACTGCAGCATTATTTACAACACCCCCTCCCCAAATCGAAGAAGAAGCCGGGGAACAACATAAATAGCTAAGAAGAGGAGAATAATTAAGTTTATGACACATCCATAAAATGCAATATTATGCAGTCATTAAAATTATGTTTCTGAAGAATTTTTAATGACACAGAGAAATACTCATTATATAACCTTCAGTGGAAAAGCAGAATACAGAACTTCATTAAAAAATGATGCTCCTGAAGTAAAAAGAAAAAAATATAAATGTATCTAAAGTCCTGAGAGGAAATACATCTTTTGTTAGTTATCTCTGGTTTGTAAGGCTTTGGGCTGTAAGACTTTCCTTTCTCTTTTCTCAATTTTTAAAAATAAAAATTAATTTTATATTCATAAAACCAGCTGATAAAACAAAATACCCCTGAGCTACAGGGAAAAGACCTGGCAGACGTTTGTGTGTGTGGTGGTGGTGATGGAGAGAGGTAGGTGAAAGTGGGTACCAGAAGACAAATATGGCTTCTTTTTCCATGAGAAATATCCCAAATCTCCTGCACCTTTCTCTACTCCCCAGCCCTTAGCACCTCTGTATGAGAGACTGTGTGTTCATAGGCACATTCACATATACAGACAAAAACACCTGATTACCAATCTCAGGTAGCTCCTTCCCACAAAGGTTGGAAATATAAACAGAGTCAAATCATCCCAATGCATATTTTTAAGCAAATTACTCGGAAACCTGACTCTGATAACCCTTTCATAATGGGGCCTTGAATTCTTCAGGCTGAAACAAGGCTGGATTATCATTTTACACATACCTTCACAGATTTTTGTAATGCATTAGATAGATTGTAACACTCATTGGCTTCTTCTCTTTTCTTTTTACTGAGCACCAAGTTTCTGTACACTTTCTGGCTTCCACTTAGTGAGATATAAGAAATATGAAAATATTAGTTCAACCAATGTTCACCTCCTTCCCTTTGCCATGACAGCTCAAATTCTTGTTTGGGAAAGAACATGAACCACGATGAGTAGAATCTGGACATGTGAGGAGTGAAAGAAGAAGTAGGTTCTTGGCAGAGGGCACAGCATAAGCTGTGTTCTCAGAGCTGGGAACGTCAGGCTGTGTATGACAAATAGTGAGCATTTTCTTTCTATGAGTGAAGGATCTACGGGTGCTAGTAGGGGAGAAAGGTGGTCTGAGGCCAGATCAGAGAGGCATTAGGATGATTCCAAATATCAATGTTATCACTCAAGAAAATAAAGATTTGCCACCGAGTATATTCAAGAGAATACACTGTGGGCTTTGAGAGCAATTGGAAAGAAGAAGCCAACACTTATTTTGAGCAATGTCTATATCATGTGAAACCAATTGGCCTGAGAGACAGAAGACCTGGGGTCACCTGCTTTTTCTGCCAATAATCAGCTACATGACCTTGGGAAAACTGTACACCTTTTTTAGGGCTTCTGTTTTCATACATATAAAATTACAGGGAGAGACTATATGAATTTATGCATTCCTTCACTCAGCTAAGTATTGGCTCATTGTGTCACACACTATGCTGGACATGGAGGACACTGTGATAAAGAAAGATGGTCTTTGCTTTCATGGAGCTCACAGTCTAGTTAGGGAGGCAGACAGATAAATAATGTTTAGTGTAATGAGTGGTTTAGGGATATATGTACTTGTATAATAAGTATATTTAACCTTCCAAGGTAACAGCCTTGAAGGGGGCAGCAACTAATTCAGTGTATAAGCTCTAGTATGTTTGTATAAAAATCAATCATGCAGTGGCCACATTCCAAATACTAAAAGGAAATTAAGATCTGGGAATTATTATAGTGAGAACCTGTGTAGTCTCATTCTGTGGATATGTTTAAAAATATGACATAGAGGCTGCACAAGACAGGGGGCTGAACAAGATGAACTCGAGTTGTCTGATCCTGTTATGCTAATGATCCTGAGATTGAAAGAGAGGAAAGAAGGCCAGTGCAGGGAGCAAAAATCATACCAGGAATCCTAGACAGCCTAGCAGGCTACTGTTTCCAGTAAGCAGGCTCTGACCTTGTCTCGTACCATTCTTCTGCTACTAAAGATGGTGTAAACAAATGGAAGCTTCCTCTGATTATATGACATTAAGAGAGACATTAATGCTTAAGCAGTTAGTTAGTTGCTTGAAATTCCTAGAGGCATTACCAAGATGACTCTAAAGCTAATAGGTGACATATAGAATACTTGTATTCTAGGAAAATGTAACAGTTTTATTAAACAGCTACTATTTGTAATGAAAATTTCTGGTGATTTTTACATGATCAGTTTAAGACAGGTAAGTTTTTATTTTCTAAAGGGAATACACATAAATAAATAAATATATATATAAATACATGCAAATATATAAATATAAATATATATATGTATATATATACACACATACACACACATATTGAATTGGTTCCTGACCCCTTCAAGGCTGTTACCTTGGGAGGTTAAATATACTTATGCAAGCACCTATATCCCTAAACCACTTATTACACTACATATATGTTTATTTATTTATATATATATGTGTGTGTTTACTGTGTGAAAATATAGGGACTCCAGAAAGGCAGTTACATTAATCTTTGTGGCCAGAATTCAGTTACTATGGTAAAAGTTCAGATTTTTTTTCATTAGCATTTTATCGATTGTACCAATTAGTCTGAGCAAGCCTGAAATTCCCAGGATTTCCAAAACTGACATCTGTGCCTTTCTTAAGCTGCTGGTGACACACATGATGTAAATTTACCAATTATGAGACACAGAGACGGATGCGCATCAGCAGCAGTGAAGCCTTGGGTTTGAATCTGAAGTGCTCTGGGACAAAAGATAAAATAATGTTTGATCTCTGAAACACGCTTTAAAATCCCTTCTTTCTTTTTGCTCTAGTTTTTTTTTTCCAAATCACAAAATAGAGCAAATTAGATGTAAGCTTAACATATTTCATGTAAGTGCCTTTTTTCCTTTGTATTTTTTCCATGCTGTTTTTAATATTTTCCTAAGTGGGAAACAGAGTATAGGGATTAAATGCATACATTTTAGATTCAGGGAAAAAAATGGGTTGAAATCCTGAGTCTGTCAGTTATTTCAGGTTTTTGAACCTCAATTTTCTTTACTTGCTAAGTACAAATAGTAGGCTCCAACTTATAGAATTAATACAAAATTAAACGAGAAAATATAAAAAATATTATTACAGCAACTGACTTATACTAAGTGCCCAATAAATCGTATGCTTGGGTTTGTGTGTGTGTGTAGTTGTGTGTATGTATATTTTTGCTCATTTCAGACATTTGCACAGCCTACTGAATATATTTTCTAAATTGAGAAAAATCAAGAGAAATGATATTTGCATTATGAGGCTCCCCCTCTCTGCTGTAACTGCTCAGCAGGACATGTCCAGGTCAACATAACTTAAGAATATTTTTTTTTAATTTTTTATTTATTTATGATAGTCACAGAGAGAGAGAGAGAGGCAGAGACACAGGCAGAGGGAGAAGCAGGCTCCATGCACCGGGAGCCCGATGTGGGATTCGATCCCGGGTCTCCAGGATCGCGCCCTGGGCCAAAGGCAGGCGCCAAACCGCTGCGCCACCCAGGGATCCCAAGAATATTTTTATTAGAAAGAGCTTCTTAGACTTTTCATGGTCTTGGGATGACTAATTTCTTTAAACATTTTCAAAACTTGAACAAAAAAATATGGTAAAAATGGGGTGCCTGGGTGGCTCAGTAGGTTAAGAATCTGACTCCTGATTTCAGCTCAGGTCATGTTCTCAGAGTCATGAGATGGAGCTCCATATCAGGCTCTGTGCTGGGGGTGGAGCCTGCTTAAGATTCTCTCCCTCTCTCTCTGCCCCTCCCTCTTCTTTCGGTCTTAAAAAAATATGGTAAAACAAATGCATATCATCTTGTTTTAAGCTTTTATTAGTCTTGCTTTTCATGTTGCATTATAAGTCCTACACTTTCTGAGGTACCCAATGAAAATGATTTAAAGATGGAAGGCAGAATTAGAAAAAAAAATCTACAAACTATAGCATTCTAACAAACAAAATAAAAATGAACATGTAGTTCAAGAATCAAGGGGGAAATTCAAGAGGATAGCATCAGGCCTTCATAAGATTTGCTCATTTTCAACGTCATTAATATGTGAACAAGTGGCCTGGCAGATGTGACCTCAGAGACTTCAACAGTAGGACAGCCCAGCCTATGGGTCACATAGACCAGGCTTTAAAACCAGCTCTCGAACTTGCTTACTGTAAAATCTTCAGCAAGTAAAACAGTTTTGGCAAGTAAAACAACCTTTCTGAAGCATGGTTTCTTTAGCTGTAAAACAGAGATAATTTCTCCCATGGGTTATAGTAAGAAAATTAAATGGCTTAATATACATAAAGTACTTGGGAGAGTGGCTATACATGGCAGGTGCTCAGTAAATTGTGGCTTTATCTTATGTTGTTATTTAGTTATTATGAGTTAAGGTATATGTTTTTATTTATAAGTAAACATATCACATAATAGATTTTCACTAAATTTGGATGCATGTTTGGGACGGTTTGCCTTAATATAAACTATGTGGTATATAGAAGATTCACTTTGGAAATCCTGCAGAATAGTTTTAAAGACTGTGACAGCCATTCCCCTGAGCAGCTGAAACCAAGACACAGAAAGCCTACATGGTTGCTGATTGGGAGAGACCATGGACAGACAAAACAGTGCTTTCAAAATTTGAGCCCCAAACTGAAAGTCTCAAGGAAGATATTCCAAACTGCACGAGTAGCGCCTCATACAGCCCATAATCTATAGGTTCATTTTTGAAATATGACCCATATGCAGAAGAATCCTAAAATAAGCTTTACTAACCAGTCACATTGAAATAATTTTAAACTTAACAGAAAAGTTAAAAAGAAGTACAGAGTTCTCACTTGCCCTTTACCTGGCTTCCCCTGGTACAATTTTATACAATCACAATATAATTATCAAAACCAGAACAATCTAGTACTATTGAATCATCTACAGGACTTAGTTGAATTTCACCAGTTTTCCCACTAATGTTTTATTTCTGCTCCAGGATTTAAATCAGGATCTAATTGCATGCAGATGTTATTAGTCTCTAATTAGTGTTAATTCTTTAGTCCCCTCCTTTGTCTTTCATGACCTTGACACTTTTGAAGACTTTTGTCAGTTTGTTTTGCAGACTGTTCCTCAATTTGGATTTGTTCTGATCTTGCCTCATAATTGCATTAGACTTAGCATTTAAGAACAGAAGTGATGTTTTGGTCTTTTAGAGCAAATATCAGGGAGTGTATGATTTCTTTATGTTTTATTATTGCTGGTATTATAACCCTGATCATTTGGATAAGGCCATGTCTGCTACATTTTTCTACTACAAACTTATTACTTCCCCCTTTGTAATTAATAAATGTCTTGTGGGAAGATACTTTGAGGCTTTGCGAATGTGCTGTTTTACATTATATTTTCTCCCATTTATTTTAGACTCTGTCAATTGTTCTTGCCTGTTGTAATTACCACTGTGGTATTTGTCTAAGATAACTTTCCTATCTCCCTTATTCTTTATATATCCATTGACTAGAATTCTACTGTAAGGAAGAGCCTATCTTTTCTCTGCTACAAATTAATTTATTAAATTTTGTATCTATGTTAGTATGGACTCACGGACATTTAATGTATTCCTTGAGTCATAATTTAATAGTGTATGTATTTATTCTATTGCTCAGGTTGTTTGAGGTTTGGTGGATGGTTGTTCCCTCAGGTGGGTTCCTTTGTCTTCCCAACATGTCTTCATAATGTTTTGAACACTTACTCTTAAACTCTGGAACCATAAGACCTCCCAAGCTCATCTTGCATTTTCCCTTCCTGGCTCTGGAGTCAACCATTCCTCCCGAAAGCTCTGGTTCCTTTTATTGGATGATATTGTTAGGAGATCCAGAGATGTGAATAAGAGTGTTCATTGCTACCAAGGTTATCCTTGTTTCCAGGCTCTCAGGGGACACAGCTAAGAAACATTCATACATACACCAAACCACATACACAAATCTGTATTTCTACATATACCTACAGGTATGTGAATAAGCTCTTTCTGATGCTTCTAATTCCAATCTGGAACCATAGAACTCATTCTACTCGTCTCATTTTCCCCATAGATGTATCTTATTTTCTCTGACAGTGAGTGAGAGACCCAGCTCTCATTATCCACAATGTATTTAACTTGTTTGTTTAATAGTGGCATAGACATCCTGTCAGCATTGCAAACCCATGCCCGCCCCCTCCACCATTTCCAAAGAAACGAATGTACTAACTATAGTACAATGTTTGCTTATAGTTCTGTGTGCTTTTAGCCTTACAGTGTGCAGTCACAATATTATTTCCCCAAGTTACTAAGGCTGTTCTTTTCTTTACTATCCCCTCAGTGCCAGTATGTTACCATTTGAAATACCCTTAGGCTCATTTTTTATGGTTTTCTTTCATTTTGGGTTGCCCACATGCTGATTTTCTGTTTTGAGTATGTGAAACACCACAATGTTTCTAGCAGTATATAAAAAGGTACTTAGAGAAGTGTCACTCCCTCCTCATTCCTCACTCCTATACCCCCTCTCCTATTCCTCCATTTTCAAATTCTATTTCCACCCCACTCCCTATAGGTAACCAATGTCATTAGTTTTTGTTTTATGGTTTTGTAATCTTCCACAAAATTGACTGGATACCTGTATATTTTTAAATTTTCCTTATTTCTTGAAATATATGAAATATATACTTATATATGAAATATATATGAAAGATAGCACACTCTTGATACTCTTCTCCACTTTATTTATCACTTAACAATATTTTAAAATATTTTATCTATTTATTTGAGAGAGAGAGAGTATAAGCGGAGGGTGGGGAGTGCAGAGGGAGAGGGAGAAGTAGACTCCCTGCTGAGCAGGGAGCCTGGCATGGGACTCCATCCCAGGACCCTGGGATCATGACCTGAGCAGAAGGCAGATGCTCAGCCAACTGAGCCACCAAGGTGCCCCTCTCACTTAATAATATATCCTGGAAATAATTTCATACCAGTTTATTGACATCTTCTTCATCTTTTCTTTAAAGATGCATTGTACTCTATTTGTGGATGTATTATAATGTATTTTATTACTTTTCCTATGTATTCTCATTTAAGTTGTTCCCAATAGTATGTGATTAAAAACAATGCTGAAACGAATGCCCATGTAATTGCTGGAAGTATATTTTAGGGTATATTCCTATGAGTGGAATTGCTGGGTCAAAAGAGTGCAAGTGTAGTTTTGTTAGGTATTTATTGCCAACTCCTCTCCAATAGGGCTGTGCCAGTCTGCATTTTCACCAGCAATGTGTTGTCATACTTTTTAATTTTCACCAACATGATAGGTGAGAAACTTGTAATCTTAGAAGTCCTTGTAATGCAGGTGAAAAAGGAAGTTGAGGTAAAAGCTCAGATGGAAAGAAAAGAGCTATACAAAGAGCTAAGATGAGATTGGAGTGTCCTGACAAGACTTTAAGTCACCTAGGAAAATTAGGATACCAGGATGATTCTGAAGAATTGAGGAAAGTGAAAACCATTAATGCAAAAACTAAATTGACCTCTGGAGATATAAAGGGAAATAGAACATAATCTGTAATGCACTAAGCATAAGACAAGTTTAAAAATATTGACTTGTTTTTACATGTAAGAGAAAAAGCTAGTAACAAATATTAAAATAGAGAAACTCAAAGTGTTTGAAAAATCTGTCTTAAAGAATAGCTGTGATCTAAAAACCCACAACAAAGGAATAGAAGCCACATAGCTAAGCAAGAATCAGAGCAGACTGTAAAAGGATGGTCAAGCAGCAGAAGCAGGGTCTGGTGACTCACTCCTAAGCCATCAAGGAAAGGAGTGGGGACTCTGATCCTGCTTAAAGCACCCAGAATGAAGAGGAGCCTATGAAACACTCATTTTTAAGAAAAGAAAAAAGAATGGTCGTAGAAATGGCCAATGATCTTGTGAATGACCAAATCATCAAAGTGAGATTTTTATCTATGAAAAAATATATTAAAAGACACAAAGAAACCTGTTAAGTGTAAGGAGAAAGAAACCACATATTGCAAAATGACTAACATGACTTGAGACAAATAGTCCTTCAGAATGCGGCTGGAACAATAGTCTTAGTCAGCAATGAAGAATCAAGTGATTTAACTTCAGTAAAGTTTTTGATCCTATTTCAGAAGACAAGTTTTAGGCCAGAGATTAGGGAGGGTGTTTTCATTTTTAAAACCAGAGAAATAAAAAATAATAATAACAAAACCAGAAAGATATATAGAATTAATTTATAGTAAGGCATCTATAATAAGTATATGGGCAAAATGCAGTTGAAAATTTGCAGTAAGCTTAAGAGCTGGACTCTGGGAAGTTAGCACCACAAGGATAGATGAGTAAAAGAAAGGAGTAAAATAATTAAGCACATGTACTGAGTTTCTATTATGTTCTTGGCACCATTTAGCCCCTGGAGATATAATGATAAATAAGGGGGAAAGCCCTGTCCTTAGCTTGTCTGGGTAAAATGGAGACACTATAATAAAAATGTTAGAGTAATAAATAAAAACACAAAGGAGTGGACTGAGGATGGAAACAGGTTTCACAGAGGTGGTGACCCTTGGAGCGACATTTTCCTGTTCGAAGAGGAGGTGTGCGTTGGTATATTTTGGAGGATAGTTCAGGCAGAAGGACTTGTACATGTACAGGACAGGGGTATGGTGTATCCATGACATCAAAGTGTATCTTAAAAAAATCACTTTAGCATCCAGCAATGTGAAGTATTTCATATCTCCCTAAAATCCCATATTTGCAGATAACACAAATAGGGCATAGGGCATGAGAAAGAAGCTTAGAATAGGGGGTTAAGCTTCAAAAATGACCTTGAAACATCAGAGAAACTAACTGAAATGAACTGTTCCCTTTTCTTGTGCAAGGAAAAACAGTAGGTATAAATACAAAATGCAGAATGGCAGGAAGGGGTCAGGAAGGAACAGAGGAGTCCTACTGAACTGTGGGGGAAAGTATCCAGCAGGGCAGAGCAGCTGGTTTTAAGAGAGATGTTAGCATTAAGGCATAATGAGACTAAAGCCAGAGAGAGCCCCCTGGGCTCTAGAACGGTGGGTACTAAGGAAGTCTGTTCAGGTGAACTTCAGTTTCCTCATCTTTCAAACAAAGGGACAGAACTATCTCTAGAATCTCTTTCTACTCCATGACTCTTGAGAGGATGACATTTGGGAAGGTTGAAGAACATTCTGAGAGCCATGAGGTGACCCAAGATGGAAGGCATAGGCTTTACAAGGCATGGATAGAAAGACTGGGAGCAATGTGTTGAACCTGACCTGGGCGGTGATTAGAAAATGTGATGGATTAGTTTAAGGAACATGATCAGCTGTTCTCTATTTCTGGAGGGATGAGAACAAAAACAAAAGAGAGAGAAAACAAAAGAAAATGGTATCAAAGTGCAGTTAAAGACTGTTAAATAACAGAACGCATTAGTCCCAGAAGGTATGCGCATGCCTTTTGGAAAAGTCTTTGGAAACAGTCTATCTGTCCAAAATGATTCTGGAAAGGGTCACCAGCTGTGGCTGCAAGCCGCTGGATGAGCCAGATGTCATTTCAGTGCCCTTCCTATCTCTGTGTTTCTGCAATTGTGTAATATTACGCATAAATAGAGTAATACCAAATTACCCCATTTATACATTTTATGTATCTATTAATATGGACAACAGTTTCCTTTCCATTTTACCAGTAAAGTTTTGAATACAAATGTGACTCAGCCTCTCCCCATTACGGTTCTACATTCAGAGCTAATTGCCTCATAGAACACTTAAGGAGTCATTTTTCATTATGATGGTGAGCAGGGGGAAAGCAGATGGCACAGTCATGTTATTGATTTGATGATCCTTGCCTGGCTTGTTGAATAAATGGAACTGAATGTATGGTCACTGCATCCAGACTTTTAGGGCCTTCAAGGTTCAGTTCAAATTATTCAGATAGCCGGTTCATGAGGCAAGAATTCATTTATTCCTCCAATGCTTCTAAGTGAAAATTCCAGGGACCAACTAGGTCTCCTCAAACTACACCTTTGGAGTCATGTTCTTAAAGAAGAGGATGAGCTCTTTCTTAAATTTTGCCAATGCTTTATCTGCATGACTGCTCTGAACTTGCTGCCCATTAGTTAGGGATGTAGACTCAACTTACATGGGCTACACTCATTTGCAAGTAATACTGTGGATAAGAGGAAACAACTTACTCACTTTTCAGAGAACCATTAATTCCTTCCCTAAAAGTCCTTAGAGAGAGATAACTCTGGCCTTAAGTGGTTAGTGTTGTTATAATCAATGTTTACCTTTTTTAGAGTTACAACATTGTGATCATTGGTGCTTGTGCCTCCACTGGGTCTTTCATTAAGAACGAAGGGATAGTCACACTAAAAGATGCCTTTGGTAGGTTTTGTGGCACCATTTTACAGTAAATAATAGGGATTAAATCAGCTATCAGTATAACATGGAATTTTTATCAAAACTTGAATAGACTCCTTCCAAATGAATTTGCTAAGGGACCACTGGCCCTTTGGAGTGGTCACCAGAAAAATGTTTATATGAAAAGAAGAAATTCCCAGGGTCCTTGACCCACATTTTATCAGTTTGCTGGTAAGCAGACATATTTTCTCAAGCCATTTAATTTTCCTTTTCGGACCTTAAGGAAATCATTTCTGTCTGCCATTTCTGGGGCCTGGTGAGGGAAGGTGTGCAGTACTGCCCTTCTGGCAACAAGGGGATTATTACTGTTGTCTTTTCTTGCCAGGTTTTACAACATGGCATAATAAACATGAGGTAGAGGTAAATTCCCTCCCTCCACAAGGGATCCAGAGACCTTGGCTCTGGTCTGCACTGAGCTATGAGCTTGACAAATCTCTCCCTGTCTCTGGCTCTCAAGGTTTTTTGTTTTTGTTTTGTAAAATGCAGGACAGAGCTAGATGGTTTTGAAGTCCTTTCTAAAGCTCCGAAAATTCTAAAATTCTCTGATATTCAGGATTACCCATTTCTCCTTGTTAAAGGCAGGAGGTGGCCTTCTGCTAAATTCCCCCGAAATATATGTAAAGCAGGACTATTTAATTCATGACCAATTAAAAGTGAAACATCTTACTAATTGGGAGTTTTACATAGAGACCACGGTGTCAGCCATCATAAGAAATACTGGCAGGCTGATTTAGGCTTTACATTTTATTAATACCTGCAAAGTTCTTATTTTGTTGTTTGGTTGCTTTGAAGGCAGCTTACTTATTCCAGACAAAATTTTGATTTTTCCCTTTGGCTTTGTAAGTTGATTTGTTGAGTTGCTTACTTTTTCCTATTTTTCTCTTTGATCAAAATAATTATTGACTAGCCAATTCTAGAAATACCTGAACAGGGTGGCAGGTGGGGAGGAAAAAAAAGAAAAGAAAAATGTGCTGGCCATGCTTTCAGTGCTGAGGGTCTCATTTTTCATGTCCATAAGTTCTGACTTTTCATGTGGGTTTGTTTTTAATTGCTCTATCTTGAGAGTATTTGAGTTAACTTTTAGGCTGTACCAGTCACTTCTACAGTAGGCTTAATTAGCCATGTTCACTATTCTTCATGTTTCTTGTCCTTATTTTCTTCTTCGTTCCTTCTGCACATTAATCAATTTCTCTCAATTAACAATGGCGAAAAGAAAAAAATCACAATCTCAAATGGGAGGACCATGGCCATGACACTGGGAATGGAAGGAAAAAACTTGCACTATCCCACAAAGCACATAGCTAATGGTCTCTGATCATAACCCACCCCTCTTCCCACTATCCCCATGGGGGAGATAAAAAGATTTGGAAAGAGCATTATAGTGTGAGATTTTCTGGTTTTAAATTGTGGCTCAATAACTTCTTTACCATGTGGTTATAGGAAAGTGACTTAAGTGACTTACCCTCCCTGAGTTTATTTTTCTTATCTGTGAAAGCAAAGTGATAATATATACTCTAAAGGGTAATGATAATTCAAAGAATGGTAATGATCACAGAGCAGATGATATGTGTTAATAACAAATACAAGAGCAAATTGATACTTTTTATTTGTCAGATGCATTTTTGAGATTACCTGCCCTGACTATACCTATTATATAGATTCAAAGTTACTTTTCTGGTCATAAAGGGTCAAACCTGGTTGTGCTCTTTCAAACTGAAATAACATGGTTTTGTAAAAATTATTGTCCAAGAAAGAAATCAACATTCAAATCACACACACACAAAAAAAAAAACAGAATAAGTTTACGGTTTAAGTATATGCTACATTGGAAATATAAAGTGTTTTATTGTTTGTGTCATTTCCTCCTAATATTCTCATTTTCCTTGAACCTTAAACCTAAGCAACCAAGTTTTAATTTCTTTCATCAAAGGTACAATGTTGAGCTTGATTTTAGTCCCCAAGACATGTAACTTAAATCCTACATGAATCATAAATACAGACAATCCAGTCTATCAAAGATTATGGGCCTGAAGTGAAATTATAGCTAGTAAATTTTATATTTGTATAGCTTATATCTACATATTTTTTACATATTTTTTGGTGAGGAAGTTCTATCATTTAAGGATAATTTTTTTTCATCAATTAAATATTTATCAAGCAACTACTAAGTATCAAAAATTTGTTAAAAGCTGGGGATTTGAAGACAAAATAAGACATAGCCACTGCTCTCAGACAGCTTACTATCTGGGAAGAAAGTTCAGAAGAATACACAGTGACTTTGGTACATGTGATGGGGCAGTAAAGAATTGAGCCAGTGAATCCTCTGGGATTTCAAGGAGAGTGAGGTCACATTTATATGGAGGAGGCTTCATGGAAGAGGAACTGGCTTTTGGACTGGGCTTTGGAAACAGGTAGGAGGGAGAGGGCATTCCAGGCATGAGGAGCAACAGTGAGTATGCCAGACAACACACACACTCATGGAATCATAGGAAGAAACACACATGTGGGATTACAGGCCTGGCATTAATCATAAAAATATACCATGTAGCCATTGTCTTATCTTATAGGTGAGAAAAGTGAGGATCCAAGAGGTTAAAACAACCGCCCAAGGGCAGGCTCAGCAGCGGGGCTCTGTAGGGAGGCGCAAGTAGGGATCTGTAGGTGAACACCAAACCTGAAGGAAGACTGAAGAGAGGTTGAGGAGAACCTCACACCCCAGACTACATGTCTGGACTCACTTCAACAGGCAATAAAACACCAGCAAAGGTTTATGAGGAAGAGAGTGATATGATTAGAACTGTGCTCTCTTTTGGCAGAAGTCCAGTGAGAGCAGCCAGTGCCCAGATAAAAACTGGAGATAAAATGTCAAAAACATGATGTCTGCTCTATCTGCCACAGGGGCAAGATCTAAAGAGCTTCGTGATTATTTGGACATAAAATGGGAGAAAGAGAGAAGGGGGCAAGCCACTCCAGGATTTCACACTTGAGCCACTCTGAAATGAACTTTACAAAAAATGGTAGGGGAGTCGGTGACGGTCACAGGGAGGGTGTGAAGGAAGAGGGACAAGCCCAAAGAGCAGCAAATCCAGGTTCCAGTGCTGGTGCTCAACAGGTGAGCGGTGGTGGCTGGAGATCCAGAGTCAGGAGTTTGCTCCCCTGTGAATGGATAGGGAATGGCCCTCAAGGGATAGGGTGGAGAAGGATGAGAGGCTGGCCAAAGGATCAAACCTCAGAGATCCCCACCTGAATGTAGAGGCAGATGAGGCAGATCAAGAACAGAGGGTACTGCTCTATGTTCATCATCTCTAAGTAGGTGCCTCAGAGAGGTCACGGCACACCAGAGAGGAGAGCTTCCAGAAGTTGAAGAGGCCAGATGGGGACTATTCAACTGTCAAGCAGGACAGAGACATGGTGGCAGGTGAGAACTGAGAAAAAGCCTTTGAATGAGTTTATCATTTTGTTACTTCCTTAGAATGATAATACACATTAGTAACTGTGTATCAGTTTCACTTCAACTTTCTCATAGCCTACTCTGTGTCCATAGCACCTAACACTATCTGTAACTATGGGTTTATTTGCATGACTACTTATTTCATGTTTATCTCCACATAGGCTGTAACCCCTATAGGGACAGGAACTCTGTTTTTGTTCACTACCATCCATCCAGTGCCTGGCATATAGCAGACACTTTTAAATATTTCTCAAATGAATAAAGGTAGTACAGGAAGATTCACAATCACTATATAACTATATTTTGGATAGAAGATAAAGTTATTTCCTATTCTTGATCTGTGGGCCTTTTTAATAGCAGGTGTATTTTTGACATAGAGTCATATTTATTACAATAATTTCAGATGACTGTTTTTTGTTGTTGCCTGGTCTCTCTGCCTGATTTTATAGTTTATTTTGCCATGAAATGCCCCCCTTTTTTTTCTTTCTTCTTTATGAAGATACATATGGTGGATGTAAATAATATTTGGATTTGAAGTTAAAAGATAACTACCACGCCAGATTTTTTATAACGAAGTCTTGATATGGTTCAGTAATTTTATTTCCTATTCTAGCCACCTCTAACAGAGAGAGTGCTAAGATTAGATCAACAGGTGTGTTTCTACAAGTGTGAAGATCAAAGTTATGGAAGGAAAATAGAGAGTCTTAAAAGATAGGAAAACTCCAAAGCTTCTGGAAAATGTGACTTAGTTTTAAAAACTGGTTTCAGAGGAAAGAGTACTATACTGAGAAACTGCAGACCTGGAGTCTGTTCCCAATCCATCTCTGGGATTGCAGAGGACCTTCTACTGGTGCTACTTTTCAGAATCATGAAGAGGGTAAAACCAATGACTAATATGGAAAGCACCAGATACAATGCTCAGAATTACTAGTTCCTTTATTCCCCACCTCTTTTTCATTTAATTAAACCAAGGTTTCTTCTTTTTGTCATCATTACCCATGACACCATGAGTAGACTATCATTTTAAACATTATACAATATACTAGATTTTTCAAAATAACCTAGTTATCCTGACAAAACATGTAAGCCTAAAGAAAAAAATCAAAACCTTAGACTTTCTATAGTATTCTTTTTGGTAATGTTAGACTCAATGAAACATGAGGCAAGATAAGGGAAAAATTCTACCTTTAGTTGAAGCACATAGCTCCTTTTTGGCAGTGGAAATCTGGGTCCCTGGGATTTTTAATCCAGTGAGAAGAGTTAATTTGCTTCTTATTGGTGAGAATCCATAAACTATGAAATCCATAATCTTCCATCACAAAGTGACAGCAATCATTATCATTTTCAATTTATGCTTTTCAAGGGCTCTATTTTCTTTGTCCACATTTCATCTTAATGTGACTCTAAAACGCTTGGGGATCTTGCCGTCCAAGGTGATTGGAGACATGCTTGGTTGTTTAGTGTCATGCAGCAATTACTTGATGGGCCCTGTTTTCATGGGAATGTCAGTTTTTCAACCATTCTGAGGTCAGTAGAGAAAGTGGTGTATAGTGTACATATGTCAACAGCAGAGATCTTACAAACCAAACAGTCTGGCATGGTTGGCAGTAGTTTCTCTCACACACATACACACACAAAAATAGAGAAATGAAGCAGCAGGTTTACGGGTGGGGGAGCTGGGAACCTAATTAGTCCAGCTCCAGGAATGCCAAAAAGCCTATTTAATATCTTTTGCTTTTACTCTTCTAAGCCACCTAGAGGGAGAATTGCTACAAACACCTAAACTCATTACATTAAAAAAAAAAAAAAAAAAAAGATTAGTGCATGGGATAATCTGAAGGATGAATCTGCAGTTTTTCTTTTGACCTCTATTAAGATGAAAGGCATGGAAGGGACTTCACACACTTTAGACCCTTAATACTTGCTAAGAATTCCCAAAATATCTGATGGAAAGAGAATAAACTCCAAAGACAGTGTCATCCTTTAAATTAAAAAAGAGTTACTAGCTGCTGCTGAAAAAGAGATGACTAAAAAACTAGCACCTGTGTGTCACTGAATCATTGATTTGTCAGTGCTGACATTCAGTTTCAAAGAGAAAACCACCATGCTCCTCAGATGCTTCCGCCTTCTCTTTATTGCTGAACTTATCCTTGTCTTAAGGGCTTTTATTCATGGTAATGAAGAGTGTATTATGAAAAGCATCACTCTACATCTGGAAAGCTACCTTTCAAAAAAGGGCTTCATAAAAAATTTTGAGACTGTGCTAAGTCCTGCAAGAGAACTTTTAACTTAATAAATAATACTAATTAGTCATTGAATAGATATACTAGTAACTGGAGACAAATCACCCAAGATCCAGGAGAAGGCTCCTGGCACTGTGTTCTTCCCATAGTGAGGATGGGGTCAGGAGTCTATCCATGGAGCTCCTCCTCTATCACCATCATCATCAAAAGTATTTATGAACTGCATTCTATGTGAGGGCACTGCGATAAGCACAGGCATATTAATGCATTTCCTATAAAATATAAGATAAAAGCAAATTCTGGAAATGAAGATAACCAATGTCAACATTTCCTTTCCAAGAGCCAATATGGTTCTTGAATGATCACTGGAATGCATTTCCTCTCAAACAGTGGATGGGACTATGTTAAGTTTTAATTGGCTGTGTACATACCAAGTATCTTGATGAAGAGTAAAAAAATAAATCCTTTAATTTGTACATTGTTGTTAATATTTGCCTTGTTTAGGGAAAAATGAGATGTGAACATCAGAAAATCTTTCTCTACAAACACTGTTTTTTTAAAATTTTATTTTGTTTGTTAGATTGCATTGAAGTCAGGAGTTTTTTGTTTGTTTGTTTCCCAACATCTTACTATAAAATATTTCAAAGGTGCAGCAAAGTGGAAAGAATTTTAATGACAGTATTCCCACCACCTGGATTATACCATTAACATTTACTTTACTTGCTTTATAATGTATCTGTCCATCCATTCATCCTACTATACATCCATCAATACCATGTTTTTGATGCATTTCAAAGTAGACTGCAGACAGCAGATAATACTGTATTTTGAAGTTGACTCAAAGAATATTCCTATTCCTATAAAAATACCTAGAAAACATTTATTCGTTTTTTTAAAAAGACAAAGAACAAGCTCATTCTGAATTATGCACACAGATATTCAATTTACAGGCTCTGTAAAAAGTATGGTAAGTTAACTCAAGGTTTTGTCTACCTGTATCAATACCATGGACATTTTCAGTACTCCCTCCAGTGTTGGGCTTTGTGAAGACAAGGGCTATGGATTATAGAGAAATAAGCTCTCTGCTACAGATCATCAGGGAAAATGACCTGAAATGTTAGCAAGAAGTTTGTTTTGTTTTGTTTTGTTTTTTTGCTCTATACTCTAGTAGTTTCCTATTTATTCCTTGAGTATAGAAATAGATTTCTATGCCTCAATTTCCTCCTCTACAAAGTTGAGTGTTATAATACTGATCTCACGGGCTTGTCATGAGGATCAAATGTGAAAAATAAGAAAGCACTTCATAAAGAGTAAAGCACTATGCACATCTAAGGTCGCTTTATCCTTAGTAATCATAATGCATCTGTAATAGAACACAGCTGAGGTAATGGTCCACACTGCTATTTGGTTCTTTCAGATCAGTCGAAAAGATTTCAAAGGTTAAAGGGACAGAGTATTGGCAGGTGCCTTCACTCTGCCCATCAGTACATCATCTTGTCAAGGATCTAGAAGAACCTTGGTGTGTATCACACAGACTTGTTTTCATTAGGGAAGTGTTTGCTTTGGAAATCATCCCAGCCCTAAAACAATACTTCCATTAGCTGGGCACAGTACCCATAATTATCCATCTTATCTGACCAGTGCCAAACTATTCTACTTACTGCATGCCATTTACATTTACCTTGGTGGTTCTGAAAGAAGATCAAGGCATTCACTCATCATATGAGAAAGTACAGAGAATGTTTATTTCTTTGAATAAACACCTACAAATGAACTTTGGGTAGAAACCCCTGCAACAAGGTATTATCAGGTACCATAAATGACAAGACTAAAAGTGATGGAAACCCTCTGTCCTCATATGGGAAAAACTCTTTTACATGAATATCTTAAGTTTATAGGCTATAAAGTAATGGAGCCTCCGTTTGTGTGTCAGGTTGGATACAAATCAAAAAAGTCAGGAGCAAGGTCAAAGCTAGCTAGGAAACCAAGAAGAGATAAAATAAGCAGAGAGGTGAGTTCAGCATCAGTTACTGTTACTGAGAACTTGCCAGATCTCTGACACTTTTTGCTTAAGGGGAATTGAAAAGAAAGATCTGAAACAATCCTTGCCCTCAAGAAAGCATCCATTTCATAAGAGTTGGATAGAGCAAATAATCAGGAGACAGAAAAATTAAACATTGTAGTAAATAGAATATAATATTTAAAAAGAGAGGAGTAAGCATGGTTTGTGATTTAATTGCAAATTATACTCAACACTGTGCATGTGTACAATGTGGACGACATCACAGCAATGAGAAGACCTCTAATAGGACACATACAGTTAGCCCCAAATTCAAAATATGTTTTTCATGTAGGAAAAGGAGAATCAGAGGCAAGGCTTGTTGTGATTGGTGGGATGGTTCCGTGGCCCATGAGCTCCAGCTGTCTGGTGCTGATAACAAGAACCTATAATAAACATCCTGAGATGGTGGCATCAAGCTATCATCCTCTGACACCACTACACATTCCAAACATGCAAGTAAATTCCTTAATTTGCTCCCATATTTATAAAGCAAACTTCTAATCACATTTATAATTTGGCATCCTATTTGGGAATAAATAAGCTGCCCAAAAGGGTCAAAAGCTTGTTTGCTGTGCTAGTGAGAGTTCTCACTGTAGTTACAACTTGGGGATGGGGGCGTTGGGAGCATATATACACAGGTAAATCATACACAAACACACACATATTTAACATGTAGTTTTAAGAGAAACACTGGCAAATGTGAATTTACAGCAATGCAGACTTCTAGATATTTTGTTAAAGTGTGCATTCTAATAAATTCTATCATGCTTTAAATTAGAACCATGTCTTCACTGTAGTGTCTGATACAATTATTTATTTCTCCTGGTTAGTCTGCATGTTTTGCTTAACTGCTTATAGTTCCTCATTCATCTTACCAGACTGTCCAGGAGGAGGGGCACCTGATGATCCTCGTGGTAGACAAAGAAACACAGTCAGAACAGCAGCTCTGTTCCCAGCACATGGTTCAATGGCTATTGGCTTGGGTGCTCCCTGAAAAAGAAAACCCAATTTTAAATTTGCATAATTGACATGACACTGTTATTTTACTTTTCTCCTACTTATGCTTCAGTCAACTAAATTGTACATTCCTAGTGGATGGGGACATACAATGTCTTATTTTTTAATAGTTCAATCGAATATTTCCTCAAAGTAATACTTAGTGTTTTTGAAGTGGTAGTCATTAACATTTAGAAGACTTTTTTTCTTGGGGAGTTAAGTATAGGTACATATTTCTGAAAAGCATGCTTTGTTCTATTTTTATCTTGTTTCTTTCTCTTTAATAGACTTTATTTTTAAAAATTTTTTAGACTTTATGCTTTAGAGCAGTGCTAGGTTCACAGTAAAAATGAGAGGAGGGTACGAGATTTCCCCTGTACATTTTGCCCTAACATATGCTAGTCTCCCACACCATCAATGGCCCCCATCTGAGAGGTATATTTGTCACAACTGATGAACCTTCATTGACACATCATACTCATCAGAGATCTATCGTTTACATTAGGGTTCACTCTTGTATTCTAGTCTATGGGTTTAGACAAAGGTAAATGACATGTATCCACCATTATAGTATCACTCAGAGTATATTCACTGCCTAAAAATCCTCTGTGCTCCACCTGTGCATCCCTTCCTCACTACCCCAAAGCCTGGCAACCACTGATGTTTTTACTGGTTCCACAGTTTTGCCTTTCCCAGATGGTCATATAGTTGGAATCCTATGGAATTTAGCTTTTTCAGATTGAATTCTTTCACTTAGTAATATGCACTTAAGGTTTCTCCATGTCTTTTCATGTCTTGATAGCTTATTCCTTTTTAATGCTGAGTAACACTCTATTGTCTGGATGTCCCACAATTTATTTATCCTTTCACCTTCTGAAGGACATCTTGGATGCTTCCAAATTTCCACAATTGAAAATAAAGCTACCACAGAGGGTGCTTGGGTGGCTCAGTCAGTGAAGCATCCAACTCCTGATTTTGGCTCAGGCCATGATCTCAGGATCATGGGATCAAGCCCCATGTCGGGTTCCACACTAAGCATAGAGCTGGCTTAAGATTTTTTCTTTCCCTCTGCCCCTTTCCCCCACGTTTGCATGTGTTCTCTCTAAAACATAAATTAAAAAAATAAATAAGAATAAAGCTACTATAAACATCCATGTGGAGGCCTTTTTATGAACGTAAGTTTTCGGTTCAATTGGGTCAATATCAAGGAGTGTGATTGCTGGATCATATAGCAGGAGCACATTTAGTTCTTTAAGAAACCATCAACTATTTTCCAAAGTTGCTGTACCATTTGCATTACCACCAGCAATGAATAAGAGCTCCTCTTGCTATACCTCTTTACCAGCATTTGGGGGTGACAGTGTTCTAGATTTGGGCTATTCTAATAGGTGTGCAGTGGCATCTTGTTTTAATTTGAATTTCCTATGATGATATATGATATGAAGCATCTTTTCATATGCTTATTTGCTATTCTGTGGGTCTCCTTTGATGAGATATTTGTAAGGTCTTTGGACCAGTTTTAATTGCGTTGTTTCTTATTGTTGAGCTTTAAGAGTTCTTTGTCTATTTTCAAAAGTAATTCTTTTCAGAGGTCTCTTTTGCAAATATTTTCTCCCAGTGTTGTTTGGCTTCCCATTCTCTTGATATTGTCTTCTGAAGAGTAGAAGTTTTTTATCTTGATGAAATGCAGCTTAGTAATTATTTCTTTCACAGATTATGCTTTTGATGTTGTATCTAAAAAAGTCATTGCCATATGCCAGGTCACCCAGGTTTTCTTCTAGGTTATTGTCTAGGACTTTAATAGTTTTGTAGTTTACAATTAGGTTTATGATCAATTTTGAGTTAATTTTTGTGAAGGGTGTAAAGTATTTGTCTAGATTCTTTTTTTTTTTTTTTTTTGCATATGGATATCCAGTTGTTCCAGAACCATTTGCCTAAAAGACTATCTTTGCTTCATTGCATTGCCTTTGATCCTTTGACAAAGAACAATTGATTATATCCACGGGGTTCTATCTCTGGACTCTATTCTGTTCCATTGATCTAATTGTCTATTTTTTCACCAATACTATACTGTTTTGTTTACTGTAGGTTTATATTAAATCTTGAAGTCAGTGTCTGGCCATCTGACTTCAGTACAGTGTTGGCAATTCTGAGTCTTTTGCCTCTTCATATAAAATTTAGAGTCAGTTTGTAGATATTCACAAAGCTGCCTGCTGGCATTTGATTTGGATTGCTTTGAATCTATAGATCAAGTTGGGAAGAACAGACTTCTTGACAATATTTATTATTCATATCCACAAACACAGAATATTTTTACCTTTTCTTCTTTTTATTTTATTCATCAGAGTTCTGTAATATTCCTCATGTAGATACTGTACATACTTTGTTAGATTTATATCTAAGTATTTCATTTTGAAGGGTAGTAGTATAAATGCTATTGTATCTTTAGTTTTATATTCTGCTTGTTCGTTGCTAGTATGTAGGAAAGCAACTGATTTGTATTTTAACCTTGTATCTTGCAACCTTGCTGTATTGTTTATTATTCCAGGAATATTTTTGTTGATTCTTTTGGATTTTCTACATAGATTATCACATCATGTGCTAATAAAGATAATTTTGTTTCTTGCATCCCAATCTGTGTAACTTATATTTCTTTCTTTCTTTTTTTTTTTTTGTCATATTGCATTAGCTACAACTTCTAGTACAGTGTTGAAAAGGAGTGGTGAGAAGGGGTCATCCTTAACTTGTACTTGATCTTACTGGGAATGCTTCAAGTTTCTCACCATTAAGCATGATGTTCGCTATAGGTTTTTTGGCAGATATTCTTCATTAAGGTAAGGAAGTTCCTTTCTATTCTTAGTTTACTGAGAAATTTTACACAGTTTTAATAGGAAAAGTGGGCTAAATAGTTTATTATTTCCATAATAATAATTTATTATTTATCAATTTTAAAAATAACTACTTGCTACCATTCTCCAAACATGACAATTTATATTATTATTATAAATTTATAACTTTTAATATTTCTGATGTTTCAGTTGATAGCAGTTATAATTTTGTTATTAGTTTTCTTAATTGTTCAAATTGTACTATATTTGGACAATATGAATGTCTTCAAATTGGCTCCTGAGTTCTTCTGATATGATCACAAAAGCCTTTGATAGCTTCCTTGTCTTTTGCCTGTCTCGACCTGTAATTAGACATTTCTCTAAAGAAACTTGCTGGGAAAGTAGTATTAATTCCAGGCATAAGAAGTATTTATTGCTACAGGTTTGGCCATTGTTCTAGGAAGTTTTAGGCAACAGAGCTCAGTGTCATAAATTGGATTCCCAAAGAAGCAGATTCCCTGTGAGACAGAGTTATTAGCAAACAAAGGTTCTTATGGTAAAATAATAATAATAATAATAATAAATTAAAAATATATATGGAAAAGGAAGGAAACCTCATTAGACATAGGGAAAGGGCTGAACTGAGATGCAGGCCCAGGAGGAGACCTGGAGCCAGAATGATCTTTCACAACCAAATTGGGCCAGGAGAGCCAGGCTGTTATACTCCTTCAAAGATCAGTTCTTACATATCACTGCTCTTGGGCAGAGTCATAACCTTGGACAAGGTGGCTCTCTGCTGTTATGGTAATACCTGAAGGGCTAACAGCTGAAGATAGTCAATAGGATTCCCAGAAGCAGGGCATCATGTCTTCACTGAAGGTGATTTGTGTAAAGTATCAATGTGCCCTCCATACTCAGAATGTTTTTATTTTTTTATTTTTTTTAAATTTATTTATATTTATGATAGTCACAGACAGAGAGAGAGAGGCAGAGACACAGGCAGAGGGAGAAGCAGGCTCCATGCACCGGGAGCCCGATGTGGGATTCGATCCCGGGTCTCCAGGATCGCGCCCTGGGCCAAAGGCAGGCGCCAAACCGTTGCGCCACCCAGGGATCCCTCAGAATGTTTTTAAAGAGGAAAAATATACCATGAATTCATAATGATATTGCCAATTCCAATTTAATTTGTTTTATTTAATTTCTTTGAGTTTTTGTATCTTCTCTTACTTTGAAAATCTTTTTTTTTTTTAATTAATTTTTATTGGTGTTCAATTTACCAACATACTTTGAAAATCTTGATACCTAGTAATACGGATAACTACTTTTATGCTACAATACAATTTAAATATAGTATTATATATTATATGTGATAATACAATTAATTAAAATTGAATTCTTTGTAGTTTTTTTTCCATCTTAAGGGTATATATCCTACTAAGAATATATTGCATGTTTAAATATTGCATATTTAATATTGCAGTGTAAAATCACTTGGAAAAAATAAAATAAAATCACTTGAAATTGTTCCTTTCTATGTGGTTTTGCCACTGATTCCATCCCAATTTAGGTAAGTTTGTGAATTCAGAGGCTGATTGTTTTGAAGGATTGTTCCCCTTTCCATTTTTATTTAATATTGCTTTCTAATTTTAAGATACTTATAAAATTCCAGGATCAGATCTAAAAAATAAAGTACACTTAGAGACGTTTACCATCCACCTTTGTTCCCTTCATGCCGCTCCCTTTTTAGCAAGTTAAGTTTTTGCGTGGATTTAAGTTCTCAAATCCTTGGAGTAAATATCAAGGAGTATGATTGCTGGATTGTATAGTGCCATGTTTCATTTTAACACCAAATCCTGGCACAGAAAAGATGTGCAGTAGGCCTACATTTGAATAAATGAATGCATGTCACTAAATTTGATGGATAGTCTGTGTGCCACAAAATTATGCAACTTTTGTTGCTTTCTCATAATTGTTTCCTGCCACCAATGATGTACTACGCAATACAGCTTATCGAATTAAATTATCACAACCCAAAATATTTTGTTAGCATATCTTTAATATCACTTCAGTGAAATACATGTCATAATCACCAATAAGTCACTTGTATAAATAATATGACCTTAGGAATAGAGTAAATGAAAATATGATAATGATACAGTAGTAATAACTAGTCTTATATTAAGTACTTACTATGGTTTAGGTATTCAAAATTCTTTACATGTATTAACTCATTTAAATCTTATAGTAAGAACACTGAAGCAAGGTTAAAATTACCTATTCAAATTTATACAAGTAGGAAGTAGCAGGGCTAAGATTTATATACAGGCAGGCTGCCATCTAAGTCCATCCTCTTAACCACACAATGTGGTTTATCAAATGTGTGTGTGTACAAACAAACTTGCACCTACACACAGTGGATGTATGATTTTGTACATAAACTCATGTGTAAGCACACAAGTGTGTGAACAGATGCATTCCATGCACACATGTGTGGACACAAACATGCACAAGGGATTTAGGTTTAAATACAATGTCATCTCTGAGACAGTGAAGATATCATTTTAGCATAGGAATGGTGATTTTGGCTATTTCACTGAAAAAACTGTAGGTGAGACGTGGCTGACATGTCGAAGCAACATCTATGCATGAAGACAAAATAGAAGAAAAAGTGCCAGTGGTTTAATTATCAGGACAAATAATTTGTTTAGTTTTTTTTTGTTGTTGATCATATTTGAACTTTTCAGAAGAAATACAGACATATGTAGTCATTCACCAAGAATATTTTAGAATACTGCCGTTTCCAGAAAGTTTAACGAGGCATTAAAGATAAAATATGTCCCCTTTCATGTAAAACTTAGACTGAAATTTCTGGTGACAACAGTTTTATGTGGTTATAAACGATTTCTCCTTTATAGCAACATAAATCTCATGTTTTAAAATTATCCTCATACAGATACATTTTGGGAGTTTTCAATATAAAGGTGAAAGTGGCCATGATGGTAGAAGTAAAGGGCATAAAAATCTTCCAGGAATATGCTGTAAGCCATGTTGCAATACTTGTATCAAGTTACATGATCTACAGTTTTACACTTTAAAGCTTACATTTAATTTAACAGACTTATTTTTGAAAATGTTAAGTCAAAATCAGCATAAGTACACAGATATTCTCCAATGATGTAAATATTTAGAGAATAGGCTTGTCATATTCCAAGGCTAACAGAAAAATACTATGAATGTTTTGAACCGTATTTCTACCTTCTGAAATTTATTCTAATTTAATAAATGCAAAGTATATGTAAAGGTCAATTGGTTAAAATATACTAAGAGAAAATAAAATGAATTCGGGTTTAAATAATGGTGATATATCAGAAATATTAAAATTCTCTTTAATATACCTAAGAAATACTTATCCTTTCTACCATCGGGTAAGGTTTTCTTTTTTGCTTTGTTTTTACGCTCAATGCAATAATTGGAACTATTCAAAATACCCAAATTTATTTTTAAATATTTGATTATAAAAATTAGAAGAAAATAAGTTTATGATTACAATAAAATAAAAGAAAATAACAACCAAAACCAGTTGAGAAACAGTGGTTCTTGGTTTAGGGGATTTAGAAAAACAGTAAACAATTTGAGAGTACATCATTTGATAGTGTTGTCAGGCTACCATTTTGCTGTTTTTAACACTAGAAGAAAAGGTTTTAAACATCAAATACTAATGCCAAAAGCCCCAACCGAGAGAAAAATTAGTAAAAAATAACTAAATTTCAGGTGGAAAATGGATTAATTATTTAACATCAATGAATCAGCAACAAATGAAGAATGTAGCAAAATATCTTGACCACGGAAAAGGAACTATGCTCGTATAAAAGCCACTTCTGTAAAAGCGTCCTTACAATAATTCCCTACTATTAATTCTCCTGCTATTGTACAGAAAACATTCGGAAATTTCTTTATATTGATAAACTCTATGAAAAGAGCTTATAATTCTATTTTAAAATCAAATTGGCTTACAACTTTTTCTATTTTGGCTATAAGATTTTCATAAAAGGATATTAGCAAAAATATGAATTATTCATTATGTTAAAAATATTAGTGACTAGCACAGCTCTTTGATGCTTCTGGCAAGAATTCACATAACTTAAAAAATTATTTCCGAAGAATTTGTGGCAAATCTCACCTTCAATAAAGAATTTTAAATAAAAAAGAAAAAAACCCACTTTATAGCACTTGATTTTTGCAATGGAATATAGCAAAACCCCACGAATGATATTTCTGATACCTTGAGGTTTGCCAGTTGTTTAGCGATAGATACATAACCATGAATCAAAATCATTTCACAATGACATAACATGTTCACTGAACTGTGCAATTTATCATGCATTTTCCATGGCTGCCTCTGAAAGAGATAAGGTATGGGTTTGTTTGCCCATAGCACTCAGAGACTGTGATTTACTTCCAGGCAGTTTCGTATTTGTTGTACTGCAAGAAGCTGGTGTTAGACCGTGCCAGAAAATATCATTGACAGTTATATAATTAGCAGTCCTTGTTTATTAAGCACACAGCAGTTTTAGAGTGAAAAAGACTTGTTTTGTTCACTCTAGTGGTTTTGAAACTATTGTACTCATTTTTTCAAGTTCTTGTTTTTGTAGCAACAATTCTGTGTTATCTCTCTCCATTTTTCAGCTATTGAAGACAAATAAGTTACCAGAGAAGCTTCTGGAATCATAAGGATTTTCAAGATGATAATTCTTAAAATTTATAATGACTGAAAAGAAATATTCTGAAAGTGAGGCTACCATTTGACATACCCTAGGAAACTGCTACTGTAGGAATCACATGATGCTTGGAAGATACCAATGGGCAAAATGGGCTATGTATGTGTTCTTTCTTTCACCGGCCTGCTCAAAGAGTGAGTAAATGCGGGAGTGATTCACTTCCAGAAATCACACTGAAGCCTCCTCACTGGAAACCCTCAGCCCAGCAGCAGAGGATTTAATAGAATTATTTGATGTCCTTGGACTAGTCTTAACATTTAGGTAGGGTTTAGTCTCATACTCTAGACCTCAAAACATTAAAAAAAAAAAAAAGATGTTTTCTTTCTCAAAAATGTTCCCAACATAAGGTTGCAAATTCAAATTCCTTCAAGGGCTAGGTGGGTAATATAATAATAGCTAACATTTCTTTTTTTTTACGATTTTATTTATTTATTCATAACACACACACACACAGAGAGAGAGGGAGAGAGAGATGCAGAGACACAGGCAGAGGGAGAAGCAGGCTCTACACAAAGAGCCCAATGTGGGATTCAATCCCTGGACTCCGGGATCACACCCTGAGCTGAAGGCAGACGCTCACCACTGAGCTACCCAAGTATCCCAGCTAACATACATTTCTTAAGTGCTCACACTATGGGTTGTGCTATGCTACATGCTTACATGAGTTTAACCTGACTCCATGAGCTACAAACTATTTCCATTTTACAGATGTTGAAACTTAATCACAGAGAGTTTAAGTAACATAACCAAAGTTTCAGACCTAATAGGTGACAAAAGCATGATTTGGAACAATGTATGCTTGTGCTTGTATGCCTAACCACTAAGCATAATGTCAGTATAATGGGTAAGAAGACTCTCTTAACTTCGAGAATAAGACAATAAAAAGTGGTGGGTACTGGAGTGAACTGGAAAGTATAAGGTTTCTTTAAAGACATTGAATCTCAAAATTGTTGCTGTCAAAAGATGACATCTATGGGTTTGGTGGCTGGCACTCTGTGATTTCTATAACATGGAGTCCAAAATGGCATTTCAGGGTTGCCATACTCTTATATCTACCCACTCGTCAAACACCATCTTTTATTCTGTGCAAGCTCTGTATTTTAGTCAATATAAGTAAGTGTTCACTATTCAACAACTGTGTCCAGGGTTTCCATAATCTGTGTTGTCTTCACTCATAATATCCTTACTGTCTAGGATATCTTCCTAAAGGCCTCTAATTTTTCTAAGATTATTCATCCCTCAAAGCCAACTCATCCATGAATCCTTCCTTGGTTGGAGGTATTGAATCTCTCCCCCTTTAGTTCTTTAATTATACCTTTTATGGCCCTCCTCATTTTCCACCTTGAATGATACTTGCATAAATACTCTATCATCCCACTGAAATAATCTCTTTGAGGATAGGCCCAGTTTCTTCTCATCTCTATTGCCCCTGCACTCACTTTCTCTCTTTGAAATGCCTACGCATGGTGCCTGTGCCACCTTTGGGAATTGACATGTTGTATGTCTCTGTCAGACTCCCGCTCCACCAAGCTAGATATCATGTTGGTTCCTCTTTGCTTTACCTATACCTTCTATCAGAGTATATGTTTCACATGATAAGTGAATGAATCAAAGAATAAATGAAATTATCACATATTAGGCATGACTCAGTTTCTCCAAATTATGGATATTAAGAGGATAATAAAACATTGAAAATTAATATTAACTAACATTTGTTGAGTACTTACTAGGTTTCAAGTGCTGTGTTAAGCATTTTACATGCATTATCATATTATTTTATAAGATGAAGAAATTAAAATTCAGAGAGGTCAGATAATATTCTCAGGGTAGCAGAGTGAGGGAGGGGCAGATCAAGGGACAGACTGAAACTCAGATCCGTCTGATTCTAGCATCTTGGTTTTTAACTACCAGATGATACTGCTAAAAATACAGCTTAAAATGACAAAGAATATTTCATTCTTTCAGCTTGACTATTAATAGTAGGAATGAACTTAAGATACCAGTTTTAAAAATCATATGCATATACCTGCCTCATTCTTGACCAGGGTTCAGAACACTTGAATTCTTGGGCCAGCTCCGCTACTATGTATTTATGCGATACTGGGCATGTTACTAAGTCATTTCCCCAACCAAGAAATGAACAAGTAGGTTATATGATTTTTAGGGTACCTTTAACATTCTATGACTATGATTTATGGACAATCTCCAGCATGTGTGACATACTAATATCTAACACTTTGTCTAAGTACAGTGAAATTTGAAATTTCCAATCTTTAGCAATTTTTTTTCTTGTTCAGTTACTTTAAGTGATACATCTAATTTTTAAAGCATATTATTATACCATATGATGAATACATCACATAAGACTAAATGGCCACCATCGCATGCCAAAAAAGCAATTAGAAAATTGAATCAAGAAATTAAGGATTAATGTGGATATGTTATACCCGTCAGCAGTAATAAGTGTTTTGACAAGGACAGAATAAAGTCTGACAGTGTGCACAAATACTAATCTGATATATGAGTGAAATATTAAAAATGCAAACAACTGCACATTAATCACTCTAACATTTCCCTACGAAACCACTTTTAATGCTATTCTTATCAGAATCCATCTATAAATAAAAATGAGTCTTTTCAACAGCTTGCACAACTTGGTATTTGCAGTTTAATGAGTGTTTATATTGATATGAAATTTAGTTTTTAGTCACATTAGTAAAATAGAATTAATTTACTGAGCATAGAATTAAGTCAGCCTGATGGCTTGGCTTACAGCTAATCAAGGGCGTCAATTCCATAGGATCAACAAATACCAAGACTCCAGATCTCAAGCACAGATTCTCTGATTTCATTGTATACACTTGGGAAAAATGAAAGTGAAAATAATATTCCTTCCTTATTTACTATTTGCTTTGCATGAAATGATAAAGGGAAATAAAACACATTACCAAGCTTTACTCACCAAGAAAAGAATTCGTATTAATAAAAGAAATTAAGTTGATGGACACTGTCAAAACCAGGGTTAAACTGCATTAGAAGCAAATTCAAAGAGAATAAAGTATTACATATGGGAATAGGTAAAGGAATAAAACATAATATTCACAGAATCAGTATGCAGTTCTTGAGATTCCAAAGGTATTCCAATTGTAAGCTTAATTTTCATACTGTACCAAATATTGTTTTTTTTTCTTTGTTGAAATGCCTCCATGTTCAGTCTCTGTTCAAAATCTCCCGTTACACACACACACACACACACACACACACGCACACACACACACTTATATCTATAGTATAATACCTGATTCAACCAAGCTTTGCTGTTATTTTAATTGTGTGGCTCTGATATGGAGAGTGAAGAGGCTGGTTGTGACAGCAGTAGTTTTACTACTTAGTTTTAAAGAGATAGTTAGGTCCCAGAAAATGAGGATATTATTTCATTTGGAGATATTATATAACCAACCATGCTTTACTCTGCATTGGTCAATAAATATGAAGGAGGTGACTTTGAACACATTATTTTTAAAAGTTGATTCCTGATAGTATTTCAAAATTTTGAAATAGATAATTTTCAAAGATTTTATTTACTTATTTGAGGGAGGGAGAGAGAGAGAGAATGAGTGGGGGGGGGGGGGTAGGCAGAGGGAGAAGCAGACCCCGCTGAGCAGGGAGCCTGATGCAGGGCTCCATCCTAAGACCTTGGGGATCATGATCTGAGCTGAAGGCAGACACTTAACCCATTGAACCACCCAGGTGCCCCTGAAATAGATTATTTATTAAACAATTGCCAACCTGCACTTTTCTCCAGTGCAAAAAGCAACTTATTCACTACACTTCATATATTAATTTCAAAATTGGGACCATCCTTTTTGACCTCGAGAAGCATTAAGTGTGAGAGACAAATGTGCCTGCCAAATTGATTGACTTCCCATCTTGCTTAAGCCCAGCTCTGTGCTTTTGTTCAGGCCATTCTATCTACCTAGACTACTTGCCAACATCTACTATTTCTACAAGATTTGGCACAAAACTCATCTGCAAGAAGCCATCCGAGGTCATCCTAGGCTGTTCCATCCTAGGCCCTCCTCACTTTACTTTCTCTCAATATGTAGGAGTTGGGGTGTCAGGGTGGCTCAGTTGCTTAAGCATCCCACTCTTAATTTCTGCTTAGATCACGGTCTCGGTGCCATGGGATTGAGCCCCATATCAGGCTCCATGCTCAGTGCAAAGTCTGCTTGAGATGCTTTCCCTCCGCCCCTCCTTGTTCTTGCTCTCTCAAATAAATAACTAAAACCTTTAAAAAACATAATTAGGAATATATCAGTTTTTCTATCATAACCATTACAGGGAAACGTAATGTAATGGCTAAGAGAACAATCCTTAGCAACCATTGCCTGGTTTAAGGTCCTGCTCTCTCATCCAAGAGACATTGGTCAAATCACAACTCTGTGCCTCAAGTTTCTGATCTAGAAAATGGAATAACTATACCTTCCTCACAGTGTTGTTATGAGGATTGAAAAAAATTATGGCAGCCTGGGTGGCTCAGCGGTTTAGTGCTGCCTTCAGTCCAGGGCCTGATCCTAGAGACCAGGGATCGAGTCCCATGTCAGGCTCCCTGCATGGAGCCTGCTTCTCCCTCTGCCTGTGTCTCTGCCTCTCTCCTTCTCTCTCTCTCTCTCTCTCTCTTTCCCTCCCTCTCTTTCATGAATAAATAAATAAATGAAATCTTAAAAAATTACCATCTATCCATCTATCATCCATCCATCTATCTGCATCTATATGTCATAAGGCAGAGACAGTATTTTTAAAATCTCTGTTAATGGTTTGAAATAGATTTATTAAAAAATTCAGCCTCCAGGAGAGAATTTTATTGATGGCTTATAGGGTGGGGAAAATCCAATCTCAGTGTCAAACTTCCCATACATGTCACATCAATACTGCCACTGAAAATCTGCCTGTTTCCCATTTTTGTTCTCTGCTTTTATCAGGGTGTCTAATCTGACTGTGAGTATTATGCGTTACGCAGAGTGGACTTTCCCTGGCACCTAAGACTGTGCTGTTCAATAAATATTTCATGAATAAATGGATATTTGTTTTTTCTTTTCCAAACTGTGCTCAAGGTAAATCTCTAAATTTAGTGGCAAAAGTTACAAACAGAAGCTCAATCTATTGCGGATAGATATAAACCAGCAGGAAAGTTAGAAAATCAAGATGTTGGTATTATCCTCTAGGCTGGTCTGTTCCAAAACACATTACATTATTAATGCAAGATGTGACCTTAGCCATGTAATTAATAGGTCAATTCAATTTAGAAGGCAAATGTGCTAGGCCCCTGCTGGCACGTGGGGGTAGAGTGTTCCACACACCCAGTGCCTGCCCTGGTGGGGCTTCCCTCAGGAACTATGACTAAGGGCTGAACAGGCTCACAGACCCTTGGAGGTGGTAGAGGGAGTCTCCTGGGGAAGGATTTTACCTGGCAGAGGATGACTAGGAGTTCATTAGGAGAATGACGAAAGATGGACATTTCTAGCATAGGGAAAAGCATGAATGCAGAGGTACAAAGGCACATAGCTTATTTGGGAAATTGCTAGAAGTTCATTGGGGATAGAGCCTAGGAAATGTTCGGTAGGCAGGGATGAGAAGAGACTAGATATGAACATTGGGGACCTCTGTGAAACAGGTCCCTCATCAGCCCCTCAGCACACTTCTTGGCTGGGATGGCTGAGATCATCACTACCTGCCTCGAAAGGTAGTGATGATGCTCAGATGGAGCCCTAAGTGTAGTACATAGTGGGTCTCTGTGTGACCTTCATGAAGACATGGTGAAAAACATCCCAAATGGATACCAGCAGACCTTTCTCTATCAGGAACTCACAGTACTCTTTTATTAAACTATTGGTCAAATCTGTTATACCAAGTGAACATTAAATTAAAACATTTATTCCTGAAACTTCAATCATAAAACTAAATCAAGAAGCACTGTGAAAACTAACTGTCAGCAGAAAGAATAAAAGTGCAGACAAGGCAATATTCTTAATGAGGAATCAAATGTTAATAGATCCAGCATAATAAATGACTTTCTACTATGATTATTAAACCAATCACAGCAGTAATAATAAGTAACAAAAGCATGGACAAAACTCTGACTGAAAGGGTTTATTTGACTTGTTACAAAAACATGTATGCAATTAGGATACAGTAAAACCTACCTGGATTCTTAGACAATGAGTTATTGTGGCTGACAGTTTTCCCAGGAAGCTGAACATTAACCCTATGGGGGCCAATACTTGGCTACTTTGGGTTTTCTGTGTGTTTTTTTTTTTCCTTAAGTGTGAAATCTCTTAAAATAAATGACCATTTAGAGCACCTGGGTGGCTCAGTGTTTGAGTGTCTGCCTTCAGCTCAGGTCATGATCCCAGGGTCCTGGGATTGAGTCCCCCATCAGGCTTCCCTCAGGGAGCCTACTTCTCCCTCTGCCTATGTCTCTGCCTCTCTCTCTCTCTGTGTCCCTCATGAATAAATAAAATCTAAAAAATAATAAATATCCATTTCCCTTCTTTTCAAACAGACTAGAATAAACACATTTTAACACTGTCTTGATATCCCATGATCACCATTTTAAATACCAGTTTTCACAACATGGTGAAGATACATGGAGTTGCAAATGTATGCATGAATATGTACCTTATAGCTACAGCTCTAGGGATTTATTTTCTTCTTCTTTTTCTTTTTTTCCTAAAAAGCCACCAATGCTAACTTCATTTTTGCTTGTCTTTATATAAGGCAACCTGAAGATTGCATGGCTGCTGGTGGCTAACACAACTACTTTTCCGTAAAGCTCATCAATGATGCAAACACTAAAGTGACATTCTTCTCAAGGAGTTTTCTCATCCTCCCCAATATCTTTACCCTGTTGTTATCTGTGTGCCATGACCTGTCAGCATTATTCAAAACCCTGATGCATGTCTGTATCACCAGTCCTATGGACATCTTCTTAACAGTCTGTAACAGTCCTATGTTCCTTGAAGTTTCTGGGCATAGTAGCTTTTCTAATATCAATAATTTTCGTGACACCGTTTGGGAGTGATCTTATTTATAAAGTCTAGATATATTCATTAGGCCCAAATGCCTTTACTGCATGTAAAGCAGACTTAGGTTAAAATCTTATGGGATCTTAGGCAAATTATTTAAATTTACTATGCCTCATGTTCTTTAGATGGCAAATAGAATTTATAACACCAATCCTGCAGTTACCCTGAAGATGATAAAGGACAACATATGAGTAAGGTATTTAGCATAGTGCCTGGCAAAAACACAGGTGTTTACATTTTTTGTATTAGGTCAAATCATTTGCAAACACAATTTTTAAAGTCACATCCAACTGAATATCAGTCAAGTCACGTTATCTATCTTCATACACCACCCCCCTTCCCTTTTGTTTTGGTGATTCATGGCAGTGTAGTAAGGGAGGTTAATGTGTACAGATCTTTTCTTATCTTTCCCTCCTGGGCACTTTCATTGACTGAGACTTGGTTCCAAAGTGCGGAACTGGTATTGCAATGTCTATACAGTATAGTTGGAATGAAGCCCCAAGTTTGCAGGGAAGATGATAATTGATCAGCGCAAGTGGTAGAAAGTTCAGGGGGGGAAAGCTATTAAAAAGATAAATATTCCACTGAAACCTTTTGGCTTATACAGCAAAGAGAAAACTATCTTATGGACGGATAGGCTCCTAAATGTGCTTTTATGTGTCTCTATGTGGCCTGGGAAGCCTCTTTGCCCACTAGCTCTCTCACCATTATTTGCTAGATTAAATTTCCTTAACTTTATAATCAAAAGGGCTGAGAGGGGAAAAATGAAAGTGAACAGCAGGCAGAGGATGCTTTTAGCAGAACCATGGAACACTCAGTCACCCTGGTCATTCTCAGGGTCTTTGGAACCGATGGGGCAGGCTTGCTGCCCTGCCTAGGACCTCAGACATGTAGACTCCTTACATGACCAAACTAAATATTTTTGTATGGCATTCCTTTTGGCCTTTCCTGTAGATGATTTGATTGTGTGAACTCAACTACCTCATCAGAGCTTGCTTTAAAAATGAAGTACGTAGAAGTGAATAAAGTATCTCTCCAAATCTTTTTTCCCCAAAGCTCCTTTTTCAGTATGACTAAAAATTAATGGTCAGAGTCTGTGTAATGATCCTTCTTCTGGTTTTACTCATGCTACTCCCTCTTGGTCCTACTAATTATCTGATTGATTAAACTTTTGAGGAGCCTTCTGTCATTGGGCGTGGCCCACTGAACACATCTGGCTCATTGTGTTCTCTTTAAAAAGGAGAGCAGGTTAATTAAGATTCGTGGCACAAGTAAAAGTGCCAAAGGGGAGGAAATCCTGTTTGTTTCTCACATTGTCTCTATAGCAGATTGAGCAGTATCCCCCAAAAGGTCATGCCCACCGAGAACCTCAAAATGTGACCGTATCTGAAAACAGGGCCTTTGCAGATGTAATTAGTTCAGGGGAGTTCATACTGGATTAAGGTGGGTCTGATATCCTTTTAGAAAGAGAAGAGGCCACATAGAGGTGAAACCTCCATGAGGAGACCAGAGACAGCGGAGTGACACAGCCACATGCCAGGGGATGCCCAGGTTTGTCAGCAGCCACCACAAGCAGGAGAGTCTTGGAACAGGCTCTCCCTTGGGGCCTCCTAAAGGAACCAACCCTGCCAAAGCCTTCATTTCAAATGTCTGGCCTCCGGAACTGTAAGCAGATAAATTTCTGTCGTGTTGAGCCATGACGTTTGTGATAATTTGTTATGGCAGCCATAGGAAACAAATAGTCTCCCTGGTCACAATCTGACCTCTAACAGAGAGTATTGATTGGTTGCCATCTTTCTCTGCTGTTTTGGAAATGATCATGAAGTATAATACTGAAACTGTGACTAATACCAATCCCTCAAGGCATTTCCCCTCTTTTGGGGTCATTCAAGCTACTTTCATTTGAGAAATAAGCCACATATCACATAGCATGGCAAATGTCAATGGGAAAATTCACTTAATTATGGGAGTTTTGTGATCATCATAAAATTGACAACATTCATAAAATTGGAAATACTCATAATAACTACTATATTTGTATGTCAGGTTTCCTAGGAAATGGATTCTGAGACTCTGAGATTTGTGTGCAGGAAGTTTATTGGGAAGTACCCTCAGGAACATCCATGTGGGGTGATGGAATGAGAGATGTGCAGATGGAGAAGGTAATTTGTGATGAGTGGAGTGGTCATTTAGGGTTGTATCAAATGGAGGCAAGAAGCCAATACCTCAAACACCTCCACTGATATAGGGAGGTGGCACAGTGTTGGGTGGGGCAGCTTCTTTCAGCAGAGTGCAATTCCTGGAGAGGGACCCTTAGCTGTGAGCTGTGAGAATAACAGGCTCTGTCCTGAAGGAGACCCTAGGCAGTACATCCCAGGCCCACCACAGTATTAATGGTTCTAATAAAAAAATGTCCTTGTTAGCTAAGAAAGTGACTTTGGCCAGATACATACACAATGTTATAGTGCAAATAAGGCTATTAGACATGTACACTTTTGTTTTTCACAGGGTTTTGTCAAGCTGCTGTAATACTGCCGTCACTAATCTTTCCATAAGAATGCCTGCTCTTTGGGACCATGGCTTTCCTCTTTAATTTTTCCTATCTTGCCTGGCAAACTCTGATGGTTATTTTTCCCTTCAGAAAAGGGCAAAAATTATTATCTCAGTACTAACTCCTTGGCTAGGTCAATAAAGAACTGAGAAAGCATTGCTTACCCTTCACACTTAGTTTTCAAATGATTCAATGTATCTTATTTTTTGTTAAGTCATGAAGCTTCCAGAGAAAGAGGTCATCCTTATTTTGCATGCAGGCACAGTGGAAGATGAGAAATTAATTAATATCACTGAGGTTTTATAAGGTGTCAAAAGGAATGGTAGAGAAAATACCAATTTCTTCATTTGCCCTGCCAAGTCATACGCTTTCATTAAACTATAAATTTATACACTTTTCTTTAATAATAATAAGAAGAACAAGAATGGCAACTATTATTCCTTGAGCACTAGTTATTTATTAAGACTCTCTTGGGCAGAGTGAGTAGGTGAACTAAAAAGCAGTTACTGGACACTGTGCTAAATACTAATATATGCTCTGAGTATTAGCAAGATTACAGATTTTTTTTTTTAACCCAGAACATGATTAAGTCTTATTTGGTTATAAAATGTACTGTTACAAATTAAATACTTTGGGAGGTGCATTTCCATCAATACTTTTATATAAAGGTGACCTCCTCTCACAATAAGGAAAGAAGATACATACCAGGGTATAATTCCTCTCCTTGAGAATGAATACCTGATAGAAGGAAAGAGGGTAAGGTATGAGATAACGTAACTGTAGTACTACAGTGCAGACATCTAATTAGAGAAAAAACTAGGATGATGTTTCCTTATACAGATTCTAAACCTAATACCAGATACATGGCTCCTGGCAGTCTATTCTGTTCAAAGCAACTGATGATATTATATAACTTAAGTGGTTGACAGTTTCATTTCTTAGGCTAAAAGAATAAAGAAGCGGATATTCTGGTCTGGTTCTGATTAGCACAGAACCAAACAGGAATGCAACAAGAACTTTCAAGAGCATGACCATGCTCTTTTAGAATTTAAAATACTGGACAAAAATAATACGTTCATCCTACAGATACTTTTTAAGCACATACTTTATATAGGACTATTGTAGGCATTAGGCAAAGAAGAGTGAACAAGACAATAGGATCTTTCCCTGTACAGAAGGAAAGAGGATGATTAAAAAACACATAAATATTTAATGTAACGTCATAGAAGAATAAGTGATTAGAGCAAGTTAAGGGAGATCATGAGAAGGTACAGGGAAGGCCTCTCAGAGGAAGTGAACTGTACACATGATCTGAATGAAGTGGGAGGTGGGGGTGAAGCCATGTGAAAAGCTAGAAGCCACGGAGAAGCAGCAGTAAAGGCAAAGGTCCCCAGGGAGGAGTGGAAACAGTGCCCTCAAGCACCAGCAAAGAGACCAACAAATGGACTTGGGCAATGTAGGATTTGGCAAAGTTGTGGTCATTAGGTTAAAACCTAGAGATTTTTGTTTTGGTTTCCTCCAGCCTTTTTCTGCTGCTTGTGTGCAGAACTGGAATAGACAGAGAACTGGGTCAATTCGGTTTAACTGAGGCTAGAGGAAGTACGAGAGGAGACAGGAGCAAGGGAGGGAGGCCAGTTGTTTGGTGTACTGAAGGAAATACAAAGTAGGGTGAGGAGAAGATTGCAAAGATGAGGGAAGGAGGTGTTCACATCTAAGAAAGTGCTTGGGTTTATGGATTGGAGGTTCCAGTGAAGATCAAAGACTGTGAAGTTGAGGTTAATAGAGTAAGTGAGCTGGAACTACACAGGGGAGGGGTCAGAGAGTAGGATGTATGAAATCCAGCATTTGGAGGCGGTGATGGCGTAGCTTCCAAAAAGGCAGAGAAGTGCATGCCCCGCTTTCAGGTCTAGTGGTGGAAGGGCCACGGGAATGCCTGCTGAGAGAGGTGCATGGGAAGTCGTTTCCTCAGGGAACAGCCAGGTCTGAATTAGAGCAACGAGGTAAAGAGAACATTGTTATCAGCTAAAGAGGCTGAAAATACAGGGGTTTGCTTCATGACACTGGGAGTTCCTGAAGGCAACATGGAAGATTTTGAGGGGCAGGGTCGAAGCAGGCAATTCGGTCACAAAACAAGAGGTACCAAGTGCTATGAGATGCAGACAAGGATACTAACATCTAGGAAAGTAAGTTTCAAAAAGTTCAGGAAAAATATAGGTATAATCCTAACACTAAAGAACTTAAAATAATATGGCTCAAGGGACAGGACATAATCTAAAACAACAGAAAGGATAAAGGAGGAACTTTGTGTCCCTTCTAATGGATGGCAGGTAGCTAAGCTAGAGCATGCAGCATCAGAATCAACAGGCCTGTTGGGGGAGCAAGTTGTTGGAGAGGGCCAAGGATGTGGGGATTGGAAGGATGCGATAGACAGCTGGCTCTTGAGAATCACTGATTTTACTCTAGGTAAGGAAAAGGTCAGTTGCAGGTACATCCATTATGGTGTACAAGTGAAGTGCTCCAGCAGTTGGGCTGGGTACTGACAGGAAGAATCGTTTTCTAAGAAATATTTGCTTCCTTGTATTTCTTCACCAAGATTCATCCAGGTATTAAATACAAGTGGTGAAAGGTAGGTCACTGATGCCGATGACACAGAGCTTCCCACCACAGCTTTAAAAGACAACACATTGTATATCAGAATTCAGAGCAATTAGAACACAGGAGTCAACTTTAGTAGGGGGTTGGCATAGGACAGAGGTTACGATAGCTTCTGATTCAATGCTACCTAGAGGCAATTCTTAACCCCACCCCTTACTGTGTAGACTTGGGCACATTTCTTAAACTCTGTGCTCAGTCTCCTCATCTGTAAGATGACAATAATTATACAATCTACTTAATCAGGTTGTTGTGAGGACAAAATAAGTTGATACTTTTAAAGTGTTTAGGCTCCTGCCTGACCTAGGGCAAGTGTCCAGTAAAAGCTAGTATTGTGATTTTGTTTTGTTATTTTGTAATAGTCTGTTTAACTTATCATACATTTTATTAAAATATTTATTTATTTTGGAGAGTGGCAGGGGAGAGGCAGAGAGGGAGAGAGAATCTTGAGAAGACTCCCCACTGAACCCAGAGCCCAACACGGGGCTTGATCTCACAGCCCTGAGATCATGACCTGAGCCAAAATCAAGAGTCGGACTGACTGAGCTACCCAGGAGCCCCAAACTTACCATACATTTTTACTCCTAAAATAACTTATTCTGGACAGCCCGGGTGGCTCAGCAGTTTAGAGCCATCTTCGGCCCAGGGTGTGACCCTGGAGACCCGGGATCGAGTCCCACATTGGGCTTCCTGCGAGGAGCCTGCTTCTCCCTCTGCCTGTGTCTCTGCCTCTCTTTCTCTCTGTGTTTGTCATGAATAAATAAATAAAATCTTTAAAAATATAACTTATTCTTATAACCCTGCTTAAATATTCTAATTTATAATAGAACATTTCAGGGTTATATGTGGTTCTGATATGACACAGACTTTGAGGACCTTCTTTGCAGGCAGGTATATTGTACAATGAAAAGCAAAACCAAGTTTGAACCCTTGCTTTACCACTTACAGACCATGTGACATTAGGCTCAAGTGTCTTCAGCTGTAGAAAGGAAATAATAATAGTGCCAGTAACTCATGGGGTTTTTGCAATGATTAAACTAGAAACTTATCTATAAGTACTTGGTATATTGTGTGGCATAAGGTAAGCATTCAATAAATGGCAGCTATATTATTTAGCCCATTTTTTCTTCTTAATTAGAGATACCTTAACTGGCCTACTTATTATACTTGAACATCATAAATTCTTAGTTTGCTATTTCAATTTCCTTTTCTTCTCCTTTCTTACACGTCCTGAAAGAATTTTTTTTTAATGCACTAAAATGAAATACTGCATCATGAAAATACCTGTGATGGTCATTTTCAATTTAGAAGGGAATTACCTTGCTACTTAACTGCATCTCACAACCATAGATCTTTGTCTGTTGAGACTATAATTTATGTTATTGTCAGAGCTGGGGCAGGGGCAGCCAGGGGTCAGTCAGAGACAAGCTTCAGAGGCACGGATTTGAAGCAAACAAGGACAGCATAAGTAAGGAGAGTTAGAGAATAGTTGGTTGTGGATTTAGAAGTGGTATGCATGATTAATGGTGGTGATTTTTTGAGTGCCCAGAGCTTTCCCTGTCTGTGCGATGTAAGCAGAAGTGCTGGGACTTGAACCCAGGCCTGTCAGGTTTCTAATGCCTAGATCTTTCTCCCTTCTCTGTCTCATCTAGAAGTTCTGAGATGCCACAGGAGACACATGACTATTTTAAGTCCAAGGCTGAGAATTCAGAGATTCTATGAGATTTAAAGAAATGAGACAAGAATAAAAAGAATGTCAAGTTATGAAGAAAGGTAAAAAGAATCTCCAAACATCTATCCCTCATTCAGTATGTCCTCTGGTTCCTGGTGATAGGAGTCAATCTTCCAAACTGTGCTGGTGGAAGCAACAGGCCACTGGTAGCTCCTTACTAAGATGAGGCTCACCCAGCAGAAGCCATCAGCACTAACTGTGAGAAAATTTTCTATTTTACACTGGCTCCCAGACAGCTCTCTGACTAGTTTTATTTTCAAAAGGACAATGCCCCCTTTCCACAAACCTAAACATTTTTAAAAACATAAACCAATTTTTCCAAGTCCAGCAAACACAGCCCTCAAGTTTTTCCATGTCTTTAGCTTTTTTACCCTTTATTTGTCTCAAAAAAGAGAAGGTAGGATCTACTAATCTCTGTAAACAGCTCTTTATTTCCTGAGATCACCTTAGAAAAAGGCTATTTGGATAAGATAAGATTATTTGTCAGAGAATTTAGTCATATCATTTTTCTTGGTGTTAACTGTAAAGTTATTTAATGCTTTTTTAGTTAATAGCAGGTAGTTATGGTAATTTTAAATCACCTCTTTGGATAACAATATCTACCCACCCTTTCTGTAAGCACCTAATAGTTGACAAAACTATTTAAAATCTAACTTGACTCTTACAGCTACTCTGTCGGGTGGTTAGAGGAACATTTACTGTCCAAACTTGACATATGACACAACTGGGGCTCTGAGAGTTAAGATTTGTAGAGACAGAAATTGCCATGTTATGCCGGCAGGTGCAAGAAGTGAAGGTGTACACGCCTCCTGGACTCTTCCCAGTACAGACGCACATCTTCCCAACTGATCTGCTTTCCACATCCTGCTCCACCCAACCCCATGTCCTTTCCATTGGAGGAATTTTCTTATGATATTATGTGGTCTCTGGGCTGTGTCAGGCCCATCCATTTGCACTCATCTGTGAGATATTTTTTCCTATTTATTAAGGAGTAGTGACAACTGTAATCTGTTGACAGAAATTGTAGATCTCATGTTCTGCCTCCTTTAACAATTCCGTTCACTACTGTAACTATGGAAGATGTAATATGGAGAAGTTGACGGGAGATGCCTAAAAGGAAGGAGGACAAGATGCACAAGGAAGGAGGGGACCACAAACAAGCATCTTTGTTGTCACACTTTCTCTTGAGCAGTAAGCAGTTGGTAAGGGCACTGAGGGGAACCTCCCAGTATGGAACCATGTAAGAAAGGGGAAACAAGCAAACATCAACAAACAAACCAATCTGCGTATGTTTCTTAGCAAACAAGGGAAAGGTGGTATATTTATTCAAGAAAATGGCTTGTCTTGATATTTTCCACAAAAGATGCACTCGGGCAATCTGTGTAGGAATACAGAAGGGAAGGGAGCAGTAGACAAATAGAATATGTGACTCAGTGGGAGCTCACTGGAGTAAGAAGGCAAGTCCTAAACTGTGTTTTTACAGGTTTCCATCTGCACATTTTCATATGAAGTAGAGAAAAGTCACTCAGGCAGTGAGGATGGATGGGTAGAAATTAGCTGACATCTGAAGAGCTGTCAATAAGCATGACTGGCCAAAAGGAATTCGTTTTCCATGAAAATGCCCAAGAAGGTTGAGTGGAGGTGCTCCAAGGGGAAGAGTTCAATTTTGGAAGCTTCTTCAGTATGTTTCCAAGGGCTCCTGGTTCCATCTGAAATCATGAGTGTAAAATAGTCCCAGCTCTGTGCCTTTTACTTGAAAAGCAATAGATTTCCAGATAGTACAATATTTTCTGACAGAGGGTCTGCATCTCTTTTACTTGGAGCTTAGGAATTTGTGAGGACAAACCCAATTTGAACTATCATCATCGCAACTCATCCCACTCAAGCAGATGGTCAGACTAAAGCCTCTAAAGCTTATTGCTGCAAAATCTTGGTAACAAGACAGTCATTCAATAAATGTTTATTGAGCATAGCCTATGTGCAAGATACTGTAGCTGCGCCAGATTTCTTATTACTCAGTGTGCTGCTCCATATAATGAGAAGGTTGGTCTTGCTGAATTCCTAATGAAGAGATGCCTCAAATCTTACCTCAACCACTTCCAACAACATAAGGAGAAAACAAGAATTTATTCTGGCTGTAACTCTATCTCTACAAGTTCTTAGGTCACTTGGCCAGATGAATTTGTTTTTGCTAAAAAAACCTTTCGTTTGTTCATTTGTATATCCACACACCACATATTTATCGAGAGGCTGCAATACACCAGACACTACACATATGTGGCTAGAGCTGCGTGCCTTTGTCAGTATTAGGGAGGAGAATTTTACAGTAACAATGGATTATCTTGTTGCAGGTCTATTCATTAAGCAATAATAGCTAACACTTACTGCACTTGCTGTAAAAGAGGGTCAGTCTTTATATTAAGTGTTTTACCCAGACCAAGTTGAATTCCTATCACGGAACTAAAATTATGGAATATTAGTCATGGAAAGTTAAAAAAATTAGGGCTGAGGTGGCATTACTGTATGTTGAAAAATGCCTAAGGAACTATTCCCAGGATACTCTGACAAGAGGCTGAACTATTAAGAGTATATCTTCTAGGGCCATCTAGTGTTGACTATTTTTCTGCTTTAGCTCTTATATAGTCCCCAGCACCAAAAAGGAAAAGTACATATTCCCTGGTCCTGCACTCCTGAAGTGGAATTCCTGTGGCATAAGATATAGGGACTTGGGAAAGGGCATCCTTTTTTAGCTTGAAAGAATATGCTAGCTCAGAAGGGGAAGGCATAATATATACCAGGGAGCCCTGTGCTGCTTGCTTCTCAATGCAAGCAGCAATACTTCATTTTCTTTCTTTTTTTTTTTTTTTAAGGAAGCTCTCTGAAATCTCCTGAAGAAGACTGTAAATATGGAAATCAACATAAACTTGATCATATAACACATATAAACCTTTCTAACATTCCTCTCTATCCACCTGCGTGTCTGGCTGTGACAATCTCTCTTTCTGCTGGCTCCTGTTAAACCCCGTCCCAGGCAGGAGCTAGTTTCTTCACATGCTGCTCCACCAGTCCTCTACCTAAGTCCTCTCATGCCCTCAACTTGGGTTTGCCAAAAATTTCCCTTATCTTCTCTAGATTAGGGAAAATATGTAGGGACAAAGTATCATCTTGCTGTAAATCTGGTCTTTCCTTGCATTTTTTTCCCTCAAATGCTATGTGGCACATCACTCTTGTGCTCAAAATACTTTATAAATCATTACCTTTTGCTTCTGGTCCTCATGTGATATTTATAGAGGAAAATTCTACAGATAGGAAGACTGCAGAAAAGAATGATTATAAAATAATGGCCTTGTGCAGAAGTCAGGACTCTCTCCTTAATCCAAGCTCCTCTCCCCTAACCATGCTGTCACTAATAACATAAAGAATTTAGAGAGGGCCAATAATGTGACATCACATCTTTTTAAGCAAGAATTTAGTAATGCTCTTTTAAACTTAGGCAAAAACTCTCAGATGTCTCCTTTAGGGGCTGATCAGTGCATACGGATTTCACTACTTTCATAGACTGGATTGAGGTGAAACCTAGCAGCCATTTAATACATGATTGTGAAGGTTAGATTAGCAAATAACTTCCCCCATAAATGGACTTGTGAAATAGTCATAAAATTTAGGGAGGTAAATGCCATGACTAACATTTGAGCTCGCCCAAAGAATGTGGAGATGTAAAACATTAATAAAACCCTGAGAAGTTTGAAAGCAAACAACAACAAAAATAGGTAGACAGCTGTGACCACGCTATGCATCAGGGTGAGCAAACATTGGAACTGTAGCTACCCGTCTATTCAAACCTTTCATTGCAATTGAAATGTCCTTTAGAGTAAAATAATTGACAAGCCATGAAGAATCTCCGCTTTATTTCCTTGATTTCCATTTTCCACAGCGCCTTTCCACACAGCCTTAACAGCTGCATGCAGTCTGCTGTTCTGAGCCTCGCGCCAGGCTTTGTGTTTCTTGAAGCATTCATTCCATTCCGCATGTGTTAGGGCCTTTGCAAACATCTCTGCCCTCTACTTCATTTGGGCTGCTGCAGTTCTCTGGGCCCACTTCTCTTGGGTGCTGAGTGAGAATCAGCTCTGTGGCACTGCCTTCAGAGGCAGCCCCATGGGAACATTCTTTAGTCATGATTTCATTGTGAGCAATGCTGACAGTTAGTCTGGGTTTCATGTTTGACCACCTGCATGCTCACTGAATCCTGGGTAGTTCCCTTGTGTCAGTATTTGACAACTGTCTTTGCTCTTATGTCATCTCTTACCTATGCCAACATGTGGCACATGGAGGCCATTCTGTTGACAAGGGAGCTCTCGTCCCTCCCCTGGTTTAATATCTATCCTAGGCAGCAGTTTGGTACAGCTGTTAGGATGTTGTCAGAATTCTTTTGTCCATAAGAAAAGTGAAACCCACACCACATTGTGCAATATGTTCATAATGTGGTCATTCCTTTGGATAATCATCAACAATAACATCAACCAATACCCTGCCTCTGACCTCAGAAGGCTTTAGACTGATGCAACAAAACAGGAAACAGTGTCTGAGACAGCTTGGGGCCTGCCAGCATTCTTTGCTGAATGTGTGTGTGTGTGTGTGTGTGTGTGTGTGTGTGCTGGGTTAATACATTAACTGTAGGCACTAATCAAGCATATTTTAAATTGTGAAATCCCAGAACACAGGCCAATGTTGCAAGTTTTCTATCCTGAAACAGTTCACAAGGTTGTAGCCTCTACAGTTGGCAGCCTATGCTGCAATGCTTTATTTCTTCCCTCATGAGTTTAGTTGTGTACTTTCAATCAATTAATGACTTGGAATTATCCTATCAGATTTTCAGATGTTGAGGGTCCCAGTAAGGTAGGAGCATTGTCTTCTGGAGCTCTGACTTCGGGCATATTCATGTCCTATCACATGGCACAAGAGTGGGGCAGACTGGATGCCCACCTCCACTCAGTTTCACAAGTGAATCTGTCTGTGGGTATGTTCACCTTGATAAAGTACAACTCCATGATGTATGATACCTGAATAAAGGATGCCAGTGTCCAGCAACTCGAGAGAAATTCTGAGACAAACAGATCTGAAAAAAATGGGATAGTATATTGGTTGATCCATTTCTGAAAATGTAGTGGGGTACGATCATGGCTAGCATGATCATCTATGGTATCCCCATAAGGATAAGGAACAGCCATCCAAGAAGCTAGTTTTTATTAGATGTGTATATTTCATGTTAGCTCAACCTGGTAAAAGGCTTCAAGATGTTTACCAACAAATCAAAAGCTAAATCAATAAAAGCTAAAACCTCATGTCCACATGTACTAATTTCTGTGTACAGCACTCGCTTATTCAGTAAACTAATATTTGTGTGCTAGACACTGAGCTCACCAGGTAGAAGGTGCTTCACAACATGAAAGATGCCTAAAGAAATGGTCATGATGCAACAAACTACAGTCATACGAGCTTACACAGCTTGCCTAGCCATTTAAGGACTAACCGCTAGGGCCACGGACCTTCCTTGAGAAGTAGCATTTGGCCTGGGAGCTGGGTCTTAGTTTATATTAGTGTGTGTCAAGCCTGAGAGAGCTTGGTATGAAGTATGATATGACTGAAACCTAGGGGTTGTAAATAGGAAAAAGGTGGGAGATAAGGCTGGAAAGGCAGAATGTGGAGAGATTTCAAAAAGACTTCCATGACATTTGTAAGTCAAAGATTTAAAACTTGAAATATGTTTTAAGTAATTGAAGCCATGTTGAGCAGAGGGTGCGGTGAAAGCTAAGGAAGATTTTAGACATGGGTATAGCAGGCTAATATTTCCAAACACAGGTACAAAGGTTAATATGTGCTAGGTACTTTTCTTAGCACATTGCAGGTATAACATATTTAATCTTTATGACTACCAATGAGGTTGGTGCTTTCATCCTCTCCTTAGAGAATGAGGAGATTGGGGCACAGAGAGGTGAGACGCAGTGACAGAACTATTACATGGTAGAGCCAGAACAGTTTACCTGCAGAGCACACACTGCTTACCACCCTGCACTGTCTCTCAGATGAGGCTCTGGAGGAGGAGTTCTAGGGACAAGGAATACACTGGAGAGAGAACACATTGAAACCAGAGCCCTCTGCCTCTGACAGACTGCAGTAAGTGGATGTGATATAGTTCAGGTTTATCTACCATCATCAGGAAAAAAAAACAAACTTTCAGAAGTCAGTTGTTAACTCATGAAAATCTAAGGCCTTGACATGTATAGCAAAAGTACTTGGTGATTTTTCCAAAAGATGGCTCTATCTCCTTTCTGGATCCAGATGAAGGAAGCAGCATAGTTCTGGGGCACTCAGGTCATGGGGCTCCCTGCAAAGAACACTGCAGAAAGGTGAAGATGCACACAGCTGGAGGAGTCAATCAATATATTCTATGGTAACAAAAACATACCAATCAGTACTAGAGTGAATTTGATGGGCATGAAGATGACATTTACTTGATAATTTATGGAATTGCTGTCATTGTTAATGCCACAGTGATTTTCAGAGTATTAGGATCAGAGAAAGAGCTATATCTTACTCATGCTTAAAAAGAGTTTTACATAAATGGTAACAAGAAAGCAGCCTCTAAAAAAAAAAAAGAGAAAAAAAAGAAAGCAGCCTCTATTGGGCCATGTTCTGGAGGCCATTTGCATATGTGGATTAAGGCATAGTAAACAGAGTACTGTTAGAGCATCTTCTGGTTTCATCTCCTGGGAAACAATCTAACTGCTCCTCCCCAACCTAGTACTATCCCCCTACTTTAATAAGAGGCTAGGAATTTAAGAGATGTATTTTCTGGAAAGAGAATTTTATCTTATAAATGGAAGAAGAGAAGAGAGCTGTTTTTGAGATGAGATGATGGTCAGTGTTTAGTGGCAAGGGCCAGTGACTGGGGGTGGAAGAACATGAAAAGAGCCTGCACACCTCAAGCAACTGCATCTAGGCTCAGTATTTTACAAAAGAAAATTTGATTTGGCATAAAAAGGACATGGGTATGGGTGCTATTTGGAAAACAGAGATAGATAGACAAAAAGTATCTTAGAAGGATACAAAGGATACAAGTATACGAGTAAAATGTGAAGATGATGACAAGGGATGAATTCTAGAAAGATGTTGGTGGTATAATTTTTTCAGAACTAAAGAATCACTTGAATATATTTTATTACTAATGAGGGAGACAGAAGAGCAAGAAAACCTCTTTATTAACTCAGCACATGTTTTGAATATCTGTATTTATTAAGAACTTGAGATGCTGACCTGGTCAGAAAAGTTCTCTGTTCTCTAAGGAAATAGTGAAAATATTCTAGGTGGACAGTGAGGCTATTAACTAAGAAAAAGAGTATAAGCGGAGAGGGGGAGAAAGGTCTGAAGAAAAGATATCAAAGTTGATGAGGTCAATTTTGAACATAAGTTTGAGGTGCCACAAGGACCCTCAGGTAGAGATGTCTAGCACATTGTCAGCTATTGGGTTGCAGATCAAGGGCATTACAGGCAAGCAGAATGTCAAAATCTGACAAGGGGATAAGATCACCTTTAGAAAACAGGTAGAGTAAAAAGGGGGCTAGGAAGGAAGACTGAATAACAACATTGTTTAACATAAAGGAGGTCCATCCAGCAAATGATGAGATGGAAAGGTCTGAGAAGACATAAAAATTAGGATTGAATGAATTCATGAAATTAAAGAGAAGAGAGAGTTTTGTTTTCTGCAATTGCTGTTCTCTTCAATTTCTTTGCTGGACGAGAAGCTCTTCCCAATGACTAACACAGCATCTGGCACAAGGGTGGTCCTTAATATCTATTGTTGAATTAATATCTATTAATACAGCTTAATTATTAACTAACACAACATGCTACAGCCATGTCAAGAGAGTCAAGGACTAGAAAGCATCTATTGCACTTGCCAACTAGGAGATTTCTTGGTAATGTGAAGAAAGAACACTTTAAATGGCTAGAAAGAAATAATAGATAATATAAATAATAAATAATAAATAATATTGGCTTTTAAAATGTTAGAAATGTAAAAAAACTGTTAGGAAGGGCATAGCAAACACATAGTTTCCAGGTCATAATGTCTTTTTTTTTTTAACAACAATTTAACTAAAATGGAATTGCATTATATTACTTGGCTGACTGCTGGACTTATAGGAAAATATAATACAAAATAATTATAATAAAAGTATTAAAAAAACACAGGGTGTTCAGTCATCAGTGTAACACCAAATCATATTTACATCCTAAATAACACAATAAAGCAAATGAGTTCCAATTGTTGCTTAACCTGAAACTAGTTTATATAACAAATATAACAAACTTGCTTATAATGTGACTCCATAGGCCAAATGGACATTTCTTCCATAAAGCTTCAGCAGCTCCATGTCTCTGGTTCTTATTCACAGAAAGTATAACTAATGAGTTAAGGATTGGCTGATTACCAAAAAAAGAAAAAGAAAAAGAATCAAATAAATCCTGGATTTTAGCTTGGACTTAAGAAAATTTGTTTCTAAACAAGCACTTAAAAGCCCTGGAAAGTAATAAAATGAAAGGCAATTTGCACAGACTAATGGAGCAGCAAAAGGAGGAGGGAGTGGAGAGTGGGTACTGTGTAATGGAGGAAAAGTTTTGTTTTTGAATTTTGTTGTAAAATAGTCTCTCCCTAATGATAAAACATTAGCTAATGACATCTACAACTTTCTGTTGGAGCCATGATAACTTCAAGTTTGTATAACTGAACATTAAAACAGGAAACAATGCAACATAAAATATAAGCCATATACTAAAATTTTCTATTTGGGGAAGTTGCCTAGGTCACAGGGCTAAGTATCTCCCGATCAAAAACAAAATAAAACAACAAAAAAAAACCCCACTTTTTATGAGCCATTTAGCTTAGACATTTAATGCTAAGTGCTAATTCAGCCCATGAAACATCTTGACAGTTTCTTTTTCTCTTTTCCTTCTTATATAAGAGGTAGTTTTATTTTTCTAGTTAAACAGAAAAGGTAGATGAAAAACTAAGATTAATAAGGTCTACCTCAACACAATCACTCTTCAATATTTATCAGTGGGTACACAGGCAGCTCACTCTTCTTTCATTCCCTTCTACCCTATGTGTAGGTGTTTATCTTTATTAGACTGTAAATAACTTTAAGGTCAAGGGCTATGTCTCATTCATTTTTGCCTGAGCCCCAGCACTATATTTTATACTTAGTGCTCAATAAATATTGGTTAGATAAACAAATGATGGTCTTTCAGGTGCCCTCAGATAATTTGGTCTCATGAAATCCACAGTAGAAAACTAAATCATGTTTTTTTATTGCCTCATAAATAATCTTAAATTTTTTTCTGAAATTTAAAAAAATAACCATAGTCCAGGATAATCATATTTACTCTTCAATCAAAGAGTCAAAGAAAAACCTTATATTTTTGGTTACTGAAGTTAGACCAGGAAGTGGAGCTTAAATTCTTGGCTTTAAAGGAGATGTCCTTAGAGTACAAGTAAACATGCAAATGAAGACATGGGCATTCCCAAGGAGCAGTAGTATGATACACAGCACCCCAAAGTGGACTATGAGCTCTTCTAATCTGTCCTGGGCTTTGCATTTAGAGAATCAATTTCCTTGCAAAGTATCCAACAATGCAGTAGGAAAAGAAAGATTTAGGTAAAGGAAAAGAGTTTCTATACAATGTAATAGGAAAATAAGATTTGGGGAATACCTGCTATAACCCACATAGAACTCTATACATGATTCTATTCTAATTGCCAAGAAGAGTTGAGAGATATACGATAGACTGAAGATGCTCATTTTCCCCCTCTACTCTTCATATGAGTATATATGATGTAGATGAAAGAGAACACACCTTACAGGAAGAAATATCTGGATGTGAAATATATATTTATTTATTTTAAAATAAACTTGTATGTATTTAAGGTGTACAATATGATGATTTGATGTATATATACATAGTGAAATGATTACTATCAAGATAATTAAGATATCATTCCCATACATACTGACCTTTTTGGTATGTGTGATGAGAGCACCTGAAATCAACTGTCTTAGGGAATTTTATATTCAATATAGTCATCATACTATAGTCATATTATAGTCATCATGCTGTACAGTCCCTCAAGTTACTCATTCTGCTTTTTACCCTTTGACCATAATCGCCCCATTTTCCCTACCTTCCTACCCTGAGTAACTACTACTCTACTATCTGCTTCTATGCATTTGACTTTTTCATATTTCAAATAAAAATTCTTACAATGCATGCCCCAGTATGCACACAGAAGATGCTCACTAAGTGTTGGATGGATGGATGGATGGATGGGTGGATGGATGATATAATACATCTGATTCTTAAGTCACCGTTTGAATGGATTTCCTATTGTTTAGCATCACTCATGTAGGGCAATATTCAAAAGAACAAAGAACCTAGTTACAATGCCAGGGTTCCCTTGCAGAACGAAGCATCAGATTGTGAGAAACTGCAATTGGCAAATCAGATTGTGTGACCACAGGCACAAAGAAACTGAGCAATTTGGCAGGTAGAGCTAGATGTGAAGAGATTAAAGTTTGTGCTCAATGGATTATAGTGATAACAAGAATATTTCTTGTTTCCCACTGTCACATTGAAGAGTGGTTTCTTTTTGCTTAAAATTGTCTTGGTTAACCCCAAGATTGTGATTCACTGAACCTGTTTCTAGATACTGTTCCCAGATAACATAATTAGTCCCACACTGCCTCTGGGCCAGTGCAGAAGGTTCATGGGATCAGCGTGGCTTCCTATTTATTCTGTTCTTATCCCGCAATTTGAGATTGAAATATGATTTTTAAAAGAATTATAAGGCAGGAAATCAGAAGATAAGATGAACATATATTCAGAATACTACCACCTTCTCATCTTCCAGCCTTTCTGAAATAAATGTGGGTCTACAGGCTTCTCCCACTATGTTCACTTATTCTTGGCACATCTACACATACATACATTGTTGCTTTTTAAATACTGCCTGATAAGGTGACAAAGAGAAAATATAAGTTAAAGAAAAAAAAATCTCTGAAGTTCTGAAGTCACTCTCCACTTAAAGATATACATTCATTCTGATCTCAAGATAGTAGGCTGTTTTGCAACTAGATTACTAAGTTTTTTGGATACTTATCAAGCTTCACATACTCTGTAATCTAAGAAAAGCACTAAGGAAGACACAAAAAATCATGAATTCAGGGTATTCTGTTCTGTATATACACACATGCCATACACACATACCAATGAGTATCTGGATGTGTGGTGAGGTAATTCAATAGTAACTTTATTTTTAGAAACTTAAAATGAAAATACATGAACAGACTAATTTTATTACTATTAAGTAATAAAAGCGTACTTTTCTATAATGCAGTATTCTCACAATTTAGGAGAAGGTTCTCATCTCCCAGTCTCAGCTCCTGAGTCTTTATTATATTCAATTTGAAGTGAAATTAACATAAGCCTGAAGTATGAAATGGATTAGGGATTTCACACTACCATGGGACTGATATTTTGGTGTTTGCGGTTTGTTTAATGACTACTGCCTATTCATATCAAAATTATGTGGGCAGATAATTTCAAAAATGTGCTCCTCACATTTTTTTCCAAATTTGATCATGTATGTGAGTTGTAATATATATATATATATATATATATATATATATATACACATATACACACACACACACACACACACACACACCATGCTTTGCATTTGAAAATGTTTTTTTTCCACACAACTATGGAATTTAGGAGGCATAATCATTTTTAGTAGATAAAGAAACTTAGGCACAAGAGGCTAGATAGCTTGCCTCTGATTTTATACCTACCAGATGTAAAGAGCTAGAATTCACACCCAGGTTTTAGGACTAATTCCTGTGTGCTTTCTGATTAAGCTAGACATTTAGATAGGCATTGTAAAAATTAGAATACTTTGTCTGCAACCATACCAGAGCTGCATCCTCCTCTTCTTTCTACCTTAAGCTCTTGGCTAAAGCCCTTTCTGAGTCCTTAGGGTTAAGGCTCTGTAGTAACTTCAAGGGCATTTTAAACAACACTATACATAATCACACTGAAGTAAGAAAATACTCCGTTTGCTGAGGCTAGTTAGCCAATTGCTCTTTTTAACATTTGAACCTCAACATGGCCAGTAGCTCACTACCACATGTGTGCACATACCTGGAATGCTTCTTGCAAAACAGGAACTTATTTTTAAAGATTCAACCCTGGTATTTTGATTTTGATAAGATCTTTTGGGTAGATTAAAATAACTAAAATGGTTAAAATAAGTATATATATTTTTTATTAAAAAAGGAACCACTACAACATTCTGATCTCCTGCCAAGAGCAAAATCTCTTTAGAAATAAACTTTTTAAAAAAAGATTTTATTTATGTATTTGAAAAAGAGAAAGAGAGAGTATGAGTGGAGGGCAGGGGGAGGGAGAAGCTGGCTCCCCGCTGAGCAGGGAGCCTGATGTGGGGCTGGATCCCAGGACCTTGGGATCATGATCTGAGTGGAAGACAGATGACACTTAACCAACGGAGCCACCCAGGTGCCCCAGAAATAAATTTTTTAATTAAAAAAATACATATTTGGGGGTAGGTAAGTTACTATTGCTGACCAAATCAACATCACAATATTTTCTCTGCTATGGCTGATATTATAATGACTAAAGTAGAATTTTAAAAATTATTAACTGATTCACTAATTATACTTTCAAGTTTCATGTTTTCTACTCTTTACATAAAACAAAATATAACTTTAGCTTCCTAACAACAACATAATGAAAATGAGATTCACCATTATGGGTCATATGAAAAAGTAAATAACTCTTATAAGGTTCTCCTTTTCAGATTGCACTTGGTTGTCAAAGAATATTTTTTGTAGGTACAAGATGTTCTAAGAATGTCTGATTCAAGTTAATTAAGGGAGTAAGAAAAAATATACTTGAAAATGTCTGCTATAATTATGTTTTCTATAAATAGATAAACCACATTTCTCATCAATACTTATTACCATAATTTGTCCTGTAGGGATTTTTTTTAAAAAACTACACATTGTTCTTTAGACATCTATCTATTATTTAGTACCATTTTACAATTGCTGCTATCTTGATGTATTAATGGTGATGAATTTTGTTGTAGAAATCGAAAAAATCAATTTAGAAAAGGTTATTTAAATATTTCATAATAATCTAATACAAAAAGAATGCTGTTTCATAAGGGTACCAAGTACAACCAGCAGCTATCCTATTGCAATAGCATAAAATCAGATTTTGGTACTCTGCCAGTGAGACAATTCAGACCACTACTAGTGAAAAACAACAGCAATGAATTTTCAGCAACTCAGCTTCAGTTTTCTAGACATATACACATGCTTTCTTATTTTGATAAAAATAGAAATTATCATAGAAGAGAAACTTCATTTGCTTCTTCAAAAAACAATGATATAAAAATGCCTAGTTACATTTTAAACAGATTATACGTAAGGAAGAGACATCTCTGCAGAGATGTTAGGGGATTCTCTTATTACTTTATCTGAGATGATATAGGCAGGATGGGAAAAAAAAAAAAAAACAACTCTGTAGAACTACTCCAAAATGAGATTCCAAGAGTTTGATGGAGTGGGAGACTCCCATCGCAATCTGGCTAGTGGGTTCTCTTTTTGAAGAAGAAGACTTTCTCATTCACTCTAGCATACTCCTTTTTTTTTTTTTTAATTAATTTTTATTGGTGTTTAATTTACCAACATACAGAAAAACACCCAGTGCTCATCCCATCAAGTGTCCACCTCAGTGCCCGTCACCCATTCCCCTCCAACACCCGCCCTCCTCCCCTTCCACCACCCCTAGTTCATTTCCCCGAGTTAGGAGTCTTTATGTTCTGTCTCCCCTCCTGATATTTCCCAACATTTCTTTTCCCTTCCTTTATATTCCCTTTCACTATTATTCATATTCCCCAAATGAATGAGAACATACACTGTTTGTCCTTCTCCGATTGACTTATTTCACTCAGCATAATACCCTCCAGTTCCATCCACGTTGAAGCAAATGGTGGGTATTTGTCGTTTCTAATGGCTGAGTAATATTCCATTGTATACATAAACGACATCTTCTTTATCCATTCATCTTTCGATGGACACCGAGGCTCCTTCCACAGTTTGGCTATTGTGGCCATTGCTGATAGAAACATCGGGGTGCAGGTGTCCCGACGTTTCATTGCATCTGAATCTTTGGGGTAAATCCCCAACAGTGCAATTGCTGGGTCGTAGGGCAGGTCTATTTTTAACTCTTTGAGGAACCTCCACACAGTTTTCCAGAGTGGCTGCACCAGTTCACATTCCCACCAACAGTGTAAGAGGGTTCCCTTTTCTCTGCATCCTCTCCAACATTTGTTGTTTCCTGCCTTGTTAATTTTCCCCATTCTCACTGGTGTGAGGTGGTATCTCATTGTGGTTTTGATTTGTATTTCCCTGATGGCAAGTGATGCAGAGCATTTTCTCATGTGCTTGTTGGCCATGTCCATGTCTTCCTCTGTGAGATTTCTCTTCATGTCTTTTGCCCATTTCATGATTGGATTGTTTGTTTCTTTGGTGTTGAGTTTAATAAGTTCTTTATAGATTTTGGAAACTAGCCCTTTATCTGATATGTCATTTGCAAATATCTTCTCCCATTCTGTAGGTTGTCTTTTAGTTTTGTTGACTGTATCCTTTGCTGTGCAAAAGCTTCTTATCTTGATGAAGTCCCAATAGTTCATTTTTGCTTTTGTTTCTTTTGCCTTTGTGGATGTATCTTGCAAGAAGTTACTGTGGCCACTCTAGCATACTCCTATACAGAGCTTAAATTAAACAACCAATGCTAATATAACACATTGTAGGGTAGATTTTTTTTTTTAAGATTTTATTTATTTGTGTGTGTGTGTGTGTGTGTGTGAGAGAGAGAGAGAGAGAGAGAGAGAGAGAGAGGTAGAGACAAAGGCAGAGGGAGAAGCAGGCTCCATGCAGGAAGCCCAATATGGGACTTGATCCCAGGACTCCAGACCACTCCCTGGGCCGAAGGCAGGCGCTAAACCACCAAGCCCCCAGGGATCCCCAACAAAGGAGGTTTCTTAAACCTAATAAGGAACATTTTAGAAAATCCTAAATTTAACATCACACTTAATGGTTGGTAAAAGACTAAATGGTTTTTTTTCTAATATCAGAGATAAAGAAAAGATACTGGCTAGCAACATTAAAATTCAATGCTGTATTAGAAGTCCTAGCTAAAGCAATAAGACAAGTAAAAGAAATAACAGGCATACAAATGAGAAAGGAATAAGTCAAACTATTTGCAAATGACATGACTCTCTACACAGAAAATCCTAAGGAATTTACAATAAAACTATTGAAATTGATAACTTGACTTTTAGCAAGATCACAAGATAAAAGGTCAATATGCAAAATTTAATTGTATTTCGGCATTCAATGACCACAAGCAATTGGGAACTAAAATTAAAGAGTATCATTTGTGATAGCATCAAAAACTGAAATAAGTATAAATTTAACAAAACATTTCACTATGAAACATTGCTGAGAGAAGCTAAAGAAAATTTAAATAGGTGAAGAGATACTACCCAGTTTACAGATTAGAAGACACAGAACTGTTAAAATGTCAATTCTCTCCATATTAATCCATAGATTCAACTCAATTCCAATTGCAACCCCAGCTGGGATTTGGTGCTTCTTTTTTTTTTTTTTTTTTTTTTTTAGAAATTGAAAAGTTGGTTTTAAAATTTATATGGGAATGCAAAGACCTAGAATAGCCAAAACAAAAAACAAATTTGAAAAAGAAGTACAGATTGTAGGACTCATTCTACTTCTAAGACTTGCTATAAAGCCACAATAATCAAGACACTGTAGTACTGGCATAAAGATAAACACATATATTAACAGAATCAATACACTGGACAACACATACACAGTCAATTGATTTGCAACAAAGCAGCATGGTAATTAATAAAGTGGGGGCAAGGAAAGTGCTGGAATGATTAGGTATCCATATGAAAAATAACAACCAAAGAACTTAGGCCCTTACCTCACACTGCTTGAAGCAAAACCAGAACAAAACCTCAAAGTGCAAACAGATCCATATAAAAGAGCTAATCATACAATTTTTAGGAAACACAAGAAAATCTCTGTGACTTTGAGTTAGGCAAAGATTTCTTAATTTGATATCAAAAGTATTATCCATAAAAAGAAAAAAATTGCACATCATCTAAATGAAAAACATCTATTCTTTTTTTTTCAAGATTTTATTTATTCATGAGAGACAGAGAGAGAGAGAAGCAAGACACAGGCAGGGGGAGAAGCAGGCTCCATGCAGGGAGCCCGATGTGGGACTCGGTCCCAGGTCTTCAGGATCAGGCCCTAGACTGAAGGCAGACGCTAAACCGCTGAGCCACCCAGGCTGCCCATCTATTCTTTTTTTTTAAAAGATTCTATTTATTTATTCATGAGAGACACAGAAAGAGAGAGAGGCAGAGACACAGGCAGGGGGAGAAGCAGGCTCCATACAGGGAGCCTGACGTGGGACTCGATCCTGGGTCTCCAGGATCACACCCTGGGATGAAGGCGGCGCCAAACTGCTGAGCCACCCAGGCTGCCCCCCAAAACATATATTCTTCAAAAGGCACCTGGCAGTTTTTCAGGAAATTAAATATATACTTAGTATATAATCTACCACTAGAGTATCACTCTTAGGTATTTAATCAAAAGAAATGAAAAAAACGTGTCAACAAACAGATCTGTATGCAAATAGTCATAGAAGCTTTATACATAAAAGCTTTCAAATGGAAACAGGACAAAAGTCCATAAACTGATAAACAGATTATGAAATGTCCATACTGAGGAATTCTATTTACTTATAATAAAAAGGAAAAATTTCTTCCTAGCACTGGTTTAAGTGTGCTGCACTAAAAAAGACATCACTTTGAAAATTTTCCAAATGTCGTTACTAACATGAAAAACAACAAATTAGCAACATTTTTCAAATAATGTCCTTCTCAAGTGTAGCCCACTTAAACCACTGTTAGGAAATAAAAAAAAAAAACAGCAGATGAGTGTGCTAGCATATGTATTTTAGTCATTTTATTAACATTTGTTTCAGTTATTCATTATTACTTCATAAAAAGTAATAGTTTAATAATTCACAGAGCAAAGTAAATCATACAAGATGGAATGATAAAAGGTACCATTCCTCCAACATCCCCCCTCCCAGAAAAAAAAAAAAACTCTCAAAACTAGGGAGCCTGTAAATGTAAGAGAAACCTTTAATTAACTTGGGAAATTAAAAGCAACTTTTATAAGGCAATCCTAGTAACAAGACATGCTCAGATGAGCACATAAGCACATAATAAAAAAAGAACAAGAAGCTATTTCAGGTATGTCACTGACTAGGCATTTACATGCAGTTCAAATGAAGCCAAAACTAAGATTTGTTAATGCTATTAACTAGATAAACAATACAGTGTTAATTCTACATTTAGTTATGTTTTTATTTAAATTGTAATACATATTGATTGTAGAACGAGCACAAGCATAACTATGAAACTTTTCCATACTCGGAAAAGCCTGCTGCCCTTACCAATGTGATTGAATTGCAGATCTAAACACTAGTAATTAAAGGACCCAGCTGCTGTGTTTCTTTGTATATTCTAGACAATTGGCAATATTCTTCCAATATTTTTTCAAGAATTTCTGGAATCTCAAATTCTTTTTTTTTTAATTTTTATTTATTTATGATAGTCACAGAGAGAGAGAGAGAGAGGCAGAGACACAGGCAGAGGGAGAAGCAGGCTCCATGCACCGGGAGCCCGACGCAGGACTCGATCCCGGGTCTCCAGGATCGCGCCCTGGGCCAAAGGCAGGCGCCAAACCACTGCACCACCCAGGGATCCTGACAAATTCTTTTACAGAAAAAAAATTATCAGATGCTTGGAATATGGTACCCATAATATTGACTTAAAAGGTATGTATGTGCAACTTCGACCCCTTTGGATTCCTAGGTAAATCATTTAAAAACTAGGCAAAGTTACAGTGAAAGACTCAGAAAGGCAAAACAAACTCTGGCAATATTTTAAGAACTTTAAGTTCTGTTCTAAAGATTTGGCTCTGGTGGTTGTAGGAAGAGATAGCTAAAATAAAAGATTTTTTAAAAAAATTAATATTGAAGAAAAAAACGCTAAGTGCAGTCAAATGTACCACACACTATGTACCAGGTACTACACAGATTAACTCATTCAAACCTCACATCCACCCTGTGAGATAGGTGTTATTATGGTCCCCAACTTAAACAGAAAAGAGGTACAAAAAGTTAGGTGAATCGCCCACATTACCCCTACTGGTAAATGGCAGAGGCAGAACTTGAACTTAGAAATCTGTTTCTAGAATCTAGTTTATTAAACATTAAGCTACATTGTTTAGTAAAGTTTTCTATCTTAACCAATTTAATAATGTCCTTTATATTAGAGTTGACCATTTTTGAATGGCTCTGTTTCTTTGTCAAATTCGCCTTAAGAATTAAGAAACTCTGTAGATTTAAAACAAAACAAAACAAAAAACACCCAACTGTGCAGCTTAATGTATTCTGATGAATTTTAGTGACTTGCAACTGTAGCATGTATTTATTCTTGTTGGCCCCCCTCTTTCATTTTATTAATTTCCTACAGGAAATTGCAAGTTAATAGAAAAAGCAGCACTGGAACTGCCTCACATCCTATAGTTATTAATTAAAGCAAAATCTGGTTCAGTAATTTTGGATACTAAAAATATAGAGTTAAACAAAGCTGACTGCCTCTTGAAATGAAATTTCAACTTCAATAGTCTGTCTAAAAAATTTATGCATTAAAATCCACATCTTCCCTTAAAGAAATTCTCCACAAAATTTTTAGTGAATAAAGCAACTCAATATCTGACCGTTCCTCTCTAAGACTTCAGAAGTGAAAGGAATTCGAGAAACCTGAAATAAATTATTCAAGTTTAAATAAGTTTCTTTTAAAGGCAGTTAGTCATATCATTCTACTATACTCCCATCTACAGGTTATTACCCACAATCAATAAAGCAAGAAACTGTATAAACTATCTTATTAATTTTATATAATGGTTAGTAAACTTTAAAATACTGTACTATAAAACTTTTAAATGTTTCGGATGGTTTTAGATTACACTGGATAATCTATCGTTTTATGTGGCATAAAGTGTTAGGAAAGTAGATATCATGCTGGGAAAATGCACATAATTTCTGAATGTGAAAATCCATTCTACTGTAGAGTTTTCTTACACAATATAAGGTTATTATTGGGTTGATTTTTAGAATCTAGGTCTTTAAAAGCCCCTAACTGACAAACATGCCTGCTATGTCTTCAAGCTGCAGGTTGCCTGTGTGTACATGCATCCTCCTGCTGCTGCTGAAGAAAACCAGGGTCCTGTCCAGTTAAAGTTGCTTTTTGGTTCCATCAGGATATGTGCAACTAAACTCTCTCAACAGTTTTAGCAAAGCAGAGGTAAGTATGTGGTGCTGCAGTGTAGTGAAATAGATGGGGAAAATAGTGATGAGTAAATGTTGGATCCACCTAAAACATGAGTGGTACGAAGTTGCAGATTATCTAACAATTGTTTTATGCATTTATGAAAAGCACCTTACTGAATTGGAAATGGTGAACAGAGAGAACAAACCTGTGGAAGTAGATAACTCCAAGAGGTGAAGAGAAGAATCATGGCACTGTTTAAAAAAAATGTATTATCTTGAAACCACTACAAATTGCTTTCACAGGAGAGTGAAGCATCAAAAAATGATTTTAGATATCCTCTTCTGGGATTGGTAGAGCTTCCCATCATCAAGGGACTAGGACAGACTAAAAGGGTTGCAGGTAAGACCACAGTGGATTGTTGGGCCAAATAAAAAAGGAACATCCTTTTCTACCATTAGTAGGAAGATGGGGAATGTTTGAGTGTGAAATGTGTACCCCCTTGAAAAAAAAAACCTCCTAGATTTTCACATGTTTTCCTAAGATGCATACTGTATCGAACTCCATCTTCACCCACCTAACCCACATATAAACATGCGGTTTGCAAATTATTCTTTAGACTGAACTGATATTTTGATGGACTAACCCATAAACTAACCTATGATTACATTAACCTTCTTTAACATGAACTGGGATATGTTACCAAGGAGTTGTAGAAAATAAACTCTTTGCATATTAAACAATACTTTCAGGATGACTTTCCTATAATTTTAATATGGGCTTCTCACTGGTGACACTTGTAGGAGGGAGAAAATCACCTCCACTACATAATATCACAATGCACTCAAAAAATTGTGGCTTTCATTTTAGGGTTCCTGTGCCTCTGACGTTTGTAGCATGCATGGATTCAAGTCTTTTGTATGTCCCAGGGAGATGTTAGTCAAATGGACAATCAAGACAAGTTAGTTTGAGAGACAGTGCATAAAAGTCGTGAGAGCCCTCTAGCGAGGAGTTGGTAAACCCCAATTCAAGTCCTTGGCCCCTTTATTGGTTGCTGTGAGTCCTGGACAAGCCATTTAATGTTCTAACCTTCCTGTTGTTTCTTCCTAAAGTAATGATAGCAATGGCTCTTACAAGAATTACAAAGATGATTATGCAACATGCCATTTTAGTCATTTCAGGCTGCTACAACAGAATACAATAAAATAAAATGTCCAATAAAATGAATGGCTTGAACAATCAACATTTATTTCTCACAAAAGCTCTGGAAGCTGGAAGTCTACGATCTGGGTGCCAACATGGTCAGGCTGTTGGTGAGGGCCGTCTTCCTGTTCTGCAGGTGGCCAGTTTCTCCCCATGTCTTTACACAGCCCAGAAAGATCATCTGTCTCCTGTCTCTTCTCTTAAGGACACTCCACCCTCGTGACCTAATTACCTCCCAAAGGCCCCACAAAATATCATCACCATGGGGATTAGGGTTCCAACATATGAATGGATGGGGTGGGTACAAATGTTCAGTCCATAGCACATGCTCACCACCATCTGGCACAGAGTAAAAACAAATTAAATTTCAGCTATATGAACTGACACATTCACTTAAAATGCACATCACTTATTAAATATATAAAAATGTATTTCATGGTTCATACACATCTCATTATATTTGTACCTATTGGCAAGGCCAAAGCCCTAAGTACCAGGGAGTTGTCCATAACTATACAAAGACACAAGATATAAAACTGGAATACGTGAATATGTACATAACTAAGTACACCTGTTCTGACTCTACTTTTGGAAGAGTCTATTTATATGTGAATAATTATGGCCATTATTTCCATAAAAGAGGAAAAATATGTGGAAAAAAATGATCTATACAGAAATCTCCTCAGGATTCAATCTGTAGTAAAGATTGTGCTTAATCAAAAAGATATACAAAAAGACCATTCATTTAAAATTGAAATAGCACTGTGGCAAAAAATAAAGACATGATAGAGTAAAGCCCCTTCCATATTTCTAAGTGGAAAGTATACATGAGAGGAAGCTAAAAATAGATGTGATTCTATTTATTCTTTTTTTTTTAATTTTTATTTATTTATGATAGTCACAGAGAGAGAGAGAGAGGCAGAGACACAGGCAGAGGGAGAAGCAGGCTCCATGCACCGGGAGCCCGATGTGGGATTCGATCCTGGGTCTCCAGGATCGCGCCCTGAGCCAAAGGCAGGCGCTAAACCGCTGCGCCACCCAGGGATCCCGATTCTATTTATTCTTATTAACAGTTTACGCTGTGATGTTTTATCTGCAAGGTCACAGAAAATCATAAATGTAGTCTGTGTAAAAATGTAGTCCTTGTTCATATTTCAAGAATGGGTTAATTTACTTCTTTCTTTAATGACTGTTGGTAGATTCTTGTCATTGCAATATATTGTATCCTTCGGGGGGAAAATGATGCACCATTTAAAAATATTAACATATAAATTTCATTGTAAGAGGATTAGGGCCCAAGTAATCCTGCCAAATTAATTTAGGTAAGTATACTAGGTAAATAAATCACTATCTTTTTACTTCTAGAAAGCACTCCAAGCAATTTCAAGTCATTAAAAATACTTTTAGCTGCAACATTTTGCCTTTTAGTGCAGTCCTAATGGTTACATGACAGCATTTCTACTACTGGCTGTATAGCATTTATGTCCTGAGAGCAGCAGCATTTTAGAGAACTACAAAGAAAACTAAAATCAGGAGTAATTTTTTAACAAGTCTTAAAAAATTGTTAAATAAAAAAATGACATAATAGTTATAATCTCTTATAAGTTCTAATTTTACACTTTTTTTCTTTTTTTGGCCAAACATGCAATGGGAGATGAGCCCTTCCTAAAAAGACATATAAAACAGGCAATAAATTGCAAAAGAGTAAGGAGTCCCTGGATAGCATTTCAGAAAAGTTTTACCAATTTTTTGATTTACTGATTTATGAACTAGTCTTATAGGCTTGTTATTTAATTTCTCTTAAGTCTACCAATGTCTCATATAGATGAATGTCATTATGTTTCATCTCTGTTTAGATTAAAAGCCAAGTCCCACAAGACAAGAGATAGTCAATTATTTTCATTTTATACTGCTACTATGAAATACTGTTTTTTTAATGTATTTTTGGAGAATGAGAATTGTTGACCAACATATTTTAAAATGAATTTCAGGTGTCTGAATGACAGAGAGAGAATAATGTAATCTCAAAATATAACTTCAAATGAATTGTTTTTATAATGATTTTGTATTTTTCCTCACTGTTTTCTTTAACAAATATGATTAATTCTTTTTTTTTTAGTTTCTGTGCCTCCTATTGTAAACTTTTGAAAATTACTATATGTTTTTCAAGGAAAATTGTGAGTTTATAGATTCTATAGGATAAAGATGAGAGGCCTCTCTTTCCTAGACAGAATTAGGCCTTTTTTTTTTCATTTCATAAGCCTGAGAGGAATGGCTTCAATCACTTCCATGTTGAATGGTGATTCCCTCAAAATATTGACAAAATTAGTTTTTTAAAAAGCCTGTTCATAAGACAAAGCTGAGTTCCCACAAGAGAGACCGCTTCCTTAAAACACTTTCAGATACCTCCTAGAAAAGGGAGAGCAAGGTGGGATATTTCAGAGATTTCCTTAGGGTAGAGTTGAGGGTGGAAGTTCTGATTTAAGGTAGGTCCTTCACCAGGGAAAGGTTTGATTGGGGTTGCCCAAGGATTACTGTATAATAGTTTAGGATTGGTGGACACACAGGTGAAGGGTTCAAAGTGAATCTTGGCGATTAAGCAATCATCTGATGCTATTTATTGAAAGTTGAGTAGTTTAATATTTTTTTAAATGGATTTTCAAAAAGTCCTAAAAGGAACAAGAGTGTTATTTGCCAATTTTATCTTTCTGGGCAAGAGTTTCTTGGAATGGTAAAATCATGTCTTCAGAATAAAGTCATATTAATGAAGGCAATTGAAAAGTGGTTATGTTAATGTAAACACAAAGTTGTGTGGGTATAGATCATTTTGGTTCTTAACCAATATAGTCCATGAACAAGGTCCTTCCCACACATTAAATAATATAGGAGTTTAGAAAGTGAACAATGGTTAACCACATAATTTGCATATCAAATATAATATTCCAACACTCTTAGTGCAAATAAAAGGCAGAATGATTTATTAAACACAACTAGAAGCAAAATAATTCACTGAAATTTCAGAACTTTCTGCACCCAAGTTTTATTTTCTCTCCCTTTTACTGACCTTTATTCTTGTTCTTCCTCGTTTGTTTCCTCCATGGCAAAGCACGCTACCTCATTTTAGATTTTCTAAGTTGCTGTAAGATTATAGTCCCTGAAGGATACATATTTCCTTAAGGTCAAAATAGGCAATCATTTAAAGTAACACAAGAATTATCTAACCTACCATTACCAGAGGTCTGAGCCATTAACTAATAGAAAACTCAGGGCACTAAAACAAGAGAGAAAGGGCTTACCCTTACCAGAGGTAAGGACTAGAGTAAGAATAGATAGATGGGAAAGCCTTGGGTATGGGTGCAGGCAATGGACCAAAAAGACAAAAATCTGCCATCTTGATCAAGAGCTGCAAAATGGGGATGTGATCTTGCCTCTGAGGCAGGTATGGCTCAGCAAAAGGCCTTTTACTTTCATAGTTAAAGAAAATAAAAAGTCATTAACCTTAGTCAGTTCAGCTGCTGTAAAAAAAATACCATAGATTAGATGGTTTAAACAACAGACATTTATTTATCACATCTCTGGAGGTTAGGAAGTCTGAGATCAGTGTGCCACACTGTGGTTGGGTTCTGGTGAGACCTCTCCTCTTGGCTTCTAGCAGGCTGCCTTTTTGGCAGTATCCTCACATGGAGGGATAAAGAGGGCTGGGACTCTCTGGTCTCTGGTTTCTTCTTCTAAGGGCAATAATCCCACCATGAGGACTTCATTCTCATGACCTCATCTGAACCTAATTACTCCCTGAGGTCACACTTACTAATACCATCACATGAGGGGTTAGGGCTTCAACACTGGAGAAACACATTCAGTCCTTGTGATTCATGGTGGGAATCTCTGGTGTGAGAGGTGAGCAGGGAAGGAACAGACATAAAGGACAAAGTTGGAAACTTCTATTTCTTGGGCAGAATCAGACCTCTGGGGCTAAAGAAACAGAGATGACAACAGATATCATTACTTTTCTTGTTTCAAAAATGTCCTTCTCTCCCTTCTCTTTCTCTCCATTCCTCCCCGCCCCCCTCCAATCTCTTCTTCCTTTACCACGGAAATTATGAAGAGTACAGCAGGGGAGTCAGATAGGTCTTGAGTCTTACCTTAGATGTATAATCTTAGGACAGGGACTTTTCTCTTAACATCCGATTGATTAACAACAGAATAAAAAAATTAGTACCTACTACCTTACAGTAGGTTACTATAAGGATCGGAGATAAGACCTGTAACCTGGCTGGTACAGTATCTGATCTTAAAAAATGGTGCAGTAGAACATTTCCTAATGCAATCAGTGGTGTCTGCTACAGTCTGAATGTATGTGTCCCCCTCCAAATCCATACATTGAAATCCTAACTCCCAATGTGATGATCTTTGGGAGTGAGGAGTGAAGCCCTCATGGAGAGGATTAATGACTTTATAAAAGACCCTACTGCCATGTGAGAAGATGACTGTCTATGACCCGGGAAGTGGGCCCTTGCCACAGGTGGAATCAACCTATGTCTTGATCTTGGACTTCCCAGATACCAGGACTACAAGAAATAAATTTCTTTAGTTTATAAGCCACTCAGTTTACGGTATTCTGTTAGAGCTGCTAAAATGGACCAAGACAGTGCTAAAAAAACTGAATTGTGTACAATATGAGGTAGTGTTGTTAAGTGACAGAGGTGAGCTTGTGCGGCAGGCCACCTGGGAGCTCAGTGTCTGTTTGATCCCAACTCCACCTATCCTGGGCTGAAGTTTGGTGCCACCTGGTGGTAACAGCTCTAGCCAACAAATTGATGGGAACACAGGGACTTCCAGGATAGCAGCAGTGATTCCAGAAATCTCCTGCTTAGTTGATAGACATTTTATTGGCCTGAAGCAGAGACTGGACTGGGGGAACACTGAGGACCTACTGCCCACCTCTCTGCTTCCTAAGATAAAGTTATCCTAAATTTTCCCTGTCCAGCATCATCTTAGACTCCCCACACAAGGGAGTGTTCCCCACTCCCCTTCCTGATGAGCTTTGAGTAAAGGGATCAGATAGAGGGCAAGAGTCACTTGCCAATCACTCGATGCTTAAATTCAAGTTATTCTAATCTGTATTATTGTTATGTGCATTATTGCAGGATTACTGCTTTACAAGTGATATTGGTTGTGTTAATATTAAATTCAACAAACATTTATCAATCACATGTTATGTGCAGAGCAAGCAGATAGGTATTATGAATGGAAAAATAAATGAGACAGAGTCTCTGACTTAAATAAAGCTTACTATCCAGTGGGTAGAGAGGTATTTAAATAAAATTGAAGCCGGGTAAGTACAGGCAAACCTCAGAGATACTGTGGGCTTATTTCCAGACCATCATACTAAAGTGAATATTGCAAAAAAAAAAAAGGGAGTATCATAATAAAGTGAATCAACTAAATTTTTTCCAGCACATATAAAAGTTATGTTTATATTGTGTTGGAGTATATTAGGTATGCAATAGCATCATGTCTATAAAACAAGGTCCATATATTAATTAAAAATACTAATTATTACTTTAAAAACACTAACCATTATCTGAGTCTTCAGTGAGTCATAATCTCTTTGCTGGCAGAGGGACAGGCCTTGATGTTGATGGCTACTGATTAATCAGGGCGGTGACTGTTGAAGGCTGGGATGTCTGTGGCAATTTCTTAAAATAAGATTGAAGTTTGCCACATTGACTGGCTCTTCCTTACAAGAAAGATTTCTCTGTACTTTGTGATGCTGGTTGATGGTATTTTACCTTCAGCAGAACTTGTTTCAAAATTAGAGTCAACCCTCTCAAACCCTACAGCTACTTTATCAACTAAGTTTATGTAATATTCTAAATCCTTTATTGTCATTTCAACAATCTTCACAGCACCTTCACCAGGGGTAGATTCCATCTCAAGAAACCACTTTCTTTGCTCATCCCTAAGAAGCAACTCCTCATCCATTACAGTTTTATCATGAGATTGAAGCAATCCAGTCCCATTTTCACACTCCACTTCTAATTCTAGTTCTCTTTCTGTTTCTACTACATTGACAGTTACTTCCTCCACTGTTCAACCCCTTAAAGTCATCCATGAGGGTTTGAATCAGCTTTTTCTAAACTCCTATTAATATTGATATTTTGACCTCTTCCCATGAATCATAAATGTTCTTAATGGCATCTAGAATGGTGAATCCTTTCCAGAAGGTTTTCAATTGACTTTTTGCCCAGATCTATCAGAAGAATCACTACCCATGGCTGCTATAGCCTTACAGAATGTATTTCTTAAATAATAAGACTTGAAAGTCAAAACTATTCCTTTATCCACAGGCTAATACCACTGGATGTTGTGTTAGCAGGCATGAAAACCATATTAATCTCATTGTACATCTCCATCAAAGCTCTTGGGTAACCAAGTACATTGTCAATGAACAATAATATATATGTAGATACACATATATGTAATATATAATAAATATACACACAATATATATTTACACACAAATATATATTTTAAAGATTTATTTAAGAGAGAGAGAGTGCCCAAATGAGAGAGAGCATGAGTAGGGGAGGGGGCAAGAGGGAGAGGCAGAAGCAGACTGCCTGCTGAGCAGGGAGCCCAAAGCAGGGCTTGATTCCAGGACCTTGGGACCATGATCTGAGCCAAAGGCAGATGCTTAATCAACTGAGCCCCCTAGGTGCCCCAATGGACAATGATATTTTGAAGCAATCTTTTTTCCTGAGAAGTAGTTTCAACAGTAGGCTTGAAATACTTAGTAAACCATGCTGTAAACAAATCTGGGCTTTGTTGTTTCATTTATAGAGCACAGAGTATATTGAGCCTACTTCTTAAGGGCTCTAGGATTTTCAAGATGGTAAAAGAGCATTAATTTTAAGTTAAAGTCACTAGCTGTATTAGCTCCTAACAAGAGAGTCAACCTGTCCTTTGAAGCTTGAGGCCAGGCATTGACTTCTCCTCTGTAGCTATGAGTCCCAGATGGCATCTTCTAATATAAGGCTGCTTCACTACATAGAATACCTGTTGTTTAGTGTACCCACCTTCATTAATTATCTGAGCTAGATCTTCTGTATAACTTGCTGCAGCCCATGGTGCTTCACCTTGCATTTTTATGTTACTGATAGCTTCTTTCCTTAAGCCTCATGAACCAATATCTGCTAGCTTCCAACTTTTCTTCTACAGCTTTTTCACCTCTCTAAGGCTTCATAAAACTGGAGAGAGTTAGGGCCTTCCTCTGAATTTAACTTTGGCTTAACGGAATGTTGGGGCTGGTTTGATCTTCTATCCAGACCACTAAAACTTTCAACATATCAGCAAGAAGGTTGTTTTTCTCATCATTTGTGTGTGCACTGAAGCAGCACTTTTAATTTCCTTCAAGAACTTTTCCTTTGCATTCACAACTTAGCTGTTTGATGCAAGAGGCTTTGCTTTTGGCCTATCTCTGCTTTTGACAGGCTTTCTTCACTAGGTTTAATCATTTCTCTCTTTTGATTTAAAGTGAGAGACATGTGACTCTTCCTTTCACTTGAACACTTAGAGGCCACTGTTGGGGTTATTAATTGGCCTGCTTTCAATACTACTGTGTCTCAGGGAATAGGGGAGTTCAAGGAGAGGGAGAGAGATGGGGAATAGCCAGTTGATGAAGCCATCAGAACACACACATCTATCAAGTTCACCATCTTACATGGGTGCAGTTCAAAGCACCCCGAAACAATTACAATGGTAACATTAAAGTGGTAACTGATCACAGATGACCATAATATAATGAAAAAGTTTGAAATATTGTGAAAATTATCACAATGTGACAAGAGATACATACAAATGAGCAAATGCTGTTGGAAAAATGTCTATAGACTTGATGCCACAAACTTTACTTTGTAAGAAACAACAGTACCTGTGAAGCACAATAAAGTGAAGCACAGTAAAATGAGGTATGCCTGAAGTTCATTTCAACTAGATAAATCAGGAAACATTTTAGGAAGAGGGTAGCACTGGAACTGACGTTTTGATTGTGCCTAAGTTTTCAATAGTGTGAGACTGGAAGAATATATTCCAGAATGAGTAAAAGCAGGGAGGTGTCAATGTGCAACTGATGTTCCATTACAGGAAATAACCAGATCCTCTAATGGTATTTTAGGGATAACATATGATCTTACACTTCCATATTTTGGTATGAGTGACAGCCACATGGCTGGGTTTCTGAGTGAGAGGACACAGTCAGCTGTGTAGGGTAGATGGGTAGGAAGAAGGAGTAGGCAGAGAGATTTCAAGTGCGGAGTTAGACACCTCTTGTGATAGGTGAGAGATGGCAGGAATCTCAACTGAGATAACTAACCTGGGAAAGGAGATGGAGCCAATGCCAGAAACAGGGTTAGTGATATGGAGGAAGGCAGAGAATGAGGGGGAGACGTGGAAGATGATCTGGGAAAACGGACTTTATAAATAGAAATATTTGTAGCATTGACTGAAGAGAATTTGCATTTGCTCTTCCTTCTGCCTGCAGCAGCAATCTTGCCCCAAGTTATCCACAAGGCTGGCTCTCTCATGATCAAGTCTTTGCTTGAGTATCATCTTAGTGAAACTTTCCTAACTTCCCCATTTTAAGCTGCAGCCCATCTTCTTATCCAACAATGAATACCCCAAGCCCCACTTTTTTGTTTTATTTATTTATTGTCACAAGATTTATCACTATCTAACTGATACTGCATACACATACACATTCTCACTCATTTTTGATGTATCTTCTGTTGGAATGTAAGTTTCATGATGCAAGGACTTTTTGCCTGTTTTGTTCACTCTACGGTCCCCAGTGTCAGTCTAGCGAATGGCACTGCACATAGTGTCTACATCCTTACCACTGCCCCCTCTTGCCCTCAGTGCATCTCCTAGAGACTACAGAAATCCACACTTGCCTGATGAGTATTCCAAATGTATGATTAAATAGAAAATAAAAAAGAACACCATACAGTGAAAAGAGAGACCAGGGTAGAAAGGAAAAAGTGTTACATTTCAATGAGAATAAATGAATGGATGAATAAATGTCCCAGGTATGATACAAATGAATAAGAGCTTGCTCCTGTCAGTAACAGGAACTAAAAGTCAATATTGAAATATCTAAAAGTCAGAATAAACTGTCAGTTTTTGTTATTCCTATAAAATTCTTCATTCCAAACATCATTTCAATTTTCTTTCAGTGCATTATGATTCTTGGATTAGCTGTAAGAGTGAGCATATATGGAAGCTGATTCACTTATCTATATTATGAAAATGAAGGAAATAAGCATAATTCTGATCACTTACGATTTTTGCTACTAAATAAGAATAAAGTTGTGTATCTGACATTGCTGCCATTAAATGTATGGTTTCAAAATAAATCAATAGATTTGGTTCACATTATCAGCAAATTGTATAGAGAAGTTTCAGCCCTTGTGAAAAAAACAAGTTCATTTTGTTGTACTTTTCCAGAAATACCCTTTGAAGGACAACTGTAAAACTGCTTACGACTCACCTTCCTCTCTATAATAATGCTCAGAAGATTTTACCGAGATCATTGATAATAGCTAAAGCCTGGAATTATAGAATTCTCAGCTTTCAATTTGGATAAGGTTGATTTAACAAGCATTTATTGAGTTCCTACCTGTATGTGTCAGATACTTTGTTAAGAGCAGAGAATTAAAAGATGTAAAAAGTGGTCCCTTCCCCCACAGATTTCATCTAACAGGTAAGAAAGAGACGTCAAGTTAAAATATAATGTGAACATTTCCCCCTCCCCTTTCTGAACAGTTCAGTCTTAAAGCCATTAAGTGGGGCAGAACAAGGGAGGTGCCCATTCCAGGGGGGGAAGGGGAGCCACAGTGTGCTGGAACAGGCTGTCAGAACCCTAGTGGTGAGGAGGCATCTGTCGAGTGGGAAGTTGTTGAGTGGGAAGTTGAGTGTGGTGAGGTGGGTAACCACAAGTGAGCATGGCCTGAATTGTCTCAAGTAGAGTGATAAAGGCATCTCCACAGAGACAGCCTAGCATATATGGTGTCAGTAGCCCCAGAAGGGTGAGGAGGGTATGGCCAAACATGGGAATTCAGGTCTTGAGTGGGTGGGAAGTGTGTACATGGGGCAGGGGCCGGGGTTGGGCAGGGAGGAAGGTCATAGACTTGGAATCCTGGTACACAGACAAAGTGAGGAGGGAATCCAAGTTTAGGAGTGTCTGGCATAAGTGTGAGAGCCTTAGCAGGGTGGGGAAGGGATCCATGTGGGGCAGAGACCAGCCCAGCATGGGGTGCTGGAGACTGATTTAGGGGAGAATGAATTCTGCACTGAAGAGGGAACGGCCACTGAGACCAAAGACTGGTTATGTAAAAAGGATTGTATTTTTTAAAAAGTTAATATATTAAGGATAATGGAAAACAGGTTCATCACTTGGTTAGAGAAAGGAGTTATACATATGGAAAGAGAATTAAACTCTATGATATTGAATTGGAATTACAGCTATTAGTACAAACTCATGGTTTTCAATATAGGGAGAAGAGAATACACATGTCACTATATATACATGTACATATATTTTCTTGCTCTGTCCACCTAGAGGTCTGGCAGCAGCAACACCTCAACAGCAAGGGTGTGTCTAATGCCAGATCTTGACTTCTACATACCATCGTCACCTCGAGGAATGAGGACTTGCTGGAGAAATGACTAGGGCAGAGAAAGAATAAGATGAGACCAGAACAGCTTGTGCCAGAAAGCAAGGGAGTACTCAAAGAATATGGAAACTCATCAGAAGGACACAGGAGCCATCCTAAAGAGGCTACTGATGCCCAGATCTTGGGCAATTTGAGCACCAATGTCATAATAGTAATGTATTATTATTCAGTGAATAAAATAGGAAACTGTGTTACAGAAATAAGTAAATAACAAAAGGATGGTCTGATGAAGAATTTGAAATAGATGGACTTTCAGAGTACCTTCCATAAAATACTTATAAAAATAAAAAGAGTAAGTGTATATTGGAGAAGCTCTGGAGACACTACCTTAATAATTAAATTGAACATCAACAGTACTGGAACAAATTGAAATTCCACACATCTTGATAGGATGTAATGAGAAGAACACAGAATCCCTTCTGTAATATGGCTGCTAAAGATTAGATTACCTGAATGTAATCATGAAGAAATGTGAGACAATCCCAATTCAAAGACATCCTAAAATCCACTATAAAATAATTATTTAAAAGTGTCAAGTTCATAAAAGTCAAGGGAAGATTGAGACACTATTTTAGACTGAGAAAGACCAGACACAATGCATGATTCTAGACTGGATTCTCTCACAGTAATTTTGCTATAAAGACTGAGACAATTGCCAAAACCTGAATGGGGTCTGATGACTAGATGGTGCTAATATGGATATGTGAATTTCCCTGTACTGATGACTATATTGTAGCTGTGAGGGGGAAATGTTCCTATTTTCAGGAAATAGATACTGAAGTATTGGAAGGATTTCAGGTGGCAATTTACTCTCAAATGGTGGAAGACAAAGTTCTGACGTGTAGATTTTATATGAATTTTTATTGTTCTTTTTTTTTAAATGCATAATGTGCCACAGGGCCTGAGCTTTCTTGCACATCAATTGTGCAAGGAGAGGAGAATGAACTCTACTCTCAAATGCAAGTGGCCCACCTTCTTCAGGTCTGCCTCATAAACTGTACATACTTGAGTAGTTGGTCAACATTGGCTCTAAGCCAGTTTTATCATGAATCTCACAATTTTTTTCTTGTCTTTCATAAATAAAGCTTGTTTTTTCTAAATAGCTTTACTGAGATATAATTCATATACCATAAAATCTCCTCTTTTAAAATGCATGTGCACAATTCAGTGGTTGTTAACATATTCAAAGTTATGCATCCATCATTACAGTCTAAATTTAGGACATTTTTACCTTGTCCCTCCCAAATCTGATGCCCATTAACAGTCATTCCTCATTTTCACCATTGCTAATTTAATTTTTAAAACTTATTTCACTTTCTACTGGTGCAGGATATAGTGGCACATAGCAGGTAGTCAATAAATATTTGACAAATGAATGGCCAACAACTGATTGATAATACATCTATTTATGATTGGCAGCTTTATAGTTATTTGCCACTTGCTATTTTTCATACTTAATTTTAAAAAGTGGTCCTCAAGTATCTTGTACTAAAATAAATTAAGCTTTCAGCTTCTTCAAAGTTATTTTAAAAATCCATGGTAGTAGTATTATCTTTATTGTGGCCTAACAGAATATAGATAATGAGATATTATTATATCAATATATTTTGGAAAGTGCTGAGTTCACTTTAACATAGATACAAGAAATCAGCATAGTTGAACTTATATGACCTTTGCCAAATTGGCAACCTACCATCAATTTCTAAGATGATAGACTAAATAGAATTCTTCAAGTGCAAGATAACTTTACTAGACAACTGAGCTAGAGACAAGCATATAAAAGATATTTCCTTCAACATAACCTTATGACAAAAAAAAAGTGGTGAGTACAGATTATCCATAACTACAGAATTAGATTTTTTTATAAACTACATTTTATTTTCATTGAAGACTCACCAAGACCTTCTTTTCATGAAAAATTCAATGCAGACCCTTGAAAATGGTCAAATTATTATTTTGTAGTAATGGTGAAAAAATGTTTAAGTTTCTACTTTAAAGTACCTCCTTAAAATTTTTTGTACTTATATGGATACAATCATTTATAATTGCATTCTTACAAAAACTACTTATTTGTAAATGTTTGACAGTAATAAATCTCTCAAAGAACAGGATAAATCTGCTACAGAAAATAGATGCTATCTCCAGAAAGAATAATTTTTATATAAAGTAAATTTCTCAAACTGAAAAAAGTTCAATTATATTTTTTGAAGTAGAGTTCTGTGCATGTGTGTGTGTGTGTGTGTGTGTGTGTGTTAGCCTATTTAAACTTCAATTTATTAAGCAGAGGGTATAATAATCTCAATCATCACTTAAAAATCTGCTTCTTGAATAAAGAAAGAAATGCAAAAATTCTAAAGCTAATAAAGAAGAAAATTAAATGAAAACATTATATTTTTTTCTTACAGAGTTTTCCATATATCTCCTTTACCAAAGGAGCTCCTAGATTATGTATGGATAATCTATTGCTCCACAACTTTTGTTTCCAGTAAAATGCAGCCAAGGAGACAGAAGGCAGAACACTGATAATATCAATGCCTCAAGGGAAGTAAATTTAGATATTATACTGTTAAACTTACTGCAAATGCTTTGGATAGGTAAAATGGCAATATTCTCAATGGAAGATTTAGATGCTACACCTAATTTATGTTGATAGTGTAGTGATTGCAGAATCTAAGAATTCATTTCAGGGGCCAGTGACACAGTGATTGCTGCTATTGTAGAACTCAGATTATGGATGAATGGTACATCTAATTCTAACAACATTAAAAGAAAGTGAGCACTGTTCTCTAGACTCTGTAGTATACAAAAGAAAGGTGGACATTGTTCAACTGAAAACTCTATGAAGAGAATAATGGATAACTTCAACCAGATGAAAAGGAAGGACACTTGCAAATAGGCAGAGGTCCCAATGATGATAAAGTTTCATTTGCATCACCTCTGATTACACATTTTGATTGTATATGAAATGATTGGGCACATTATCAAAACAAAATGAGATCATCTGTGAAGCAGTATGCTTGCTAGAATCCTTGGGATCAATCAAAATGGAAATTGTGGCTTGTGCATGCCATAAGCCTAAGCAGAGCAAAGTCATTCTGAGGATTGGGCCAGAGAACAAAGAGAGTTTGGCTATCAAGGCAAGCCTGAGCTTTCCTGCTACTGGAATGGGTAACATATCAGAACTATAGCCATTTAAGTTTGTTTCAGGCATGAAAGAAATGAAGGAAATTATGTGTTATGTGACCAATATCTAGCATTTGCAATCTGAGGGGTGAGTTATTTTCAGTAGAATTACATTACTTTGGTCAGTTGATTCTGACTTAAGTCAAAAACAAAGATTGTCCCGTTAAGGGAATTGGGAAAGAACACGAAAATCTAGCAAGGGTAAATATCAGAGGTTGAAATGAACGCTAAGCTAGGGAATAAAATCTGGGAGGGAGTGGTTGTTTGGGGTGATATATGTAAAGCCAAGAAAACTGGTGAAGAAAGAGGCAAGTTGGTTGGGCTATGGATGGGCCTGGGGTGCTCTGGAACAGGTCTAGAGACTCATCCCTACAAAGAATGCCAAGTATCTTAATCTATTGGTTTAACTATAATTAATAAGTAAATGATATATTATTAGTACTGTGTGCATACATAGATGATATAATAAAGAAATGTAAGGGAATGATTATCAAAAAAAAGTTGGGACAGTGGCTACTTCCAGGGACAACATTTGGGAGCTTTTTATTTCTTAACCTGGGGGTGTAGACACACAAGCGTTTTTTTTATCCAGGTGTTTTTTTATCCAAGTGTTTTCTGTAAACTTACATATATATTTTACACTCTCCTGTATGAATGATACCTTTCACAAATGAAATGAGAAAAAGCACATGGAAGATGAGGATGAGTGTTACAGAGAAAGATAAGGCAGAGAGGGGAGGTGACTAGGAGTGTGTGGGCATAAAGAAGGGGAACATACAATTTTACATAGGTGGACTTGGCAAGACCTCACTGAAAAGGTGATGTTTGAGCAAAACTTGAAGCAGGTGAAGGAGCGCTACGGGGATCTCTGGTGGTATGGAAAGATTTCCAAGAGGCCACAGGACTTGAAAAGGCCCTGAGACAGGAACATGTCACAATATATTTCCCCTGAAATTACCATGGTTGCTAGTAATCATCCGACAGATTCTTAGTGTTCACTGATGTCTTTGATTCTTTTGGGTTCTTCAGGTAAATCACCCAGAAACTGTTTGGTTGGGCAATGGCCAGACTTAAAGAAAATGTGTCCACCTGAAAACCCTCGAACACTCCTTCCTTTTAAAACTAATGAAATTTCTACATGAAGTATGAAATATAGCCGAGGTGAGAAGCAGAGTAAAAAAAATAGGTGTCTTTCATTTTTTTTCCCCCATGGAAAGCTTATTAAAATAAAGTAGGAGGAGAAAAAGAATATAGCTAGAGGTGTAAATGAAATGTTACCTTAAGCACAGAATCTCTAAATACCTTTTCAGGTTAGGTTTCTCTGACAGTAACATAGTCCATTAATAAAAAGTCAAGTTACAAGTTTTTACAGCTAACTGAGGCAAAATATTTCATTTTCCCTCCCTCTTTCCACCCTGGAGCCAATCTGAAATAATGTACCTCTGGTTGAATACACATTTAATTGAGCTACTGTTTTGCCACTGTTTAGGAACAGTTAACAAGACTGTCTTACAGTATATTTTAAGCAAGGTCTGCTTATTCTTTATTTGTTGTGTAATTAATGCCTCTAATCCCTCTTCTGTATTATCCTTCAATCAGTTAATTTGTAAAATGACCTCCTGGTTATATATTTATTTTGGATATTCTTTTCCAGGTGTTAATCCTCCATTGTGCTCCAGTGTTTAAACTGCTCAACCATTATGGCAAATTTGCTTTTGTTTTGACTTTTACTTCAAGGTAAGTGTTTTCTACAGTCCTAGACTCTTTGCCCTGTGCACAAGGCAGGAGGCCCTGAATGAAGTAAACCATTGGCACTGGCAAGAGGAATGATGGAAAAATAGAGGGTGGCAAAGAACTTTAAAAAGGGGGGGGGGGAAAAAAGACAAAAGCATTTTTTCCCCATTTAAATAGCTAATTCTTCTGGCACACTTGTTCTATTTTTGGAAACTCTGACCTTAACCTCCTCAGCTCTTCCAGGCCAGGATCTAGGCACCACCCCCAGGCTCAAGGTCTTCTGCTCTCCCAGGGGTGGTGCTGGGGGTTACCGGTGGAGCTCCAGTAGAGCACTATGCTTACCCTTACCTCTGATCACTCTCTTATTTGTGCTAGGTACTCCCATTGTGCAATGTCAGGAGACACAGTGATTCAGGCCTTTTCCTCTTTTCTTGACACCAGATTTTATATTTTCAGGTATATTTAGAGCACCAACTTTCTCAAGTTTTCTTCTCTTTTTAAAAATTTATTTATTTACTAATTTTTTTTTTGAAATTTAAATTCAGTTTGCCAACATAGCATAACCCTTAGTGCTCATCCCATCACATGCCCTCCTTAGTGCCCGTCATCCAGTTATCCCAGCCCCTAGCCCCCTCCCCTTCATCAACCCTTTGTTTGTTTCCCAGAGTCAGGAGTCTCTCATGGTTGGTCTTCCTCTCTGATTTTCCCCCCACTCAGTTTCCCTCCTTTCCCTTATGGTCCCTTGCACTATTTCTTTTTTTTTTTTTTTCCTTGCACTATTTCTTATATTCCATATATGAGTGAAACCACATGATAATTGTTCAAGTTTTATTTTTTTGTGACCTGAGAACTAAGTTTTTGACTTCACAGTCAGAGACAACCAATTTCCCTGTTGTTACCCCTTCTGGTTTGCATGGGATCAGTTTATGATTGTGTGAGGAAGAACAAAGAGCACAATCAGAAGCTTAATGGGGCAGAAAACCTGCGGGGATTTCAAAATACAACCTGCCAACCACAGGAAGCTTTCTGCTCAGGGAGAATTTGCTGAAGCCTTTGACTGAAGTTCTGTAAAGGGAAGAGCTGGTCAGGTACAGTAGGAAAAACAACCAAAACCAAAATGATGTTCCTCATAGGACCTTTTATATTACAACATGTGGGAAGGAGATGCTGGTAATACAACAGCATCAAAACTCACTACTCTAGATTGATTTCACACTATATTAGTTCCAGAAACCAAGGAACTTAGATTACAGCATTCCTGATGTGCATAGAAGTTTAGGTGCAAGTGTTTTTTTTTTTTTCTTTGACAAATTATTACTGGCAATAGGAAAACAGCCCCAAAGGCAACCCTTTGCCAGAGGTGGAAAGACTCTTGGCAGCCCCTCGGAAAAGGTGGCTTAAAGATCCAGGAAGGCCTACTTCCTGGTTTGTTTTACTGCTTCTCATTAAGATATTGCCAGATGTAGTAGGTCTCCTATCACTTTTCAGAGACTGGTTTTCTGCCCAGTAGACACTGGTACCATCTTGGTGGGTACAATTTTCATTCTTGTAATTAGTTGTGGGCACTACTAATTGCTTTTCTAATTACCTGCCTGAGAATGCCAATTATCTCCTTGCCCCCACATAAGCATATGCAATTGGCTAATTAGACCTTCAAGTAGGCAACTAGAAATATAATTAGCCATTTGAGAGAACAATTAGTTGTACTATCAATTTTGCACCCATAAAGGAAGGAAGCTTTGGTTTAATTTGTAATTTATAATATGAAATGAAAACTGAACAGAATTTGAGGCTTTATGAAGGAATATGAATGTTTACAGAAAGGGAAAATCTGAATTATACTATTTAGGTGGGGAAAGATGTGCCTCTTTTTGAGAGACATCACTGAAATAGTTTCCCAGTTTAAGAACCAATTCTATAGGGAAGTTTGAAGTTAATTTTGGCAACTAGATTAGGTATTACACCTAAATTCAAAGGTAAAATGCTTTACTCAAAATTCAGTATCAACTCAGAGGATGAGCTTACTCCATAGACCTACTATGAAACATAATTACTATAAATAAATCCAGTAAGTAATCCTGTTTTTGATGGAGCATGGTGTATCTCATATCTCCCAAGGGAAAATGTTATATACCTGTATTAGTTTCTTGAGGTGGCTATAAGAAATTCCCCAAATTTGATGGCTTAACACAACAAAACTTATTCTCTCACAGTAATGAAGACCAGAAGTCCAAAATCGATTTTCCTGGGCTAAAGTCAAAATGTGGGCAAGGCTAGAGACTTTGTGGGAGAATATGCTCCCTGCCTCTTTCAGCTTCTGGCATCCCTTGGTTTCTGTCTCCCGTTCTCCAATTTCTGCCTCTGTGGTCACATTGCCTTTTCCTCTTCTGGTGTCAAATCTCCCTCTCTTTTCTATTTAGACACTATCACATTCAGAGTCCACAAGGATAACCCTGCATAATTTTCCATCCCAATACCCTTAACCTAATCATGTGTGAAAGGCTGTTTTCCCAAATAAGAGCACATTCACGGGCTTTTGGAATTAGGATGTAAATATTTGGGGGTGGTGGGTAGCAGAATGGTTTTAGCCTACAACAATACCCCTATGAAACAGGTGATTGGAACACATTTTCAACATGAACTTCAAGAAACAACATTCCAGTTTATAACCAGTATGAGACAGAATGTCTAAATATTATATCCCTAGTACATGGATTGCTATGAAGATAAGACAAGTAAAATCTAACAAATGTGTTGGTGAAAGAAGGGGCTTCCCTAAAACAAAAAGAACAGTATTGTTAAATAGATTTCAAATGGTAAAACAGACATATATTTTCTAAGATCCAAATAAGAATAGCATTCTTGGAATTAGCTATATCATGTGAAAATAATTAAAGCTACAAGCATCAGTCTTAGTAGCCTGAATGGGCAAAGCTCACTATATATTGATACTGTAAATCTCTACTCTCAAGAGCTTAGCAAGTACAATGAATTTATAGTCTTAGATATCATTCTTTTCTTAAAGAATGACCTTCAATTACAAACAAGGTACAAGACTATTGAATACAAAGATACTTTCAAAATCACTAGCAGCTTACACATCGACTTTGCCATTGATTGATATGTTAAAGTAACAAATCCCAGGCTGGGTAACCATGGCAGACCATGTATTAAATATCAATTCACAGAATCAGTTAAAGAACCCTTGATATTTTCAACTTCAACAAGTAATTATGAACAAAAACAAAGACTATTATTTAACCACAGCAAGTAGCAGACATATTAATCCAATGAATTAAAAATGTTTCACTGTTTCTGACCTCACCTTGGCAAAATTCCCATCTCCGGATAAACATAACATTCAGATTTCTCAAGATATTGCATCAGTGCATCTGTCAGTTTAAAGGTTTAACATTTAAGAAACACAGTTTGAAAAGAAACAGGGGATTAGGATGCAGACAGTAGGTCAGATGAATAAACTGTCACCATAGCAATTTAATATTAGCATGGTCAACCGGAAGAGAGCTGAAGGAGAATCAGGAATCTATAAGAACCTGTAATGAGATGAATAGTGTCCCTCCAAAATTCATGTCCACCAAGAACCTCAGAATCTGACCTTATTTGGGAAGAGGGTCTTTGCAGATGCAATTACTTAAAATGAGTTCATATTAGATTAGGGTGGGTTCTAAATCCAATGAATGGTGTCCTTAAAGGCCATATGAAGACACACAGGGAAGAAAGAAATTCATGTGATGACAAAGTCAGAGATGGGATTGATAAAGCTACAAATCAAGAACTTGTGAGGACTACTGGAGCCACCAGAAACTAGGAAAGTAGCAAGGAAGGATTTTTCTCTAAAGCCTTGACAGACTGGTCCTGCTGGAATCTTGATTCTGGACTTCTGGCTCCCAGAAGTATGATAAAGAGAAATTAAATTTCTTTTGTTTTAAACCATCCAGTCTATGGTAATTTGTTATGGCAGCCCTAGGAAACTGATACAGATTTTGGTAAGAGAAAGGGAAGTGCCTCTATAACATACACCTAAACTCTGCAAGTGATTTTGATATTGGGTAATGGATAGAAGCTGGGAGAATTTTGAGGCACTTGAGAGAAAAAGACTAGATTTCCTTGAAAAGACTGTTGGTAGAAATATGGATACTAAAGGTGATTCTTATAGAGCTCAAAATAAGTGAGGTGAGCTGGAGAGGAAACTTCTATTGTTTTAGAGAATAACATACATTGTCATTAAGAGAATGTTTTTATAAATCTGAACATTAACAGTGTTTCTGGTGAGGTCTCAGATGAAAATATGGAAAATAAGCAATGGAGTAAGGCAAAGTGTGGAAGGTATGCTTGTCGTCTTCATGGTGCTCATAGTAAAGTATGAGAAGAAAGAGGTAAGTTAGGGCAAAAACTGTGATAAACAAAAAGGAACCAGAACTGTGTAGAGAGCACAAATGTTGTAGCTGGACCACATTTTGTTCAAGAAACTAGATATCTGATTCCTGGATCCAGTAAACCAATCTTAGCAGAAACCAACAGAGATGGGATTAATGGGGTTATCAAGAAAAGATGTGTGGAGACCCTCTTGTGTGATGGGGCGAACTCTCCATATTGCACAGGAGACCAATAAGATTTTTGAGAAATTTATACCAACAGAAGCACTGCCACAGCTTGGATGGAAAGATACGGAGTTGGGAGGAAATGAAGAATGACTCTGAGGGCAGAGCCACAGATGCAGAATCTAGAAGGGGCCACCACAGGTCCCAATGATAGAGCAGTGAGCCAACAAGGATTATTCTCAGGCCTTGAAATCTAATACAACTTGCTTTGCTGGGTTTCACACTTGTTTGGACCAATGATCCATTTATTCCTTCCGTTTTCTTCCTTTCAGAATGGGAATATCTTTCTTATGCCTGTCCCATGATTGTATTGTGGAATTAGATAACTTGTTTTAGTTCTTCACAGATAGACAGGAATTTTGCTCTAAGATGGATTGTATCCAACTATACCTGATTTACATGTTGAGATTTGAAACTTTCAAGTTGATATTTAGATTAAAACCTGGATTTAAAATTCATGCTGGAATGAGTTAAGACTTTTGGGGATATTAAGATGCGGAAAATATATTTTTCACATAGGATAATATGAATTTTGGGGGACATAGGGCAACTGTACTGGGTTGAATAGTGTCCTCCCAAATGTATGTCCTCCCAAAACCTCAGAATGTGATGTTTCTTGGAAAGAGGGTCTATATAGATATAATTAGTTAAGATACGGAGATATACTGGATTAAGATATGGGCCTTATTAAACCTAGCGATTGGTATCTTTGTCAGAAGGCCCTGTGAAGACCATGGCTGAAATTGGAGTGATGCAGCTATAAGCAAAGAACACCAAAGATTCCTGGCAACCACCAGAAGCTAGGAAGAAGGTATGAAAGGTTTCTCTTTCAGAACCTCCAGAAGGAACCAATTCTTCCAGCTTCCAAGCTGGCTGATAATAAATTTCTGTTGTTTTGATTCACTCAGTTTGTGGTAATTTGTCATTAGGAAACTAATCCAGAACCTATCTTGCAACTGACACATATCTTACTCATTTGTCAGTCCAGAGTTTAGGACATCTCCTGTAAGAAGTCTTGTCCTATTCTACTTCTCCATGCACCCTGGGCATACCTTTATCACAGGACTTATCACGCTGTGTTGACATTAGCTCTTTTTATGATATTTCCTCCACAGTGGTCTATGGATATGAAGGCAGGGCTCAAGTCTTTTCCTATTTGTATCCCCAACATCTAGGACTAAGCCTGGCATAAATAAAAAATCTTAACAATTCTAGTAGCTAATTGGACGTGTATGCTTATACAGTCCCCTGTAAGTTCCACACCAATGCATAAAGTATACTTTTCTGATTTTATAGAAAAGGAAACTAAGGTTCAGGGAAGTTAATCTCTTGCTTTAGCTCACAAAGCAAATAAGTGACAAAGCTAAATCTTCAACGCAGTTCTGACTCTAAATCACTTTATACTTCTCTCTTGATACTATCTGACCTAAGGAATTCCTGCTTACCACCTGTCAGTAATTCACTTACAAGAACGAGAGGAAGAATAATTGCTCTATGAGCTGAAATAAAACTGTATTTGAATGTTAAAACCCCAAGATAACCCAAAGGTTTTGTTACTATCTTACACGTGTAGGTTCTCTGCAATGTATACATATTTTAATATTTATTGTTATAGTTAATTTTCACAACAAACTTAGGAATTATTGTCCTATTTCAAACACGTGGAGGTAAAAGACCATCCTACTAAAAGATGAAAGGGTCAACCAGGAAATTAGAGAAGAATTAAAAAGATCCATGGAAACTAATGAGAATGAAGATACAACTGTTCAAAATCTTTGGGATACAGCAAAAGCAGTCCTGAAGGGGAAATACATTGCAATACAAGTATCCATCCAAAAACTGGAAAGAACTCAAATACGAAAGCTAACCTTGCACCTAAAGTAGCTAGAGAAGGAACAGCAAATGAAACCTTCACCCAGCAGAAGAATATAGTTAATAAAGACTTGAGCAGAACTCAATGAAATAGAGACCAGAAGAACAGATATGGAACATATAAACAAAACCAGGAGGTAGTTCTTTGAAAGAATTAATAAGATAAAAAAAATTAGCCAGCCTTATTAAAAACAAAAAAAGAAAAGACTCAAATTAATAAAATCATGAATGAGAAAGGGGCAATCACAACCAATACCAAGGAAATACAAACGATTTTAAAAACTTATTATGAGCAGCTATACGCCAATAAAGTAGGCAATCTAGAAGAATTGGCCCCTTTTTGGAAAACCACAAACTACCAAAACTGGAACAGGAAGAAACAGAAAACCTGAACAGGCCGATAACCAGGGAGGAAATTGAAGCAGTCATCAGAAACCTCTCAAGACACAAAAGTCCAGGGCCAGATGGCTTCCCAGGGGAATTCTATCAAACGTTTAAAGAAGAAACCATACCTATTCTACTAAAGCTGTTTGGAAAGATAGAAAGAGATGGAATACTTCCAAACTCGTTCTATGAGGCCAGCATCACCTTTAATTCCAAAACCAGACAGAGACCCCACCAAAAAGGAGAATTATACACCATTATCCCTGATGAACACAGATGCAAAAATTCTCACCAATATCCTAGCCAATAGGATCCAACAGTACATTAAGAAGATTATTCACCATGACCAAATGGGATTTGCAAGGCAGGTTCAACACTCGTAAAGCAATCAATCTGATTGATCATATCAACAAGAGAAAAACTAAAAACCATATGATCCTCTCAATAGATGCAGAGAAAGCATTTGACAAAATACAGCATCCATTCCTGCTCAAAACTCTTCAGAGTGTAGGGATAGAGGGAACATTCCTCAGCATCTTAAAAGCCATCTATGAAAAGCCCACAGCAAATATCATTCTCAATGGTGAGATGCTGGGAGCCTTTCCCCTAAGATCAGGAACACGACAGGGACGTCCACTCTCACCACTGCTATTCAACATAGTACTAGAAGTCCTAGCCTCAGCAATCAGGCAACAAAAAGAAATAAAAGGCATTCAAATTGGCAAAGAAGAAGTCAAACACTCCCTCTTCGCAGATGACATGATACTGTACATAGAAAACCCAAAAGACTCCACCCCAAGATTGCTAGAACTCATACAGCAATTTGGCAGTGTGGCAGGATACAAAATCAATGCCCAGAAGTCAGTGGCATTTCTATACACTAACAATGAGACTGAAGAAAGAGAAATTAAGGAGTCAATCCCACTTACATTTGCACTGAGAAGCATAAGATACCTAGGAATAAACCTAACCAAAGAGGTAAAGGATCTATACCCTAAAAACTACAGAACACTTCCGAAAGAAATTGAGGAAGACACAAAGAGATGGAAAAATATTCCAAGCTCATGGTTGGAAGAATTAATATTGTGAAAATGTCAATGCTACCTAGGGCAATTTACATGTTTAATGCAATCGCTATCAAAATACCATGGACTTTCTTCAGAGAGTTGGAACAAATCATCTTAAGATTTGTGTGGAATCAGAAAAGACCCCGAATAGCCAGGGGAATTTTAAAAAAGAAAACCAGGGCTGGGGACAGCACAATGCCAGATTTCAGGTTGTACTACAAAGCTGTGGTCATCAAGACAGTGTGGTACTGGCACAAAAACAGACACATGATCAATGGAACAGAATAGAGAATCTAGAGGTGGACTCTCAACTTTATGGTCAACTAACATTCGACAAAGCAGGAAAGACTATCCACTGGAAAAAAGACAGTCTCTTCAATAATGGTGCTGGGAAAATTGGACATCCACATGCAGAAGAATGAAACTAGGCCATTCTCTTACACCATACACAAAGATAAACTCAAAATGGATGAAAGATCTAAATGTGAGACAAGATTCCATCCAAATCCTAGAGGAGAACACAGGCAACACCCTTTCTGAACTTAGCCACAGCAACTTCTTGCAAGATACATCCATGAAGGCAAGAGAAACAAAAGCAAAAATGAATTATTGGGACTTCATCAAGATAAAAAGCTTCTGCACAGCAAAAGAAACAGTCAACAAAACTAAAAGACAACCTACAGAATGGGAGAAGATATTTGAAAATGACCTATCATATAAAGAGCTAGTATCTAAGATCTATAAAGAACTTCTTAAACTCAACACCAAAGAAACAAACAATCCAATCATGACATGGGCAAAAGACATGAACAGAAATCTCACAGAGGAAGACACAGACATGGCAAACAAGCACATGAGAAAATGCTCCGCATCACTGGCCATCAGGGAAATACAAATCAAAACCACAGAGAGATACCACCTCACACCAGTGAGAATGGGGAAAATTAACAAGGCAGGAAACAACAAATGTTGGAGAGGATGTGGAGAAAGGGGAACCCTCTTGCACTGTAGGTGGGAATGGGAACTGGTGCAGCCACTCTGGAAAACTGTGTGGAGGTTCCTCAAAGAGTTAAAAATAGATCTGCCCTATGACCCAGCAATTGCACTGGTGGGGATTTACCCAAAGATACAGATACAGTGAAACACCGGAACACCTGTGCCCCAATGTTTATAGCAGCCATATCCACAATATCCAAACTGTGGAAGGAGCCTCAGTGTCCATGTGTCCTTCGAAAGATGAATGGATAAAGAAGATGTGGTTTATGTATACAATGGAATATTCCTCAGCCATTAGAAACGACAAATACCCACCATTTGCTTCGACGTGGATGGAACTGGAGGGTATTATGCTGGGTGAAATAAGTCAATTGGAAAAGGATAAACATCATATGGTCTCATTCATTTGGGGAATATAAAAATTAGTGAAAGGGAATAAAAGGGAAGGAGAGAAAATGAGTGAAAATATCAGTGAGGGTGACAAAACATGAGAGACTCCTAACTCTGGGAAATGAACAAAGGGTAGTGGAAAGGGAGGCGGGTGGGGGTTGGGGTGACTGGGTGATGGGCACTGAGCAGGGCACTTGGCGGGATGAGCACTGGGTGTTATGCTAAATGTTGGCAAATTGAACTCCAATAAAAAGTTTTAAAAAGGAATTATTGTCCTAGTTTTTGAAATAAGGCTGCTGAGGTGAATACAGGTTAAATAATATGTTCATATAGTTAGTGAGTCTAAGGAACTTGAACCTCTACCTCTGTCTCTAAATCTGAACTTTTTATTAGATCACAAGTGAACTCCATATCCTTATCAGTCTAATTTAGAACTTTAAATACATTTATCTTTGTCTTTATTACATGCCATACACACACACTTAAACATGTGTTTGTGTGTGTGTGTGTGTGTGTGTGTGTGTTAGTCTGTGCATGTGTGTGTATTAAGTATCCAACTGGCAATAGGAATCCAGAGCCTCTAATTTTCCATCCTATTCATTAGCTATTGACAGCAGCTAACAATTTGCTATCACCTCCACTGAACCGTGACTTTTACTTTTTACTTTTAGGATAAATATGAATCCATGCTGAACAATACCAAGCAGATCACCAAGCACTTTTTGTATCCTCAAATGTAGTATCTAAGACTTGGAGACTTTTATTATAAAAAGACAAATCATGTATACTGATTAATAAAACTACCCCAACAAATATACTTGACCAATTAACATGCCAAGCACTCTCCAGAACTTATCACTATCCTGTCAATTTTAACTAATTTTTCACAAAAATATTTGCCCCAAGAGCAATCTCCTGGAAATTCTTCATAGAGTTATAGTCATATTTTTGTGACTACTCTTATGTTAAAAGTCACCATTTAAGAATATTTTGTTGCCAAAGGTTATTGTTTACTTATAGATTGAAAATATGAAGACCAGAGAGGCAAAATGATTTTACTAAAGGCCTATAGAGTGACCCATGGAATCAGAACTAAGGCTCTCGATTTCAACTTCACAGCCCTTTGCTCTTTTCCAAGCACTGAAGGGTCATTCTACAGAGTGAGCACAGTCATTTTATAATTGGTCTTCTATAGCCATGTAAGTGGAATCAGATGCTGTCAGATGACCTCAACAAATAACAGAATAGTAAAATGTGATATAGCAACATTTCTTTTCACTATTATTCTTTGAACTGGAATAATAATCAATATTAGGGGTAAAATAATGTCAAATGAACCTAAAGGAGTAGTAATTTCCCCTGGTTTCTTTCTTTGATCCAAAATTTAATATGGGTGCTTTGAAAACATCCTTTGATGCATCAGTTGAAATTCTCTAAGAAGTCTGGTTAAATAAACCATAAAGTTGAGACATTGCATCTAGGCTCTATGGTATATATCTTCCTTATATACCACTTTGTACGTGTTAAATCAGTATGAGGGCACTTAGACACTTGTAGCCCTTCCATTTTCAGAAACAAAGTTTAACTCTTTCTTTAGCCCTTTTTGGGGTTTATAAATGATTGTTTGGCACAAATATCTCAAGTTATCTAAAATTTTCCATGGATCCATGAAGTTGCCATTTAAAGCAGGAAGGCATCAGAACAAAAAAATGTTGTGGATAAAGAGTTGCTATCAACTGACCATAACTACCCAACCTAGATTTGAACCAGTGGAAGATGACTTACTTTTTTTTTTTTTTTTTGGAGGGGAAGAAGTTGTCAATAAAATGTAACATACAGGTAGATAACTACATAAACTCTTAAATGTATCCCATGATTAATTTTCATGACATAAACAGACTTGTGTGACGATTAAGCATATTAATAAAAACAAAACATTCCAGCTTCTCAGAATCTTGTCTTATTCCCTCTTCCAGTCATTTCCTTCTACACTCACAAGGGTAGCCATTATACTGACTTGTACTGTCATAGATTAGCTTTGCCTGTTATTGAACTTTATAGAAGTGTGATACTCTTTTAGTGTCTGGCTTCTTTTTCTCAATATTATACTTGTAAGACTCATTCATATGGTTGCATCTAGTTGTGACTTGTTCTCTCTGGTATTCCATTATGCGAATATACCAAAATTTATCTATTCTAACATTTTTGTGTGTTAGAGAGTTCCACAAAACACTTAGTAAGTTTCAATTATACAGTACAGTGTTATCAACTATAATCACCATGTTCTACATTAGATCCTCAGAACTTATTCATCTTCTAGATGAAAGCTAGAACTCTGCTATCAATTTCTCCCTATTTCCCTCACCCCCTAGCCCTTGGCAACCACTTTTTTTACTGTTTCTGTGAGTTTTATTTTATTTTATTTTGCTTTTTCGATTCCACACATAATTGATACTATGCAGTATGGTCTTTCTCTTTCTGACTTAGCATAATGACTTCAAGGTTCATCCATGCTGTCTTAAATGGCAGGATTTCCTTTCTTTCTCATTGCTGAAAAATACTCCATACACACACACACACACACACATATATATGTATATATATATACATACATACATATATATATATTTTTTACATCTTCTTTATACATTCATTCATTGAAGGACATGTGATTATTTCCATATCTTGGCTAATGCTGCATTGAACTGGGAAGGTAAGAGATAGTGGTAGTGCTACATATATCTTTCAAGTTAATGCTTTCTTTTCCTTTGGATCCAGAATTGGGATTACTGGATCATATAGTAGTTCTATTTTTAATTTTTTGGGAAACCTCCATACGTTTTCCAAAGTGGCTGCACCAGTTTACATTCCTACCAACAGTAAATAAACAAAGATTCCCTTTTGTCCATATCCTTGCCAAGACTTATCTCTTGTCTTTTTGTCAATAGCCACTCTAACAATAGTGCAGTAATGTCTCATTGTGGTTTTGAATTGCATTTCCCTGAGGATTAGTGATGCTGAGAATCCTTTCATGTATCTGTTAGGCATTTATATGTCTTCTTTGGAAAGATGTTTATTCAGTTCCTCTTTCCAACTTTTAATCAGATAGGGATTTTTGGGGGGGAAGGAGAGGTTATTTTGATGTTGTGTGAGTTATTTATATATATTTAATATAAATTATTTATATATATTAATTACATATAAAACCCCACTTATTGCAAAATAAACCACTTATAAGATATTTATAAGATATGTAATTTGCAAACATTTTCTCCCACTCCATAGGCTGTCTTTTCATTTTGTTGATGGTTTCCCTCACTGTGCAGAAACTTTTTAGTTTGATGTAGTCCCATTTAGTTTATTTTTGCTTTTTTGCCTTGCTTTGGTGTAATAGAAAACAAAACAAAACAAAAACAAAAAACATTGCCAAGACTAATGTTAAGGAGCTTATCCCCTATGTTTTCTTCTAGAAGTTTTATGGCTTCAAGTCTTATATTCAGTTTTTGGTCTACTTTGAATTGATTTTATGTAAGGTGTAAGATAGGGGTCCAATTCCATTCTTTTGCATGTGGCTGTCCAGTTTTCCCAATATCATCTGTCGAAAAGACTAATCTTTATAATTTATATACCATTTATGATTACATCAAAAGAATAAAATATTTAGGAATAAATTTAACTAAGGAGGGGAATGATCTGCACACTGAAAACAATAAGATATTGATATTGAAGATGACACAAACAAATGGAAAGATATTCCATGTTCCATGTTCATGGATTAGAAGAATTAATATTGTTAAAATGTCCATACTACCCAAAATAATCTACAGATGGATTGCAATCTCTACGCAAATTCCAATGTCATTTCTCACAGAAATAGAAAAAAAAAAAACCAAACCTTAAATTCGTATAGACTCACAAAGATCTTACTTAAGTAGCAAAACAATCTTGATAAAGAACAAAGCTTGAGGCACCACACTTTCTGACTTCAAACTATATTTTAAAGCTATAGTAATCAAAACAGCATAATATTGGCATAAAAACAGACACATAGGTCACTGGAATGGAATGGAGAGCCCAGAAATAAATGCATGCATATATGGTCAATATATGACAAAAAAGTCAAGATGATCTACTTAAATCTTGATGGGCATTTGGCTAACATGAATAGTGCTGCCATGAACAATCTTATACACGTGTTTTTGATGAACATGTATATTTGTTTCTGTTGGGGTTGTATCTGAGAGGGGAACTGCTTGTTTATAGGTATATATATATATTTAAAATATATGACCCATTTTTCCAAATGGTTGTATCAAGGTACACTCCCAAAAGCAATGTATGAGAGTTATGGTTGTTTTCATATCCTAGCCAAGCTTTGGTGATGCCTTTGTTTAATTTTAGCCATTTGTGTGGATATGAAATGATGTTGCACTATGATCTTAATTTGCATTTTCCCAATGACTAATGAAGTCTAGCACCTTTACGTGACTTTATTAGCCATTTGGATATCCTCTTATGAAGAGCCTGCTCAAGTGTTTTGCTCTTTTTCTTACTGAGTTGATCGCATCTTATTGATTGGGAGTTCTTTATATGAAGAATGAACTTAAAAAAAAAAAAAAAAAAAAGAATGAACTTCTTCATATGAGTTGTATATTTTTTAAATATGTATTTGTAGGAAATATCTTGTCCCATTGCATGGTTATATTTTCACTCTCAACATGAAAGAGGTTCTTAATATTGTTTAATATACCAAATTTTCCATTATGGCTACTATTTTTATGGCATATTTATGAAATCATGAAATATCCCCAAGTTGTAAAGCTATTCTGCTTTTCTTTAAAAACTTTGTTTTATACTTTTACATTGTAGACTTGCAGTCCATCCGATTTTGATTTTTCTGAGATGAGAATCCCAATAATTTTTTTCTTATATGGATATACAATTGATCATCATGATTTATTGAAAAGACCATTCTTTTTCTACTGCAATGCAAAGTCACCTTTGTCATGTATTATACTACACTATCCGTTGGTCTCTGTCTATCCTTGCATCAATTCCACAGCTTTATAATACGTCTTGATATCTGGTAGCATACAGATTTCTTCTTTGGATAAACTTGCCTTTTGATTTCCACAAATATTTTAGAATCACTTTGTCAATTTCTACATAAAAAAATGTCTCTAAAATTTTTATTGGAAATACACAGAATCTATTTTCAGTTTGTGGAGAAATGGCATGATTGTAATACCACATTTTCTGATTCTTGAATATAGTATATCATTCCATTGACTATGATATATTTGATTCTCTCAATAATGTTATAGTTTGGGATGCCTGAGTGGCTCAGAGGTTGAACATCTGCCTTCGGCTCAGGGTATGATCCCAGATCCAGAGATCGAGTCCCACATCAGGTTCCCCGAGAGGAGTCTGCTTCTCCCTCTGTCTGTGTCTCTGTCTCTCTGTGTCTCTCATGAATAAATAAAATATTAAAAAATAATGTTATAGTTTTCAGTGTAGAGGCCTTACATACTTCTTGTGTTATATTTATTCCTAGGTATTTAATAGTTTTGATGTTATTGTAAATGGTAAAATTTTTATACTTCATATTGTATTGATTGATATCTCAATTTCATTCTAAAATCATAAAGAATCAGACTTGAAATGTCCCTTATAGGCCAAGGGAAAATAGCTAGTAAGTGATAGCAACATATTTTGGGCACATGTTCTAAAGATAGAGCCTTGAGTGGACAAAATACATCCTCCGGAAGTTAGTGAGATCTTTGTTCAGTTTCTAGCTCCACCACTAACAAAAGTCAGTGGCTCTCTGAATCTCAATTTTCTTCCCTATAATGTGGTGTCATTATGGTTACTAGATATAATTGTGTAAAGTATCTAGAACCATGTATGTGTAACAAATGGCAGTTGTTGTTATTCAGATCATAGGATGGTGCTTTTTTTTTTTTTCCTCCAATATACTGTGCTATTCTTTCTGGTTCTTCCTTTTTGGCTACTTCCTCAACCAAAAATTTTTAAAAATATCATCTAGCATTTTGCTTTCAACTATTTATTATTATTGTGTATTGCTTATAACTTGATATATTCTCCAATATACTTGAAATAACTAATGATAAAACTCACATGTATACCAGGGAAATTAAGAATAAAGCCTAAAAAAGAAATCTATACTTGAATAGTAAAATCTCCTAAGATTTTAAAGGTAGGATGGTTAATGCACTTGATCATTAAATACAGTTCTGAAATTCCTAGTAGCCAAGATCAAATGGGATCTCCATTGCCAGACTCAAGGAAGCATAAAAATTCTTGGGAAAAAGATAACTGTTTTCCAGGAACTTAGTTACAAAAAAGACATATCATATGCGAATAAAAGACAATAAATTTAATACTAGTTTTGCAGACTACTTTGACATTTTCTTTATATTTGGTACCAACCCTGAAGGAATGCCAATGCAGAACATTACTCTGTAAATCATGAGATTTTATCTTTAAGAAGTTAAGTTCTAATATACTCAATCTAAACTATTTTCTGATATTTAAATTTATTTAGTATAAATAATTAAGTTACGGTGATATTATTTTGAAAAAAATAAAAGAAATCCATTTAAAATTCTTCTTATACTTAGCCTTCAAATGTCAATAACCTCAACTATAATATTGGCAGGAGCTTAATGAAAGACAAATCATGGAGATTTCTGGCAGACACCCCTGATGGTATGAATCCTGAGTATTATTTGGCTTAAGATACATATGACTGGGGATCCAGCGGTTTAGCGCCTGCTTTCGGCCCAGGGTGTGATCCTGGAGTCCCGGAATCAAGTCCTGCGTTGGGCTCCCTGCATGGAGCCTGCTTCTTCCTTTGCCTGTGTCTCTGCCTCTCTCTCTCTCTCTCTCTCTCTCTCTCTCTCTCTCTGTGTGTGTGTGTGTGTCTCTCATGAATAAATAAAATATTTTTTAAAAAAAAGATGCATATGACTTTAAGACCAATTACATGGCTGATGTTGTACTCAATTACAAATACTGGAGCCCTCAAAGCTTAGGCATTTCACTAGTCTTAGTTGCCACCTCTTAGCAGATGACTTCCCAACCTAGATCTTTACCCTAACTTCTCAGCTCAGCTACATGCACACTCAGATTCCAATATCGATATTATCATTTACTATCTACCAGTAATTCATATTTAACATGTGTGAAATTAAACTCATTCTCAGATCTGCTCTTTTATCTCCTTAATTTCTACTTCTGTTAAAAGAACCCTCAAACCCCCAGATGTTTAGCTTAGATCTGAGAACTTCTTTAATTGCTTCCATCCCATGTAGTGGTATACAAAGCTGAAAGGCAAGGGAAGCATTCTTCTCTGGGTGCAGACAGTAAAAGGGGCATTGACTGTAGAGAATTGAGAACAACCGTAAAACTAACCAAAAATGGGTCGAGTTTTTATTATCATCAATTATTGGCATTTCTAACCATGTCAATCTCCCCCACATCCTAGTTTCATATAATCTGTTGTCCCTGTGCTCTTGAAGTTGAATTAATTGTGAAGTTATGTCCTTTTAACCTCTGAGATAACTCTTTTCTATGTTCCTAACCTCAGGCTCTCATTGCCTTATGGTCATTTTGCACTTAAGACTTTTCTTCTTCCAATTCTTATACAAGCTACCAGGGTAAAAACAAATAACAAACAAGTTCTGAACATTTCATTCCTCAGCTGATAATCCCTTAGTAGCTCCCTGTTACCAACAGAATAAAGTTCAAAATTGAGCTTTGTATTCAAGGCCTTGGTGGTCTCCCTCTCTTTCAAACACCCTTCTCTCCATACAGTTTCCAGAAAGAACCACAGACTCTATTTCATGTATATGCTTTACTTCTCCGATTCTTTTCCTTACTCTTTCACCTCATCTCTGTCTACATTCTACTCATTCCTCTTCAAAGACCGTCTCACTGTTAACCTCCTACATCAGTATCTCCCTATGTCAACTGCAAGAAAACTCTTCTCTGAGTTTGCCTAGCATTTTATCTGGTCTCTTTTATAGTGTTTGATACTTCATACTTTGTATATCACAGATTTTTTTCTTAGCTTTTATTATAGACTATAAGCTTCAAGTAGCCTGGCATACACTTGGCATTTAATAGATAATTCTGCTTACTTACTGTTACTCATAAACTCCTTGGAGTTAAGGCCAAATCTCATTCATATGAGCCCTCAGCAACATCCCAATTCTTTACATTTATTCTTTAAATAAATATCTCTTGAAATGAAGGAAGTATATAATATTCAGTTACTAATCTTGTGATTGTTGTTAAATATTCTCTTCTTGTTCTTTCCTCCTGTTCATAATTCCCAAGGAAAGGCCGGCCCTGAACAATGCTATCTATTCAATTGCATTTTGCTTCCCATCAAAACCACATGTTCTCAATAAGTTTCTTTCATGTTCTAAAGGGTTTAAATAGGCATAGAATCCCCAAAACTTTCACTTCAAGGCCATTATGAATTTTCTCTTTTTTGAACTCTCAGAACATATTATTTATATTATTCATTTGGTTCTTAATCATATATTTCTTTGTTACATGTCTTATATTTTTAACTCATGCATTGTTTTTTTCCCCCCAAGGGCTGGATATTTCTTCTTAACCACAATGAAATTCTTTTGTGGATGAGGGCCTTGTATTAAGCTCTGTTTTCCCTCCCAACATCTAACACAGGGCTATTTTTTTTTTATGAATTGTTTTTTTGAAAGTATATTGCCTAGAACTTTATACTAAATACCTCCCTTTTTCTTATTAGTAGAGTTACATTTAAATTTGGTAAAATTAAAGTTGAAATACATCAAATGCCATGCAATTCTTGTCAATTAATTTTCCTTAATCTTATAGGATTATAAGACTGAATTTAGAATTATAGAAAATATATTAGTTAGTCAGCAAGAACTTTACATAACATTAAAGTCACAATTCCTATACTGAAATTGATCTTTTGATTTTAGAAAGATTTTTTTAAAAATATTTATTTATTCATGAGAGACAGAGAGAGAGAGAAGCAGGATCCATGAAGGGAGCCTGATGTGGGACTCAATCCCGGGACTCCAGGATTATGCCCTGAGCCACCCAGGTGTCCCAAGAATTTAGGAAGATTTTTAAAGGAAATTAAGATATATAAATTATTTTATGTTATTCGGTTAATAGTGGATATAAAAACTAGTAACAATTGAAAAAAAATATCTTATGCTCTTTGAATGTTTACTGATTGCCAGATACTTGGCATATATTTAATTCTTACACATACAGTAGATGGCAAGTATTATTATAGTCCTGTTACAGATGATAAAACGAGAGCTTAGTGATAGAATTAACTTGGCCAGGGTCTCACAGACACTATGTGTGAAAATAGGGATTCTACTCTTGGTTTGACTATAAACTCTGTGTTCAAATTGGTAGGTTGACTGCTTTTCCAACCAAAAAAAGGACTGTTCCCCTTTTCTACTGATAAGTGCTTTTCCCAACAATTCATTATGAAAATATTCACACATGCAGAAAAGTTAGAGGAACTGTATAGTAACCACCATACACTTGCACTCTAATTCTACAAATCTTAACATTTTGCTATATTTGCTTTATCACAGCTTTATCAAATGGATCTACCCATTTGTCCATTTATCAGTCTATTTCTTTTAAAACATTTCAAAATAAATTGTGGACATCAACAGATTTCATTGCTAAAACTTTCAGTACATATTATTAACCAATGTTCATGCTCAATTGTTTTGAGGAGAGTTTTAATATAATCAAGTGGAATTTTTCTTAATCACATAGACTTTCAAAACTTCCTTAGAAACATTTTTCTTCATGTAGCAATTCAAATCTTCAAACTTTCAGAGTTCCTTGGTGGCTCAATCAACTAAGCGGCTGCCTTTGGCTCAGGTCATGATTCTAGGGTCCTAGGATTAAGCCCTGGGTTCATGATTCCAGGGTCCTGGGATTAAGCCCTGGGTTCAGAGTCTCTGCTCAGCACGGAGTCTACTTCTCCCTCTGCCCCTCCCTCCTGCTTGTGTTCTCTCTCTTACTCAAATAAATAAATAAAATCATTAAAAAAAAAAAAAGAAAAAGAAATGGCCTCACTTTAAAAACAAACAAAAACCCAAATCTTCAAACTTTCTCTACCATCTTTCAAAAATATGTATCTGTGTCATAGGGAATGTGATGTGAAAGTGATGGTTTTCACATTTCTTTAAATGAGGCAAGCATTCCACTACCTATGTCAGTTATAAGCTGGTAGGTCAAGTCTGAAAATGATAGCCTCTTTATGCTGTCTCTGGCTAGTTCCTTTGATATACATATAAATGAAAAAAAAAAGTCAATGATGTCTATGATGTTTCCTGTGGCAGTTATAATTCAAGAGCCTGAATAATAGAACAATTTATGTGTTCTAAAGTTTTCTTATCACTCTGACAATATGCACAAATGCACATTACCCCTTGTACACACTCCACACTACTGTGATAACTTATTTGCTTAATGATATTTGCTAATGAAGTCATATTTAAGCTGTTAGCTTTTTACAGTCTTCTGAGAGTGGTCTTGGAGTTTTGTGGTGGTACTGATATAAACAAGAGATTCACATATTCATAAAGCTCCTCCTCAGTGCTGATTCGTACCAGGACCTGAGTTTTCGGTAGTCTCTGTCAAACTGTGAATTATGGAAGTAGCTGTGAAAAACTGGTATTTTTCTAAAATGCTGTTGTTGGTTTTATTCATCAGGATTCCTAGGCAAGTGACTTATTTCATTTTATTCATTAGGATTCCTAGGTAAGTGACTTGTTTCAGGGTTCCTGCTCTGACACTAATGCCTGCTGGGATAGGGCATTTCCCTGTTATGTTCACTTAAGATTACAGTGGGAAAATCCTTACTTTTTTTTTATAAGATGGGCCACAGAAGACAATCCTACCAGTATTGACTGAGTGGCTCAGATTAGAATGTTCTGAGTCGTATTCATTCACCATCTCCAGCCTTCCTCTTTTATACTCTTGCCATTTCGGCAAAAGTTACAGGAAACAAAAATGTGTCATTTAGTGTATTAGTTCTCCATAATTAGAGACTCTAACAGTGGTTAGAGACTCAACAGACCTGATAGGAGTGATTATTAAACTAAAGAATTCAGAGCCCTATTGAGATTAGCTAATTCACAGTGTCAGAGGGGACTAGGTTTGAGAATCTTCCTTTTAACAAGCATTTCCCTGGTGAATCTGAAACAACTGTAATGTGAGAACCACTGATTAGAACAGGTTTCTCCTAGAGAGAAAAATCTTACAGGTAAACTATAGTTACAATATAATAAAAATACAGACAATGGAATGACTTGTAGGTCAAATCTTACTTGAATAAAATCCAGAGGATAACTAAGCTGTTTGGAAATGTTTAAATTTTGTTCTTAATAAAATTTCCAATTTGTAAAAAGTGACCTTAACACTTTGGAGTAAATTTTCTTTCCATATCTATAAGTGCTCTGATCTCAATAGGAGAAACACACCACATTTTTAAACCTACTTAATTCTTATAAAATTCCTAGAGAGTTGTTTTTGTTGCATAGTTATAATGGGTTTTTTGTTTTGTTTCGTTTTGCTTTTCTTTTTCTGGTAGGTACCTGAGAGGTTTCTGGCAAAAGTGATCACGAGATGCAAAGGACTAGAGTCCTGCAAACAGTCATTTCTATTTGATGGTAAAAGTAAAAGGAGTCATGTAATCCTTTCTTATCTGTAATGTAAACAGCAGCTAGTCTGGTCCCTTCATTAAGAGTGAATATTTAATCAATGGGTAAATTCAACTACTTTGTTCAACATACCACTAGGCTCCCCGGAGGATTGCCCAGAAACATAAGATTTGTTAATGGCCTTTCAGAATATCACAGGCTTTTGAGAGGTGTGATGTGGATAGAAAGAAACATGAAACAAAGAAGTCCATATGTTCCACCAGTCGTACATAGAAGTATGGGAGATGGAGAAAGGAATACCAGCTGCTATGATTAAGAATGGTTTCACAAAAGTTTGAACTTGGTCTTTAGAAGTAAGTAAGACTTTCAGTAGAATAAGAAAAAGAAAAGGTTGAGAATTTAATCTGATCATGGTGCAGAGGTGCATCCAGGTTAAATACGGTTAAGGGGAGAGGTTTGGTCTGGAATCACAAGGTTGAAAAGTGTAAATGGTGCTTGATTTCAGATGCAATGGCAGACTAAGGAGTTTGAATTTTTTAAAAAAAGATTTTAGTTATTTATTCATGAGAGCTAGAGCTAGAGAGAGAGAGGCAGAGACACAGGCAGAGGGAGAAGCAGGCTCCACGCAGGGAGCCTGACGTGGGACTCAATCCGGGGTCTCCAGGATCACACACCCTGGGCTGAAGGCAGGCGCTAAACCGCTGAGCCACCAGGGCTGCCCAGGAGTTTGAATTTTATAGGAGGTTCTGATGAACCCTCTGGGAGGTTCAGATTAAGATAATGATTGAATGTGAGTGGGGGATGGGAGAAATAGGTTATGCGGACTAAGGAGGGCACTTGTGATGAACACCAGGTGATGTGTGGAAGTGTTGAATCATATTGTATACTGGAAACTAATATTACTACACTGTATGTTAACTAACTGGTACTTAAATAAAAACTTAAAAAAAAAGAGAGAGAAAAGGAAAGCGGTTTTCAGTTCCTCAAAGAACTGGGTTGCAAACCAAATAACTTTATAGTTGATGTACTCATTGACTACATCTTAGAAAAAAAAAATTATGTAGCTGAAAAAAACACTTCTACTTAGAGAAGTTGTTCTAATTAAAAAGCAACAACAATAATGACACAATATACCCTACTTATTCTAACTATCCATTGGCACACTCCAATAATTATGGATTTAGCACTGTTCTTGATGTGGGCAAGACCTGTTCTGAATACTCAGTATACATGCATGTGCATTAAGCTTACCATCACCAAACATTCTAAAGACTAAGGATGACACATTTCTCTTGCCTTTGTGAAAGGGATATTATCCTGTTTCCCAATCTAAAGAGATATTGGGGGACATGTCTAAAGAAAAAAATGTAAGAAAGCCAAGGACATACTCTGTCTCCTTCAATCCTCTATTCTTTCCTACTTTGGCTCTTTACTTCTCAAGCATTCTTATGATACAGTTAGTATCCTGCTGCAAATGCAGGAGCCAATCCCAGAATTCTTTGATTCAATGGAATCTTTAAATTGGGCAGGACTTGGAGGGGGTAGCTTATCTCTGAAGATCTCTTCCAAGATGACTCACTCATATGCTAGCAAGGTAGTGCTGACATTTAGCTGTCAGCTCAGCATGAACTGTCAGCAGAGGCTTTAGGTTCTTTTCAACATGGTCTTCTCCATACACTGAGATGTATAAGCTACTTAATAGCGTGGCAGCTTGGTTTCAAGAGTGAATATTCTGAGACACAGTATATGGAATCTTCCAGCCTCTTAAAGCATAAACCCTAGAACTAGAAAGCTTCACTTGCCCTGTATTCTATTGGTTCAACCCAGATTCAAGTAGAGGAAACTAGACAACCCCCTTCTTGACAAAAGGGATGTTAAAAAATTCAGACATTTTTAATTTATCAAAAAGGTAAGATTACTTAGCAACTGTATATTATTGTGAAAGCTTCCTTATTCTTTACCAGTTCATATTCCTACAAGGGAGGACAAATGGTACTTGTGTAGTAATATATAACATCTAGGTACAGGCACATCATATTAGGATTAATATAGGCCTTATATAATTGGAAGCAAAGATCTACTTTGAAGTAAGTCTTCATATCTGATTTTGGTGCTGAACTTACTTTCTAAAAAAATTACTATTTACTCTTTAACTATCTCATTTATTTTAAAGATGTGTTATCTTGCATTCATGATTAAGCTTGGTAACTAACTGGACTAATTGGCTATGCCATCAAGAAAGCATAAAGCCTATTAACACTGTTTAAATGTTACCTCTAGCACGCTAAAGTTCCTTTAATAAGAGTATTTGACTTTTCTGTAGATTTACTTTCTCTTCTCTGCTAAACACTTTGCCTCAAACAAATTATTGTACTGATTGTTCCAGATTTCTTATATATTTTGAAGTCTACATGCTACATTTGTCTTTTTAAGTTCAAATATCATAGCTTTCCATATTTTGTTACAGAGCCTTGGCTGCATGTTTATTCTGTTATATTGGATTATAACTGGAAGCCCATAAAATCTTTAAAAGCTTCATTTTAGAAGAATAATCCAACACTATAAAATGATACTTAGTGGGTAAACATTTTCTGATTGAAGAGAAAATACTGTCAGTTCTGTTTCCTCAAGTCAAAGTAATCTATTGATAGTGGAAGACTTTGCATACAATACATAAAATAAAAAAAGAGTACTATTTTATATAGTGTTTTCTTTAAAAAAGATAAAAGAATCACACTATTTTTAAAAACTCAGTCAAGTATTACAAAGATGATTCAACATTTTTTAACCAAACTATTCACATTCAAGGAGAGGTACACTGAAAACTATCATTGTATATTTTAGAAGAGAAAATTTAGAGACAAATATTTTAGAAGTATATACTTAGAATTGCATTAGACATAATGTACTTACTCTATATTACTAAAAAAGGATTTTAACGGTCAACTATGATCAAAAACAAGACTTACAATTATTTTCTAAATTATAACATTAAAAATTAACAGCAGATTATTCAAAACCTCAATGCTATTCATTTCTCAGCTAATGTCTTATGACTATTAGTCAACATCATAAAAATGCCATTATTTCATTTAATTTTTTTGATGCCTGTGGGATGGGGCTGGGAGAAAAAAAAGAAAGCCTTATATCAAAAGAATGACCTCATTTACTCTAAACACAATTGAGTAGAAGATTAAAAAGTCAGAAGAGTTATTGGCAACACCTGATCTTGAAAAATAAAATAAGGAAAAAAAGTCCTGGGGCATTTTGTCAGTGGTGGGATTAACGTAAAGTAATTACTGTGATGTGTCAACAAAAGAAGAGATCATTTAATAGAGGAATCAAAAAATATCCTACTGTTGAGAATATGTTAGAAAGGAAAGGAACATTGGCTTAGATAACAGTTTACTCAAATTTAGATATGAATGTGAAATCTATTCTACCAAGAGGTATCATCTACTTATTCATTTATTATTTGTTTAGTTATTTCTATACCCAAAATGGGGCTTGAACTCATGACCCTAAAATCAAGAGGTGCATGCTTTACTGAATGAGCCAGCCAGTCACCCTCTAAGGGTTACTTTTAATGGCTTTGTGACCAAGACTCTTATAGGCCTAATTTCCTAATTTCCTGGGATCTTAGAGAATCTTACTCTGAATCACCCCAGCTTTCATTAATGCACTTTAGGATTTGGCATAGCCAGATATTATCCAAACACATTCCAATCTCAAATCTGGGGCTGGTAAAATGGTTGGTTGTTCTAGATGAGTGCTTATTTGGGGGAGATGCTAGGAAGCAATTCTTGACTTTATGCACCTGAATGGCTCATGAGTTAGGAATGATAAATGGGGACTAGGTTTTTGAATCTCAGGTTCAAGGGTAAGGGCACAAGATCGAAACCTGAAGTAATAAGGTTGGAACTCATGCATCATATACATTCCCAAAGAAGGTCAGGTAAATAAGGAAAGATAGAGAGGCAGATAAAATAGACCATTCATGCAGAATTTAAAAAGTTAAATTTAATGATTTCTAAAGCTCTACATTAACTTACAAAGAATTCGGTTTCAAAATGTTAGTATTAGTGTGAGAATTCAGAAGTCAAAGTACTTGACTATCTCTACAGTGAAATGTTTTTATTAACCAAGCTTAGAGTTCACCATTTCTATTACAATGAATAAAATGAGGATGGATTTCATGGGCATGTTGCACAGAGCCCTGTGGTTAGGAGTGCCCCAAGCTTGGTTAAATGCTCTGAAATTCTTGAGATTCTCCATCTTGAAATTCTTAATAATTTTTTAACAAAAGGCCCCGTATATTCATTTTGCACCATATATTATGTACTTGGTCTTGAATAAAGTCTCTTATGACTGGGCTATATATTAATATTCAGAGAGAATAAACAAAATATTTAGAGAAAATGGAGTGTTGGCTACAGTAATCCTTTGTAAATATTCTTTTCTGGTGCCCCATCTTCCTAAAGCAATTTTTTCATGTTCTCCTTATACTAAGGCTGGATAGGAAAGTACCTGATGTAGGAAGATTTTAACTCCTTCTGGACATAAGAAATGTAAAGGGAACTGATAGACAAACCTAATGAAGAAATCTAATAGGAATTAATTCCTAGTGATAAATGCTTAGGGTAAATGTTTTTGGTGATAGATTTTTCTCCACTTTTCCTTTTACACAAATTACGGACTTGATTTACTTTAATGCCTGAGCTGAGAAAAGGAGCCGTTTACTCTACACTCTTGCTCCCTACCTTGACTTCACGTCTCCTAGCAAGGAAAATCCCTTTCCCTGCTTCCCCACAACAATTTTCTTTACTAACTCTTCCTCAATATACTTTGTATAGTTTTCTAGCTCTCTGTATAAAGGGGTGGCAGGAAAACATTGCCTCCCCAATCAAATACCAATTGAAATTGCCCATTGGTTGTGGATGATTTTTACCTCAGTCACTAGACACAATTTCCAAGACGATTTCTCTTTATGCTCCTTTACATCACCCCCAAACCTTCCCTCCCACAGCATAATGAATCTCAATGCAGCTGAATCATGCAGGTCTGATTTAGCCTGCAAAAATGTCAGTCAAAGCAAGCAAGATGTACTCTTTGGCCTTGAGTGCTCTAAGCTGCTATGAATCATAGGTTTAGTTTTTGCCAAATGAAAAGTGATTTTACTTGCAAAAAAAATATCTGTGGAGATACTTATGGCTTTTAACTCACAGGGAAAATGTACTAAAATCATCCAGGGGAAAGGAGACTCTGTGTGTGTGTGTGTGTGTGTGTAAATCTTTTATGAGACCTAAAAAAAGGAACCAGAATTTACTGCATTTGCTTTCAATTAAAATCTTTTCATTTTTCAGCTTCAACTAACAGGTGTTAACCATTAGACTAATAAATTGCTTCTTCAAATGGACCATATCAATGAGTTAGATATTTAATAAGGTTCAAATTTTTTGTAAGGGAGCAATTCAGTTAGGAAGACTTTTAAAATTAGTTGCCAAAATATTGAACAATATGATATTTTCTCTAACTCATACTTATAAGCACAGTATAAAAATGGTTTTGTGAATACTGCATTCTATAATCTTGGAGTTTCTGTTCTTAGGAAAGAAAAAAATTTACAAAAAAATTGTTAACCTTCTTGTTCACCTTGGAATCCAATTCCACAAATTGCAAGCGCTGTTCTGTTAGTATGGCACTTCATCCTTAGCCACAGAACACCTATAATGGTCAAAGGAGCTTTCATTTCTTATGAGAACTGTCTATCCTGACTTTTAAAGTGCAACTTAAGACATTGTTCAATATGTTCAGTCTCTACTAGCCTTCAGCTAATCCAAGACTCCTCTAAACAATGGTTATCTAGTACAGTGGCAGCCCCATTAAGCTGTCTGAAACATCTCATCTTATTTTTTCCCCAAGATTGTTCTTGTTATGAACAATTTTTGTAGCATAGAAAAAAATTGTGAAGGAGTAAGCATTTCAGATAACATTTCAGATTAGGCTATTATAGTAAAATTGAACATCCCAATCAAGTCATCGAGCTTCTAAACTGATTTACTACATCGATGATCTTTTATGTTTTTAACTATTTGGAAGAGACAGAAAACTAGAACTGATTTCTCTCCTGAAAATATACTCAAGAAAGGAAAGCACAGAAAAGAGTAAAGCTGGTATATTAGATTCATAGTCTGCTGAAAACATAATAAAAGAGGGCATTTTCTAAAAATGCTGAGAGATGATATGACCTAACAAGATTAAGAGACAGACTGTAAGCAAGAAGCCTGTGAATGCTTGTCTTGGTTGCATCAATCACTTTGGGAAAATTATTTAATCCTGGTTATCCTTATATTTCTTTCTCTGTAAAACGGGGATGATGTTTCTTACCATAGTGCTAAGGCAGCATATCTGATAAATAATGGATCTTTTCTGTTACTAAATATACTTTAATTTCTGTAAGACCTGGCTTCCTAAGAAGTTAATACCATTTGTTGCATAAGACCAAAATGTTGTATTTTTTAAACATTTTTTTGCTTTTTAGGTGAAACATTTTTAATATACTTCATTTACCCTGAAGCAGATACTTACTTTTTAAAGGTAGGGACATATTTTTAAAATGCTTGACTTGTAAATCAAGAATATTTTTCTAAACTGTTTGCACTATATGTTTTGCATTTCACACCTACTGAGCATGCAGGTATATTAAGAAAACCCATCAATAAATTCTTTAGAAGACCACGATTAACAGTATGTATTCCAAGGAATTTTCAGTGGTTTTATTAATGCTTTATTCAAACTACTAATTAATGTCACCAGAAAGACCTCTAAGTATTTTTTTCTCAAATTTTGGAAGCTAACCATTTTAAATAGGAATCTATTTTCTGTAGACTGCAGCTTATTTTTACAATATCAGTTTGTTTTATTGACTTCAAATATGTAACTTTCTCAGCTTCAATTATTGTATGTATGAGTAATAGACATTTAATTGCTAATTTGTTGGAAGATCTATGTCTCAATATGCTTTTGACATACCTTAACTTGAAGAGGATGATATTTATTTTAAGTAAGTTTAATCAGTTAACTTTCTCACTGATCTGTTCAAACTATTTTTCTTTTTTTAAATTTTTCTTTCTTTATGAAAAACAGCTTAGTAGGGCAGCCCCAGTGGCTCAGGGGTTTAGCACCGCCTTCAACCCAACCGCCTTCTTGTGATCCTGGAGACCCAGGATTGAGTCCCACATCAGGCTCCCTGCATGGAGCCTGCTTCTCCCTCTGCCTCTGTCTCTGCCTCTCTGCCTCTCTCTCTCTTTTCTCTCTCTCTCTCTCTCTCTGTCATGAATAAAGAAATAAAATCTTTTAAAAAAAGAAAAAGAAAGACAGCTTAGAAAATATTGAGTATAAAAAAATAAGACAATTCCATATCATTGATTACATATCTTTAGAGTTTTACTGCCATGCTCCAGTGACCTCTAATCTTCATTGCGTCTAATATGCCATTTTTACTTATAGCTTCATTTTGAAGATTTTAAGAATTTATGGGATTTGTGTTTAAAATAGTAATACTGCTATCAATGTGTTCATTAGATGGCATAAATTTTTAGACCTCTTCATATATATTTCCCTTTGAATTTTTCAGTTAAACAAAACAAAACAAAATAAACAACATTCAGGGCAGTACAACCTTGATCCAAGTTTTGTGGAACCTAGAACTTTTAGAGTTTTAGAATCCCTCTTTAAGAAAAAATAATATAAAATTAAGAATACAGTATTAAATACCAGTATTTACAAAGGTCCTGTGCATATAAGGAGCCTTTACACTTAAGCTTCATTCACTTCAAAGCCAATCCACTTCTTGAGCAAAAGCTGTTTGACTCTTCCATTTTGTTCTAAGACACACACATGCAAAGAAATCTAGAACCCAAGACACTATGTTTAGTAGTAAAAATAGGAATAATAACCATTACTAATTAAAAAGTGCTTATAAAATGTATAAGGTGCAGGAAAGCCTTTCATATGTATTGATCTCATTAAATTCTTGTAACCACGCTATGAGGCTGCTATAATTATTTTTATTTTATGGATGAGGAAACTGAGCTCAGATAAGTAATATGACCTAAAACATCCAACTATCAGGTGATGCATCTGAAATATGAAACCAGCTGTGAATAACTCCAAATTCAGAGATAATCATGACTAATTGAAACAAAGAGCCCTTGCTTGCTTTCTTTTCTTTCTCTCTATAAAATGTGATTAATATCTTTAATAATTCTATTACTTCTAAATCCTTACATAAAAGGGCATTATAGTTTGCAAACACATCTTTAAAAAAAAGATAACCCTAATGTTGAAGTTATAATACAAATTTTTAATTACTGGCACTACACTATAAAGCAAAATGAAGAACATCTTATTTAAATAAAACTAAGATAATATTTCACTAGGAATAAATCCACATCAAACACATTTTTCTTCTCTATGTATCTGTAGCAAATGGTGGTATTTTATTGGCTAATTTAAAAACAAATGCAAATTAAAAAAATAATGAAAGCCATATTTTGTTCAGGAATACTATTGTAGGGATCCCTGGGTGGCGCAGCGGTTTGGCGCCTGCCTTTGGCCCAGGGCGCGATCCTGGAGACCCGGGATCGAATCCCATATCAGGCTCCCGGTGCATGGAGCCTGCTTCTCCCTCCGCCTGTGTCTCTGCCTCTCTCTCTCTCTGTGACTATCATAAATAAATAAAAATTAAAAAAAAAAGAGAAAAAAAAAAAGGAATACTATTGTATACATACCACATAGGTTGTTTTTACAGCAGATATTAGTTTGTCAAACTTCAATGGCAAAACACTATATGAGTTTAGTATTGTCCATTTAGCTGTTTCTCGTGGCCCCAGAGAATCTAGTGGTGACTAATGTTGAGAAACATCTTGTTGCCACCATTTCTCTTCTTACCAGGGACTCCACTGGGATAGAACATCATATCCTTAAGATGCAAGGCCTGGCAAAAAGCCTCCCACAAGTCCCCTGGATATCAAATATTCTATTTGATAAATCCTAGTGCTTCTTTAATTATATTTTTGGTACTGCATCATTTGCTCATTTCTTAATCTGTCTTTTCGCTTTGTTTACATCTTTTTCAGCTCTCTTCCAGTCAATTCGCAGGTAGCCGCTGTGACTGGCAATCTGAAGAAGAAGAAAGCCACCACCTACTGTGGTTGCTGCAAGTTTTCCAACCTTCTGGAACAAAAATCCCACATAGCAGCCAGTCACTCCACCCGTTGCAATCAGGGTGACTACTGAGAACTTTTCTACCATAGATTCTGAACTGTAGCCAAGCACTCGATTGCACCAGTGGTGTCTTCTCATATACTCAGTTAAATCCGACACTTTATAAGATTCAACTCATCCCTTTCATGCTCATGGGGAAGGGGCTTCCAGGTTGCCATAATACCGCTGTGGCCAGCTCTGCTCGTATTCCTCTCTCCACTACCTTTTTCCTTTTTTCCCCATAGAACTCCCATTTGAGGCCGACTATAAATCACAAGTAGAAAAATACAGGCTCTTGGAGAAGACACAATCTGGGTTATGCCTCTCCTCATACCATCTTCTAGAAACAGTATGCTCCTTTACTACAATGTACTGAACACTATGTGTCAGTGCCCATGCTGAGTTCATTTAATCCTTCCAACAACTGATGAAGTATCAATACATTCATGTAACAGATGAGAATCAAACATACATCTGACCCCCTATATCCACTGTAAGAAGGATAATTCACAAAATGTTTCAAGCACTTTCATTTCAACCCCAAGCCCTCAGTATTGTTGACATCTGCATAAATTTCAGCTACAACAGCTTTGGAAACTGAAAATGTGCACTGTTGAGCAATGCTGGGTCTTCAGGTTTGATTAGCTCATGGGAACAACTGCCATGATAATAAGCATTCCAAAGATACCCGCATAGTTTCTAGTTACAGTGTAAGAGGAGTTGGCCTCCATAATTACCTTTACAACTTTGAAAGTGAAAATGAATATAAATGTCCATGCTTGAAGAAATGATTTTCCCCATTTAATTGCTCTGGACATCTTCTCCTGTATTATGCTTGACAATGTATCACTTTGGATAATTCCTTTGTTATTATTTTCATCTAATGTAATGGAGACAAGTTATTAAATAATACTTGCTTTTCATACATCTGTATTTTTTACTTAAAAGTGCAGTTTTAATTTTTCATTGGTAAGAAAAGAAAAAGATGAAAAATGACTCACTTAAGATGTAGAACTTAATAAAGGTAATTCATGTAACAACCTTCTTCTGTGGAAAACAAAAGACTCTATGCATTCTTGCTAATTCTCACCAGAGCACAATAAATATTGTGAGCCTAAATTTAATAGAATAATGTAACCATTCCCTACTTTAAAATTAATTATAAACTGTACAATAAAGTGAGCTAAATTAATAAATTAAAATCTTCCTTTAGGGGATCCCTGGGTAGCGCAGCGGTTTAGCGCCTGCCTTTGGCCCAGGGCGCGATCCTGGAGACCCCGGATCGAATCCCACGTCGGGCTCCCGGTGCATGGAGCCTGCTTCTCCCTCTGCCTATGTCTCTGCCTCTCTCTCTATCCCTCTCTCTCTCTCTCTCTCTCTCTCTCTGTGTGTGTGTGTGTGACTATCATAAATAAATAAAAATTAAAAAATAAATAAATAAATAAAATCTTCCTTTAAAGTGCAGTTAGGAAGAAGAAAAAGCCACTTGACAATGTCAGGTGAAGTGAATAGGATGCATAAATTTATAATGTACATGGCTTAGAGTTGCTGCTGACAAGAAAAACTGTAACAGCACATATTCTCCTATAACTAAGGGAACAATCAATGAAAGGATGGTCAAAAAACAGACACTCATTTGCTTCTTGAAATGAGAAAATGTAATTAGATTTAAAGGACAAAAATGGCCCAATTCTTTGATAGGGCCTTGCTATCCTGTCTTCCTAATTCCAATAGTAATGTAGATAAGCATATCTACCAAGTCATAAAATAGCATATCTTAAAGTAAGCAAAAAAAGGGGGGGAGGGGAAATTCCCCAGTATCTCCAGAAGAGCAGAGAAAATATAATGTTAATACTAACAAAAGTGGCCATTTATCAACTATTAGATATGATGGATAATTTATATGCACATACATGTTCTCATAACACTTAGAAACTTAAATGTTATTATTGTCATTTTACACATGGAGATGCATGAGGCTAAAAGAGAATAAGCAATTTAAGTCATAGCACCAGAAGTTGGAGGAGATAGGATACAAATCACAGGCTTTGCAGAAAATGAATATGAAAAACTTTGATGTTCAAACTATTGATCAAACAACCAATTACTGACCATGTATCTTCATCATTCTTACCACCACTTACAACTTCTTGGTTGGGAAGAGAAAAACAAAATAATTACAATATCCACAAGAATGTTCAAGCCAGTCAGTGCCAAAACTACAATGACTAAGCCCCACTAAGAATTAGAGTCTTCAGAGGGTGGCCCTGGGATTAGGGACCAAGATAACAAACAAAACTCTTGTAAAGTGATTCTGATGTGCAGCCAGGCTTGAGATCCTGCGGTACACTAAGTGAAACTGGCAAAGAAGGATAAGAAGTAATAGGAATGATGTAAGCATTGAAAGATAGTTCTGGTTGATAAGTGAAAGAACAGATAAAGAAAACTGTAGGACAGAGAACATTATGAATAAAAGCATAGGTGCAGGAATGGGCCTGGTGCAATGAAAGGAAAAGTAGTTACAAGATTGAATGGGTAAGAGTAATAATGAGCACTAGTAAAATATAACTTGGATTTTATGTGGTAGCCAACAGGCAGCTCTCATAAGCTTAAAAATCAGTGAGAGGGAACTGAAAAAGGTGATACTCTATCATAATAAGTCTGGTCATGGCAAGTGGATCAATAAAACAGGGAACACAGGCAAGGTAGATGACTACAAAGCTCCTACCCTTAAGACTAGATTAATGCTATTGCATTGACAAAAATGGAGCTGTTCAAAAGGAAAGTCAGCTGGGGGGAAGATAATGGGGCTTTATTTAATGTTCACTGAATGAATCAATGAATGATGAGTCTGTCTTGGACTTGCTCAGTTATGAGGAAAACTGTACGATAATGATTTAGGACTATAGAGCTGGAGGAAAGGTATGGTAAGGTACAAAATGTCTATGTTTAATAAATAAATGAGTGATAACAGTTAGAAGGGATTACCCAAGCACTGAGAAGTGATAAACTCTCGGGACACTATGAGTCATAAGATAAAGCAGTGGGTAATAAAGCCTTCATAATAATTATCCTTCGCCCTTGCCATTATGAAAAGCTTCACAATGTAAAAAAATAATAATTCTTATCATAACTCAGTGATGTAGACAGAACAAATGTTATTATCCACAATTTTCATATGAGTAAATTGCAACTTGGAGTTTATGTGACTTCCCCAAGGTAACACAACTAATAATTAGGAAAACCTGCACTCAAATCCTCATCTTTCAACTCCAAATTTTGCTCATTAATTAAGGCCAATTTATATAATTCTATATAAAGATTCAGCCCATGAAGTCATAATAGTCTGAAAATAAGAAAGGATTTGTAAAACATCATTTTAGGGACGCCTGGGTGGCTCAGTAGTTGAGCGTCTGCCTTTGGCTCAGGGCGTGATCCTGAAGTCCTGGGATCGAGCCCCACATTGGGCTCCCTGCATGAAGCCTGCTTCTCCCTCTGCCTATGTCTCTGCCTCTCTCTCTCTCTCTCTCTCTCTGTGTCTCTCATGAATAAGTAAAATCTTAAAAAAAAAAAAAAAACTTGGACATTTTAACGAAGAAAAGTAAGGGCATATAATAAATAGCATTTTTTTCCGAGATGATTCTGGACTTCATATATTCCCTCTCTTCCTCTCTACCATGGAAAGTCAAACTTCCTTTCATCAGTGTAGTGCATGATGCCAGGGGTTCATTATACCAAAGTTCTATTAAAATGTGAATTCATATGGAAGCTTGTAAATTATGAGGTATTGGTTTTTACCATCATATTTTAAAGAGCAAAATGTTTAGGGTCTTGGCAAGGCTGTAGGAAACAGTCATTACCATAGCTGTTGATGGGAGTCTAAGATGGTAGAAGGTAGAGTTTTTTAACCAAGGACACTTGCAATGTCTGGAAACATTTTTGGTTATCACATCTAGTAGCATCTGGTGCTTAGAGGCCAGAGATGCTGCTAAACAGCATACAATGCATAGGCCTCCCCAAGGAAGAATAATCAGGGATAAAATGTCAACAGTACCGAGGCTGAGATATCCTGCTGCATAAAGATCAACTTGGGGATCTTTGTCAAATCATAAATGCATATTCCTCTTGAATTAGAAATTTTACTTATATTTTTTCCTACATATAATTACACATGTGCAAATTCATTCATTCAACAAATATTCATTGAATATTTACTCTAGAAACTAGGATTATATCAGGGAACAAACCTGAGAAAAATCTTTGCTGTTTGGAATTAACGTGCTAGTACAGGGTGGGTGTAGGAACTGAAAATGAAACAAATAAGGAAAATATATAGTGCATTAGATGATATGAATTTTAGAGTGGGGGGCAAAGGATGGTTAATAAGAAGAGATGGACAAGAATATTTACTGCAGCATGTTTTTAAATAGATAAATATTGGGAAAAGCCTAATCGTATATCAGTGAGGGACTAGTTAAATAAATTGTCATGCCGTAGAACACTATGCAGTCATAAAAAAGTAGTTTCATAGGTGCTAATATGTAATTATCTAGCAAAATGATGAGCCCTGCATCTATAGAGAAGAGAACATTGATATTAGCATCGGTATGAAATATGTCTGTAAGGAAGCACAAAAATCCTGAAAATACTGGTTACCTCTAGGAAGATGAATGGGTGGTTAGGGGATCAAGGTGAGAGAATGGCTTAATTCTCATTTTATTACCCTACTCTGTATCTTTTGATTTTTTAATATGAATGCTATATAACAGGCATTGAATACCTAGTAAAATAGTTCAATATTTTTTCTAAAAGGGTCTTCATGACACAGAAGTTTTAAAAAATATACATACTTAAATATATAGATGTATATAGCGATGTGTATATAGATGTGTATAGACATGTATATATATGCATATATTATCTATGCATCATTCATCCATATATCTATATCTATATCTATATACACATACTCCAAACACATGAAAGCATTTTAATTTTTAAAAAATACAACATGAATCAAAGGTTTACTTAGAAATCCCCCTTGTATAAAGAAGATGTGGTATATGTATACAATGGAATATTACTCAGCCATTAGAAACGACAAATATCCACCATTTGCTTCGACATGGATGGAACTGGAGGGTATTATGCTGAGTGAAATAAGTCAATCAAAGAAGGACAAACAGTATATGGTCTCATTCATTTGGGGAACACAAAAAATAGTGAAAGGGAATAAAGGGGAAAGGAGAGAAAAAGAGTGGGAAATATCAGAGAGGGAGACAGTACATGAGAGACTTCCTAACTCTGAGAAACGAACAAGGAGTGGTGGAAAGGGAGGCAGGCAGGGAGTTGAGGTGACCGGGTGATGGGCACTGAGGGGAGCACTTGATGGGATGAGCACTGGGTGTTATGCTATATGTTGGCAAACTGAACTCCAATAAAAATAAATTAAGAAAAATAAAATAAAAAAGAAAAATAAATAAAATCTTAAAAAAAAAAATCCCCGTTGTCCTAGACAAACAACTGGGTAAGGGTGGGAAAAGAGTGCCCGAATCCTTTCCTATCTGGGATATAAAATTCACAAAAGGAATTTTGTCTGTTTTTTCAGTACTGAATTACTAGTGCCTATAACAGTGTTTGGCATATAGCTGGAAATCAAATGTTTGTTAACATAATGAATAAATGAATGAATAAACAGCCTTACTTTACTCCCATTTCTTTTCTCATTATCTGACAGGCTCCTAGTATCTTTCTCTGCCTTCAGTCTCTTTTTCTTAATTTATTCCCCATAACACCATGAGAGGGATTTACTGAGAATACAGATTTGTTGTGCTTTAAAATTTTCTCCAGTTCCTCACTGCCTACAGGAGTAAGACTCTTTGTGATCCTCCACTACTCCCTTTCTCTGCCTCTCACCATTTTTCTTGGAGTCTATATGCAGCTATACCAAGTGTACCATGCTCCTGCTTGACTACCTTTCTGAAACGCCCTCTCTTGTGTAAGTAACTCTTACTTTTTTCCCCCTAAACTCTTGCTCAGATATTGAAACAATTCTGAAATAATCTTGCTTTCACTGGAACAATTACTCCTCTTCTCCTATGATCATAATTAGTTTCTTCTTTCTCTCTGTTCCAGAAAATATGTACATCTCCTTATTATTATGTCACAGTCAAGTGTGTCTGTCTCTCTCTCAACAGATTATGAGTGCCTAAGGGGTAAGGCCTGAATTTTATTCATCTTTGCATATACAACCTTACCATAATAGCAGGCTTATGATGGGTTCTTGAACTCCATAGGAATGTAACAATTGGAAGAAAGTTCTTGGCAGGCTACCACCCCTAAGGCACTGTACAGACAATAGACTGAAACATATCCAGTCTTCCAGTGGAAAAAGGCCTATTTACTTATCCTGCAGCTTCAGCCTGAGGGACAGGCTTCATGTTTCCCATTCATCTAGAGCTAAGGAAGTGCTCACAAAGAACATAAACAGAGAGATTCTATCCTTACACGTCCCGCTACAGCTTGATGAGACCTCCCAAAAGGGGGCTTATACACTTATTTAGAGCCCAGAATTTTGCAACTCTCACCCAGGGGATAGCTCTAAATCTCCTGGTCTGCAGGCCAGCAGGGATTACAACTGCAGCCCCACAGGACTGTATATATTCATATGCTTTAAAAGCTGCTGCCTGAGAATCTGACTTCCAATCAGCCTGAAATTAGATGATAAATGAGATTTCTCCCTGTGCAACACTGGTAGGTATTGGCACACCCTCACCAATGAGTTCCATATCAAGAATAAATCAGGCAGTTTAAACAGTCATGGAGATTTGAGAGACAACCAAGAACTAGAACAAGGTTGAACAAGGCTCATCACCTAAACAAAGCCACCTCTTCAAGACTGAGAGGTTGTTGTTTTACCTAATACATAGAAACAAATGTAGAGTCCGGCAAAATGAAGAAACAGAAGTATTCTCCAAATAAAAGAATAAGATAAAATCACAGAAGAAGACTTTAATGATATCGAGATAAGTAATATACCTGATAAAGAATTCACAGTCATGATCATAAAGATGCTCACTGAACACAGAAGTTCAGTGGGAAGTAGGGAAGAATGGATAAATATAGTAAAAACTTTAACAAAGAGACAGAAAATATGAGAGAGTATCAAACAGAAGTCACAAAACTGAAGAATACAATAACTGAACTGAAAGATATTCAGTAGACTAGATGAAGAGAAGAACAGAGCAGCAAGCTGGAAGACAAAGCAATGGAACTTACTTAGACAAAGCAGCAAAAAGAAAAAAACAATTTTTAAAAATGAAGATATTCACACAACCTATGCAACAACTAGTAGAATAACATCCATGTTATAGGGGTTCCAGAATGAAAAGAGAAAAGGGGGCAGACAGCTTATGTGAAGAAATAATAGCTCAAAATTTCCCCAATCCAGGGAAGGAAACAGATATCCACATCCAGGAAAGCCCAGAGAGTTCCAAATAAGATGAACCCAGAGATCCACACCAAGACACATTATAATTAAATGTCAAAAGTTAAAGAGAGAATTTTCAAAGTAGCAAAAGGAAAACAAACAGTTATGCCAAGGGAAACTCCATAAAGCTATCAGTAGATTTCTCAGAAGGCACTTTGCAGGCAGAGTGTCATGACAAATTCAAAGTACTGAAAGGAAAAAACTTGAAACGGGAATACTCTACCCAGTAAGGTTATCATTCAGAATTAAAGAGAAGAAAAAGTTTTCTAGACAAGCAATAGCTAAAGTAATTCATCACTGGTAAACCAATCTTATTAAAACAGTAAAGGCATATCTTTAAGCTGTAAAAAAAAAAAACAGCACTAATTAATAACAGGAAAACATAGATAAGTAAAAATCTCACTGGAAAAGATAAATTTATAGTAAAGATAGTGGGTTGATCATTTATACCTCACTATAAAGGTTAAAAGACAAAAGTAGTAAAACTAAAACTATAATAATTACTTAAGGAATACATAAAATAAGAAGGTGTAAATCGTGACATCAAAAACAAGATGTGAGCGGGGTTGGAATATATTCAAATTTAAGCCGCTATTCAACTTAAAATAGACTGTTATATACATAATATGATATATGTAAATCTCATAGTAATCACAAAGCAAAAACTTATTGTAAATATAGAAGAAAATGATAAAGGAAATCTAAACATAACAGTAAAGAAAACCATCAAACTATAGGGAAGGGAGATAGAGGAAGAAAGAAGAACTACAAAAACAACCAGAAAACAATCAACAAAATGTCAATAAGCATATTCCAATCAGTCAATAATTTCCTTAAATGTAAAGGGTATAAATTCTCTAATCAAAAGACACAGAGTGGCTGAATGGATTAAAAAAAAAGAAAAACAAGATAAATCTTTGTACATACAAGAGACTCACTTCAGCAGTAAGGACAGGTACAGAGTGGAAGTGAAGGGATGAAAAAGTGATTCCATGCAGATGGAAACAAAAACAAGGCTGGTGTCATCATATTAATACTAATAAAATAAACTTTAAAAAAACATTTTAATAAAAGACAAAGAGGGGCACTGTATGATGATAATGGGGTCAATGCATCAAGAAGATATAATATTTATAAACACATGTGCAGCCAACATAGGAGTACCAATTTATATAAAGAAAATATTAACAGATTTAAAGGAAGAAATTAATAGCACTATAGTAATAGTATAAGACTTTAACACCTCACTTTCATCAATGGATAAATTATCCAGCCAGAAAATCAGTAAGGAAACATTGGCCTTAAGCAATACATTAGATAATATAGACTTAATAGATATGTATAGATCACTCCACCCCAAAACAGCAGAATACACATTCTTCTCAAGCACACATGAAACACTATCTAGGGCTGATCACAAGTTGGCTACAAAACAAGTCTCAACAAATTTAAGACTGAAATTACATTAAACATCTTTTCTGACGACAAAAGTATGAAACTAGAAAACACTACAAGAAAAAACCCACAAATAATGGCAAATAACATGTTACTGTATAGCTCTATGGTTACAAAAAAAAAAAAATCAAAAGAAAAATAAAAAAATACCTAGGGACAAAAGAAAAGAGAAACTCAACATGCCAAATTCTATGGAATGCAGCAACTGGTTCTAAGAGCAAAGTTCATAGCAATATAGGCCTACCTCAAAAAACAAGAGAAGTATCAAATAAATAACTTAACTTTACACCTAAAGGAACTAGAAAAAAAGAACAAAGCCCAAACTTAGTAGAAGAAAGGAAATAATAAAGATCAAGTGGAAACAAATGAAATAGACACTAAAAAGATGACAGAAAAGATCAATGAAACTAAAAGCTGGTTGTTGAAAAGATAAACAAAATTGACAAACCTTTAGCTGTCTCACCAAAAAAAGAGGGATCAAATAAAATGAGAAATGCAAGAGAAGTTGTAACTGATACCACAAAAATACAACAGATTATAAGAGAATACTGTGAACAATTTTATACATGAACAATTTGGACAATCTAGAAGAAATGGGTAAATTCCTAGCAACTTACAATCTTCCAAGACTGAATCATGAGGAAAAAAATCTGAATAGATTAATTACTAGTAAAAAAAATTGAATTAGTAATCAAAAACCTCCTAACAAATGAAAGTCCAGGACCAGATGGCTTCATTGGTGAAATCTACCAGACAATCAGCAAGATTTAATACCTATCCTTTTCAAACCCTTCCAAAAAATTGAAGAGAAGGGATTGCTTCCAAACTCATTTTAAAGGCCAGCATTTTCCTGATGCCAGAACCAGACAAGGACAGCATAAAAAACAAAACAAAACAAAACAAAACAAAACAAAACAAAAACAAACTACAGGCTAATATCCTTGATGAACATACATGCAAAAATCCCTAACAAAATATTAGCAACTGAATTCAACAATATATTAAAAGGATTATACACCATAATCAAGTGGAATTTATTCCTGGGATGCAAGGATGATACAGCATCTTCAAATCATTCAACTTGATACACCACATTAACAAAATTAAAGATAAAATTATATTATAACCTCAAGAGATACAGAAAAAGCACTGAACAAAATTCAGCATACATTTATGATTTAAAACAACAACAAAGTGGGTATAGAGGGAACACACCTAATCATAAAACTATTCATGACAAACTCACAATTGATATCATACTCAACAGTGAAAGGCTGTACGTTTTTCCTCTAAGATCAGGAATAAGATAAGGATGCACACTTTCACTATTTTTATTCAACATAGTTCCTGAAATCCTAGCCAGAGCAATTATCAAGGAAAAAAAAAGGCATCCAAATTCGAAAGGAAAAAGTAAAACTGTCAGATGTCATGATACTATAAATATAAAATAATAGATTCTAACAAAAAAATGTTAGAACTAAGAAGTAAATTCAGTAAACACTCATGTCACCAAATTAATATACAAAAATCTGTTATGTTTCAATACACTAATAATGAACTATCAGAAAGAGAAATCAAGAAAACAATCTGATATATAATCACATCAAAAAGAATAATATCTAAGAATAAATTTCACTCAAAAAGTGAAAGATCTATACACTGAAAATGACATTAATGAGAGAAACTGAAGATGACACAAATAAATGGAAAGATAATGCATACTAATGGATTAGAAGAATTAATATTCTTAAAATGTCCATACTACGCAAAGCAATCTACAGATTCAGTGCAATCCCTATCAAAACTCCAATGGCATTTTCAGCAAAACTAGAAAAAAGAACTTTAAAATTTTTATATAAAATCACAAAAGATCCCAACTAGCCAAAATGATCTTGAGAAAGAAGGACAAAGCTGGAGATATGTTATCCCTGATTTCAAACTATATTACAAAGTTATGGTAAGATTCTCGGGAGAGGAGCTGCGAAGACTTCTGGAGCACTCTGAGGGAATCTGGAGTGTAGTGTGCATGCCCAGGGTCAGACCTATGCTCAGAAAAGACCTGAAAGGACCCTCCTCTTATACCTCGTTGATCTCTGAATTCCACACTAGCAGGAGGTGAAGGCTAAGGCAGAGTTGTAGTCAGTTTGGCTTAGCATTGATGGAATATCCTAGCTCAGAGCCAGTATGCAAAGACCAAGGGAGTTATTTTTCTTTTTTGTCTCTAGGCATTGAGTAGTATCTTCCTGTCATTACCTGACTGCTGAGATAACAGAACAGAGGCTTGAAGGAGCAAACACGACAAGAAATAAAATCTTTGCAAAATTAGTTTAGAGAAGTCAGTAAACAAATGGACAAGAGCAGACAGGGTAAGAAATGGGGGGACGACTGAGGTGATAGCTAAAGCGAACAAAGGTTTTTTTTTTTTTTTTAAGATGTTATTTATTTATTCAAGAGAGAGAGAGAGAGAGAAAGAGAGAGAGAGGCAGAGACACAGGCAGAGGGAGAAGCAGGCTCCATGCAGGGAGCCTGACATGGGACTCAATCCCAGACTCCAGGTTCACGCCCTGGGCCAAAGGCAGGCACTCAACCATTGAGCCACCCAGGCATCCCCAAAGTTTTTTTTTTTTTTTTTTTTAAGAGGACTAAATACTCTAAAACTGGCTGTGGTGATGACTGCACATATCTGTGAATAGACTAAAAATTATTGAACTTTACAGTGTAAATGAATGAAATGCATGGTATGTGAATTATATCTCAATAAAGCTGTTTTAAACTTGAATAAACAAAATGCGGCACCTGGGTGGCTCAGTCAGTTAAGCATCTGCCTTTGGGTCAGGTCCAGGAAATGAATCAGGCTCCCTGCTCAACGGGGAGTCAGCTTGTCCCTCTCCCTTTGCCCTTCTCCCCTGCTTATGTATTCTCTCTCTCTCTCTCTCTTTCTCTCTCTCTCTCAAATAAATAAAATCTTTTAAAAATAAAAAATAGGGGTGTCTAGGTGGCTCAGTCAGTGAAACATTTGACTCTTGATTTCAGCTCAAGTCTCAGGATTGTGAGAGTGACCCCAAATTAGGCTCCATACTTAGTGGAGTGTATTTCTCTCTCTCTCTCCCTCTGCCCCTCACCATGTGCTCTCTTTCTGTCTCACTCTTTCAAATAAATAAATCTTTAAAAAAATTAAAAAGTAAAAAATAAAGGTGAATGAATAAAAAATAAAAATTATAAGCTGTTATTTTCTAAACCCACTAAAGAAATTAAAAAGTGAAGTCCCTACAGAATGATTTTAGTGATTAACTGTTCACATTTAATTTTTTCTGTACTTAGAATCTATCAATAAAAATTACTGAGTTACTTTCTAAAGTATAGAAGCATTTATTTTATTTTATTTTTATACAGTATTTTTTGAGAGGCTTAGCCTTAGATGGGATGTAAAACCACTCTTTTTCCCTAACTTATGTTATAATCAAGGGAAATTAAATAGTAAGTTTCAGTCCCCAAGTTGATCCTTAAAAAAAGAATTTGTAAGTCCTGACTTTTTTTTCAGATACTGAGTTCTATACCATTTTGTCATTTGTTTTCACATTGACTATCCTAGCAATAAATTCTTGCTTGAACTTTCATTATTACTTAGGAAGTACTAGGTTTTCTGCATTGAATTAAACTGTCGCATCTGTATATTTTCAATTGTCATGGATAAGGTCATACAAAACCTAGCAAATCTGTCAAAAGGTTAGGCAGCTCTTTGAAGAGGTCATCACTGCCGTCTGAGCCAGGTTGAATATAACTCTCAGATCTAATGACATATCTACTAAGGGTTTTCAAAACAGGAGGGAAGAAGAAAATTGAGGTGGTTTTTTCTTAAAATTTATTTAGTTATTTGAGAGAGAGAAAGAGCACAAATGGAGGGAGGGACACCTGGAGAGAATCAAGCAGACTCCGGCCAGGCACAGGGCTCCACACAGGGCTCCATCCCAAGACCCAAGAGATCATGACCTGAGCCGAAACCAAGAGCCAGACATCTCACTGACTGAGCCAATCAGCCCTTCCCCCAACCCCACATTTCAAGATTCCTTTTTCCAAAAAGCAAGGGTATTTCTTGCTGGGGTTGGGGCTGCAACTGCTTCTCATACCCTCCACAGTTATGGAGGTGTCTTACACAGAGTAGGTGCTCAGAAACAGTTTGATAAATAAACGAATAAATGAATGCTGATTTCTTCATATAAAACTTGGATACTTTTTCATTGCTGGGCTCTTACATACTTCAAAGATAATGCTTCGATGGAAGAGAGAGAAAAGAGCCCTTCTAGGCAAGCTTCCTTGAAATCTCCATCTCCTTAGGGAAGGGAAAACCAGAAGGGAAGAAATGTTCATTATTGAGCCTGTCCTTTGTTCTAGATATTCTGCTAGATGTTTTACCAGTTTAAGCTCATTTAATCCTTGCAACAATCCTGAGGTAATCACTACTGTGCCTGTTTCAGTTTCAGGAAGCAAAGTTCAAAGAACTGAATGAATCTACCCACGATGAACATAAGAGAAAAAAGCTAGGATTTATACCCAAGTCTGTCTGACTCCAAAGTTTATTCTACTATGCCACTCTTTTCTAAAAACAAACTAAACCCCCCAAAACTACAAAAACAAAACCCAGCAGCAGCAACAACAAAAACTGCGCTTTTATTTTGTCTGTCCCTTTCATTCTGAATCACTTCAATTCTTTTTTTTTAAATAGGAGAGAAAATAATAATAATGATAATGATGACGACAACGACAACAACGATGCTTTCAAAAGGACATTGCTCTTTAGTCTTATTTACCCAAATACAGAATTTAATTGTCAGCGGTATTTAACATGATAAATTAGTTTTTTTGTGTGTCTTTTCAACATACACACATATATACATACATATATACATAGAGATCACCAGGTTCTGCACCCTTTTTTCTAAGTCAAGTCACATACTACTAATGAATGAGTGTTTCTGCTTGTCTCACCCAAGTCTTTGTGTCTTCCTTACCCCTCAAATTATTCTACTAGGAGATGGCAAAAGGTACTTACAAGCAGGCAAACTAACAAAGTGTAATTACTGTCTTCTTTAATATGTATTTTAGTATTATTTGAAGCCTATTTCAAGCATTTCAAATAATGTATTATTATAATAAAGGTTTTTCTAATAAAAACAGCCTTTTGCTATCATTTTCAGCTTTCTTTTGATAATGTGAATTGATTTTTTTTTAAAAGAGCTCCAAATGCACGGTCTTTGAAACTCTATCTCAAATAGGTCAGATTCTTAACTTCCCTAGTTGTGCTGTATGGCATGAAAGGCTGCCTGTGTTTTCTCATGACTTTACTCCTTAGGGGACCTCCCATGGATCATTTCTCTTAGTAAAAAAGAATCCATTGACTGAGCCTATCCTAAAGCTAACAAACTGAGCTTTCCAGGGAGGAACAACAGTAAATTGAGTACAGCTATTGACCAGCCTTCTGTAGTTAAAAATACAACAAACTATATCTTGTCCAATTTATTCTTGAATTACTGGTCATTTTCATGCTCTGCTGGCATTACTTACTACTTGATAACCTTTCAGACAAGTAGGACAAAAAATTCCAGTTACTTTCTCTGTTTTTGTTATCTTTAATCCAGTATATAAAACATGCATTTTTTGTTCATATCTAATAAGAAACTGTAATGTTATATATATTAAATACATGTTTTGTTCCAAAAGAAAGGTGCTTAAATTACACTAATGATAGCACATTTATATTTATCTTTTTTCAAAGCAGGGTTAATAGGATAACAGAAATGATATGCCCTGAAAAGTAGTATGGGGGCAGCCCCAGTGGCGCAGTGGTTTAGCACCACCTGCAGCCCGGAGTGTGATCCTGGAGACCCGGGATCGAGTCCCGCATCGGGCTCCCTGTGTGGAACCTGCTTCTTCCTCTGTCTGTGTCTCTGCCTCTCTCTCTCTCTTTGTGTCTCTATGAATAAATAAAATCTTTAAAAATAATAAAATAAAATAAAATCCAGCATCAATGAAAAATATAAAAATATGTACTTTTTATATTTTTCATTCATATACTGCTTTTTAGAAGGAAGAAATGTCATGTAATTATAAAAAACATCTATGAGATGATACTAAATCTACTTAGAGAAAAAATAAAAGTAAACTTCTTCCCTCCAAAAATTTAATTACTATTTGTAAAATCAAAAACAAAACCAATATGGGGTGATGAGTGGCTCAGTTAAGTGTTTCACTCCTGATTTTGGCTCAGGTTGTGATCTCAGAGTCCTGGGGTAGAGCCCTGCATGTGGCTCCATACTCAGTAGCGAGTGTGCTTGACAATTCTCTCTTTCTCTCCTTCTCTGCCCCTCTTCCTGCATTCTCAAATAAATAAATAAATCTTAAAAACAAACAAAACCAAAACCAATGAAAAACAAAACACAAATATATTTAGTACAAATTTAATTTAGTTTTGATTTCTTTTTTTTGGTAAAAAGGGTAGGGTGGTGAGCAGTGTTTGTGAGAAGCATTATAGAACAAATCATATGTAATAGGTAAATGGAAAAAATCATATATATATTTACATTTATTATGACTAATATTCACATTTTTATTTCTTTACATTTTTATCAGAATAATTCCATATGTTCACAATTAGAAAATTCTAACTCAAATATTACTGACATCATAAAATATCTTAAAAATCATTATCTTTACTTCTAGTATAAAACAAAACACACTAATCAGAACCTTACTAATTAACTAATTAGAACTTCACTATGCTAACATTTAAAGCAATGGTTCTTATTGGTTTTCACTCACTAATCTTTTCTCACAAATATCCTCTGTACCTGGATTCACTTTTTTTTATGTGGATGTCCAGTTGTTCCAGCACCATTTATTGAAACGACTATCTTTGCTTCTTTGCATTGTCTTTGCTCCTTTGGTAAAGATCAAATGACTATATTCATGTGGATCTATTTCTGGACTCTCTATTACATTCTATTGATATAATCATCTATTCTTTTGCCCAAAATACAGTCTTGGTTACTGTAGATTTGTAGTAAGTCTTGAAACTGTGTAGTGTCAGGCTTCCAACTCTGTTCTTCAGTATTCTGCTCACTATTCTGGATCTTTCACCTTTCCACACAAGCTTCAGAATCAGTCTGTCAATATCCACAAAATTAACTACTGGCATTTTGATTGGGATTGCTTTGAATCTATAGATCAGGCTGGGGAAATGACATCTTGACATATTTCTTTTTATCCATGGACACAGAATATCTCTCCATTTATTTAATTCTTTTTTATTTTGTTCCTCAGAGTTTTATAGTATTATTCATGCAGATCTTATACATATTTTGTTAGACTTACACCTACGTTTTCATTTTGAGGGCAGTAATGTAAATGCTATCGTATCTTTAATTTCAAATTCCACTTGTTCATTGTTGGGATTATAGCAAAGCAACTTATTTTGGCATGTTAACCTTGCAACTTTAAATCCTGCTATAGGGGATCCCTGGGTGGCTCAGCAGTTTTGTGACAGAATCAAGTCCCTCATTGGGCTCCCTGCATGGAGCCTGTTTCTCATTCTGCCTGTGTCTCTGCCTCTCTCTCTCTCTCTCTTTCTGTCTCTCATGAATAAATAAAATCTTTTAAAAAAATCCTGCTATAATTGCTTATTATTCCAGAAGTATTTTTGTTGATTGTTTTGGATTTCTTTCTTTATTTTATATATTTACTATTATCAGTATTAGAGAAATAGCATGAGCAGGGTGGGGAAGAGAAGGAGTCAGAGAGGGAATCCCAAACAGACTCCACATGCCCAGCAGAGAACCTGATGCAAGCCTCAATCTCATGACCCTGAGATCATGACCTGAGACAAAATCAAGAGGTGGACACTTAACTGACTAAACCACTGAGGAGCCCCTCTTTTGGATTTTCTACATAGATAATCATATCATGTGCAAATAAAGAGAGTTTCATTTCTTCCTTCCCAATCTGTATACCTTTCATTTCCTTTTCTTGTCATACTGCATTAGCTACAACTTCCAGTACAATGTTGAAAATAATTGGTGAGAAGGGGACATCATTACCTTGTACTTGATCTTAGTGTAATGAAAAGAATTGGTGAGAAGGGGACATCATTACCTTATACTTGATCTTAGTGGGAATGTTTCAAGTTTCTCACCATTAAGCATGATGCTGGTTGTAGTTTTTTGCAGATTTTTTTTTTATCAAGTTGAGGAAGTTCCCCTCTATTCTCAGTTCACTAATAGGAGTTTTTAAATGGGTTTTATAGGAAAAGGAGGCTAAAGATTTGATTATCAATTTTCAAAATAATTACTTGCTAGCATTCTCCATACATGATTTTTATTATCCTTATGAATTCATAAGTTTTAACATTTCTGACATGTTTTAATTAGTAGTAGTAATAACTTTTGTTAACATGAGTTTTGATAATTGTTTGAACTGTACTATCTTTGAACTATGAGAATGTCTTCAAATTGGCTCCTGAGTTATTCTAACATGACCACAAAAGTCTTTGATGGCTTCCTTGTCTTTTGCCTGTCCCAGACTTATAAACAGACACTTCTCTAAGAATGCCTGCTGGGGAATGGTATTTAGAGATCTCATTCTGAACATAGGAGGTATTTACTGCTACTGGGTTGGTCATTGTCCTAGGATATTTTAGGTAACACAGCTCAGTGTAATAGATGTATTCCCAAAGAAGCAGACTCCCTGGGAGACAGAGTTCTTATGAACTTAAAAAAAAAAAAAAGATAAAGAACCCTCATTAGATAGAGGGAAAGGGTTAAACTGGGTGGCAGACCCATGTGAATATCTGGAGCTAGAATGATCTCTCAATAATCAAGGTGGGCCAGGAGGCCAGGTTTTTATACTCCTTCAAGGATCAGTTCCTACATACCAGTTGCCCTGGGAATGGTCATGATCTTAGGCAAGGCAGCTCTCTTCTGTTATGGTAATCCCGGAAGGGGCTGACAGCTGAAAATAGCCAACAGGATTCCCCAAAGCAGGGAAACACATCTTTAACAAAGGGGAATTTGTATAAAATAGCATCAATGTGCCCTCCCTACTGACAACTTTTTTAAATTTTTTTTTTTTTTTTATTTTTTTTTTATTTTATTTATTTATGATAGTCACAGAGAGAGAGAGAGAGGCAGAGACACAGGCGGAGGGAGAAGCAGGCTCCATGCACCGGGAGCCTGATGTGGGATTCGATCCCGGGTCTCCAGGATCGCGCCCTGGGCCAAAGGCAGGCGCCAAACCACTGCGCCACCCAGGGATCCCTGACAACTTTTTTAAACAGAAAAAATATAGCAATTCAAATTAAGTTGTTTTACTTAACTTCTTTGAGTTTTTGTATATATTGAAGATCTTAATACCTAATGATAATTACTTTTATGCTACAGTACATTATAAATATAATATTATATATTCTATCTGAAAATGCAATGAATAAAAATTGATTTTTTAAAAAGTTTTATTTATATAAGTAATCTCTACACCCAACGTGGTGCTTGAACTCACAACCGTGAGACAGAGTCACATGCTTTTCTGACTGAGCCAGCCAGGAACCCAGAATTGATTTCTTTGTTGTTTTTGTCATAAGAATATATCTCACTAAGGATATATAGTCAAGTACTATGTATTAAAAATCACTTGAAATAGGTTCTCTCTGTGTAGTTTTGCCATTGACTCCATCTCTATTTAGGTTAATGGGCAGGGATGGGTGGGGGTGGATTATGCTCTTTCTCATTTTTATTTAATTCTGCTTTATAATTTTATGGCATTGGTACAGTTCCAGGGCCAGATCTACAAAATACTGGGTTACCATATATCCTTGTTCCCTTCATGCTATTCCCTTTTCAGCCCTATCAATAACCACCAAACACACACACACACAATTAAATTTTTAAAAGAAAATATGTGTATTTATTTATTAGCCAGTCAGTTACTAAACGTACTTTTTTTTCATCTTGCTACTTTCACTTAATAATAATGCTTGAGATCATTTCATAGCAAAACACAGAAATACTAATTTTAATAACTGGATAGTACAGTGTTGTATCACACTTAATTCAACGAGTCCACTATTGATGGATATTTGAGCTGTTATCACTCTTTTTTTTTTTTGCTATTACACATAGTGCTACAATAGCCTTCTGCATATCTTTTTATATTTTTGACAGTGCAGAGAAAGGTTTGTGGGATCTGAGGGAAAGTATATATGTAAATATAGCAAAATTCTTCAAAGCCATTGTACAATTTCCATTTCCAACAAGATATGAAAGTGTCTGTTTGCTCACAACCTTCCTCTTAAGAGAATTGTGTTAGTTAGCTACTGATACGGTAACAAGTTACCACAAATTTAATAGATTAAAACAATACAAATTTATCATCTTATGGTTCTGGAAATTAGAAGTCAAAAAATATGTCTCACTGGGCTAAAAGTAAGATGTCAGCAGAACTCTTTTCTTTTCATAGGCTCTAGGGGAGAATCTGTTTCCTTGTCTTTTCCATCTTCTAGATCTTCCCTTGTGGCCCCTTTCTGTTTTCACAGCCAGCAGTCACATCCTGACCTCTCTTTCCCTCATCACATTTCTTCTGAGTGACTCTCCTGTCTCCTCTTTCACTATAAGGATCTTGGTAATTACGTTAAGCCTATTTAGATAATTCAGAATCATCTTCACATCTCACAATCTTCAATTTAATCATATCTACAAAGTCCCTTTTGCCATGTGAAGTTCTGGGGATTAGGATATAGACATCTTTGGGAGTCAATATTCTACCTAGTACAAGTATGTGGTCAATCTTTCAGATTTTTAAAAATCTCATTTGCAAGCAATGGCAATGTAAGTTAATAGTCATAATATTTTTATTATGAGTAAATTTGAACATATAGACCCATGTCCTATGCCCTTTGAATTTCTTTTCCTGTGAACTGTTTATATCTCTTGTCCATTTTTTATAGACTTGTTGGTTTTCTGTTTCCCTTTCATTTTAAAAGCTCTTCATATTCTAGGTATATCAACCATTTGTCCACGTACAAACTGCAAATATTTTCATATTTTTCATTTTACCTTTTAAATTTTGGGGCATGGAAATTTTTAAATATTTTGTATAAAGTCAATCTTATTAGTCTTTTAATCCTTATTGCTTCTAGATTTTGAGTCATGGGAAACTTTGGCCACCCTGAAATTATAGAGTAAAATTCATCTTTGTTTTTTTATTTTCTAGAAACATACGCCATTTACTGAGAAGCCCATTTTCCCCCACTGATTGATATGCCACTTTTTATATGCTAAATTTCCATAAGCAATTTGATCTATATCTAGCTTCTTAATTCTATTTCCTTTTTGATCTTTCTTTTAAACATTTATGGTATCTCTTGCCAATATAATAATTACTTGTACCTAGAAAACACTCAACCAACAAGTCAATTAAAGTCAATGACTGAAATTAAAGTATTTTATTATATATTCATGTTTTCCCCACTAGAATTTCAGGTGGTTGGGTATTATATTACATACTTTTATTTCCCTAGTGTCTGGCAGTGTTCCTTGCACATTGAGGATAATCAATAAATCATTATTAAAAATGTATAAATGAAAATGTTGGACAGCAAATCTGCTAGAATACTGTATGTTTAGAGAGCAATGTTGCATTTGCCATCTAAATGCAGCAAACCTTATCTGATGCAAAAAGAACTCTGAATTATAGGCATAGAAGGTATTTCTAACCTCTATTTTATAAATGAGGAAACTGAAGCTCACAAATGTTTAAGTTACTTTCTGAAGGTCACATACATATAAGTAAAAAGTAGAACTAAAGCTGAAATGAAGTTTTCTGACTTCAAATTTAATGTTCTTAATGTTAGAGGTAAAATGACTACATTTTTGGCCTGGATTTCATTCTTTTTTATTCCTCTTCCAATTCTGAAATAACATTTATCTAGAGATGTACATGTTACTAAGGTCTAAACCTGATTAATAATTTGATTTAACAGATATTCTCCAACAAAAAGAATGTATGAAAGCTGATAGAGCATTTTAAAAATATCAGTTTTAAACATATTCTGAGTGACAATATTAATTATAAGTTTGTAGGTGATTTAGATTTAAAAAGCATAATTTTTTGTTTACTTGCTACTGTTTATATGTCTTTTATTGTTTTCATACTTCACTTTTTTACTAAAAAAGTATGAAGACTAATTTTTACTAATTTTTAAAATTTATATAGGAGTCAATAATGTTCAGATACTACCTCAAGGTGATAGACACAAGAAACACAGTAAATGCTAACGTGGTGCTTCTAAATACAATAAACAGGACAAACAGAAATGAACAAGAAGAAAAATACTGAATTTTCCTTATTTTGGAATCATTGGGTCATTGTTTCCAGTGATAAAAGAGTAAATAAAATAAAATAAAATAAAATAAAATAAAATAAAATAAATAACCATAAGAATACGGTTGAAATTCACTATGTTCTTATATTTAAAAGGCATAAGATCTGTTTAACAAAGTCGCTCCAATAATATGGTATTATAGTTCAGTTTGTTAGACATATTAACTAACTGATTAATTTAAGAACATCAACTTTGCATTTGAGCTCTGTGATTCATCTTGAAAGTTTTTCAGCAATATTTGTAATTCAAATCAGTTTCATTTTTTATTATATTTAAAATAATCACAGATGCTAATAAAACACCTTATACATTTTACTGTTTCTCTATATGTCTATCATTTAAATATGTATTATGTAAGCTAAAATAAATTTGCATTTAATAAATGAACATTCTGAATCTAAATGGAATGCTCATTTCCAGAATTAAGGTTCCTAGGGGAGAAAATGAAATTTCTGCTTGTGGAAGCTAAACATAATGCTGTATAATCGATTGCTTCACTTAAAGGCTTCAGCCATGCTCCCTGTGATGATAGATTAAGTAAATATGAGAGGAGACAGCACAAACATTATGAGTATTTTACAGCATATTGTAGTAAAGACTATGAAAATTGGTCATGCTCTAGAGTAAGCAATATGGATGAAAAAAAATGCAGCCTGAGAAATATATTTATAAGGAAATTGAGAAAAAATGTTTATATTAATTATATAAGTGGTGAATAAATAGTGATATATAGGGTAAATTAAAACAAAAATAGTTTTAGGCTTTTTCAAAAGCAGAAAAGAGTTTCAGACCTCTAAAAATAGCCAAAATTATCATATAGGTTTATTCTTTATGCAAAGAAAAAAACCTGCATTTGCACATGAAATATGAAAATTTAAAGTGAACAAGAAGAAACTCCAATCCCTAACAATTTACAATAGAGAGGTAAAAATGGTACAGCTGATGACAAACACTAAACAAATGGATTATAAATCAGATGAGCAAGATGCCCTCTTATCCTTCCTTAACCATATAAAACAGACTTGAAGCTTCATGACAGATAATTGTGGTCCATGCAGCTGCCATAGGCATGGGATTCTGCATAACCATACCAGGAGAACTATGACAACACTATACTGCACTATACTCACAGGTTTGGCCAACAAAGCTAGTAGGGCAGCTAGTGTAGGAGTGGTTTCATGCTTAGGGGCTAGCTATCTGTAAACAGTTAAAGTAAAGAGCTATCAATGGAAGACTTTTTTCTCTTCTTATCTTCTTTTTTTTTTTTTTTTCTCTTCTTATCTTCTATTCCCACCAGAGATATGTACTAGTTCCTTCTCTCCCTGCCACTGTAAAGTCAAAAACAAGAGCATGTATGATACAACACAAACACCGATACTGTATTTGAGTCAAATTCATGACATGTCTTGGTTAAAATCAAGCCCCTGATAAGCACTGGATGATTTTTTTAAAAAAAATATTGTATTTATTTATTCATGAGAGAGACACAGAGAGAGAGAGACAGGCAGAGACACAGGCAGAGGGAGAAGCAGGCTCCATGCAAGGAGCCCAACGTGGGACTTGATCCCAGGTCTCCAGGGTCAGGCCCTGGGGTGCTAAACCGCTGAGCCACCCAGGCTGCCCAATGGGTGATCTTTCAAGTACCTTGAATCTATTCCCAATGTTAGCACTGAATGACTGATCCAGTTTTCCCACCTGCAAGAAGATACCACTACCTTGGTTTTCTTTCATTCTTAGAAAAGATGTGCTAAAGAACAAAGAGAAAATGCTTTCAACTGTTTGGAAGAATGAAGCACTACAGAAATCAAAGGTATTCTACTTGCAACTGAAAGATTCACAGGATCATCATCCTAGTACCTGTCTGGGAAAATGAATAAAAATGAATTTGAACCCAAAGCCACTATCAATAGAGGATGACATGACACAATAAGAAAAGGCTGTAGGCTATATTTTCTTTCCTATCTATGATAACTCTGTTCCTTATCAAAGTGAATACCAACTCCTACTCTCATTAAGGCTGTCATGTTTTTCACAGTCTCATCTGGCTTATAATTGAAATTCTTATTTTAACAGCATTATCTTAATGTTATTGCTAGCTATGGAATGTCTTGTGAAGAGAGCAACATTAAAGTTAATTTGGCCCTACATCTTTGGTAATGGATACTGTCTGCAATATAATGAACTATAGATACTCATACTTGGAAGGAAATATGTCAAGGTTACTTCCCCAATTATTGTAGTCATAGGTGCCCCTAACATGGTTGCTTATCATTCTTCACATCTGACTATCTGACTAATCTCATATTGCTCATGGTCTTTTTTGTTAGAGTGGAAAAACTCAGAAATTCCTAATGATGTGAAGTTTCTTTTTCTTTTTTATTCTTAATTAAAACTGGTTATGTACTTCAGTTGAGCTACCCAGTGAGAAAAAATAGATCAGTATAATAATAAGAATTAAGAAAGTATCCTAGGATTATACTCAATGTGTAATTTTAAATATATAATATACTAAATTAAAAAAAATCAAATAAAAAAATCAAATGACCTCTATTGTCAACTTAAGCAAAGTCTGTGGTTGTTTTAATTTGATGTCTATACAATGCTTCTAAAGAAACTATATATACGATATGCCAATAAAACAAAACAATCTCAATGAGTTTTTATTTCTATTCAGGTGTGATGATTTCCCATTGCTTATTGGATAAATGCCTGGGATAATATACTTAGCAAATACTTTACATATAAATAGGTCAAACCAGAAAACTAGTAAAACCTTAGAGATAAATACTAGAAATTAATTTTTAAAATTTAAACATCTTAAAATAGTTATTTTCAATGCTAATATGATAAATCAAGAACTCTGAGAGATTCAATTAAAATTTAATCTTTGATGCCTGGGATTTGGCTTCAAAATAATTACTGGTGGGGTTACAGGGAAGTGGGGATAGAGATGAAACAAGATTGGCCATGAGTCACCACTTGCTAAGGGTAGGCAATGTGATTCATTTTTCTATTTCTATGTATGCTTAATTTTTTTATTATAAAAGTTAAAAATTAATCTTTGATATTAATATTTTATTTTGTAGTTAATAGAGTTATTTCACCGAAGAGGATCTCATAGTCAGCTAGAAAAATACAACTATTTTATGAAGATATTTTCTCAAAGTTACTTTCTGAATTCTTGTTTTGTAGGCACATGTTAGCTATTCCCTGATCCCTGCCTTTTATTCCAGAATATCCCTCAAGTAATGTCTATCCATATGTCTGTGGAAAAGTAAACATTTGAAGATATGCATACCTATAAACAGAATGGCAGGCCTCAACTATACTGAAAGAAATTTAGGTCTCCTCCAAACCAAATACAACAATGATATACCACCACACACCTATTAGAATGACAAAATAAAATACAAAAAAATCAATAATACCTTATGCTGATGAGGATGCAGAACAATGGGAACTTTCAAAAGCTGCTGACAGGAATACAAATGGTACAGCAACTTTGGGAAATTACTAAATGTAAAGAGCATACTTTTACCATATGACCCAGCAATCTTACTGATAGATATTTATTTACCCAAGATTTCCATATATAAATCTGTATGCAAATGTTAATGGGAGCTTCATTCACAACAGCTCCATAATGCAAATAACACAAATGTCCATCCCTTGGTGATTGGATAAGTCAAGTGTAGTGCATCCACACAATGGAATGCTACTCAGCAATAGAACAAACTGCTGATACCTGTAATGACATGGATAGATCTGGAAAGCATCATGTCAAGTGAAAGAAGCCAGATACCACAGGTTACATTGTACAGGTTTCCATTTATATGACTTTCTGGAAAAAGCAAAACCACAATACCATAAATCAAATGAATGGTTTCCAGGGCTCTAGGGTAGATGGACGGTACTGCTGCAGAAGGGCAGGAGGGAACTTTCTGCAGTGGGGAACACATTCTACATCTAGATAAAGGTGGTCCCTACATGACTGCATCCATTTATTAGAGCTGATGGAGTATGGATGAGGCTTTGTATTTTTATAATATACCTTCCTGTATTTTCCAAAGTTTCCATAATTAGAATTTTTAAATTTTGTAATCAGAGGAAGAAACTAACATTATAAACAAAGTAATAATGGGGGGCACCTGGGTGGCTCGATTGGTTGGGTGTCAGGCTCTTGATTTCAGGTAGAAATAAGATAGAGCCCCCATGCCAGGCTCTGCACTCAGTGCGGAGTCAAATATTTAGTTAATTCAATAGTCAAATATTTAGTTAATCAAAAAATAAAATAAATAAAAAATAAATAAAATAAAATATGCAAAAAACCCACAAATATTTAGTTAATCAAATACTGGAGGTTTTTAATCAAATATTATGGTGGAAAGGGTGATCAAATATAAAGGTGTAACCTTTATAAAATATCAGTATTACTAATTATACCAAAAGTAAGCTTTCTTTGGTGAGTCAAAAGTATTCTGGGATCTTCTGGTGCTTCAGGCTTATTATGATCATACACAAATCGGTTAGCATGATGCAGGAGAACTTGCACTGGTAACAGAACCAGCCCGAGAAAGGAAGAAGAAGCAGCAGCAGAAGGGATAATTAAATAATGAAAGAGTGAGGTAATTCATGTCATCCTCCACAGGAGATTCAGGGTGATATGAGCAGATTTGCACCCTAGAAAGATCACTTTGGTAGCAATGTGGAAAATTCCACAGGGAGACCAGTAAAGAGAGTAATAGAATACATTCAGGAAAAGTGTTTTGAAAGCTTGAAATTACAGCAGTAGGAGAGTGATGAAGTGATGGATTAAAGACATATTTTGGCTATACAATTGACATTGCTCAATGATAGAAAATGAAGAATAGAGTAGAAGGAGATATCTTGGATAGTTCCCAGTTCTCGGTCTTAACCTGTTATCAAGCCTCTCCCACAAGTGTTCTATGCCTCTTCTATAATTCTTAACTCTCAAACTTATAACCATAGCTTACTCTCTGCAGGTGACCTTCCTTCTAATATTGCCACACACAAAAAAGATCATCATTCAAAGATAACCTCCTATCATGTGAAACTGTTCAAATTCCCTTTAATTTACTCAGTTTTCTCATCCTGTCTTCCCCAAATTAATCATCTTGTTTTCTTGATCCTGTCTTTGCTTTCATCTCTTCTCTATGCTAATGTACAGTTTTTTCCCTTCAATATTTCTTCTCCTAGAGGAGCTTTTTCTTGGATCTGCCAATTTCTTAAATTACCATCTCAATTTCTTCCTTCCTTTTGAAATTACCAATTTCAAAATGGTAGTCTAGCCTTGTTGCATGCACCTTCTCATCTACCCAGTCCTTTTACTCTGGTTTCTGCCATTCAATCGACTTCCTCAATAGTCACTGATGAGTGCATAATTACCAGATTCTACTCCCCTCTTCAGTTCCCCTCTTCCTTGATTGCTTATGAAATGCAAGGCATCTTTTGCCACTTCATCCTTTTTGGCATACTTTTAATTCTTAATTCTAATCGTCCTAAACTTCTCAATTTACTTCTTTCTCAACCTGTCATTTGATACTTTCTTTCATTCAATGTGCCTCCAACATTTTAATTATAGCATTTTTCCTACATTCTGTCTTTGATTCTCCTTTGACTTCTCACTCCCATGACTTCAGGTATGTATGAAGAAAGAAGTCCTGCATTATGGCCCTCCCCTTTGCCCCAGGCTCCATCTCCATATTCAATCCATTATTTAGTTCTGTAAATTCTGCTTCTTTGCTATTTCCAATATATTTATTTCTTTACATTTTGACAGCCACTAGTTCAGGGCTTAACTTGCCCATGTTTCTCAATTATTCTTTGAAACAACTGATGCTACAAAATGCTGCCAGTATCATTTCCCTAAAGTCAGCCATAAAATTCATGTGCTCAAAGACCTTCTATGTGATCCCTGTCATTTCATTAAAATCGATTTTCATAGTATCTTCTATATCTTCTGTTTTGATTTCCACAATTCATTCCCCAGTAGCTAATCCTGCCTTCTTACTGTTTCACACATACACCACTCTTTTCATCTCTGCCTTTTGCTCATATTGCCTCTTCAGCTTGGCATGTCTCTTTACTCTTCCCATCTCAACCTTACCCTTAGCTCTGTCTAGTGACATTTTATCTACTTATAAAGGCCATGATCCCCTACTATAATCTCTCATGATACATTCACTAATATCCTGAGATTTAAATTCTTTCCCCTCTCTTCTTTGTGTTTTTCTTTTAGCATTAATCACATTATATTTTTTAGGAGAGGTATTTTCACATGCCTTATATTTCCTCTTAGTCTTTTAAGATAGAGACAATGTCTTTCCATATTCATCTTCTCTACTGCTTTGCACATAGTAGGTTTGGTAAACATTTGTTGAACCAATTTTTCATAGTATAGAGATTTTCTTTTTAAGATAGTTTTTCCATTTGAAATATGGAAAAAAGAAATTGGGTTAATTTTGCTTTTGTTTTCTAAATGTGTTGGAGATGAGAAAGACATTAAGAAATAATGACTCTTTCTCCATGAAAAACTGCACATACACTTTACCCATATGATATTTAATCTGCCTTAGTTTAATATGCCATGAATGGTTGATGCAGAGCTTTTCTTTCTGAACCCAAAATTAAAAGGCACTTACAGTACACATGAATGAAATTATAAGGTATAAATATGAACAAAGGCTTTTTGTATGACTAGCATAACACTATAACCAGCGTAGAAGGAAAATGTATATTAAGATACGAGGTAAAATTTAAGATTTAATACCCTAAACTTTTATCTAGTTGCTGTTTTATTTTCTAAGAAAGCAAAGTATGAAAATATTTACTTAGCCAAAGTATAACGTTATTAGTTTCTTTGATGCTACATATAAAATATCTAGCACTATACTTCTAATATCTGAGATTTGACTTTATAAGATTTACATTTTATTTAACAGCATTTTATAGAATTCTTACAGTCAGTTATTCCCTGGAGGATATAAACCACATCAGATTATCTATCAATGGAAAGGAGGAGGAAATAAAGGTTAAATTACTAACTGATTTTACATGAAATGTAAGCAAAAAATATATTAAACAGAAACATAAATTTAATGTAATAGCTGTCATAGAGAACTACATCCTAATAAAATATTTAAACAATAATCAGAAAATAACTATTGCATACTATCAGACACACAGAAAGTGCTTCAAGGAAATCTAAAAAGTTAGAATAAGGAAACTAAAACACCATAATAAGCTTTTTGTTATTGTTATACAAGAAACCAGTATTAAGATATTAATATTAGTTTTATGTTAACGTATCATACATTACTAGTTTTACACACATTTAAAAATGAGTATTAAAAGAGTTTGACAGTACTCAAAAATACCCTGTGTTTCACAGACTGTGGAATGTTCTTGGTTGCAGCATGTGTTATCTGCCCAGTATTAAGGAGCACTTTTTTTTTTTAGCACTTTCTTTTTTTTAATGGGTCCAATATATTACCTGTTTTATCTGAGAATGGGTGAAGGATGGTAGAGGGTGTTGGAAATTCAGTCTTCTTTACTCATAGCAGGAACACTGCTCCCAAAAATTGCTAAACTGCGATGATAACTTTCCAATAAATTATATTACAGCCTCACTTTACATAGCCATTTCTTACTTGTAAGACTGCTATATATACACATAATTTATGCTAGCTTTGCTTCAACTGTGATATGACCATACCTTTAAGTAGTGTGATGTTCTGCTGAATCATAGCCAATATGAATATGGGTGCTTGGGATTATAAGACTTTGTATTTGCCAGGGATCCCTGGGTGGCTCAGCGGTTTAGCGCCTGCTTTTGGCCGAGGGCACGGTCCTGGAGTCCCGGGATCGACTCCCACATCAGGCTCCTGGCATGGAGTCTGTCCCCACCAGCCCCCTGCCGTCTCTCATGAATAAATAAATAAAATCTTTAAAAAAAAAAAGACTTTGTATTTGCCAATTTTTCTGTTTATCACTGAGAAGTGAAAGTGGGCTTATTATTTTGTTATTCATTTTCATCTTTATATTCTTCTTCATCATAGTTTATACTCATTTTCAATGACTGAAGTAAGACAACCATAAAGTTTTAATATCTTGATGAAAACTTCCTTTAAAAAATTTTAATTTTGAAAATATATAATAAATATAAATGTATGCATTTAGCTTTGAACTCACTGAATTCTGCATGAAATATGCTAGCAGTATTTTACCTATATGTAGTTTACCTATGGTATTAACAAGCTATTTACTAAAAACTGTAAACAAATGACTTTTTTCCTGCTTAAATGTCTTATGACTTCTGATTACATTAATTTAGAACCATGGAGATTCCAATAAGTTAAGCATATATTCATACCATGTTACTAGGTTCTATTCATATCATGTTAATTCTGAAGAATCACATTTAATTCTTAATTCATACTCCATTCATTCACAAAACTCATGTGGTTATAATTCCAAATCTTATATTCCTAAAAATTTTTTGAAAACATTATATTTTAAGTGGTTTTGGTAATGAAAGGTATTTTATAATTTTAAAATAAAGAAAATTTGAAAATGCACCCTGGAATCCTTATCCTTCCATAATTCAAGAACCAAAAGTGTACCTATAAAAATCTCCCATTCACTGTAAATATTTTTCTTAAAATAAGAAATTCTTTATCTTCTAAAGCATTTATTATGAGGAATATGAGATGATGTGACCTTCACACCATTTCCTTCTCTCTATTACCAACTGAAAATCATCTCTGTCTTTAAGGCAAATCTCTCCTGGGGCTTATGGGGAGTTATTTGCAAATAGGGCTTGTGTCCTGTTGGGGTTCTGGCTAAGAGAACTTCTCCCTAATGATGACCGGGTAAGTTCATAGAAACTAGCATCAAGGCTCAGGGTAAGGATTTTACAGAGGTTTGGTCTGGAGAGATCTATAAACACCAAGAGGGAAGTCAACATTGTCCGTAAAAGAATATCCTTGGACTCTCTGGCCCCCAAGAGGCTGATTAAAAAGCAGAGTCATTGGTGAGAGTCCGTCCTGTTCCTGAGCCTCACCTCCGTAAGGTCAATAGGGGGTTGGTGGCTCGACTGCTTCCATACAACCAGCCTGCAAAGAAGTAGTGAGACCTCTCCCATCAGAGGTTGCCAGAACTGGAGTCTGGAAATGGTGATGATGAAACTAGCAAGCCAACTGCCAGAGAGAGAAACAGCAATCCAGAGAGAATTCTGTCCAGTTAAAGCAGAGCTGCTATGGAAAACAAACCACAATTGTCAGTAGGGTCCTCCCACTCTAAAATAACCAAATTCTTAATGCTTTTTAATGCATTTCTGGCATTGCGGGCAGTAGAGAATGCTCCAGGCAGCCAGCCAGAGGGGGGTAGAAAACAACAAGCAAACAATAAAGCAGAGCAGCCCAGAAGACCAAAGCCAATAGAGTCATCCAAAAGATAAGAAAGCAGAGCTTGAGGGGTTCCTGGGTATCTCAGTGGTTGAGTGTCTGCCTTTGGCTCAGGTCCTGACCCTGAGGTACTGGGATCAAGTCCTGCATCAGGCTTCTCCACAGGAAGTCTGCTTCTCCCTCTGCCTATGTCTCTGCCTCTCTCTGTGTGTCTATCATGAATAAATAAATAAAATCTTGAAAGAAAGAGAGAAAGAAAGAAAGAAAGAAAGAAAGAAAGAAAGAAAGAAAGAAAGAAAAGAAAAAAGGAAAGAAAATGGAGCCTGAGATTCCTGCAGTATGCCAGGGACCCCGAAAGAAGTGGTTAAAGAATTATGGCAGGCCCTTGGTCTCCAGCAGAAGCAATCATCTTTGGAGGAAAGCATACTTTATTTAGGCCAATAGAAAACAATAGATTAAGATCAAAGAAGTAGGAGCTCACAAAGCTCACCAAATACACAAGGAAATATGCCACAACAAATGAGAGCCAACAGAAATAAGCAATAGATTTAAGGTTTCCAAGGATTTCAGATATTGGAATGATCAAATATAAAATAAAATAATTAGGTTTGGAATGACATGAAGTAATAAAAACTAGTAAGAAAAGAGACTTTCAAAAACTGCTAAGCAGGTTTGAAAAAGAACAAAATAGAACTTTTAAAAATGAAAAAAAAAAAACATTGAAAGTAATCTAGTGAATAAGGTTAGAAAGCAGATTATATACCACACAACAAAAAATTAGTGAACTGGAATAAAGCTCTGAGGAAATAAATCAGAAGAAACACAGAAAGAGATGATGGAAGATATACCTGAGAGGATAAGAGAGTTTGAAGATAGGATAAGAATTTTCAATATGCATAGAATCAGAATCTCAGAAGAAGAACAGAGGAAATGGGGGAGAAGAAAATTCAGAGGGATAAGAAATGACAATTTTTAGAACTAAACAAAGACTTAAATCCTCAGACATAGAAGTGCAAAACAGGCCAAGTGATACTAACACAAACAAATTCATGCATAGAAAATCAAGGTAGGGGTACCTGGGTGGCTCAGTGTGTCTGCCTTTGGCTCAGGTCATGATCCCAGCATCCTGGGATTGAGCCCTGCATCCACCTGGCTTCCTGCTCATTGGGGAGCCTGCTTCTCCCTCTGCCCTTCCTTGCTGCTCATGATCTCTCTTCCTATCACTCTCTCTGTCTCTCTCAAATGAATAAATAAATAAATTCAAAAAAAAAAGAAAGAAAGAAAGAAAAGAAAAATCACAGTAAAACTGCAGAACACCAGAGACAGAAGCCATTGGAAAGAAAGGCTAGATTAGCTGCAAAGGAATGGCAATTATACTACTAGAGGATTTCTCAGGTGTGACACCAGAAGCCAAATGCAAGAACAATTTTCAATTAAATGAAATATACAAGTATGCAAAATAACTAGATGCTTGATAAAAGTATATTTTAAAACATTTCTTAGATTGTAAGCAAGGAAGGGATGCTCTGAGTCACTGGGTAAAACTGACAAGGAGAGCTGTAAGCAACAAACTAAAAGAGTTTATTATTAAAAGACATATGGTAAAGGAATTTCTAATGATAGGTCATGGGGTAAAGGAAACATTCTGGAAGAAAGCTCTGAATGAAAAGAAAAACAGTGAGTAAAGAAATAATAAATACGTAAGTAGATTTAAACACATTGATTGAGGTCCCTGGGTGGCTCAGTCAGTTAAGTGTCTGCCTTTGGCTCAGACCATGAACCCAGGGTCCTGAGAAGGAGCCCTGCATCAGGCTCACTGCTTAGCTGGGAGTCTGCTTCTCCTTCTTCTTGCTAATGCTCTCTGTCTCTATCTCAAATAAATAAATAAAATCTTAAAAAAATAAACATAATGATCACGTAAAGCAACAACAGCAATAATAATGTTTAATTCAACTAGTGGCAAGACTCAGAGGTATAAAAAAGAGAACTATGTCCTATAAGATTCAACTTATTCTTAGGTTCCTACATTGTTTGCAAAGAAGTAGAAGTGTTCACTAATTTCAGACTTAAACTATGCCTGCTATAGTTTTAAGAATAATAACTAGGGGCACCTGGGTGGCTTAGTGTTGAGCATCTGCTTTTGGCTCAGGGCTGATTCTGGGTCCTGGGATTGAGTCCTACATTGGGCTCCTCGCAGGGAGCCTGCTTCTCCCTCTTCCTAAGTCTCTGCCTCTCTCTCTGTCTCTCATGAATAAGTAAAATCTTTTTTTAAAAAAAGGGTAATAACTAAAAGAAGAGCAAGAGTGCATAACATACAAATTAGTTGAGGAAAAAAAATGAGGAAATTTGAGGAAAAAGTTGAGAGATACTGATTTTTTAAAAAGTCTTCAATTCAAAAGAAGGTCAGCAAAGAGGGGAAAATAATAGAAAATTTAGGATAAGGGGATCCCTGGGTGGCGCAGTGGTTTAGCGCCTGCCTTTGGCCCAGGGCGCGATCCTGGCAGACCCGGGATCGAATCCCACATCGGGCTCCCGGTGCATGGAGCCTGCTTCTCCCTCTGCCTATGTCTCTGTCTCTCTCTCTCTATCATAAATAAAAAAAAATTAAAAAAAAAAAAAAAAAAAAAAAAGAAAATTTAGGATAACATAAAACAAGGGTGATGGCTGAAAATATTACTAAGACAGTATGATTAACAGAAAAAAAGAGAAAATGTAAAATTTTAATGGCAATATCCAGAAAGAAAAATATTTATAACAAAATATACAAATATTTTATATGTTTGATTTATAAATAGGAAACAAAGAATGTTCCAAAACAAATTCCAAAACAATTATTTATAATTGATAATTGAATAAAAATTTGAAAATGTTGGAATAGTTTTCAATTTTTTCTTCATTATATAGAATATCTTGTGCAACCAGATTACAATAATAAATGCTATTAAAATAAAAGAGGACACAGGAATACTGGTCAATGAAATGAATGAGGAGAAACAACAATGATCAAAGACATATGAAAATATTCAGTTTCACTAGTAATGAGAAATCTGATTAACATTTCATGTATCAAAATTAATAAGACTTTTCTTAAAATGCTTTTAAAATCATTTCTGAGGGGCACCTGGGTGGATCAGTTAAGTGTCTGACTCTTGGTTTCGGCTCAGGTCTCCATCTCAGGGTAGTGAGACTTGCCTCATGTCAGGCCCAAGCTCAGTGTGTAGTATGTTTAAGACTATTTTCTCCCTCTACCCCCTCCCCACCCCCGCCCCATCCCCTGCTCTTGCACAGTCTTTTGATCTCTCTCTCAAGTAAATAAATCTTTTTAAAAAATCTTTTTTGACAAGGATGCTGGAAAACTCTAATTCTTAATCTTTTCTAAATTTAGGTAGTGTGAATAGGGGCATTTGGGAAAGTAAATAAGCAGTATATCTTAAGATCCACAAAAGGTTAGAATTTTGATCTAATAGTTTCTCTTTTATAGATTAGGATCACAAGTTACATACAAAAAATAATTATAGTCTTATTTCTAACAATGTGAAATTGGAATCATGCTAATTGAAAATAAAATAGGAAATAAATTATGTTATTCTACAAAATAATTAACATGACATTTTAAGATCAAACCTAGAAGTAAAAAAAAAAGTTCTTATTAACACTGAGAAAAAAAGGATGTAAAATCAACTATAGAATATATTTTCAATTTTGTAAAAATATGTATACAAAAGGAAAATGTTACTGGAAGGAAATAAAAGTTCTGGCAGTGAATATTTATGGGTGGTGGGATTATGGAAGATTTCAATTTTAACTTCGATTATTTCTGTGCTATTTTTTCTACAGTGAGGATTTATTACTTACATAATTAAAACTAATGGTAAATGTTAATACAATAATTAAAATTCAAATATCACAAGATGGCTATAACACTCTGAAAAATTAGAAACCCAGGGAAAAGTACATAAGCTACTGAAACCAACCACAGAAACTTTAGTCCTTGAAGATGGTAGGTGGGAATGAAGTGCAGGGGTCCACTGGCTGTGCCCAATATCTCATGGCACTCCTGCAGTAAAGCCCACAGTGCTCTTAGCATATAGCTGTTCACTTTGTCTGGCCTGGATAATGTGCCACTTTGGACAAGAAGGTTCCTACTAGTGTATTAGGCTGAATTGTCTCAATTTTTCATGTCTATTTGAGCACCTGGAATCAAAGAATACTACATAAACTTCAAGTAACTTCATGTTCACAGACAGCTTTATGAGAAAATAGTCCACTGATAATACATTAGTGCCTAAGAGGTATTCTCAATTTGAACTAAAATCAGCATGTTTAAAGAATGGTATAAGAAAGAAACTTTTTGGTCAGTCTGAGATTCAGACCCTGGTCCTTGTTCTACTGGGGGATGAATTTGTGATCCTGAACAAAGGTCTTAAGTTCAGAGAGCCTCAGTTTGCTCAATGGTAAAACAGAACAAAAGAAACTGCTGTGTGCCTTTTTTCTAAGATTAATGTAAGGCTCAAATGAGGTTGAGATAGCATATGTAAATGAATGTTGAAAAACACTATCTTAAACTCAGTATAAACATTTCAATTGTTCGCATGACCTAGGAAGATCAAATTCAGGCTCCTTACCTTGGCATGTGAATCCTCATTTCTACTATCTCCAAAGCTCTTTCTGGTGCATGTGTGATGAATACCTAAGTATCTTGTAGAATATACCGCAATTGTCATCTACATTATCAAAAATTGAAATGTAGATAAGTTAATTACAGTGGGTTAAGAGGTAACAACAGAAGAGCCCAGAATATGTGCAATATAAATAAGGAATTTTTTTCTCCTAAAATAGAAATGATGACTGGAAATACTCATTTTAAATAACTGGCAAAATTTCAAACCTGAATATATGCAGAGTGAATGTAAGAGTCTAAAAATTAAGAAAAAAATAGCCACATTTTATACTTCCATTAGATTGATACTTTTTATTAATTCTTTGTTTTTTTAAAAAAGCAGTACATGGCATCACAAAAGGAAAGTACAGCTATGTAAGAAGAATAGCATATATATATATATGTATATATATAAAACCCATCTAGATATAACTATTATTAAGAATTTGCCCCTTTCCATGTTTATCAAAATCAGATCACAATGTATAGACTATTGTGTAACATATAATAAATTAACAAATTCTTTCTTGTTGGTTTTGTTTTTCAGTGTTATAAGTAACAGGGTAAGAATAACTAGCTAAAAAATAATTAGAAATATAAATAGAAACAAAGAATAATATCCCAGCAAAAACCATCAGTGATACTTAAGGGCTCATACAAGTTTATACTCCTAGGGAAAAAAAAAAAGCAAGAAAATAAAACAAAACAAAACAAAACAAAACATGAATAGGGAATGCATATTTTTAACATCATCATCATTTCAGCTAAGGGGCTGTACACTCACTTGTTTGTGAACCAATTGTATGCTGGGCTCTTAGTGTGATACCAGATATAACAAACCTAGTCAGTCTAAGTCACATAAGGGGCAATAGATGTTTTTGCCTTCATTTCTCGTGGTTTCTATCAGTTACTGAAGAAAAGCGTGTATTTTGTGGTTTGAGAGACTATATTAAGACAGAATGCGACTATTATGTATCTTAATGAATAAATACAACAGCACCAGAAGAAGTTCTAGAGCTATTACAGTGCCATTTAAAGGGAGAAAATATTTTTTTCTGAAATTTTTTGAGGTATAATTGACAAAAAAACACTATTAGTTTCAAGAGTACAACATAATGAGCCAACATAATGATTTGATATTTGTATATATTGCAAAATGATCACCACAATAAGTCTAGTTAACATCTGTCACTGAACATGGCTATAGGATTTCTTCTTGTGATGAGAACTTTTAGGATTTATTCTCTTAGCAACTTTCGAACATACAATATGGTATTATTAACTACAGGCACCACACTGTACATTACATCCCCATGATTATTTGTTTTATAATTAGAAGTCTGTTACTTTGATTCCCTTTATCCATTTTGCACAGTCCCTCACCCTTGCCTCTGGCAATCATCAATCTATTCTCTGTGTCTATAAGATCACTTCTTTTGTTTGTTTGTTTAGATTCCACATATAAGTGAGATCATATGACATTTATCTTTTTCTGTTTGACTTACTTCAGTTACTATAATGCCCTCAAAGTCCATCCATATTGTTGCAACTGGAAAGATTTCATTATTTTTTATAGTTGAATAGTACACAAACATGGGGTATATATGTATATGTATATAAGGGATATATACATGGTGACATATATATACATATATATATAGTGTGTGTATATATATATATATATATCTTTTTAAAAATTTATTTATTTATTTGAGAGAGAATGAATAGGGGTTGGGAGGGGTAGGGGAAGAAGAAGAAGCAGACTCTCCAACGAGCTCGGAGCCAGACACTGGTCTCAATCCCAGGACCCTGGGATCATGACCTGAGCTGAAGGCAGATACTTAACCAACTGAACCACCCAGGCGCTCCTATATCACATCTTCTTTATCCATTCATCTATCAATGGACACTTAAAATGTTGTTTCCATATTCTATTTGTGCAACAAATATGGGGATGTAGATACCTTTTCAAAATAGTGTTTTCATTTTCTTTGGATACATATCCAGAGGTAGACTTGCTGGATCATGTTGTAGTTCTATTGTTAATTTTTCTTAAGGAAACTCCATATATTTCTCCACAGTGACTACACCAATTTACATTCCCATCAACAAAGAGTTCCTATTTCTCCACATCCTTGCCAATACTTACTATTTCTTATCTTTTTGATAACAGAGCATCTTTTTCTTGTACCTATTGCATCATCTGTGTCATCTTCTCTAGAAATTTATATTCATATCCTCTGTCCATTTTTTAAATGATTGTTTTGTTGCTGTTGTTGAGTTGAATGAGTTCTTTATATATAAATACACATATATATAAATATATACATAAATATACACATAAATATACATCTATACATATAAATATACATATACATTAATCCCTTATCAGATATATGATTTGCAGTCAGCCTTTAGAAGTTTATTTAAATGAGAAGCCGGGCCCTCAAGCTACAGTTAGAATGACAGACTAACAGGCCTCTTTCACAGAAAGATTGAGCTCCTGAGTCTGTTGCCTCTTTCTATACCCTGGGAGTGCTAGGTATATGAAGTCTTTCTCCTTTCCTCACAGTCCTATGGGACCTGTGAGCATAAGCCCTGCTAGTTACCAGAGCCAAGCAATGAAGAGGTGTCCTCTGGCAGCAGCTACAAAAACCAGGGCACCAGACAAGGGTATAAAGTCCATTCCAGAAGATACAAGCAAGCTGGAGCAAGGAAGAGGGAGAGGACAAAGATTGTGTCCACCAGCCCACATCACCCGAGAATACCTCTGTGGCCCCTTCGAAGTATGCCAAACCAGAAGCCTGCTCCTCAGGCACAGCCCCAGTAGTCTTCAAAGTCAGATCTCTTGGGGGATTAACTCCCAGGTAAGGGTCTTAAAAGTCGGTATCCCTGATGTGAGGTACAAATCCTTTCTCCTCAGGGAGAAGCTCTGGGTATTGAGTTCCTTCCTGACTGAGCTGTCAGATGGGGTTTATAGTAAGACAATGTCTCACCTTTTTCTACCTGCTTCAATGTGGCATCCCTCTCATTTACTTGACAGGATGGGTTTTGCTCCATAGTCTTTAGGGTTCTTTTTTTTTTTTAAGAGGAAATCGTTCCTCATTTAGCTGTAGATTCAGTGTGTCTGTGGGAGGAGGTAAGTTCAGGATCTTTCTATGTTTCCATCTTGAGCTGGAACTGAAAAATCATTTTCTTAAATCTTTCTCTTTAGATTTTACAAACATAATTTCACTAGAAAAACTTTCAAAATGAGAACATTATACTCATAGGAATCTTAAAAATATAGTCCGAATGTGATCACTCCCCATCACTTCAACTTGTCTTGCCACCATTATCTGTGGCCTGGATTCTTACGGTAGCCTGCTATCAAGTCTTTCTCCTTCTATGCTCTCCCAGTAGCAGCAAGAATAGGTTGATTTCCATTACCCATCAGATAGCAGGTCCGTTATTCTGCTGACTGCCAATGCCACAGCCAGCGTTTCTTTGCCTGAGGGCTTTCTCTAGCCTCCAAGGAAATGGCCCTCAACCAGTAACAGAAAAGAATTGGGCAATAAATACTTGGCCCTATGCCTCTGGCATCAGTAGTCTGATGTGTGGTTCCCAAGGAGACGCAGCTTTGGTTGTTCACAGTGGTATTGGTGGCCTGCCATTTCCGTTTTTCATGGCTCTACTTCCCTGTCACATATTCTTCAATCCCAGATGAACAAATTCATCTTCTTGATGACAGTTTCTCAGGGAACTATACGAAGACATTTTTCTTCAAAGTATTCTCAACCCAAAAGGCAGAGTGATCCTTTTAAAAACCATCAAATTATGTCTGTCCTCCAACGGAACCTGCAATTGGCTCTTCTCTTCACTCAGAAGTGAATGTCAAAGTTTTTATGAAGGTCTACATGGCCCTATTATCATCTGCTTACTCCCACTCCATGCTTGCTGTTCCATGAGGTTGACAGGAATGCCCCACCTGAGGGCTTCTGCTCCAGCCATTCCCTCTGTCTGGAACACTTTTCCCCCCTGGGAATCTTCTGCCTGCTTAACTCCTTCACTTCCTTCAAGACCTGCTCAAATCTCACCTTCTAAATGAGGTGACCCTGACTGCCACCCTATTCAGTACTTCACCCTCCTCCACCACCACAAACCATTCCCCAAACCCTTGTCTTGCTTTATTTTTCCTTTTTCCATTGAACTTGCTACCTCATAATGTATTAAATAATTTCTTTTTCCTGGCTATGATATAAACATGGGGATAGGGTTCTTTGGTTGTATTCTCTGATGTTTCTCAAGCACTTAGAAGTGTTCCATAAAAACCTGCTGAACAATTACCATTAATGTTCATGTTATTGCTGGGTGGAAGAAAAATGACCCATGGGTACTATAGGTCACACTATTACTGCAAAAATAATCCTCTTTTTAAGATAAGTTTAAAACCACTAATATGTTGTGCTTGTATATAAATTTACATTCTAAGTGCATTTATTAAATTTTAACAATGTATTTTAATTTGTCACTCTAATACAGTAAAATGTAGTGATTTATACTTGCTAATAGATAATTTAGAACGTGATTATTCAGACTACCTATATATTTTTTCAGTCATGAAAGGTTTTACACCTATGGCTTTTACACAAAGGTCCTATAAAGATTCAACACTCCTCACTCATTAAAAAATATAATTAATATATATCTAAAAATTTTCAGGAACACATCTACTTCATAGAATAGGCCATTTGGTGTATAGTAGCACACAATTACCCGTAGATGTATCAAAAGTAATTATTTCATGTTGTACATTACATTTTCCCCTGACTGTACAGATATGGAACTCAGTGGCACATGAGTCAAATTTAATTTAAAAGAAATCCATTTCTTAACCTACTACATTATGAACACTCAAAAAATATTTACACAGCAGTAATAGCCAGCTAACCTATGACTTTGTGTTGAATTTAAAAACCAAATTTTAAGAAAAACCCAGCAGAAGAACTTTAAAATTACTTAGATTTTTAGGTTTACATAAAATCCTTAATGTGATTTCAGGGCCGAAGCTTCAGAATTCACTGTGTAAGTAAATCAATAAACTACATTGTATTGTTATGTATATAAAAAAAGAGATTAAGACCAGTTTCCAGTGTACTATAAAATTGAAAAAAAAAGTTTCACATATATATGTGTATGTTTAGTCATTTCAGATAGATAACTTCCTCTTAATAGCAATTATCACAAAATGCTTAGCAAAGGAGAAAAGAAAATAAAATTTTAAACATTTACTTCTACTGCTATTATTTTCTAAAGTATGTCAAAGGAATATACCAGCAGCTGCTCAGATTTACTTCTGGTGTTTAATTTTACAGGAAGAAATAAACAATTTAAGTTCTAAAACAATCTACTGAACAGCAATGTTTTCAGCTTGTATTTTTAAAAAATCTATGTTGCTGATTTATTTGAAAAGGTTAGACATATGTAGCTATAGGGAATTTCAAATATCAGAAATCATAATTATTTACAAAGAGGAAGGAAATCTGATATGGAATTTAGGATTTTAGGCATGGAGGAAGCATGAAGGTACTCAATTAATGAAATTACCCCCTCAATAAGGTAGATGTAAAAATATTACTCTCCCAAGTTGATCTACAGATTCAATGCAAGTCCTATCAAAATACTAGTGGGCTTCATTGTAGCAATTGACAAACTGATCCTAAAGTTAATGTGGAAATTCAAGAGACCCAGAAGAACCAAAATGATCTTCAAAAAGAACAATGTTGGAAGACTCATATTTTCGAATTCCAGAATTTACTACAAAGCTACAGTAATCAATAAAGTCTGGTACTGTCATATGACAGACCTATCAAACAATAGACTATATTGAGTGTTCAGAAACAAATCCCTACATCTATGGTCAATTGATTTTCAACAAAGGTCTCAAGATCATGCAATGGAGAGAGAAATTCTTTCAAATAAATAATAAAAAATTATATGACCCAACGATTCCATTCTTAATTACATAGCCAAGAAATGTCACTTGTATACAAACATTCATAATACCATTTTTCAGAATATCTAAAAAGTGAGAACAACCTAAATATCTCTCAGTTGGTAAATATATAAACAAAATGTGACATCCATACAATATAATATTATTTGGCAATAAAAAGAAAAGAAGTACTGATCCTATGCCACAATATGTGCGAACCTTAAAAATATTATGGTATGGTAAAGAAGCTAATCCAAAAAAAAATACTGTATGAGTCCATTTACATGAAATGAAATGAAAACATAGATTAGGAAAATCTATAAAAACAAAAGTAGATTAGTACCTAGGGCTGAGGAAGAATGATGCGGGATACATGGAAAGTGACTGCTAGGCAGTATGGGGTTTGTGTTGGGGATGATAAAAATGTTCTAAAAATTGATTTTGGTGATGGTTACACAACTCTGTACTAAAAATCACCAGACTGTACAATTTAGTTGGGTGAATTGT